>NC_000068.7:35021089-35680464 GCF_000001635.26 Mus musculus
GAACCCTAGACAGCACATGTAAGCAAACAACAGCCTCTTTTTAAAACTGAGGGTGGCTCCATTAGTGGTATCCAGCAGAAACCTCCCACCTAGATGGCTTGAGGACCCAAAGGACAGAGCACGAGGAGGGTCACCACAGCTGGAAACTGAAGGCACTCTGAGTTCTGCATATATTCCTTACTCAACCCTGCTGAACCTTGAACGACACACAGAACAGTCTCTTTCAGCTCAGGCTGAAAAAAACTGAACAGAGATTTTAGAGTTTGGGATGATATCTAGGTAATTGCCTGCTAAAATATGTAAACAAACCCCAACAGAGAAACATAATAGAACCCAGATTCTCTATATAACTTCAGTGAATGAGGTCACAGGGCACAGGACAACATAACTTATACTTAAGAGGAGAGGGAACAAACAGGGCTGGCCCTGAGCTGTCATGATGACTTGTTTTGATATAATGGAAGCCGAAGACATCGTACAAGTGAGCCGAATTAAAATTCCAGTGTTTAAAGTAGAAATGATTGTATAAAAGTATGTTGATATAGGGATAATAAAATGGTCAGTATTCTAGTTTTCCAATTTTTTTGATTTGTCAAAATGATTGTGATTTATTTAGAGTGGAATTTCTGCTGTGCCTACTATTATTTATAAGAATAAATATATACCCACTAGACTAGACTAACAGAAAACATTTACTCTCTTTTCATAATTTTATTGACTGTTTGGGAATTTCACATCATGAACCCTGAGTGCACTTCTTTTCAGTCCTCACAGTTCAACTCTCCCACCTTTTGAGACCCTCTCCCCACCCCCAGGCCCCCCAAAAACAGAAAAAAGAGAAAGAAAAAACGTATAATTTGTGTTGCTTATGCACTCACTGGAGCATGGGCAAACTCCTGGTGATCAGCCCTTAAATGGAACTGAGTCCTCCCCACCACGTCCACTTCAGAAGGCGTCTCTCGTGGAGGGCGATGCTTCAGCATCTTTATCACCATTTTAAAGAATTCTCTTTGGTGACTTTCTGTTTAGGCTGTTACTTTTTCAGGGATGGGATGGGATGGGATGGGATGGGATGGGATGGGATGGGATGGGATGGGATGGGATTGTCACAGAAGGTTTTAATGTCCCCTTTTCTTAACTGTGAGTCTGCAGTCATCTATAGCAAAAGTAGCTTTCCTGCCCTTTCTGGTCTGCGAGATTATGGATCCTAGATTTGCACATGGTTTCTGGAGATAGCACAGACCACGGACTTCCATGAACATCAACACAGACCCCCACTTCAGTAGGACCACAGACACACACATGGCCCTTAGAGGCAGCATGGCCTTGGACAAAAAGTACCATGGCCTTAGGTGGCAGCAAAGGCTACTCAGGTCAGTATGTCGCCTGTGGCAGCATGGCCCATGCACATCAACATGGCTTCAGGTGACAGCACAGACCATTGACATCTGCTTGGACTTTGGTGGTAACACAGACCACAGACATAGAACTCAGCTGCAGTAGGACCCCAGACCTGGACTTGGCCCTCGGTGGCAGAATGGACTTGGATCACCATGGCCTCAGGTAGCAGACCAGGCCAAGGACATCCTTATGGCTTTCAGTGGTAACTTGGGCCAGGGACATAAACATGGCTCTCAGCTACTGTAGGACCATGGGCATGGGACAGTGGACCACGGATACCAAAGTTCTTCATCTTGGACATCCTGTCGTTGCTCAGAGCCAGTGTGCCATGTGCCTGTGGGGCTGAGTCCGAGTGTAAGCCCCAGGCTGCTGCACACAACCCACCCTGTCATCCCTCCTTAGCAGTGCATGTTCCCCCAGCCACCACAGGCTTCTCTCACACTTATCAGCACCGTCTCATCTCTAGTTCTGCCTCTCCACCACCCACCACTGCACCCCTCTGTCTTTCCTCTCTCCATTGACTATCTGTCCACCATAGTGGGGTTGGAAGCAGTAAAGCCAACCCCCTTGTTTCTTCTGCAGTCACCTTAGCAACGGGTTGGCAGAAAATGCCTTTCTCGTCTGCACTAGTTAGATCCCACTACATACGTTAAATGATGTGTCAGTCTTATTTCAACTACTGATGTAATTTTTAAATATTTAAAAGTGTTTAAAAAGTTACAGATTGGTATCTTTAAAAAACTTAAGATGAAAATTTTAGAAGCTGATTTGAAAGTGTACCAATGGAATACATAGTTTCTTTGAAATGTGTGTGTATACAAACTTTATACAAATATATGCATACATATATAAATATGAATATATACAAAATTTGGGTGAGGGAATCACTGAAATACTCAGTCCTAGGAATAAAATTAGAAAATATATTTAGAATTGTGAACCATGTTGGGTCCCTGTCTAACATCTTGTGACTGTGATAAAACCTGTCAACCTATTATAGGTGCTCTACAAAGAAAAGCCAGGTTCCCCGTGGTCAGAGTTCATCACTGTCCAGTCCATGGGGTGGGGGAAGTTGATGAGGGTTGATATAATTTCAGAGAGTGTGGCTAAATGATGACTCATGAGTGCTACTTTGTACAGAGAGGAGAGTAAAGGCGTCAGCAGGCTGGAGGATGATGGGAAGGGTTGAGTCAGTCAGTGGGTTGGGGGTTTCTTTGACGTTCAGACTTGCTGTGGGGGTACTAACAATGGTAAGATAGGGAAATGGCAAGCAGGCTGTGGCTGAGAGTGGGGAGTAAGAGTCTGATGACTGAGGAACTGTAGTGAACCACACTAGGGCTCTCCTTTCTCTGAACATTCACCTGAACATCCTTCCCTACTGCACGTTGTCCTTCTGACTGGCATCACATAACCCTTAGCCTGTCCCTTCCTCCTAGCTGTCTCTCTTCATGTACCAAAGTGTACTGCCGGGACAATATTCAACGCACATGCTTATTGGAGTTAAAGTGTGTGTGTGTGTGTGTGTGTGTGTGTGTGTGTGTGTGTGTGTGTTTGTGTGTGTGTGTGTGTGTGTGTTTATTCTAACCACATTTCTCTCTTTATTCTAATATACCTCAAAGCACTACTCACCTTTGTCCCTGAGGTCATATAGTTGTAAACAGTTCCTTTCAATTGGATCTGTTCTCCTCGCACAACAGAATATGGTATGTTCATCTCCAGGAAGACTTCTTTGAACACCTTTGCCTTGAGTGTATCAGCAACACATATACCTTCAGCCCAAAGGGAAAGCAAGGTAGGATCATGTTAGGGAATTCTTGTCACATTTTGTTGGTACTAATTTGTCACATTTGCTTTCTTAAAAAAATAATGTTTCATTTGCTTGCCAGATATTTAATTCTGTTTAAAACGAGAATGCTTATTAACTAGATTATCAAATCTTTAAAGATGTTTATTGTTGGCTTCATTTAATGAGTATAAAATTTTGATTGTGGAGGCCAAGCTTTTGTAAAATAAATAAATAAATAAATAAATAAATAAATAAAATTAAACAAATGAAAGTAATCTAGCAGTTATTTATAAAGTATCTGCATTAGTCACGTCTCAGGAATGTCAGCCAAGGGAGAAAACATTGAGTTGTTCTAACTGTCCTCGAACTCCCACTCACTGTCAGAAGGGAAAGAAAGTACAGCTTTGATCTCAGCTTTATAGTTGGCAGCCAGTAGAGGAGCAGAAGAAACTCAGTCGCTTCAAAGGTGTAGGTACATTAGAGCCTTTGGAAAGGAAAATTAAAAACTTTGCCTTGTATCCTAGATGAATGGACTGTACAGTAACAAAGAACTCCATCTTGCTGATTCAAATCCTGCTCAACTGAGCATGTGACTTACAGTTTCTTACCATTGTCTGAAATGCCAATGCCTTGAATTTCCCAAGTCGTTAGTGAGTCAGGCAGCGTGACCTGCAGCTGTTTTCTGGAAGTTCAGACATTGATATTTGTGATGGTTAATATCACCAACTTGATAAGATCTGGACTACCCACAAGACAAACCTCTGGCTGTCCCCATGGAGGGTTTTCTTGATTTGGTTAGCCTCTGGATATGCCTGGGAGCTATTTTTCTGATTAGGTCAGCTGAGTAGAAAAGATTCCCCCTTCAATGTGGGCAGTGCCATTCGTGGGCAGTGCCATTCCCTAGGCTTGGATTCTTGCATGAAGCAGGAGTGCTTGTTATATTTGCCTCCTAGTTGTTGATGTCCCAGGTTCTTGCAGCCAAGACTTCCCAGCAGCAATGGCCTGAATCTTAGAACTGTGAGCCACAACAAACCCAGCCTCCCTTAAGTTGCTTTTGCTAGGTATTTTACCGCAGAAACAGGAAGAGAAACAAACACAATATTCAACTACAGTGAAACATTAGAGTTGCTAGTAAGGAAAAACTCATCCAGACAAAAATATTCAGCATCTGCCCACCCATCTCAGGTTTGCAGACATTGCACCTGTGGTGTGAGCATTGGCGGTGAGAAGGATATCTCTGAACTGTTGTCCTGTCAGAGCATAAAATACAAAGAAAGATACATTCCCTAATGTTAGGTGCCAGAATACAGGAGTAAAGTAATGAATTGTAATACTGCTTGTAACAAATCAGTCTAGCTAAAACCTGCTGCCTGTGACTAAGCCATTCTTTATCAGGCACGATATCAATGATTACCAAGTACCCAGTGCTTGTAAGCTGTGGTCCTGCTGTCCACTGGTTTCCTGGCTAGTGGAAGAAAGCTATAAAAATGAGTTGCATGTCAGTGTAACCGTTGGTTCAAGATGGCATTGAAAGAGTGCCTTCAACACATTTGAACCCATGTCTCTACAAGCAGGACTCTAGGCCAGGCCCTGGATCTAAAGTAGGGATCTGAAGTCAGGTTTTTCTTTGGAGGTACTGAGTTCTTTTAATGAGGAAACAGGTAAGGAGACGGGCCAGACGGGCCACTGTAATACCACGTGACTCCTGCAGCACGGGTAATCAATCCAGTCGTGCTCTGATGCAGGATAGCACTGGGATATTTTACTAGAAGTGCGGAGTGGACAATGATGTGGAAAAAGGTCTTCCAATGGGAAGGGCGAGGAGAGGCACAGGGAGAGTGAGTACCGCGCTCGTCTCTAGTGTGGGGGTGGCCTGAGAACAAAGAGGTGGGGCTCCGTGTTTTGAGCATTGCTTCCAATACCTGCTACAGAGAGGCTTCTCATTAAAATTAAAACTCTAACCAAGATACCAAAATACAACTCCATTTTTGTTTTACCTGTTTGTTTTATATACAGATACCTTTATAGAGTGGTACCCTTCTTTACTAATAATTAATGCCGCCCTGTTCTCAATTCTCCAACAAAAGTACACTAAGCAAAATTAAAACACAAAACAAAATTTAACCAGATAGTGGCGTTATCTTAACTATAGGGGAAATAGTAATGTCCAGATTTTTGGCAATAATGCAGATTTTTTGGTAACTTTCCCCACTTTTCCACAGGAACATCAAAGGTACCTTTTGGGAACGCGATGAATTTCCCATAGCCAGCTCTCTGGAAAGTAGCTTCGGATATCTGCCTTCATCACTGGTAACAGGGTCTTAATGTCTGTAGAAATATATTTAGTTATAGAAACCAATATTAGTTCTGCTTTCAGGTGAATTTTTATGTAAAACCATTCATCTATGACCTACCTGTCTCCAAAAGGGGTCAGGAAGGCATTGCTTAATGGTTTTATGACTGAGTTTTTAGACCTTAGCATATTCCTATACTGACGAAAGAGCAAGGGGATAGCTGAGATTTTACACAACATCAGTGGGTCTATAAAATTATTTATAATTTTGTGATTTTGACAGTTAGATTTATATCAGAAAACATGGACGTTTTCTGTGATTTCTGGCTTGTTAATTTCTATTTCCACTAATAAGGTGGATGGAATCTCTGCTCCATCTGAGATGTACTAATAGGGACTGTGGATTTACCACTGAGTCTCAGAAACCTAAAAACCAGATTCCACTATGGGAAACAGTGACTCCCAGACATTAGCAGTATGGACCTAGATCCCTGAGCTAAGCAAGCCGGCTCTGACCTGTCCCAACTCCCGACCAGGTCAGGCAGGGAGCTACACACAGCCCTGAAGGCTGGTGGCTGCACAGATGAGACTGTGGGGAGGCCACGCTGTCTAGAATGGGGAGTAGACTCAGCAGGGAGGAAGGGCCGTCGATGGTGGGTACCATGTAGCTAAAGCCAACTGGAGGATGCTAGTTGAAAAACTGGGCAGTGAAAAAAATATGTGCTAGATTATTCATCAGAATTACACTTGGAGAAGCAGAAACTGGGAGGCAACTTAATGTACCTAGTTATGGCAAAATGATCCCTAATAGCATGTTTTTTAAATTGCAGTACCATTTATGTCTATAGAATGTATCCATTGAGATAGACAACACTTAAGATACACCGCTAAGCAAAACAGAGTAGAAAAGGGTAGATGCCATTTCGCTTTTGCTTCTTTTCCTAAAACTGATGCATAAGTGATTCTAAAAGTCACATTGTTGGCTGAAACTGAAATAAGTCCCCCAGTCACAAGTAAACTTAATGACTTGCTCATTTTAGGAGTCTTTTGCTGTATTTGGTCAGTGTAAGCACAAACTTCATTTTCAATAGGTATGATGTCACGGGTATGATGTCACATAGAATTTTAGAGTTCAAGCATGTAATACAGTTATCTAAGCAAAGGTTCCTGCTTGAGGCTCACAGGATAAACCATCACTCAAGCTTTGGGGATGAGTTGGCTTTCAAGTTACACTGGATCTGGATTCAAACTTGACTGGGCACTGTACCATTCCAATGGCCCCAAGAACAATGGAAGTATTTGGATACAGATGAGGTCTCTTTTCCACTTCTAGTTTTTAACTGAAGCATCAAAGCTACCTTTCTTAGCAGCACTAATTTACATAGAATCTCCCATATCAGATAGGATTCTGGTAGGAAAACTCATACTTACGGATCCTTCCCAGTTGGACAGGTTTATGGGGGCTTTCTTTTCGGATCTTGTTCGCAATAGTACAGCACTCGTTGAAGGCCCTGATGCAGAGAGGGCCTATGGTAACCCGGGCCACTCGCTCCTCACAGGTTTCGTAGAAGTTCACTCGGGCTCCGTCATAGCAGCATTTCTTTGGCACACTATGTTTGTACTTAGCAGCTGAAATGGTGGCAGCATATGGACCTTACCATGTGCAGCTGAGGCATCGCAGATTTAGCACTCTCAAGGGATATTTGGTCCCTGTCATCAGAGGACCCCCTCACTCAGAAGCCCCAGCTGGACGACTGACCAGCCTCTCCCTGAAACTTCTCCAAAAGCAGGGACAATTTGTCCTCAGCAGGTAGTCCGTTCCAACTCATACTGAATGGTCGAAGGGCCCCCAGTAACTAAGCTAAATACTAACCTTCAAAAGGCTTCAACCCCTTTCGAGTAAAACAAATGCAATATTCAGGAGAATTTGGCATATTTGAAGATGGCTTTTGCTATTATACTGTAACTGGATATCCTGCCTTTTCTAACATTTTTTTCTGACATGGCTTATAGACTTTCAGTAAGGGCTCCATCCTGTTTTCTCAGTGCTCTCCTAGTGACAGCATTAAGGTCAGTGAGCTCCTCCAGGTGGCCCGTCTCAGTTTGCATTCTGCACATGTTAGCATGCAAATAAATAGTAAGTAAAATTAAAATTATTACAAAAGATGGTTAGTTATCATATTACTATTTAAATAATTTTCAGTAGCTGTAGTTTCTAAAGAATAATCTAAGCCAACATTTCTCAACTTTCCTAATGCTGCAACCCTTTAATACAGTTTGTTGTGGTGACCCCCAGCCATAGTTATTTTTGTTGCTACTCCATAACTCTTAATTTTGCTATTGTTACGAATCATAACATACATATCTGTGTTATCTTTGTATAACCTGCCATGACATATCTTATGCTATCTTTACATATCTTTGCCAGAACAAAGTCAAAGAACATGAGTTTAATTATTGGGTCTGTAGAAAGGAAACACTTGTGATGAGTAGTAGTCATTACTTTCTAGTGTTTACAGGTAGGAATGCTTCCTCTTCATGCTGAGAAGGGAACTGAATGCGGGACCTGTGCATGCGGGACGAGCTCCACGCTGAGCTGTATCGCCAGCCATAATGATACAAACAGAAAAGATGGAGAGTCCCCGAGTCAAGATTACAGCCAGTGAAATACTGGCTTTGTTTGGACTAAACTTCCTGAAAGGGGTGAGCTAGACCTCCACACATCTGTTTTCACCTATTCTTCTGGAATCGGGGGCGGCTCTCCGGTGTCTCATTTCTACAGCTTTCTATGTGATCATAATGTGTTATGGTCACAAGAAACTTAACGCGTACCTTGTTCTTCTATTTTCTGCCTTAGGAGATGCAGGTTTCTCTTTGACCTGAGAATTTCTTTACAAGAGTCATCTGTTTAGAAAAAAACAGAGGCTTAGAACATGGGGCAAAGGACATAAAAATCTGAAAAAGTAAGTTTCATGAAAGTGAGTGTTTGAAACAGCCCCAGTGTGTGTGTGTGTGTGTGTGTGTGTGTGTGTGTGTATGGCTGCTTTGGATTAGGCTTTGCTGCATGGGTCTGCCCTAGCTCCTCTGCACACATGCTGTGGTTGTGTAGTTTGGGGTTTTGTGGGACTCCTAACAGCGAGAGAGGGGGCTGTCTTTGACTCTTTCGCTGCCCTTGGGATCCTTTTTCTCCTACTAGGTTACCTCATCCAACCTTGAGATGAGGGCTTGTGGCTAGACTTACTGCATATTGTTATGTAGGGGTCAGTCATTATGACCAGGAGGCCTGCTATTTTCTGAAGGAAAATGGAAGAGGAGTGGATCTGGGGGAGGGGGAGGTGGTGGGAATCTGGGAGAAGTGGAAGGAGAAGAAGCTGCAGTTGGGATGTGTGGTAGGAGAGAAGAGATAAAAAGACACAGATTAGGCTCTATGTGTCACACCTTTGAATGTGATGCCTGGTTGGTTTTATGATCTTGGTTTTGAGTATGGCTGCTTTTTTGGATCCACAGACTACAATGAACTGATATACTACGTACAAATTTAAAGGGAGCAAATTTTTTTTATTGAGTTATCTTTTTCTTTTCTAATTTTGTTACACATTTATTTGTGTGTGTGTGTGTGTGTGTGTGTGTGTGTGTGTGTGTGTGTGTGCTCGCGCGCGCACCTTAAGGAGACTTACAGAGCCATTGATAGTCTTAGGAAGTGGGATAGGAATGATGTCTGGGGGGGAGGTACGTGTCAGTAATGAAAATGTGGAGTGTCTTACCACGATAATGGGAGTCATCTGCGTTTGCGTTGGTGAGGAAGGTGAGCCCAGCTAGATGGAATACATCTGCATTGTCATGGCCACCACCTGCCCCACAGCCCAGGTCACTCTTTTCATCCAAAGCTTGAAAGACCTGTCCGAAGGGGAGAGACACTGAGCTTAAGTCGTCCAAAGGACTAAAGGAATGAGCCATCACACCATGTCACCAAATCTGTGAAACTCACGGGCATTCATACACCTAAGGCCCAAAGACCACACTCCCAACTTCGTTCCTTCCATTGTATATATTTAAAAACCTTCCTATTTAAAATCAGCCAAGAATTAAACCTTAAGCAAATAGCATTGATGAGTAGAATCTTAGGAATTATCCCAGAGCATATACTATGCAGAATCTATGATTATATATTATATATAATGTAATGCATGTATATACTATATAACATATAGTATATGTATGTATAAATTAATATGTATGTGTAATGTGTATAAATTATATGTATGTATGTATGTATAAATTAATGTGATAAAGGATGAAGGAATGAACTAACAAACAACATTAATTTTTGTTTTATGGAAAAAGTCTAGATTCTACATGGGAAAGAACTGTAAGTAGTTTATTTTGGCTTTAATTTTGACTCAGAAAAAAAAATCCTTTTTTCTCTAAGTGTTTATAACTTCATAGTTTCTTGGTTCTCTCTGCCTCTCCTAAGGAACTCATTAATTAATTAATTAATTAATTAATTAATAGCTGACTGTCATGGAAATAGATGGGAACATATGGACTCTGGCCATTTCCAAATTCTTTTTTCTAAACACAGACTTAAGTGAGAGTTCAAACAAATGCAGTGATTTCCCCATCCCCTCTCCGGGATCTTTGCGCTACTTTTGTAACTACTGTCACCCCTGAGCCAGATCTTCCATCTTAGACCTCAGCTGAGGACGGTAGCTCTCATAGTTCCATCTGCTTATGATGTTGGTGTCTACACTTGGAAGAGCCCAAAATGGTGGATGACCCGTGCTTTAGGGACAGAAGAAACTCTTTGTTGAATGTACTGTAGAAAAGGAGGCCAGGGCCTCTATGATGGCTTGTATATGCTCAGCCCAGGGAGTGGCACTACTAAGAGGTGTGGCCTTGTTGGAGTAGGTGTGTCACTGTGCGAGTGAGCTATAAGACCCTAGTCCTAGCTGCCTGGAAGCCAGTATTCTGTTAGCAGCACTCAGATGAAGATGTAGAACTCTCAGCTCCTCCTGCACCATGCCTGCCTGGATGCTGCCATGCTCTCACCTTGATGATATTGGACTGAACCTCTGAACCTATAAGCCAGCCCCAATTAAATGTTGTCCTTATAAGAGTTGCCTTGGTCGTGGTATCTGTTCACAGCAGTACAACCCTGACTAAGGCAGCCCCCTTACTTCCTCCCCCACAACCTGCCCCAGTGGCCATACTTTGTGAAGCTACCCAACCCCATGGTCACCACGGAAATTCACTTAACTCTTTGCATGGCCCTTTTGGCGTTTCCCTGGACTTTATACACAGCTCTGTCCACTGCTGATAGTGCTACCCATGAGTCTGCTTCAGTCACCATGTCAAGGGACACAGTTTGGCCTGGAGAATACACATATTCATCTGGAGACAGATGGACCTAAGAGAGCATTTGAAAAGGGAAAGATCACTTGTATGCGACAAAAACAATCCAAGGCTGCTACTTTGGCCCACCTCCTCCAGCCACGAGAGGATTGCAGTGTGCTCTAACATGTCTCACCTGGAGCTGGTTGCCACACTTCTCCTCAATATTTATCCAGACTGCGTCAGCCACTAATTCTGCTGTTTGCTCCCCTGTGACTATGTAATAGACCAGGAGTCGTGCTGAAGGAACCATGTTCTGTGTCACTGGAATATTTATATTTTGATAAGTTGAGGAGAAAAGTTTCTCTCTTGTGCCGTACTGTACAATTTTGCCTTTGGATAAAATCTGGAATTAAACAGCAGCAACAACAATCAACAAAACAGAAACGGAACCTATTCACTAGGGCACCATTTGGAGCTGGAGCAAAAATTACATTGAAAAAGGGGAAATTAGCCTATATGTTTCTACTGTGTGCTGGGTGTTTCACATTTACTAAGACTCTTTAATTCTAACAACACACCATCGAGACGGGAATATTTATCTCCACCAAAGAAACTGATGCTCTGGTAGATAAAGCTCTTGGCACAACAGAGTTCAAGTCCAGAATCCACACACAGCAGGTGCAGCAGCTGCCAGTAATCCGGTAGCACTCAGGAGGCAGGAACAGGTTCCCCAGGGGCAAGATGGGTAGCAAGATTAGCCAATCAATAAGTTCTGGATTCGGGGAGAGACACTGCCTCAATAAACAGAGGAGAGTGATCAAGGAAGGCACTGATGTCAGCTTCCGGCTTCCACATGTATAGGCAGATACATATGTACCTACATACATGCTCTCATGTACACATGAACTCACACACCAGCATGTATAACACACACATACAAAGAAAGAAGGGCAGGGCAGTGGTGGCCCATGCCTTTAATCTCAGCACTTGGGAGGCAGAGGCAGTGGATTTCCGAATTCGAGGCCAGCCTGGTCTACAGAGTGAGTTCCAGGAGAGCCAGGGCTACACAGAGAAACCCTGTCTGGAACTTTCCCCCTCCTCACCCCCCCCCCAATTAAAGAAGGACATTGAGGCTCAGGAGCTATCTATAAATGTCATGCGATTTTAGTTCAAAATCACATAATAGGAAATTAGAGAGCTATATTTTTTTTCTTTTTCTTTTTTTTCCAAACTGCAAGAGGTTTTATTATCAGCTAGTTGAGTACGAAGTGGGAGGAGAGTTGGCTACAGCTCCTTTCTGACGGGGGGGGGGGGGGGAGAGTGAGTTGCAGCCTCCTCTCCGGCGCGTCTATCTCCATGTCTTTGTAGGTCTTCCTACAATTATCATATCTCTGGCTTCCAGGGAGAAATGCTCTAAGTCGGGGTCTCACAACTCTAGCTCCTGGGGAGGGGGCAACATCATTTTCTGGTCTCCATGAACAGGATACACAGACCTGTCCTCCTCCAGTGTTTGATTCTTCTGCCCACCATCTTCCAGAACAATTGAATTCTGTCCTGACTGGGTCACCCAGTATTCTGGTCCTTCCCACAGCTGGGCCTGGAGTCCTGGCTCTAGGGCAGGGGCTGGGCCTGGAGTCCTCGAGAGCTATATTTCAAACTAAACCTTTTTGAAATCTCAAGCTTACTCCACTAAATTGTTAACTTAAAAAAAAAAATCCAACAGATGAGTAAGTAACTCATAGTAGATAATCCTTATCTGGGGATTAGGTTTTAAAGTCCTGCATTAGATTCTAAATGGGGAGTTTAGAGCTAAAAAGAAATACCATGAAACCAAAACGTCTTCAAAGCTCCTTTGACTCATGTCTAGATAGCAGGACTGCGAACATCTTACAAGCCTGTAAACAGTTCCCCTAATTCTTTAGTAGGTTAACATTTTTTATTGTTCTTGTGTTTCACTGTCTCCTAAACAACACTGAGAGATCACTGCCCATTTGCCCAGGGACACTGGAATAATTCATTCCACCTCCTTGGCAACCTTTAGGCACATTTTGAACCCTCCCAGGTGCTTAGCTGATGCATCGCTTAGCTAGAAACAGGATGCTGTTCCATTCTTACCAGCCACTGGGTCCCCTGTTAGGTCAATGAGATACACACAACTGAGTTAGGTGTAGATATGTAACTGTTGGCTGTGAGATAGAATTCAACGACACATGAGATGGGCTGACTTAGATGGAATCATCGGATGGGAAACCAGGAGTCCCCAGTTCAAACCACAGCCTTCTCTTTCTCAACTCCGAGGAGGTGTGATCTTGTAACCTCTCAGTCCCGTCCCCCCACCCCTTGAAATCAGCATGAGATGGTGCCTGCCCTGGTAGTTTGGGAAGACCGGAGGCGATGTGCTTGGACGAGCTTGGAAATCTGGTGTGAAGTCTCAGTGCTGCTTCCGCCTCAGAAGGACAGTGTCCTGGTGGGGGAAGGGCAGGGTCTCTCATGGCTGGACTTACCAAGTAATTATAGTGAGTTATTTTGTCGATATATGGGCTCTTGGGGGTAACCATAATATTCAGGTATTCTCCCACAAGCATGGGCTTGTAGTTTTCAGTCCAAGCGATGTAAATGTAACTTTGGCTGAGAGACGAGTACGCAACTGCTTCGTACTCTTTGCTGGCTTGATTTTCTTCGGGAAGTTCTGGGTCATCAGTTCTGATCTGGAAAGGAAAATTTCAAAAGCCCATGTGGTCTGTGAGTAGTGGTTTCTGTAAAACATGTCTTTTAAATCTTTGTCTCCAGATTCCTAAATTTCACAAGGCCGGTTGCTAAAGAGAAGACACACCCTTGTCAGTCATTCCAGTGTTTGTATAGTTGGCGTGTGACATAACCCTAGAAAGTGTATGGGAAATACTGAGGGCAGGGTGGGCTCTGTGGAGGAGCCTGATGACCCGAATAGAAGGGCATTCTGAGGCAGGAATATGGGCACCTGAGATCCTGATGCACTGGAGCCGGGCGTGGTGGCTCACGCCTTTAATCCCAGCACTCTGGAGGCAGAGGCAGGTGGATTTCTGAGTTCAAGGCCGGCCTGGTCTACAAAGTGAGTTCCAGGACAGCCAGGGCTATACAGAGATGGTTCAGTGGTGGGAGAAATGACCGGGAGGCAGCCATAACTGCTCAGGACTGGAGCATAGGGGTTACGGGTGCATAGCATAGTGGCAGTCTGACCCAATTTCCACTGGAAGGTGTGACACAGGATTGTTCATAAACCCAGCGGGCAGTGATGCCTGCTTTCGGGCAGTGGGAGGGGCCCTAGCTCATGCCCCGGAGTTAGATAAGTATTGGTTCCCATGCAACTGCCTGTCACTTACTAATTCCAGATCCACTCTCTGGCTAAAAGAGGTTAGAAGCTTCCCTTTGTAGCAACAGAACAGCAAGGAGAATGGTCGCATTTCATCCCACTGATGAAATGCATCTTTTATAAGGCCCATAGCACAGAGCTCTTAATAAGGGCTCTGTGGATGCCAGTGAGTGTAAGCCTCAGCCAGTGACCCCGGTTATCCTCATAAGGGCTCTATAAGCGCCAGTGTAAGCCTGCTTCAGCCAGTGACCCTCGTGATTATTAGCTCACTGGGATTTTATTAAGCACATTTTCTGGGAGAGAAGATGAACTGTGGAAGAGAGTAGCTTATGCATCAGGAAAATGGGTGGGGCTTTCACATCTAACTCCAGAAAAGATAAAATACACGTGTTGGAAGAAGCACTTTCTCCCACTCATCGACAGTTTTGCTACTCTGACATGCCTGCATTCTGATATAACCTTTTTGGTATAAAAGGAAATAGTTAATTTCCAATCTCACCCCTGCCCCCAAATTTTGACAATACCCCCCCCCCACTACATTAGCAGATTGTCTAAGGTACTTGTTTCATTTTGGGTGCAAAATTATGGAATTATTCTCAAGACTTGAGGATAAAATCAGCCACATCTCTCTGTACAGCAGTCCAAACACATAACTAAAAGCTCACACGGTTTTAAGGAAACACAGCAAGAAGATTTAGCTCACCTCAAACTTTAGCACCGTCACATTTGATGGGAGGTTCAGCACAAACACAGCTACTCCATCAGTGTCATGAGTGATGCTCCTCTTTGTTTCCAAGTCAGATGTCTCTTGATTCACATCGACTGTTTGTGCCATCAGAGTTACTGGGACCCCTCCTACCGCCTGCTCGAGTGAATCTTTAACCTGTGCCTGTTTGCCAGAACAATTCAGATCAATCCCAGGAGAATCTCATCGTGTCTCAAATCAGATCACATCTGAGATGGCTTCTCTCCTCTCTGCCTCCTACTTACTGCCTTACCTACCTTGATGGAAAATGGAATCCCGGGCTTCACGAAAAGAGGAGTAGCGACCAAATTCAGTGTGTAGGGAGAGAGGACATATTTGACTCCAGGGATTTCTGCCTCTTCTGAAAATCCACCTACAAGGACAGCAAACTCTGAGTTAGTGTTCCCGGAAAGGTGATGGTGGTCGTTAGGACGTCTGTCTGCTCTCTGTGCTTATTCATTCCCTTGACCTGTCTCCATTCGTTGGCCAACTGAGGGAAAGTGCAGACAAGAGTCGGGAGCTTCCAAAGCGCCTGTAGAAAGACGGTCTCCGGAAGTCAGGCTGCAGCACAAGGCTGGGTGTTGGAAAGAGGACAGTGGCCTTCAGCAGCCGCTCCAGGTTCAGGTGCAGTAGAGTGTGTTCAAAGGGTCAAGGGAAGAGGCAGGGGACCTGGAGGCTGAGCCTCAACAGGTGTCCACGTTAGATCATTGGGATCTGGGGACAACTGGGGAAGAATCAGCTTGACCCAGAGAAAAGTCTTGTCTTAAGAGTGCAATAGGGCTGGTGAGATGGCTCAGTGGGTAAGAGCACCCGACTGCTCTTCCGAAGGTCCGAAGTTCAAATCCCAGCAACCACATGGTGGCTTACAACCATCCATAATGAGATCTGACTCCCTCTTCTGGAATGTCTGAAGACAGCTACAGTGTACTTACATATAATAAATAAATAAATAAATCTTAAAAAAAAAAAAGAGTGCAATAGTAGGCCTGGAGAGACGGCTTGGCGGTGAAGAGCACTGACTGCTCCTCCAGGAGCCCTGAGTTCAATTCCCAGCAACCACATGGTGGCTCACAACCATCTCTAAGGGGATCTGATGCTCTCTTCTTGTGTTTCTGAAGACAGCTATGGTGTACTCATATATTACTCTGCAGATTACAGTTAAGTAACAGCAAGGACAATATAAAGGCTCTAGCTTCCTCAACCTTCTTTCTAGCATTTCATCCCGTTTCCCCATACACTCAGACTAGACAGTTTGCTGTCCTGGAAGTCAGGGCTTCACTCCTTGCCCCTCTCTTTCTGGCTCTCTGTGGAGGGGGTCCTGCTCTGCTCCACCCCCTGCCCCACCTGCCTCCACTTTTTCTCCAAGACTGGTTGTCTTTATTACACTGCTCTTGGCTACTCTACAATCCTCTAGAAGCCTGCCTTCTTTTACAGGTTAACAGCATTGAGCTCTTTGCTTAGAGCACACACAGTATTTTTGAAACAGGTTCCCTGATACACACACACACACACACACACACACACACACACACTACACATGCACATATACAGACACACACATATATAACACACACACACACACACACACACACACAAAACTTACCTGAAGATTCTGTGACTGTTACTGCAATATAAAGGTACTTGTTGTTTAAGTCTTCTAGACTGTTGTAGGACAGCTCTTTAACTGCTGTTTCAGAATCAAAAGAGATCTGAGCAACTCCGTCAACCAACTTTTTGAAAAGAGCAAACGGAAGGAGTCAAGTTAGAGAAGACCATATCAGGAAAACGATCAGTCTGCTCTTACTAGCCTCTAGACTGAAGGCAAACTATAGGAGCCATGTGTTATTGTCACAAGTAAAGTGAATGGCAGAGTAGCAGGTGTGGGGAGGTTTTGGTCATTGCGAGGTCTTTCGGGTACAAGTTGATAATGTAGTATACAGTAAGTAAAGAGACATGAAGTTTGTTTATATCACTAATTACTAGTTATATTGTTGAATTATTAAAAGATACTATGTTCTTCTGTTTCTAATTCATTTGAAAATGGTTTGACCCGAAGGCAGGCCTTTTTATCTGATTTAGCTTGATTGACAGATGCTGGCATTGAGCCGGGACGTCGAGCTAAGCATGCACTTCATCATTGAGCTACAGTCCTTGTCTTTATTTCCTTTAAATCTCAGCGCTTAAAGTAGAACCTTGAATTTTAAAAAGCCTCTTAATTTGCATATTGAATTAATAATACCATCTTTTAAAAAACAGAAGCTAAGTACTTGATTGTACAAAATGTGCACAAAAAGACACGACCCTGTGTCATCAGTGGTGTTTAAAGAACATTAAGTAAGAGAAGACAGAACCAGGGCTTTAATCTCAGTTCTAGTAACAGAATTAAATCAGCCCTTAACCGTGGACAGGTTCCATGTTGTGTGGGATACTCTGCACTGAAGAGAGATCCCTCCCTCTAGCTGCTCAGTGCCCGAAGCACTCTCATTTTAGAACAATCATAAGTAATTCTGGGCATTGTTGAACGTCCCAGTGGGGTAAATGCCCTCCACCCCAATTGAGAGCCACTCTACCAGGAAGCAGAAAACGTGCTTTAATACGAGAGACTCACAGCCTAGGAGCACATAGAATGCCAGCTAACCATGTTCAGGTGGTCAGGGACTACTTCCCAAAGAAAAGCTTCCAGCATTGGAACATAAGAAATAAGAAGGAATTAGACACAGAGGAGACAGGAAGGATGGAGGGAGGAGCACAGACCTGGAGCCAAGGAAGGGAAGAGATGGCGCAATATTAACTGGCAAGGGAGGCTGGTGCCAAAGAAAGGGCACTTTATTTTCTGTTTTCATTTTGCATGCATGTGTGTATGCTGTGTTTGTTGTATGCACATGTATGTACGCATTTTTTTTACATGTGTGTGAACACACAGGCATGGGTTTGTGCATGGTAAGGCCCAGGGCTGACATCGAGGATCATGCTGGATGTTTCTGCCACCTTACTTATTGAGGCAGGGTCTCTTCATCAAGCCCAGAGACCACTGGTGTGCCCCATTTCTGTAGCTAGCTTGCTTCAGGGTTTGGGAGGGGGAATTTATCTGAAGGGCAATAGATGCCAACCAGAAACTTTAAGCCGCACTGTCCACAGGATGTGGGATTGCACTGGAGGGTTTGCGAGTAACTCTTGCTCATCACGTAACCAAGGTCTGAGCAAACATCTTACCTTTGCGGCTTGTGTGGCTTTGTGCATCATCTGCTTCTCCTCATCTTTTATGTCCTCTCTCAATCCAAAAAAGGCATACACTTCAGCATCAGGTACCACTTTATTATAAAAATATCTGCACAACAATATCAGAAAGTTGTTTTCCTAACACTGTTATAATAGGTGACTCAGATGAGATCTAACAGTTTTAAGTTAGACAAGGCACATGATATGCTGCCCCCCACCCCACTACTGTATTCCACCCTTAGAAGGCCATAGTAAGAAAAAGATGACTTTTAATCCCAGTTCAAGGTCAGCTTGGTCAATGTAGCCACCACTAGGCCAGCAGGGTACTACATATCTAGTAAAGAAGGTGTAAGGCTTCCTGACCATCCCCAAAGTCATGGAACACAGCTAGTCATAGATTGACCTTGAACTCCCAGAACCTAACATAGCTAGCCTGAGGAAGCCATGCCCTTACCTTGCTTTCACAGTGATTTCAAAGTTCTTAAAGTTTTTATAGCCAATGAAGGTTCTTTCTAGTTCTATTGAAACAGAGAATCGTGGCAAGACTGAAAACAGAAATAAGGACACAGTGTCACCATTTAACTAGAGTGGCCTCGAAGCACAGCAAGCTGCGAGACTTTCTCATTGGACAAGAGGTAACATCATCATCACCACTATCATCATCATCACATCTCCATCATCACCATTATCAACAACAACAACAACCATATCTCTGATAAGCTTTCCCTCTCTCCAAATCAAGAGTGAATCCAGGCTTGATGTACCCAAATCACTTCTTTATATCTTGTTTATACTAATTATAATGGACAATAAATTGTTTTCTCCAGTAGAATAGAAATTCCTTAAAAACAGAACAAGGACTTCTCTGTCTGTCTGTCTCTGTCTGTCTTTGTTTCTCTCTCTGTCTCTCACTCTGTAAGTCCTATCCTTCTTATAAGTCTTAAATATTTATTCAATGAGTTTATTAAATTGAAAATAGGAAATGAAAATGTGGGTTTATTGAGCATCTCTCATTAGTAGATCAAATCTAGCCAGTATTTAAGTGCTGTCGTAGTCTCTGTGCATGTCTATGGAGAATTGCCCTAATCGACGATTAATACAGAAGTTTACTGTGGGCGGCACCATTCCCTGGGCAGGTAGTCCTGGGCTGTGGAGAAATCTAGCAAACATGAGCTTGTAAGCAAGCCAGCAAGAAGTGTCCTTCCACACTAGGTGGTGGTGGAACACACCTTTAAACCCAGTACTCAGGAGGCAGAGGCAGGAGGATTTCTGAGTTCGAGGCCAGCCTGGTCTACAGGGTGAGTTCCGGGACAACCAGGACTACACAGAAAAAAATGCTGTCTTGAAAAACAATGCGCCAAAGTGTTCTTCCATAGCCTTTGCTTCAGGTTCTGTGTGGGTTCCTGTCCTGACTTCTCTCAGTGACTGTGAACTAGAAGTCTAGCCCCCCCCCCAAAAAAATCAACCCCCCCCCCCCGCAAGCTACTTCTGGCCATAGTACTTGTGCTAGTTAGGTTTTTTGTCTTTTATTAAAAATAGATTCTTTTTTCATACAATATATCCCAATTATAGTTTCCCCGCCCTCTACTCCTCCCAGTTCCTCCCCACTCCCCTCCCATCCAGATCCACTCCCTTTTTTCCTCCTCATTAGAAAAGAACAGGCTTCTAAGGGATAATAATAATATAAGATATAACAAGAAAAAAACAAAACCATCACATCAAAGCTGGACAAGGCAACCCAACAGAGGAAAAGAGCCCAAGAGAAAGCACAAGAATTAGAGACCCACACATTCACACACTCAGGAGTCTTGAAACATACTAAGCTGAAGGCTACAGTCTATCCATACACACAGAGGACCTGTGCAGACCTATGCAGGCCCTGCTCATGTTGACTTAGTGGGCCTTATTTTTCTGGTGTCCTCCATCCCCTCTGGTCTGACATTCTTTCTGCTTCCTCTTCTGTAGGGTTCTCTGAGCTCTGAGGGGAGGGATTAGATGGAGACATCTCCTATAGAGCTGTGTATTCCAAGCTCTCTCTCTCTCTCTCTCTCTCTCTCTCTCTCTCTCTCTCTCAGTAATTCCTGACTGTGAGTATCTATTATTTGCCCCCATCTGCTGCAGGAGGAAGTACTGGCTAGTTTTATGTCAACTCCATACCAGCTATAGTCACCTGAGAGGAGGGACACTCAGTTGAGAAAATGCCTTGTAGAGTTTTTTTTTTTTCAGTTAGTGATTGATGGGGCAGAGCCCCACCCACTGTGGATGGTGCCACCCCTGGGCTGATGGCCTTGGGTTCTATAAGAAAGCAGACTGAATTGATGTGAGAAGCAAGCCAATGAGCAGCACCCCTCCATGGCCTTTGCATCAGGTTCCTGCCTCCAGGTTCCTTCCCTGTTTTGAGTTCCTGTCCTGATGTGGAACTTTGATGTGGAAGTGTAAACCGAATAAACCCTTTCCTCCCCACATTGCTTTGACTGTGGTGTGTCACCATAGGAACAGTAGCCGTAGGACGAGTGGAATTACAGCAGGGTAAGGAAATAATCTCAGAGTACACTGAGTGCTGAGATGCTACCCAGGAAACAAATCCAAAGAGAGATTCTCCAAGTAAATGAACATCAGACTGAGACACGAGATGTGAGCGAAATTGACCGGGCCAGGAGGGAAATGGAAAAACACCACGTGTGATATTTCCAAAGCCGGGGGGGGGGGGCAAGTGTGATATAAAATGAGGCTGAAGAAGGAGCAGGGGCAATTCAAGCTAAGGATGTAGAGGTATAAAGAGCGAGTAGTAGGTGCTTTCTGCATCATCATTATGATGACTGTCATCCTGAGATGGTTTGACTGATAAACAGCGATGCTAGGACGGCTGCTGTCCTGTTTGGCGTAAACCTGGTGAGGTGAGTGGATTGGGGGCAAAGACAGAGAGTAAGAGACAGGAGGGATCTGCATGCCTACAGAAAGCGGCAAACGCAGGAAGCAGTGAGGTCAGGCAGGACAAGGCACCGGGCTTAATCTTCAAGGCTGAGTCCCACGAGGGCATATTTGGTCACTGTCTCCCTGCTGATTGTTAACAGTGCATCTATCTGCCCTTCTTATGAATCTTCCTGAGGAAAGAGAGAGTGGCTTTAAGCAGAGACGCCCAATCTGATTACAGCACAGACCCCCTATCTTACACGCGTTCTCGCGACTGGCCAGGAAGAACGCAACAAACCAGAATCTTCTGCGGCAAAGCTTTATTGCTTACATCTTCAGGAGCCAGAGAGCAAGAGAGCAAGAGAGAGAAAGAAAAAGAACAAGAACAAGAAAGCAAGAGAAAGAACAAGAACAAGAAAGCAAGAGAAAGAATGGCAAAAACCCCGTCCCTTTTAAGGAGAATTATCCTCCACCTAGGACGCATTACTCCCTGATTGGCTGCAGCCCATCGGCTCAGTTGTCATCACGAGAAAGGCAGAACACATGGCGGGAAAACTGCCCCTGCACGTGTGCAGATTATGTTTACTACTTAGAACACAGCTGTCAGCGCCATCTTGTAATGGCAAATGTGAGGGCGGCTCCCAACACCCCTAGAGTAAACTAATGAGAAATGGGGAGATTCAGCTACTCGTAGTTACTTCACGACCCAGTAATATGACCGATCTCAAAATAGGAGTATGTCCAAGGTCTAAGTGAGCTATCGGGCTCTACTCACTTTATCTAATTATTTATCTCAAGACTATAATTCTAGGAAGGACTTTAACAAGCCAAGTTCCTCAAGGGACTGCATTTCTTTCAACAATGTCATGAAGGACACAGTCCAGGCAGATCAGTTGGCTTCTTCAAGGCTGACAGGGCAAGTTAGAACTAAGCACTAGCTACTCAAACAATGACTACGTACATCTGTCTCCCCCCACCCTCTTCTGGTACTTCCAGTCATACCAAAGGTACTGCAAAATCCCTCTTAGTTATAATAATATATTAATATTAGAGATTACCATATTCTTTAATTTCAAAGTATGCAGTTCCAGTTGTTGTAAAATCCTTCTTATAGTTAGCTTTAATTGTCCAAACACCATACCTGTGGAAGCAAAATATTTAAAAACACGAATGTCATTAAATACTTCTAATTTTGCCCTAGACAATTTAACTAATTCCTATTTAAAGATGTTAGAATACATAGGCATGTAAATATCTTGTGAGAGATTCTAAAACAATTAACAGAAATAGTTGAGTATTTTTCTTTTGATAATAAAAATGATTTATTAATTAGATTTTACATATTGTATTATTTTTCCAGGTATTTTATCTTAATACAGTCATTTTGTTTGATTTAAAGGACCAATGATAACTTCGGAATTTACTTAATTCTTGAGTTTAAGGATGTTAACCCGATATTACAATCTGTAATATATCAGAAAATCCATAGTGACGTCTCTAGAAACATGTAATGCACAGGTCATGCTTCTATGGATCATAAAGTTTACACCTTACATACATAGAATAATGATTGGAAGCAAGGGTTTATCTGAAAAGGAAAAGACTTACTTAGTTAAAAAATAATGATAATAAAGAATGACAGGAAGTGCCACGGTCTTCAGAGTTAACAGCCCATGTGAGTTGGAGACCTCGTGCTTCTGTACAGGAAGGAGCAGGTTTGAAGAGACCAAGCCTCTGAGCCTCGTTTGTGAAGTGAGAACATGCTGTCCTGGTTGTACTGTGTGTATTGCAGTTATCTTCAGCAATAACTAAAGAATCTCTATCAAGTACCTCATCCCATGACTGCTGAGATGAAGCAAGCAGTCTACAAGAGGGCTGCCCTCAGGGAGTTCCCAGTCTATCGAAAACTGTAAAGACAAGAGCCTGGCAGAGAGGCATCCCGTCTGTAACCCTGGCGCTGTTGCTACTGAGACTGAGACAGGAGGAGTTTGAGGTCGGTTTGTAGTGAAGAATGAATTCCAGGTCACCCTGAGCTACAGTGAGACCCTGCCTCAAAGCCAAGCAAACGGCAAAACTCAAAAGAAACAAGAAAATAAAGACATTGAGGTAAGCATCTCAAAGAGAATACGAAGGGGCGGTGTGGGGGTAGACCACACCCAGAGACAGCGCCCTGAAGATGAGGTGAAGCTCAGTGTGGAAGACAGGGTGAGGTGTGCGCTAAATGAGGTGACTAGTGTAAAGGTACCGGGGTGGGACAGTGCCAGTCATAGAATCTCATAGTGATGCATAACGGCCATGGGACAAGATAAAGCTTGAGATAATGACAGTAATGGCAAGAAGCTCAATTCTGCACTGTAGAGTGCATTGTATTTTCAAGTAAGTACACAACTGAAAAATTAATCCAGTTGGGCAGTGGTGGTGCATGCCTTTAATCCCAGTGCTTGAGAGGCAGAGGCAGGCAGATTTCTGAGTTCGAGGCCAGCCTGGTCTACAGAGTGAGTTCCAGGGCAGCCAGGACTATACAGAGAAACCCTGTCTCTAAAAACCAAAAATAAAATAAAATTTTCAGTTTACTGAAGCTCCCCAGTTATAAAATACCTATACTTTAGAAGAATGCAAACAGGCTGATTTCCTTTTTTAGAAGGAAGGGGGAAACGAGCATAAAGTGGCTGGTTGAGGTTCTGTAGCAGCTGTTTGCAGATGCTCATGTCTAATACATGCACTGCTGTTCTCCCTTAGAAGCAGGACCGGGTCTCCATCTCTACATTGCTTTGCTCCCAGAACTCTCCGTTACATTGTAGCTGTATTCAAATATACAGACACATGGTAGCTAATAGGTATCAGAAGTTTGTGCATGTGTGTTTCAGACAGAGCTCTGTTTCCCAGGCTGCAGATGAAGTCCTGGGCTCCTGCAGCCCCAGTCTCCTGAGTATCAGGGATGGTGGTGGGCTCTGCTGGATTCCAACACTGAGTTGTGGCTTTCCCTACCAGGAAGCAGCCTCATGTTTGCATCTATGGCACTCTGCTAACACTAGGTGGCTCCACTTGATTGTGTAGGTCCTTACCAGCCAAAAGTTCCAGATGTGCATTTTAGAGAAAATTTGTTTAATAACAAACATTTTTTTGTACTTACTTGGGATTAGATGGAATCTTGAAGTCAGGAAAAGAGATAATTCCGGTGTAATCATTTTCTTCTACAATGTCAACTTCTGATCCTTCGGGGTCCTTTGAATAGAAACCGATGACCACACCTTAGTTCACTTTCTGTTACCATAAAAGAATATCCAAGGTGGATAATTTACAAGCGATGGAGATTTGCCATTATTGTATTGCATAAATGCTTTGCCAGTGTGTACATCTGTGTTCCAATGTGTGTCTGGTGTCTGAGGAGGTGGTGTACCTTCATGTGGGTGTAGGGATCGAATCTGGATCCTTTGCAAGAGCAACAAGAGCTCTTGGTCAAGGAGCCAACTCTTTTAATTACTTCTTGATGGCCGTGCTTTTAAAAAGGAAGTAGAACAAGGATGGGTTTTGATGGCTTATATCAGCATCCTCCCCTTGTTAATTTAGCTTGTACAGGTATCCTATGTGTCTGTCATGGAGACGTAAATCTATAATGCTTCATTCACATTGGGTGTTTAGTGACATCATATGGTTTAGTGTAGAGTGAGGATGGGATCATGGAGGGAGATTGCTCGATAAATATGCTAAAGTATTATTTATAGAAAGAAAATACTTACTATGAAAGTTAAGACAGTCTCCCGTTTGGCTGGCTTCAAGTCGTCACCCAGAGAATAGACTCTGATCTTTACTGCAAAACCAAGTAACATCATCAGAAACTGCAGACATTGTTTCTATCTTTCCTTTATTTATTTACTCTATCTTTTCTCTTTTTTTCCATTTTTTATTAGGTATTTAGCTCATTTACATTTCCAATGCTATACCAAAAGTCCCCCATACCCACCCACCCCCACTCCCCTAACCACCCACCTATCTTTTCACTTTAACTTTTCAGTCAGGGTTTCATTCAATTAGTTAGCCTGGTCTCGAACTCACCCTGAACTCATGATCCTCTTGCCTCAGCCTCTCACATAGTTGGGACTATAGGCTCATGCCACCAAGCCCAGTAGATTTTTGTTTTAATTTCACAGTTCTTAATGAGCTAACTCTCATTTGAAAGACTGTATTCACAATCCATAAATGAAAATGTATGTTGAAAAAAAGAGACCCCTAGGATTCATATAAGGAGACTACTTGTATTGAATTTAACATACAGTTCAATGTGTTAAATACATTGCAACCCCAGGAAGCCTTTGGGAATGCATCGTTAGTGTAAAATAACTTGTGTCTGTAACTGTTTACCAAGTAGCTACCATATGGATGGATGGGAGTATGAGGTGTTTTTTATCAGAGTTAGTGGGAAATTGGCAGTTTGATTCAGACAGTATGTTATTTCTCTACTTACAAAATCCAACAGGGCTAAAACACTATGACCGAAGCAACTTGGAGAGGAAAGGATTTGTTTCAGATCACAACTCTCAGGTGATATTCCATCATTGAAGGGAGTTAGGCAAGGAACTCGAGGCAGGAGTCTAGAGGCAGGGACTGAACCGGGGGCTGTGGAGGAACACTGCCTACTGGCTTGCTCTTTCTGGCTTGCTTAGCCTGCTTTTATAAATTCAGGGCCATTTGCCCAGGGGCATCACCCACCTCCCCCATTATGGGCAGGACCCACCTACATCAATAATTGGTACAACTCCATGAAACAAATTGTATTAGTATCTTTTTTTTTTTCAGATGGGGAAGATGGGCTGTGAGAAATGAATTCACAGACTACCAGTCAATAAAAGCTATGCTTGGATCTGACCCCAGTTAAAATGGCACCAGAGTCTGATTTTTAACTACTCTCTCTCATTATCTGTCATCAAAGGAAAAATATTTATAAGAAGTTATCTCATTATCTAGAGTAAATGAAGACACCAGATTTTCTTATCAGTCAAGTCATGATGGGAAAACAGGAGGCCATTCCCAAAAGAAGCCTTAACAACCAAGAAAGGCCCTGGGGTTCGGGATTGAGACTACACACTTGCTATACAAGAGTGATGACGCTAAGTGATGGGTAGTGTGGACGGTACCATTTCCAGGATGCATCCTCTATGATAGGAGTGCAAGGTGAGAGGTTATACTTAATTTTATGTGGAGTTAGGCTGAAAGGATGAAAAAGATGATGGTTTTTCCTTTATTTAAAAAAATCATCATAATTTTTTTCATCCTTAAAAAAGAAGTGTGTCATAAAACCAGAGACACTGAAACCTATAGAAGAGAAAGTGGGGAAAAGCCTAGAAGATATGGGCACAGGGGAAAAATTCCTGAACAGAACAGCAATGGCTTGTGCTGCAAGATCAAGAATCAACAAATGGGACCTCATAAAATTGCAAAGCTCCTGTAAGGCAAAAGATACTGTCAATAAGACAAAAAGGCCACCAACAGATTGGGAAAGGATTTTTACCAATTCTAAATCTGATAGGGGACTAATATCTAATATATACAAAGAGCTCAAGAAGCTGGACTCAAATAACCCCATTAAAAATGGGGTACAGAGCTAAACAAAGAATTCTCAACTGAGGAATACTGAATGACTGAGAAGCACTTGAAAAATGCTCAACATCCTTAATCATCAGGGAAATGCAAATCAGAACAACCCTGATATTCTACCTTACACCAGTCAGAATGGCTAAGATCAAAAATTCAAGTGACAGCAGATGCTGGCGAGGATGTGGAGAAAGAGGAACACTCCTCCATTGCTGGTGGGATTGCAAGCTGGTATAGCCACTCTGGAAGTCAGTCTGGCGGTTCCTCAGAAAATTGGGCATAGTACTACTGGAAGATCCAGCAATACCTCTCCTGGGCATATACCCATAAGATGTTCCAGCTGGTAATAAGGACACATGCTCCACTATGTTCATAGCAGCCTTATTTATAATATCCAGAAGCTGGAAAGAACCCTCAATAGAGGAATGAATACAGAAAATGTGGTACATTTACACAATGGAGTACTACTCAGCTATTAAAAACAATGAATTTATGAAATTCTTGGGCATATGGATGTATCTGGAGGATATCATCCTGAGTGAGGTAACCCAATCACAAAAGAAGTCACTTGATATGCACTCACTGATAAGTGGATATTAGCCCAGAAATTTAGAATACCCAAGACACAATTTGCAAAACACAAGAAAATCAAGAAGGAGGAAGACCAATGTGTGGATACTTCATTCCTCCTTAGAATAGGGAACAAAATACCCATGGAAGGAGTTACAGAGACAAAGTTTGGAGCTAAGACGAAAGGATGGACCACCCAGAGACTACCCCACCCGGGCATCCATCCCATAATCAGCCACCAAATGCAGACACTATTACATACATTAGCAAGATTTTGCTGAAAGGACCCTAATATAGCTGTCTCTTGTGAGGCTATGCCAGTGCCTGGCAAATACAGAAGTGGATGCTCACAGTCATCTATTGGATGGAACACAGGACCCCCAATGGAGAAGCTAGAGAAAGCACCCAAGGAGCTGAAGGAGTCTGCAACCCTATAGGTGGAACAACAATATGAACTAACCAGTACCCCCAGAGCTCATGTCTCTAGCTGCATATGTAGCAGAAGAAGTCGGCCATCATTGGGAAGAGAGGCCCCTTGGTCTTGCAAACTTTATATGCCTCAGTACAGGGAACGCCAGGGCCAAGAAGTGGGAGTGAGTGGGTAGGGGAGCAGGGCGGGGCAAGGGTATAGGGAACTTTCGGCATAGTATTTGAAATGTAAATGAAGGAAATATCTAATAAAAATGTTTTTAAAAAAAGTGTGGGGAAGGGAGTTGTGTAATATGTGCATGCAATACCTGAAGAGGCCATAAGAGGGCGATAGATTCACTGGGACCAGACTTGCAGAAATTGTGAGCCACATGTGGGTACTGGCAATCAAACCTGGGTTTATTAATGCCAGTACTCTTAACTGCTCAGCCATCTCTCTAGTCCCCCCCCAGTCATCTTTTGCCAGTCAAGAGCTCATACTATTATGGTAACGGCATCCTCATCCTCCCCAGGTTTTTCCTGCCTGAGCCAATCATAGCAGGTGCTGTATTCACATCACCGCTGTGGTCATCCACAACCACCAACATTAGCACATTGCAAGGTGCTTTACAGTGAAGCACTCCGATCCAGCCTACCATCCTCTGTCCTTCCCTAACAACATTAATAACGGAATCTCCTCGCTTCCTCCTTTTATCTACACACCTCTTATATATCATCCTTGCTGTGCTTTAAAGTCAGTGCTGGTAAGGCAGAGAGATGACGTGACTGAGTTTGCAGACAGGTGAGCATGAGGAGAAACATCCATACTGTTCTGTGTAAATTACGGTTTAGGCTGGCTACCCCCCCGTCCCTCTGTAACAGAAGAGTCACGTCTATGTCACTGTCTGAGCACTCTCATTGATAGATAACCTTTGAATGTTAGCATCCACCGTCTCATGGTCTTGCCCGTCTCTTCTGAACATCTAGTTTCCCCAGGTTGGGTGTTGTCCCCCTATTTTTTATGAACACAGTTCTATAATAAATATTTTTCTTTTGTCAAAATTTTATTTGCAATAAAATCCATTTGCTAATGAGTAAGTTCTAACAGTTTAGAAAGTGCCCCCCACACCCCCGACAGGGTTTCTGTGTAGCCCTGACTGTCCTAGAACTAGCTCCGTAAACCAAGCTAGCCTTGAATTCAGAGAGATCCACTTGCCTCTGCCTCTCCAGTGCTGGGGTTAAATAGTTGTGTGCCACCACCAACCTTCAAAGAGGCTTGTTTTGTTTTGTTTTTGTTTTTGTTTTTTCGAGACAGGGTTTCTCTGTGTAGCCCTGGCTGTCCTGGAACTCACTATGTAGACCAGGCTGGCCTCGAACTCAGAAATTCACCTGCCTCTGCCTCCCAAGCGCTGGGATTAAAGGCATGTGCCACCACCATCCGGCTTCAAGGAGGCTTTTTATCTACTTAGAAATAACTGATAATGAAGTAAATGGATTTGTTGTTTTTTATTATTTTACTTTATTTAGAAATTTCTCTATAATTAAAACCCAAAATGCTATTTGAAAATATAAAAGCCATTAGGAACTAACGACTGTCTTTGATTGGGTGGGGGCAGGGTAAAAACCTTTCTCTACTCAATTTCATGTGTCCAAAGGTCTAAAAATACAGTGTCAATTTCCCCACAAAAATGGTTGATACTCTACCTGACTGGTCCGGCGTGTAAACAGGTTTGTCTGTATGGATGAAGAGAATTCCATTGTTATAGGTAATTGGTATTTTCTTTGATTTTGAAAAGTGTTTTGACACAACTTCCAGATACACGTGAGAGACTGGGCTTTCTTCTCTAGGAACTTGATTGGGCTGTAGCTGTAAAAGTAACAACAAACGAGCATAACTCTAAGCATGCCACAAACCACAGCCAACTCATTAGAACCAAAACACGATATTGCATGCTACATCATTTGGAAAGTGGTATAGCCTAGCATTGAAGCCTAGCAATCAGACCTTCAAGGTCATTGTGGACTACATAGTGAAACCCAGTCCACTAAACCCAACCATGAAAACCGACGATCAGAAGCAAGAAAATGGCAGAGAGCTGCAAGAGCAAGTTAGTTTTGCCAAAAGCCCTTCATTGTCTAATGTCATGATGAAAAATTACCTTAAAGCCATTCAAAGTCTTTAGTTTACTGTAGGAACTCTGAAGAATGACTGGGAAGATAGCTCAATTGGCAATGTCCTTATCTTACAAGCATGAGGTCCAGAGTTCAAGGCCCCAAACCCATTTTACAAAAAGACCTGGGTGTTTTGGGTCAGAGCTTGTAATCCCAGAACCTGGGAGTTAGACAGATTCCTCGAGCTTGCTGCCTGGCCTGCCTAATCTACCTGGTGAGTTCCAGGTCAATGAGAATGAGAGACCCTGTCATAAAAACAAAGCTGATGGCAATTGAGGAGACACACACAGGAGGTGGGCACAGAGACAACAAACAATGCTAGGATGACTGAGCAGATCTGCAGTCTAGCCAGCCAGAAATCTGGGATCTAAATACCATGCCACAGTCCACCGAGTGCTAGGGTCTCTTCTTTGGGATTAGTGGGAACAGAGCTGGGTGGTTCTAGAGGCAAAGCTCTCTCCTGTACAGCCCACTCTGAGAATCCAGGGTGAGTGTCAGGACTGTTCTGGCTCTGGCAGACTACCTGTAGATGCAGTGTTGAAATGTCTGAAGCATAGATGAGAGTGAGACTCGGTGGCTCTGCAGAACAGGGATGAGCGTGGCAAGTGCTTCCAGCTGCAGAGGGCGTGCCAGCAGAAAGCTCACCAATAGCCCTTTCTAGCACCAGAGACCTCAAGACTCCCCCTCACTACTGTTTTCCTGCCTGGCCTAAACACACACTTTCTGCCTCTGAGACACATGACACGGGATCAACCCAGGAAACCAGACACCACAAAGATTCAGCTCTCATGAGAAGAGACCAAGCCAAAGAGGCAAAGGAAAACCAAGATGATGCGGAGTTAGTGTCCAAACTGGAGAGGGATGGCCCCTGTGCTGAGGTGTGTGACCACTGAGAATATTGAACCCTTGTACATGTGAGGACCACATGAAGATGGTCTGTATCTGAACACACACACATGATGACCACATAAAAACGGTCTGTGCCTGAACACACACAGACACAGACACACATAGACACAGACACACACAGACACACAGTCACATACACCTAGACACACACATGATAACCACATAAAGACAGCCTGTGCCTGAACACACACACACACACACACACACACACACACACACGAGTACACGCATGCACTCGCGAGACAGCCACATGAAGATGGTCTGTGCCTGAACACACACGTGGCTTTATGGAGACAGTCTGTACTTGTACTGAGACATGTGACCATGCAGGAACAGGTGTTATTTAATACCTAAATGTGAAGCTGTAGACGACCTCTTACTGTATTATTCTTCCAAGGTGCACAGGAGCATCCCATGCCACTTTGTGGTGACCCGACTGTTTTAGGTTGTGGTTACATTTTAAAATCCTTTCTGTTTTCATTCCACCTCTAACTGGAGCTGCTTCACTCCTCTCGTCGCCTTCATTGATCTTCATTTACTCCTCTCTCCATCTTCCCTTGATGTTTTAATGTTAACAGCTCATTTGACTTAACTCAAGGCCGCTTTAACTAATATTTCTTCCCCATTCTTACACTTATAGACACTATTCTGTCCTTGATCCTTCTTTGTCCTAAAAGCATTGGAGTTGCAAGGGTGATTGTTTTGAATACAGTAAGAACTCGTTCACTGCATTTTCATAACAGGCCTGCTTATCAGTTGTGGGTGCTTCTGCAGTTAAAATTCTACTCTCAGAGCAGCAGCAGAGACTCTGTCTGGTCCCCTGAGCGTGTGGGCTGAGAGTGTAGCCATTGGGCTATGTCCCCAGCCCAGAGTTGGAGGAATGCCAGCTCAGTCCTACTATGACTTAGTCCCCCTTGAAGGGGGAAATATTTTAACTGAAAAAAAAATAGAGGTGATTTTAAAAAATATAACCAGAGACCTAATCCCAGTTGCTTAAATCCAATTGCAGAAACAAAAGAAACAAAATCACGACATGACTCACCCCAAATTACCAAGCCATGGAAATGGGTCCCAGTGAATGGGAATTAGATGAAGAATCAAAGAATTTAAAATGATTATAAAAATGGTCAATGAACTCAAAAATACATTAATAAATTCCTGAATGAATTATAAGAGAATACAAAAAATATGAATTGAAATAAGGAAGCCAATATGAAAGGGGAAATCAATAAAAAGCAATAGTAAAAAATCAAACTGAAATCCAGAAATGAAAACATCAATAAGATGAATTTAAAAACTCAAGGTGAACACTATCCATAGAGTGCATCAAGTGGAAGGTGTGGATTTAAGGCAATGCAGATAACTTAGCACGGCCAGATAATGAATATAATAAAATAATAATGTGAACAGAACGTACACCACGAAAAAAAAACTAAGTTATTGTTCGTGGGAATAGATGAGTTCAAGCTAAAGGCCTAGAAAACATAGTCAACAAAATCAGAATGGAACAAGTTCCAAATCGAGGGAAAGAGATGGACTTCTGGGCACAGGAGGCATTTAATATTCCAGATACACTGGCTCAGAAAAGGATCTCCCCACAGCATACTATAGCTAAAACACCACATACACAGAACAAAGACAGGACTGAAAGGTGCAAGTCAGAAACACAGAAGCATTTATAAAAACAAAGCACACAGAGTAACAGCAGCATCCTCGGGAGAAACTCCAAGTGCCCAGAGAGTGTGGGGTGATGCATTTTTAACTGTGAAAGACAACTGCTAAACCAGATTACTATGTCCAGCAAAGGTATCCCTCAGAACCAACGTGTAAGAAAACCTCCCAACAGTTAACCCTGGCTAAAGGAGTTTGTGATCACGTCAATATCCTAGATGCCACTTGAAAGGATCCTTCAACACGAAGAGAAAGATACAACATTAAACCAGAGGAAAGAATAAGGCACACTAGGACAGTAATTCTCAAATGAGGACCAGAGAGCACCAAACAATAAGATTTACTAATACAACTTTTAATAATAACTCTAAATGTCAGTAGTCTTAATCTCCAATCAAAAAGCACTGTGTAGTGATCTTAAACGTGGAACTTCTCGGTTTGTTGGCTGCAAGAAGCACACCTTCCTGGCAAAGACAAAACTGTCTTAGAGTGGAAGGGTCCAAAAGGAATTCCAAGCAGTTGGACCAGCAAGTGCAGCTACCGTGATACCTGAAACAAATAAACTTAAAAACCAGCCAAAAAGATGGGAAGGTTACTTGGTATCAGTTAAGGCAACAATCTAGTAGGAAGACATTGCAGTCCTAGACATATGTGCGCTGCACATGAGCACACCCAAAACATAAGCCAAGCACCCCCCATGAAGGCACAGACCGACATAAAGACAGTAATAAGGATGTCTTCAGTATCATACCCTCACCAGAGCCCGCCCCCAAATCAACCGAGAAACATCAGCTTTTAAATGGTATTTTATGTCAAATGGATTTAATAAAACATCCATGGAATATTCGACTCAAGCACTGAAGAAAACTTATTTTTTTTTTTGCAGTAACGCGTAGAAATTTGTCTGAAACACACCACTTTTAGGACATGGAGCATATCTAGCCAAATAAAAAGGCTGAGATGATTTCTTGTATTCTGTCCAATGACAGTGGACTCGAATGGCAAGTTGGTAGTGGGAGAAATTATAGGAAACACACAGTTACGGAGATTGAACAACACATCACTGACTAGTGAACAAGTCATCAAAGACCAGGAGAGAAATGAAAACGCTCCAAGAATCAAATAGAAATAAAGCATAAAAAAATAACCTGGAGGATACCCATAGGAGCAGTTCTGAGGGGAACTTTCGAGTTATAAATGCCAACATTAAAAAACACCAGAAACCACAAATAACGATGCACTTTACATTCTTAAAGAACACAAACAAGACAAACCTCAAATAAGCAGATGGAAAGAAATGAATAATATGAATGACTTGTTTCTCTGAAGAGATGAGCCTCAGATGGAGCCATTGCTCAGGGGAAAGAGCGGGGAGTGCTTTTGCAAGAGGACCTGATGGGCACCTGCACCCATGTCAGGGGGCTCACAGCCACCTGTGACCTCCGTGGGCTCCAGCATTCATGCTACATACACACCCACTCCCAAAGACGCAGTCATGCAATTGAAATTAAATTAATCTAAAAACAAGATTCATAAACTCTTAGCTATATTAGATTAGATAGATAGAGGATAGATTACATACTTATAGATAGATGATAGATTATGCACATATAGATAGGTAGATGAAAGATAGATGATAGATTATGCACATATAGATAGGTAGATGAAAGATAGATGATAGATTATGCACATATGCATAGGTAGGTGGTATAGATAGATGATGGATAGATAATAGGCAAACTAAAACTAGAGATGAAGTGCAGACATTACTACAGATATTAACAAACTTCAGAGACCACTAGAATAAACTTTGAAAACCTGTATTACAATAAATCAGAAAAACAAGAAACAAACTGACCCCAACAGTTCAGGAAATAACAATACCCAGAACTAACAAACATAGTTGAAAAATTAATTTTTTTTCTGTAGAACAAAGAAAACAAGAGAAAAAGTGACTTACATAACAGAAGAAATCTTTTTGCTATTTGTTTGACAGAGAATTAACATCTAGAATAAAGAACTTCCAGGGGCTGGAGAGATGGCTCAGTGGTTAAGAGCCACCGACTGCTCTTCTGAAGATCCTGGGTTCAAATCCCAGCAACCACATGGTGGCTCACAACCATCTGTAATAATATCTGAACCTCTTCTGGGGTGTCTAAAGACAGCTACAGTGTACTTACATATAGTAAATAAATAATTTTAAAAAAGCTTAAAAAAAAAGAACTTTCTAAAACTAAGTACTAAAACAAAACAAAAACACTCCAAACAACCTAAGCAATAAACTGGCTACTGAAATGACGACACAGCTCATAAACAATGGAGCACAAGTGACTAATGAGCCTATGGAAATCTGTTCAACATCCTTGGCCATCTGGAGATGCCAATGAGATTGAGAGTCCATCTCTCTCCAGTAAGAACAGCTATCATCCAAACGATAACAAAGGCAATCAGTGCTGGTGACGGTGTATGGAAATGGAACTTAGATATTGCCAGTGGGGACATGAATAGGTGCAGTCACTAGGAAAGGCAGTATGGAAGGTCCTAAAAACAGAGTTATGAGGGGGATAACCAGATACAGTGCTCTGGTATATACCAAGAGGGGTACATGCCACAGAGGTGCTTCCATGTCCGCCTTTATCATTGCGCCAATCACGGTACCCAAGCTTCAGAGCCAGTCTGCTTGTCCATCAACAGATAAGTGGATGCAGAAACTTCAGTATATACACACAATGGAGTTTTAATCAGCCACAAAGGATAAAACTGCCGGAAAATGGGTTCATCTAGAGGTCTTCAGAGTAAATGAAATAAGCCAGACTCAGAAACATGCATGTTTGTATGTTTTCTGTTATTGTGGGTCCTAGATTTTGTGCGTGCTCTCTCTTCCTCCCTCCCTCCCTCCCTCCCTCCCTCCCTCCCTCCCTCCCTCCCTCCCTCCCTCCCTCCCTCCCCCCCCCCTCTCTCTTTCTCCCCCCCCCTCTCTCTCTCACACACACACACACACACACACACACACGGACATTGCACATGTGCACACACACTGACGCATACACAGGTATACATACACACTGACATAAAGAAATAGAAGGGAGACTTGGCAAGGAAGCAAGCTAGCAGGAGTGGGAGGGGGAGAAGGGAGGAGGAGGAGAGGCTGAGAGAGATCTCGGTGGTCAAAGCACATGACATACTTAAAAGAATTTGTTTATATAAACCCATCAGTATCCACAGTGAACATGCTCAAAAAAACAAACAAACAAACAAACAAACAAACAGAAAAAAAGAGTTGAACTCTTACTTCTAACCAATCAGGACTAAAATGTCTCAATGAAAAGTTATTTGATTGGTTTGTTATTTTAACTCTTTGTGTTTTCAGTGAGAGTTGTTGGCTACAGACGTCAACAGCCCATAGCATGGGGAACTATATGCACAATTTAGAATGGTAAAGTTTAACAAGTAATCAACAAGCATCCAGCAATATACTACAGGTCATATGCACGTTCAATTCCTATTTTTCCATTTCTAATTTTTACTTTAAAAGTATTTTCAGTTCATCTCCAGATGTCCTCATAGAAAATATTTTATTTTTAAGGACGTGGACATGGGGCACATTACAAAATCAAATATAATTTTTCTGTTCAGAGCCTTGTGTTTCATTCATCACTAATGACTGTTAACCATCTTGTAACCCCACAGTTGTAGAAGAACGCTAAAGAATATAATTTTATCAATGCTCAGACTGCATAAGTTTTACCAAAAATTATATTTTTTTAAAAAAATGAGGAATAAATACATACTGTCAACAGTGCCGCGTTTTGGAATTTGTTTTCCGGGGACAAATTAACATAGCCTGAAGAGAAGGTGACTTTTTTGTCAGGATAGCTTTTTAGAGAAAGAGTTGCATCAAATGCTTCAGTGTAGCCATGGACTTGAATTACCACATTTTCAGACGAGCCGACCCGGAGGATTTTGGGTGCTGAAATGACGTAGCTGTTGAAACAGGAAATGAGAAAGCTCACTACCTCTGCATGAAGGCTTTCTTACATTCTGATATTTTCCTTCACTCAATATAATTTTTTAAAAATAATTTCAAGCCAGGCCGTGGTGGTGCCTGCCTTTCCTGCAGCACGAGGCCAGCCTGGTCTACAGCGTGAGTTCCAGGACAGTCAGGGCTACACAGAGAAACCCTGTCTCGAAAAAAATTTGGGGGGGGGGGAGGTTTTGAGACAGGGTTTCTCTGTGTAGCCCTGGCTGTCCTGGAACTCACTCTGTAGACCAGGCTGGCCTCGAGCTCAGAAATCCGCCTGCCTCTACCTCCCGAGTGCTGGGATTAAAGGCGTGCGCCACCATGCCCGGCTAAAAATATTTTTTTAATTAAAATAATATTTTGAAAGTCAAAATTTATCATGCTAGAAAATGCAAGTTTTCCAAGAAGGAACAGGGTGTAATAAAACCTAAGCAACAGTTAAGAGGTTGGTTTACACTTAGAAAGACCGCAGTGGAACCTCCCCGGGATGCTGCACCCAAGGAGGATTTGATGGTGCTGACTAAAACACAAAACTTGGTCATTTTTATTTCTAGGCCAGGAAGATTTTAGCATAGGCACAAAGCAGTGAATGGTAGACTTCCCATCTGTGAGCAGAACAACCAAAGTAAAGTCACTAGTCTGAGACATGAATCACAAACCAGTTAACCGGAGGGAATCATTGAAATATCTTATACTGATAGGTAACTACAGACAAGGATAGAATGCAAGACCACTGTGGGCATCTGTAGAAGTAGTAATGGAGGTTTTTCAAGGGCTAAAAAATGATAGTGACAGTAATAACATACAACAGTGATGCTAACAGTAACAGCAGACTCGGGGTGTCGTCAGATGCTGGGGTATCTGCTAGTTAGCACTTTACCCAGAATTCTTAACCTCTACAAGAGGTAGATGATTTAGACTGCAGAGCTATCCTCATTTTATGCATAATCAGAGCTTAATTTGCTCAAGGTCACTTGGCTTATAAATGACTGAGATGGGACTTTGCATCCAGGTCTGGTTCGGTTCCTATGTGTCACTGAGGGCAACAGTTCAACTGTTGGTCAACCATAGATTGTCCTCTTGTTTTCCCCATGCAATTGATACAAGAAGGGAACTTCCTTTATGCAAGCTTTTGAAACACGGTTCTAAAGAGTGTTCTGTTAACTTAGAAGTGCACATGAGTTTATTAACAACTCATTACAAGAACATTAAGTTTGAATAGTGAGAGCTGCATATGTGAGTACATAGGAAAATAAATATGCTAACCCCAAAAATTAAGTCTCTCACAGGCTCAGGGTGCACCCCTCCCCACACACCACCTAAGAATCATTGCAAGCTTCTAATGACATTAGGACATTTTTAAAGCCACAAAAATCACTAGATCTTTCGTAATGAAGATATTAGTTTGTTAAGGATTAAGATCTTTAAATAATCTGACTGAATTTATATAGTCTGTTTCTAGAATTAAGACTCTCAATAGCTGTCCTAAACTGAATCAAGAGTTTTGAAATTAGTAAAATTTTCTTCCAGCCTCTACACACACACACACACACACACACACACACACACACACACACAATCTTTCTGCAAGCTATCAAGAGAGCTCAGAAGGTAAAGAGGGTTGCCACCAACTGATGGGCTGACTTTGGTTCTGGGAACCCACATAGTGGAAGGAGAGACTTGACAATTAGGTGTCTCTGAGTTCCACATGTCTGTTGTGTAATGGGCATGCCTACACCTCTCCCATACACACATAGACAAATAAATACATAAATGTTTTAAAACATTGGCAGCAGAACTTCCCTCCATATAAGCTGGTCCGTATGGATGCAGCAGCCTGTGTCTAGGAAGAAATTTCACCTTGCATATTTTTCCACACTCTCAGAAGCTCAGGCCAGTGAACTGGCACAGGCAGGGATATTACTCGGGTTGTTTCTATTTTCTGCAGACATTTGCACAGCATCCTCCTATTTCCTTCTGGTTCCATTTGCATATGACATTTGTAAAAGGTCCTTTCCTGGTGTTGCTTTAAAACAATGGCCCCTTGGCTTCTGTACTCTCTCATTTGTTCTTCATAATACTAAAGCTACCTGTCCTTACTTATTCATTCTTTCATTGGGTCATTCATTCATTTTCTGCTTCTTTATCTAGAATACAAGCTCTTCTCCTACCTGAAGAACCTATTACAAGGAAGTTGTTCAGGGCATCATCTTTCTTGGACTGAAAAATGTCTCAAGGCCCAGTAATAAAGCACATCTGGCCAGTTGTGTCTATGAGTTGTTTTCAGAGAGAATTAATTAACTAAGGACTGCCATCCACATACCTTGAATATGGGTAATGACAACATGCCATAGACCAAGGGATCACATGCAAAGAGAAGGGGGTGGCCTCTTGAGGGCACGCATTCTCTCTCTATTTCTGAGCTGCCCCATCAGGAACTGCCCTGTCTATCACACCCTTCCAGTAAGTGATGGCTCTGAAATCTTTGTGAAATGAAACAAATTCCTCTTTTAAATTGCTCCTATCCTGTATTTTGTCTCAATGGTAAGAAAGCTAACTAGAATGAGGTTCAAATATTTTTGCTGAACCACCAAGCAATTAAGCACTGTGATGTAAACCGTATCCTTGCTCATGTTTTCAGAGAACGCGAGGAGATGCTTTTGTATAAGGGCCAGGAAGAATTCACTCAGGACGCAGATCACAAGGGCCTGGGTTCTGATGTTTAATCTTGATCTCCCTGAGCTTATCTGTTAAAAGTAATAAATAAAAGAAGCTAAGGTAACGGAGTGACTGTGGCCTTGTGATCAAATCTCAGAGTGGACATGTGCGGTTGCTTATGGCACCTGTTTATCCTGTCCTTCCATTTGCCTGTCTACAGATGCATTTCTGTTGAAGTCGAGGAGGAACTGAAGCGGGAACAGGACACCTCGGTAAAATTCCTCTCTCTATCAAGGTGACCTTTGGCCAGTCACCTTTCCTGTCTGGGCTTGTCATCATATGTGGACTGAGTAGGCTCAGCATATTAGCAAACACTTGTAGTACCAACTAGCCAGGGCTCTGATGCCGGAGATTTATGAGGGCATATGCTTCAAGACAGGTCTAGACAACACAGCAAAACCTCATCTTTAGATAGATAGACAGACAGACAGACAGACAGTCAGATAGATAGATGGATAGATAGATAGATAGATAGATAGATAGATAGATAGATAGATAGATAGATAGATAGATAGATAGGGTTCAGTGAGGTAGTGTTCAGTTAACTTCCAATACTAAGATGTTTGTATACACAACAATCACTGTTGAAAAGCACAAGATTTTGATAACAATGAAATTATATGACAAATTGGGTCATGAATATAGGAGTATTACAACCACAGTTTTGAATTTGATCCCTTAGTTGGGAATGCTTCAGTAACCACTATAAAGTAATCTAATATAGCATTAATTAAAGTTGTGGTCAGTAATGATTTGATTTATAAGACTGCCATATGCGTTACCAGGGCTTCACTGCACTTAGACCCAGAAAGCGAGAACTGAGTGTTAAGGATAAGGAAGTGATGAATGCCAAGAAGCTGATGGATCTTGCTTTTGCTTTCTGCTGAACAGGAAAGTGAACAGTCATTTCTGTCGTTTTTATAGGTGGCTGTCCCACAGAAACGGTCGAGCTGTTAGCTCCTCAGCAAATCAATTCCCTTCCACAGCTTTCTCGTGTGGAGCTGAGGCTATCCATTTACTATTTCAGAAGGGGACAGTTATTTTCAAGTTAGCCCAGCCCTATGAACCTCCTTCTCACTCACTGTAACTAAGGTGCCTGGGAAAATGAAGATGGCTCGGTTTACTTACGTTTGTTCCTGTCCCCAAGTTTTGTCCAGGAAAATTAAAAGACAAAGTATTCCCCAAAGACCCATGGCTGGTAGCGGCATAAACCCATGGGCATGGCCTCCCTGTAACCACTTTCCTTTTAAATAAACTGAGTTTGAAGAGTTTGGATAAATTAGTTCTCCGGTTAATTATTAATGTCAGAGAAAAAGATCTTTTAAGTGAGAAAGCTAAACTCAGAAATGGACAAAAGAGGGTGTTTTAATGAACATAAAATATGTTTTAACATCCTATCATGTCCAGTAATAAAGATGGGGGTATTTAACATTAATTTAAACCCAAAGACTTACTTTTATACGTAAAAGGACTCTCATGTGGGTGCCTGCCCCCGTGAAGGCTCAGTGCCGGCAGCCAGGAGTCACTTTGGCTCTGGCTTTCTTTTGTCACCTTCAAGATGGTTCATGACACCTTTGAACTTGCTTCTGGTAGGTTCCATTTGTTCCTGAGGTTGACTGGAGACTGACTCCCTGGGATTTCTTTTCTCTTTTCTCTTCTCTTCTCTTCTCTTCTCTTCTCTTCTCTTCTCTTCTCTTCTCTTCTCTTCTCTTCTCTTCTCTTCTCTTCTCTTCTCTTCTTTTCTCTTCTCTTCTTTTCTCTCTTCTCTTCTCTTCTCTTCTCTTCTCTTCTCTTCTCTTCTCTTCTCTTCTCTTCTCTTCTCCTCTCTCTCTCTCTCTCTTTCTTTCTTTCTTTTTTTTTTTTTGAGACAGGGTTTCTCTGTATAGCCCTGGCTGTCCTGGAACTCACTTTGTAGACCAGGCTGGCCTTGAACTCAAAAATTTGCCTGCCTTTGCCTCCCGAGTGCTGGGATTAAAGGTGTGCGCCACCAGGCCTGGCTGGGATTTCATTTTAAATGGATGGTTTTAGAATGAATGAGTCTAACTTAGAGAAATGATAGTAGCATCCTCGGTACTGGTCTGCAGAGGGATCCACACCAGTCTAGAGAAGGAACGGGTCATTGGATGGAAAAAGGTAGATGGAAATCCCGGCGAGATGCTCATGTCATTCCCTAACCAGACACTTGGATGTGTGTCTGTCTATAAATTCACATGTCACTCTTCCAAAATTCACATACAATCAGTAATAGAATATTTTATTCAAAGTATTTATGTTTTTCATTGAGGATTTCAATAGCTTAATACAAGAACTTAATATGAACAAAAATCAGTAGTATTTCCTATGACAGTTTGTTTTCTTTCTTTCTTTTTAAAAATTTTGGTGTTCAGAGACAGGGTTTCTCTACCCAGGCCTGGCTGTCCTGGAATTTACTGTATAGATATAGACCAGGCTGGCCTCGAACTCATAGAGATCTGTTTGCCCCTGTCCCCCAAGTGCTGGGATTAGAAGCATACACAACTAGACCTCACAACAGCTGATCTTCATGCCTCATTTATAATTAAGTATAATTAAGCAAAAGATAACTTTAAGATTTTTAATTAAATTTATTATTATGTTTCATGCTCATTAAAAAATTTGATTTAAATCTTCCTTTTGTTAGTGTTCATTTGTACATTAGTATATGATATGTGTTGTATTTTAAGGTAACAAAAGAAATGTCCAGGGCTGGAGGTATTATTCCATCGGTAGAGTGTCTGCTTAGCATGCTCAGTCCTGGGTAAATCCCTAGCCCTGCATGAATATGAGCTATGGTAGTGTGCGCTTGTGAGCACTGCACTCAGGAGGTAGACGCAGGAGAATCAGAAGTTATAGGTCATCCTCGCCAATATAGTGGGTTTGAGGCCAGGCTGGGCAATGTGAGACCCTGTCTATAACAATGATGATAACAACAACAACAACAACAACAACAACAACAATAATAATAATAATAATAGCAATAAAGAGATGTCTAAACATAGTCCTGTATGTCCTATGTTTTTGGCCACACTGCAATGACATACTTTCCTTAAGTCAATAAGGTTTTATTTACCAACTCTTTAATACTGAATTTATTAAAAGAAAGTGAAGTAGCAAGAAAAAATTTTTACACTATTTTACTATTAGTATTTCTTTTATACATATCATTGAAATGGGGAAAAAAGCTGCCACTATTATTTGACTATCTAGCTCATTTATTTCCAAAGAAAGCCTGTAGAATGATTAAGCCGGGTTGCAAAAGATGGGTCAAGTTAAAGCAAACAGGACTTTTTGGTCATTTTCGGGAAACAAAACTTGAGAGAGTGAAGGAACGCCTGGTTGACATAGTAATAGTTATACTTCAAGTCCAAGGGAAGGCGAGACTTTCGTGCCCCCAGGGCAAATACTAGTAAGTGATATTTTCAAACCACTTTTGGAGAAAATGTTTAACAAATGACCATTCTCAACAATTCATAGTGTCTCAAGTGTTTAACCAAAACTGCTTAAATCTAGCTATCCTCTAAATATAGTTCAAAGACAGGTGCCCACTGGGTTTTAATTTATGTGACCTTTGCACTAGTGTTTGATGTTGCTTGTGGAAGAGGAGAGTAGGTGTTGACTCTTATTTTGTACAAATATTGCAGATGGGTGCTCAGCTCTGCTGGAAACCCTGAGGGTCACTGAACCTCCCACAACTGTCACCTAGTGTCTATCCTAAGGTGGAGAGCAGATGGCTTTCCCTAACATGCTGGCTGGTTTCACTACAACTTGGAAAAAGGGAATGTCAATTGAGAAGGTTACCGCTAGACTGGCCTGTGAGCATTTTCTTGATAAATAATTGAGGTGGAGGGCCCAGCTGTGTGCAGTGTCACCCCTGGGCTAATGGTGCCATGAAGGGCTCTGAGGACCAGGTCGTCTTCCTTGAGGTTGCTATTGCTGTGACAAGCACCATGACCAACAACAACTTGGAGAGGGCTTGTTTCAGCTTATGGTTTCATATCTTGGTCCATCCTTGAGGGAAGTCAGGGCAGGAGCTGATGCAGAGACTGTGGAGGAATGCTTGTTTACCAGGGCTTGCTCAGCCTGCTTTCTGATCGAGCTCACGGTTTGTCTCAGCAGTGATTGTCCTAGATGGTGGCTAAGGCTGGGATTGCAGAGAGGCCTTCTACTTCTACAGGAGAATTAAGCTGCAGTGCTGTAATCAAATGCCTTCTCCATGGCTCCCCACAGCAGATCTTGATGAAAGAGACAATCTGTGGTTCTAAACAGTTTATTGGTTGTTTATGGCAGAAAATGGATGCATAGCCCCTTTCTCAGCATCTGACCTGACATCAAATACCGTTTGCAGGGAGAAATGTCTGAAAAGGGAAGCTTATTGGCTAAGCCCTCTGGGACCACAGGTACCTCATTAGCATGGAGAACTTGGATTTGGGCCTACATGACTGCACGTTTCCTTATGTGAGGAGGATGGCACATGTACTGGACCAGGAATCTTGCAGGGAGCAGGGAGTCACCTAAGTGCCAGGTGTGTGTCCACCGAGTCTCTGGGTCTCAACCTGCTCAACTTTACCAAACTTCCTGCCATGGTTTTACATCTCACACAAGGGTAGTGCAACTATTTCCAGTTGGAGAATCTTAAGCAAAGTTCCACTTCTTATTCAGTTGTCTTGGTGTAGGGTGTATGTATATTTAAATTGGATTAAAATATATTTAGTTTTGAAAAATGCTCACCCAAACCAAGTTTCATGGGGAAATTCTCAGTGTATACAGAATGGAGTCACTCTGGGTGAACAAGATTAGGGCAGCCCTGCTCTCTGCTTATTCTCCCTCACATGCATCCCAGGGTCACACTGAAAAGCTACATGGGAACTCTGGGACCCCTGGCACATGGCATTTAAGCCATTGCTGTAAACTACTAAGCAATTGCTTTCATTCACCTCCTGTTACTCAAGCATACACAAGGTGAAGTTTTTTGATTGTTCAGACTAAGACAAACTCCTCTGCTATAGTTTTGATCTAAAAAACTCCCCACAAGGCCAGTTACTAAAACCTTCTTACAGATGGTCCTGGTTAAACTACATGGGTCACAAAACAAACCCGAAGCCATGAATCTGGTAGGGATCAACAAGAGAGAGACTCAAGACGGCAAGAGAAGAGTAATCAAAATAGTGTACAAATGTGTGGTGTTGTCAAATAACAAAATTAATAACGGATAATAGGAAATATCTTGTAGGACTAAGAAAACTAAAACATTGTGTTCTTCAGAGTGGTGCTTCTGGGAGGCCGGAGGACCATTGCTCACTGGACTGCTGTTCTGTGAGACATGGTTATCCTACAAAGCAACAGAGATGGCTCCTCAGAACTGAATTAGTCTAAATTGAGACTTGAGGATCATGTTATGTTCCAGGCCCTTCTGGAACTTTCTACTCTCTTGCCTTGCCTCAGCTTCCCCAGAGCTGGGATTGCAGACACATGATACCATGTGTGCCTGCCATGAAACCCTTATAGCAATGGGCCTAGCCAGAAATCTCCGGTTGTAAGTAAAACAAACAGCATTTCTCCATTTCTCTTCTCTGTCATGAACCGCCTGGTTCTTCTCCATCTCTGTTTTCCATCATGATAAGCTACTTCCTCTCCATACCCCAGCCTGAAAGCAACGTGTCTACCTCAAAGATACCCCAAACTATGAGCCCAGACAACCCTTTTCTGTTTATGAATTGTTGTGCCAGTGACTTGTTATAATAATGGCAGCAGAACCACCAACTTCCTTTCTCCTAGTGTGCAACATGCACTAACTTTATAGCAGTTTAAAACCACCCTTCCATAAACAAAAACAAGACAACAGAAGAGTTCCCTCTCCCAGATGACTTGAACTGTCAATACTAACCCCCAACACCCTCCCCTTCCTTCATAATCTGCACCACTATCCATACCCAAGATGTCAGTAGCTCAGCATCTTATCCAGAGTTTAGCACACAGCTAAATAATGGAGAGAGAATGCTGTATATGCAAACTCTATAAAGCAGACACCTTTGAAAACCTTCACACATTTTTCTGAAGAGATGGGCATAGGAATGCTCCTTAAGTCATTTGTAATTTCAAGAATAAGGCTGCAACCTCAGAAAAGAAGGAAAAGCAATCACTAGAACATCCATATTATGGGATACAGTGTTGCATGGGCCATGTTTTGAAATGGCACAAAAACCATGATAACATTTATATAAGCTTAAGAGCACACAAAAGCCAATGGCATTGCCTGCCTGCATGCTGTTGTCAAGTTATATAAATACATGGTATATAAATCAACTGTAGGTGAGTTTATATTTCCATGCCACATGGTAATTCAGGAATTGTTGGGCCCCATATTGGCCCTGGTTTGGGCTTGAGGACAAACCGGAGCCTGGTTTGAGTTTCTGTGGCCTTGTGGGAGAGACTAAGCCTGGCTCGAGTTTTGAGACCTGTCTCAGTCACTTTCATATCAGGGTGACTCAGCAAGACCGATTTGGCCCTGCATCCGCTGATGTAGAGCTTTGCCATTGGTCCTGTCAGTCACTCCACACCCTCTGTCATCCTTCCCCGCCTCCTACATCATCCTACCCCACCAAAAATCCCCTTCCCTATGTTTCGAACTTACATAAGCAGAGTTGCTGCTTCAACAAGACTCCTTGTGTTTCTTTTGGGCCCTTGACACTCGCCATCCCGCTCAGCCATGGAGAGACCCCGGTGGGACCGGCGCCTCTCTCCTCTTGTCTGGACCTGCCACCAAGGAACGATAAAACTACTTGCTGGAGTCCAGATCCAACATGATCTGAGGAGGAAATGCGGAGTTGGCAAGAGGAAGACACACAGATAAGTTAGTGGTGGAGCAAGCTCTAATTCTCATATTGTATTGATTTAAAAAAAAATATCCCCTATAAACCAGTCAAAACAAAAGTCTATGCAGGAAAAACATCGCCTCATAATCACAAGACACATATTTTCAACCACACGTGGGCTTCTGAGGAACTTTGTTAAAAATAAGATGAGAGAATTAGAGCTTGCTACATTGATAAGACATCTGTGCGTCTTCACGTCACGGATTGGGCGTTTCTTCCTCAGACCCCTGACCTGCTGGAGCTGGACTCCTGCAGCTGTGACTCATGGTACTGAAAGTCACTGGAGTCGTGGGTGGGGATGGAACACGGAGCTGGGAAAGGGTGGAAAATCAGCTCCGGAGAGAACCAAGAGTTAATGACAATGGTTGAGCACATGGCCCTCATAAGAAACAAGAGTCTCCAGTGGAAGGAGAGAAAACGGCGCTGCCCACCCTCCGTCTCCCAAGGGCTTACTAACTCCCCCGGGCTATTCTCGGAGTGCTTTTGACTTCCTAATGGCTTATGCCTCGCGCGTTAACCTCTGATTGCATGGATATACTTTTTGTCCTCACAGTCTTACTGCTCAATGTTAGTTCTTTAAGCGAATCGTATGACTTGTTACTTGTCCATTGGCTTGATGGAGTGGCCAGGCTCGGAGACATCCCTTCCTGGACCCTACTCCCAAGTATCTGTAGGCTTGTGTAGACTGTGATAAAAGTAAAGGTGTGTGACTTGTGACCTTAGTTCTAATTACATTGCTTTGCCTGCCTGCTCTGGGAGGAGCCAGATGGCATGTAATGAGGACACGCAAGAGCCCCAGGTAGGTTCCTCGGATAGCTCAGTTGATAAAGCAATATCCAGAAAAGTCACATGACTGGAGGTTTTTCCTCCAAGCTAACCTTCTAATTCCTTGAGGTAAGATGATAGCCTCCATTTAAGGCAATAAGAAGTGATTCATTCCACCAAAAATATGAAAAGACATTATTTTGCAATATTCCTTATATTGCAAGAATGTCTTCAAGAATATAGCTAACTTTTAAAACTAGTGTTCATTCTGGAAAATTAGGAGCCATATGGACTTTGTTTAATCTGTAGCCAATTCCTTTGTAAGAATTGGACCATCCTTCCTATAAATTACCAGTGTTGATTTTTGACCTCCACCATTTTTCCAGTTCTGACTCATCTGCCATTAAGGAAAGACTGAAAGCTCAGAAATGTATTAGCAACTGTGATGGTTTGTATATGCTAGGCCCAGGGGGTGGCACTATAAGGAGGTATGGCTTTGTTAGAGTAGGTGTGGCCTTGTTGGAGTAGGTGGGGGCTTTATGACCCCTGTCCTAGCTCCTTGGAAGTCAGTCTTCTCCTGTTTGTCTTCAGGTGAAGATGTAGAACTCTCAGCTTCTCCTGCACCATGCCTACCTGGATGCTGCCATGCTCCTGAATGCTGTCCTAATAAGAATTGCCTTGGTCATGGTGTCTGTTCACAGGAGTAAAACCCTAAGACAACAATGAAGACATAGAAGACAAGAGGGGATCCATGTCAGGCAGACTGTGGACTAAATAGCTTATAAAACAATAAAACATAATTCATTCATAATTGCTTTCAGATTTGTGCTGAAAATGTAACTCCTTTTACCAATAGTTTTCATTTCTCTTAGTTAATAAATATGTAAATTTCTTAACATATATTGATTGAGTCTATATTTTATGATAGGATGTGAACATTTCTCTAATTTTCTTTAAACATTCTTTAAGCATGTGTTTAAACATTTCAACAAATGTGTTGAAGTAAAACACATTTGGTTCTATCACAAAGCAAAACCACTAAATCTATGATATACCATATATAATGTATATTCAGATTTTTATCTACTTTCAGGCATTTCTACTTTATTACAATGACTCTAAATGAGAGATTAATTCATTTAATATTTCCCATTAATTATAAATGTGAATTTGTTCCATAATCATCTGTGAGCTCACCCGATAGTCTATCACGTGTTAATCCAAATATATAAAATGTATCCACAGACATTCATTTGTATGGTGTACAAGGACACATTTTGCATATAAGAGACATGAGTTAAGTTATATAAAATACCTGCAGTTAAGGCTGCAGAGTTTGGGAGTTTAGGTTTCAGATAACTTGCCCATCACTGAATGCAGAGGTTCTGTCAGGATAGCTTTCAGTAGCCATGGTCACAGCAAACAGTTCTGTGTTTCTGGGAGCCTGAGTCACTACATTTGTGAAGTGTCACAGGATGCCTTAGGTACAGAGGTGACTACTTGTTCAAATAGGGGAATTACACAATAGCTTAGTCAAATATGATTTTAATATTGTTTCCCTCAGAGTCAACACAAATTATTGTTTCTTAAGCAATGGTATGCTTTTCATTTCTCAAACTGCTGCTGGCCATGGTGAATGTGTGGTAGCTTACAGAAGACATACTAGAGATGCGATTTCCAAGCAAACAAGCGACTATGATCTGCTGCACACTGGGGATGTTTAATAGGGTCCCCTAGAAGTTCAAACTACAATCACATTTCTGCCTTTCCAAGACTCCATTTTGAAACAAAATCCCAACCAGGAAGTCACTCTTCCGGTGATAGGGTTGGTGAGGGAGCAGGAAACAGGGTAATACCCTGGGAAAACCACAAGGTATTTAGAATCTGAATTCTGGCTACACAAACACTCCCACAGCAGTAACACTGGATGTTAGAGAAGGAAGAAATTCATCTGTAGAGCCCAGAAGTCAGATTTAACATCATGTGTCCCTCATCCAGTTCTGGGCTCTGAAAAATGACAACCATATAGTTTTCGAAGGCAAATGGAAGCTTATGTTTCCTCCTGCCCATAGATTATGCTTAAAATCTTTCTGACCAGAGTGGGATGAGCTATCATCAGCACAGCCTTTCTTCAGACTGCCATCTTTTTGTGTGATCTCATCTTGTATTTGGTTGAATTTGTCCTCCAGTTAATGATTAGCACTACGGAGGGAAGACTCAGTGTTCACACTACAGCCTTTTACCTTCCATAGTTAATTCTGGAATTCCAAGCCGGAAATCTTCACTTTGAAGTGTGAAATGGAAAGAAGACATCCACATGCTAGTCTCCAGAAGTGGTTTCAAAGCTGGTGCAACTAAGACATGTCAGAGACACTCAAGGCTGCTGCTACCCGGTGCAGTGACTCCCACAGTCAGGCCCTCTGTTTTGGCCAATGCACTCAACATGCAGACATGGCTGGAGTCGCCTATGTACACCCGCCTCCATGTAATTCAACTCAGCCAGGAAATGTACTTGAAATTACATCTTCTCTCTGAGTTTGTTGCCCTATTTATACTTGAGTGATTGCCCTTTGCCCCTGAGGCACATGTGGTACCTTAATGCCCCAGACACCCCCACAAGAGCAGTGTGAGGTTGGCCTTACTTTATTACATGACCCTTGCTTGGCTCTCCTGCTGCGTGTGCTTTGCTCACTCCTAACGGATTTCTCTTGGGAATATCCCTGTTTCAGGCCTCACTTCTAAAGAAGCAACCCAAACTTAAAGAATTTGATACAGAGTATCCAAGGTCTGGAGAAAGTGGTGCAGCTGCTCTGGATATGATCTGGTGCCAACTGGGTTAGATGAGACCTGTACTAATCCTTCTTAGAGCAGATCTGAGATCCACCCATGGACCAGAAATAAGCCACATGGGCCGGGAAGCTGTGAGGGTGACCTGTCTTAGGTTCTCTGCAGCCTGACTTAACTGCATATATGGCCTACACTCAAGTTCAAGTTTCTAAATATATTAATAGTTAATGACTGCTCTCATAGGAGCATCTTGTCTTGTTTGTTTTCCTTCCTTACTCTTAAGTTCCAGGTCTAATATACATAATGGAGAATGAAACTGGAACTTAAAGGCAGTGGACACTCAGAGGATTGCTGAGGGATGGCTGGGTCAGAGGACACACTGAAAGGCAGGCTTGAGGCAACCTGTGAGTAGCCTGGAATTCTATGCTTGGGAGTCTGGAGCCAGACATTGACCCTTGCTGTCTCAATCCTGGAGATGCTATCTCTTTAGGATCAACTTATCTTCCTTGATTCATCAAAAGGCCCACCACCCAGGGCATGCTGTGCAAGTGACTAGAGAAATAGTCCTCTAAGGTGGGATGCAAGGATAATGTTACATCAAACACTGACCCATAGCAACTTATACGTTGTTAACTGTGGCACCATTAAGTTTTCAGTGTGTGGTGTAGGGGGTCTCACGACACAAAGCAGATGAATGGGATGGCCTGAGTTAATGACCATTCTGATGTGTGTAACACCTTGGACACTTGTGCATATCTGACCTGGGGCAGGAGAACAAGAATTAAACCACTGTTTGAGTTATAAACCAAATCAAACAGGGTATTGCTGACCCAGACACAGGAAAATTCCTAACCAACAATTAAGAATGTGGGAAAGGATCTCCATGACAGTTGGAAGCGTTGGGTCACTCTGGCACCTGTCTAGTCCAGACAGATTTCCGACCAATGGCGACAGGCAATACTGTCACATCTGGTGAGAATGGTGGTACCCCTGCTTCAGCGTAAGGCCAGCTGCTTTAGTAACTGAGGTCACATAAGCTCCATTTCACAGCACACGCGGGCCATAGATCTGCCCTTCTCCAGCAGTTCTCAGATTCTTAGCCACAAAAAGACAATGTATGCTCATGAACTTAAATTGTCACCAAGAAAAAGCCAACAAAGTGACAGAGGCGAGGAGCCTGACAAACCCTATGGTTTTTGTTTTTGTTATTGTTGTTTTGTTTTTGTTTTTCGAGACAGGGTTTTTCTGTATAGCCCTGGCTGTCCTGGAACTCACTTTGTAGACCAGGCTGGCCTCGAACTCAGAAATCCGCCTGCCTCTGCCTCCTGAGTGCTGAAACACTATGGTTTAAAGTTCATCCTGTTACCAGAACCTGTGTGACTTAGGCCCCAAGCTTTGATATTCCCAAATACAGCAGTTATCAGAATCTGTTTTTCCAGTCTTAGACAGGAGGAAGACAGTGTTACAGGTAGGGTTAGGTGGATGTGGTTGACCACAGTGTAATATTGTTTCAGTACCGGCCTTGAATGCATAACCTTACAATGTGCTAGGCAATAGCTCAACCAGAGAACCTCATTCCATTTTTTATTTTTATTTTTATTTTCAGTCAGTCTTTCTGGTGTGATACTATTTAGGGATGTATAAACGAAATCACTACCATAAATCTTGAAGAGTCCAGAAGGAAACTTGTCATCTGATACCAGGAGTACCAGGGTGTCCTCTTGGGGATTTTAGTCTCATTGTTGTAAGAATTTAAAAGCAGACTCCAGTGGAAGCTTAACAGTTTGTTACAGTTAAAACAAAGCAAACCAGAGCAGCAAACTGTAAATTTCACAGCTGCCTAGAAGAGAGAGAGAGAGAAAGAGAAAAAAACCTGGCATGCTGTTCTGACAAGCAGGTGGCAGGCAGGCAGTGAGGAACGGGTTCTGAGTAAGGAATCCCAGGGTGCCAGGAAAAAAGCACACTTTGGGTCTGTCTGGCATCCACAAGAAAAGATAGAAGACAAAAAGAATAATTAAGTGTTTCTGAAGTGGGACTCAGAAGGGCAAACAGACCCAGCTAAACCTCATGACCACTTACTTGTAAGGACTGCGTTTGGAGGTGGGGGTAGGTCAGGAGTTCTGGGAAGAAAAGAACATTATTTTAAAGTGGATTCCTTTTCCTAAGAATGTCCACTTAGCCAAGGCCTTGACCTACCTAACTGGATTAACTCTTAAGGGAAGAGACAAGACTCTCTCCACCTAGGGATAAAATCCATTCTTTACTATAGCAGCAAGCTCCTCATGGCAGCCATGTAGTTCAAGCAGATCTTGAACTTGTGATCCCCCTGCCTCAGCCTCATAAGAGGTTAGGATTACAGGGGCACACTGCTATTCCCAGCACCATAATACTGTATTTTAAATTTTATCTTATGTGTATGAGTATCCTGTGTTTCATACATATCTGTAAGTACAGTGCACATGGGTAAGAGGACTGTGGGACCCTCTGGAACTGAAGTTGTGAGTTGGCATGTGGGCAATAGGAACCAAACCAATGTCTTTTTAATATTCCTGAGTGTGTTGGTTTGAAGGAAAATGGCCCCCATCAGATCATATATTTGAATGCTTGGTTCCAAGTTGGTGGAACTCTTTGGGAAGGATTAGGAGGTGTGGTCTTGTTGGAAGAGGCATGTCTTTAGGGGTGGGCCTTGAGGTTTAAAAAGCCCAAACCCTTCCCAGTTAGCTCTCTTTCCCTCTCTGACTTGTGCGTGTGGATCAGATGTGAGCTCTCAGATATTGCTCCAGCCCCATGCCTGCCATGCTCCTAACCATACTGGTCAAGGTCTCTAACCCTGTGGAACTGTAATCCCCAGATTAAGTGCTTTCTTTTGCAAATTGCCTTGGTCATGGTGTTTGTCATGGCAATAGAAAAGTAACTAAGTCACTGGACTCAAAATATTACAGAATTTTACAGAGTATTACTTCTGTTTTTCTGAGACTTGCTTATTTCACTTAACATGTTGATACCCAGTTTTATCCATTTTTATGCAAATGATGAAATTTTGTTGTGCTTTTTTTTCAAGATTTGTCTTCAGTTGTGTCTGTGTGTGTCTATGTACCTGTTTGTCTGCATGTAGCTATGTGTACATGTGAGAATCTAGAATCTCAGAACCCAGAGAAGGAACAGACACCCTGAAGCTGGAGTTACAAGTGGTTGTAGGCTTCCATGTCAGTGCTGGGAACCAAACCTGGGTCCTCTGCACAAGCAATATTCACTCTTAACCACTGAGCTATCTCTCCATCCCCGATTCTATTTTTTTTTCCGATGCAAAAGCAAGAGGTTAATTTTTTGGTGTGTTGGGGTCAACCTTCAAATAGTCCCTCAAGGCCAATTACTAAGAAGATGACCCCAAATGGCTATTACAAGCAGTTTTTATACTTTTTAGGGGCACAGGTTACATCATCAAGGTTACAGTTCAAACTTACTGGCTAAGCATATTGACCTTTAAATCTATTGGCTAGCAAGCATGACACGCATTTGAACTCTACCTGGAACTTTTCAAAGGGTCAGGTGACTCTCAGTCAGTACATTCTGAGAATTTTTTTACTCAAGAATGTTCCTGTTGATGGAGAATAGAACTTGGCCTAGCCTTGACTCCAGGCAGGAGGGGGAAGTTGTAAGGAGGGTGTGGGACTGGAAAAGCCCTGAGAGTCCCTCATTTCCCCCTTTTTCTTGTACAAGCTCCAACCCTGGAGCTACGCTCAGGAGTCTTGGGTAACTAACTCATATTCTTCAGGTCCTGGTCTCAGAGTCTCATATTGTTGGCACAGGACCATCAGCTGCACTGCTCCTATTCTGTCTTTTATGAAGGCTATAAGCTTGTTCAATATGCAGAGTCCAAAGGTCAGCAATTGCTGACGTTGGCCATTGAATCTTTAACTACCCCTGAATGGTCTCTAGTATGTGCTTCCCAATGTTTCACACCCCCTGTAGCACAGAGAAAGTGGTTGGCCCCCTAACACTGATGGGCCTGTTGCTGACTTCTCCCATCTCAGGGGCACACATACATGGGGGTTTCTCGCAGGACACTCCTCAACTTTGGGTGTCCACACCCCAAGCCCCACCCTCCAAGGCTGCTTCTGGGGTATGGTTTAGATTCACAAGTCTCTTGTCTTCCACATTCAGGCAATCCTTGCCCCTGTATCTCCAGGGCAGGGACACCCCAGAAGTCAAGGCCACCATTAAATCACAGAGATCAAAACAAGATCCGGCCACCAGATACAATGCAGGTGTCCCTCTGTAGTGGATGTAGCCACATCCCCAGTGACTGAGAGCACCTGCCAAGTCACCCTGGTGAGGTTGTGGATGCTGCCAAGGCTCAGCACTGGAAGATAGATCATAGCCATCTTATGGTTTCTCTGGCCTTGCAGAAGGGGGTTGCTTGGGTGTCTGGCTGATATCCAGTTGGTGTCAGGCACAGGTGCTGGTCTGATGTCAACCCAGGCAGTTACTCCATCCATTTTAATGGAAGTTGGGGTGGTCAACACCACCAGGAACAACCCTCTTCACTTTGCTTCCAAGTTTCAGCACATCTACCCAATCTCCAACTTGGTACTTGTGTGGAACTTCTGAGGTACCTGCGTTATACAGGGCACGAATTTTAGGCCACAAATTTCTGATGGCTGATCTGGAAAGCTTGTAATCAAGCCATAAAACCCCTGTTTGAGAGTGCTTTTCTCAAGGCCTGGGATTTTCTGCCCCCAGCTTCCATTTGTTAGTGCACTCTCAGGCCCAGTGGTGCCTCTTCTTGATTGCAATATGTGCACTGGACCCTTTCAAGGGATTTTCTGTCTCTCTTTGGTTGGAGTCTCTCTTCTCTGATTTCTCTAACTACTGTAGCCAAGATTCTCTGTAAATTCCTTCCCCGTCACTTTTCTTCCTTCCTTCCTTCCTTCCTTCCTTCCTTCCTTCCTTCCTTCCTTCCTTCCTTCCTTCCTTCCCTTCTTTCTTTCTCTATCTCTCTTTTTTTGTCTCCCTTTCATCTTCTTTCTTTCTCTTTCTCTGCTCCTTCTCCTCCTTTGTCTCCCTATTATGGTAGACTTTCTCAGCAACTTGCACTAAATCCCTCAATGATGTATCCTTTCGTCTCTCTAGTCTCTGAAGCTTTTTCCCTGATATCTCTACTAGTCTGGTCTATAAAAGCCATTGTCACAGTAGCTTTGTGTTCCTTGCTGCTGGGGTCATAGGATGTATACTGACGTAATGTCTCCATGAGTCACAGTAGAAAGGCAGCAGGTGACCCCTCTTTAACCTCATGTACCTTGGTCAAATTTGTGGGCCATCATGAGGCCCCTTGAGACCTGCCAATGGAGTCTGGCGGTGGACCTTCAGGTGCTCCTTACCTTCTGCCATATTAAAGTCCCAGTCAAGTTTAGTCAGGGAAAACCCGCTGTCAATGACAGCCTGGTCAATCAATGGTGCCCCCATGTCTGAAGGGGACATTCTTTCTAGCTTCCTGCATTATCCTCTCTTGCTCCTTGGTGATGAAGAGCACTCTCATGAGTTGTTGGATATCATTCTATGTGGGCTGATGAATAAATAAAACAGTCTCAGATTAATCAGCCCCTTATGGTTATCGGAAAAAGTGTGGGGTGGGGTGGGGTGGGGTGGGGGTGGGGTGTTAGGCCTTTCATTTGTACAAGTTGGCTGAAGACAAAGTGCCTAGCCCCTTTGTTAGAGGACTTAGCAGGAGAGCCACTGCACTCTCAGGGGAGGTGGCTCTCAGATTTCAGGTCCACATGGCGGGATCAGGAAGTTAGGGTCTCCTCCTGCTCCTCCTTCCGGTATAGGGGAGGTACAATGGCCCCAGTCCCATATGGGCTGAAGATCCTGGAGCTGGTGCTGGCACTGGGGAGGCCATGGGGGCAAGGGTAGGGGGATGTAGAGGAGGAGGGTCTTGGAACAACAGCTCTGCTATTGAAGGGTCTTGGAGGATCGACTTCTTCTCAGGTCCAGATCCCTCCTCCCGTTTCCTTTTTCCTGATTGCCAGAACCCATGAGGTGGGTCTTGGGGGAAGAAAAGCTTTTATCCATGGGGGGTGGTGGGGAGTCCTCCACTAGAGTCTTCCAGGTAAATATATAGTGCACTTGGTCTGAGTGCCCGAGGGATCCTGGCCTAAGAACTTTTTCTTCTACTACTTCGATCACCTCCAGGTCTAAGGTCCCTATGAATGGCCACCCTACTCTGAAGGTGGGCCATTCAAAGAAGCAGAGAGTAACTGACTTCCCCTTCTTTATTACTACTGACAAGTTTTCCTCTTAACTAGGATGTTTAACAGGGTAGATTTAGTTTGTCCAATGTCCAAAAATGTCAATCCAAGTCCATGAACACAGAACGATATAACCAACACCAACAAACACAGAGAAAGACAATCAATACACAGACAGTTTGCCCCTTCCACGGTCACAGTTACAGACAGTTTGCCCTTTCCATGGGCGCAGAAACCAGGTTATAACAAGACTTGGCTCTCACTGATACTGTCTTGCCATTTCCATAAGGAGCAGAGTCCTCTCAACCCCCTCTGGGGGGCCTGAAGCATCCTTCAGACTCCCCACAGTCATGGCATTAAGGAATGTTTGCCCACTGCAATTGACCGCACTAGACCACAGACTTTCCAGCCAATACCGGGCTTGTGAGCCAAAAGTAAGATCTAGTCTGTGGTCACTTAAGGTAGTGAGGTTTTGTGTGTGTGTGTGCTCCTCGAATCCAAGATGAGCCCCCAAATGCAAGGTCTCCCCCATCCCCAGTCAGTGGTACTTACTTTGTGATGCTCCCCCACCTCCTGAGTGAGACACTGAGATGCAGCAAGAGGTTTCTTTTTTGGTGATCTCTATTTTTCTTTATGACTGAATAAAACTCCATTTTATCCATATACTGCATTTTCTTTATTCTTCATTCAGCCCTGGGCTCTTAGGCTGATCCCCTAAATCAACTGTTATAAATATTGCTGCAATAAATTTGGGTTTGCAATTATCTCTATCATATGTTTACTTGAATTTTGGGGGTTCATATTCAGGATCGGTATGGATGATATGGCAGATCTGTTCTTCGATAAACTTTAATACTGACTTCCTTTCTCCTATAGCCTCATCAGATTTTTTTTGTGATGATGGCGACTCTGACTGGTGAAATGAAACCTCTATATAGTTTTGATTTATGCTTCCCTGATGCCTGAAGATGGCAGCTATGTAGCCATTTCCTCCGAGTTGAATCATTCTGGAGATGACTGGGCAACTCATAAGACTCAATACCTAAGGAAACTCATGAGGCTCAGGAAGCTCATGAAACCAGGCTCTGAAAGCCCTGGAAGTTAGCAGACTCACTGGATCTGTACTGGAGTTTTTGTAAGCAATATATATTTGCTAGAGGATAAGAGACTGATAGTGGAACTGCCTGGAGATTTGGCCATAGATTCCAAGGATGCAGCTTTCCTGATTCTTTATCCACATTAGGGTGGGTCTTTATTGATTCAGTTGCCCCAGAGTCACTCCATACTCTATAACCCCAACAAGCTCTGCGGTTTGCCAAGCTAGACTTGAGTAGAATTGTTTCTTTGATCTGTCATGGATATTAAGTCTGAGAGAGTAGATGTTTGTTCATGACTCTGTGGGATGTCACACAACAGTGAGGGTCATGTTCTCAAGTACTTCTTTGTATTTGTACTTCTTTTGAAAGCCGTACTTGGCTAGGTGATGGTGGTGCACACCTTTAATCCAGCACTCAGGAGACAGACAGGAAGATCTCTGAGTTCAAAGCCAGCCTAGACTACAAATTGAGTCCCAGGACAACCAGGGCCACACAGAGAAACCCTGTCTGGAAAACCCAAACCAAAATAATAATAATGATAATAATAATAATAATAATATCCAACTCATTTACTCTTTTATTGGTTGGATTGTGGATTGTTTGGCATTTAATTTTTTAGCTCTTTATACATTCTGACTACTAATTCCCTGAGAGATTAATGGTTGGCAAGGACTTTCTCCTTTCCATATGCTGTCTCTTCAGTCTGCTCTTTACATTCCTATACAAATTTTTTGTGGTGCATGTATATGTGTGTGATGGGTGTATGCATAGTGTGGCCTGTGCATAGAGTATGGGTGTGCACCTGCTTATGAACACACTTGGGGTGGACAGAGTAGGATGTTGTCTGCCTGCTAGTGTGTTCTGCCTTGAGGCAGAGGCTCTCACTGAACTGGAAGCTGTTGGGATAATCTTGGGCCCTGAGTAAAGGTTGTCTTTGTATTATCCAAATGTTGATTTCTGTACCGGCAGCGTGCAGAATATTGGGAGGCTTGCTGTTTCATTATTATAGGAAGCCTAGTATTTCCTCGAGGCTGGCTGGACAGTGGGATCAACCACACCTTCTAATGCTGGCATTAAACAAATGAAAAAACAAAAACAAAAACAAAAACACCCAACCAAACAAAAACCCAAAAACCAAAAAACCTTGAGTGCTAGAGCTTTAGACCTAGGTCCTCACGCTTACAAAGCGAGTGCCTTTGCCCCGGCATTGTCTCCCAAGCCTGCTGTGCAGCCTTTCCTTTCTCACAAACTCATTTGTCAATGTTTGCTCTGATTTTCTATTCAGAAAGTCCTTGCCTCTGTCTAGATCTTGTTTTCCACTTTATTTTTCGCTGGAGTTTCAAACGTTCACCTCTGACTTGATTTCTGTACCAGCTGAGAGAGGGATCCAGTTTCACTCTTCTCCGTGACATACTGCTTTTCCCATAGCGTTTGTCAAAGGGCTGTCTTCTGCCACACATCAGTTGGAGCTTCTGTCTAGAACAAGATGGCTGCAGCTTCATGTGTTCATTTCTGTGTCCTCTACTTTATAGGTCTATATATCTGGTTTTGTGCTAGCATCACACTATTGTGTCGCTATGGCTCTGAAGTATAACTGAAAATAAGGCCTTAGGATCTATGTAAAATAAATATAAACTCCATGTGGTGAGTTGAATGTGTCTAAATTCTCTCCTTTAGCTCCATTGCTTCCTGCTTCACTTTAGATGCACTGAGTGCATGGATGTCAGATAAAGTGACTGCCTTTAACTTGGAGACAAAGATTGATGAGAAAGAGGGAGACTGAGTGCCTTAGACATGGGAACGAGAGTGAGATTATATAGAGTAGCACCCAGTTTTATATATACCTTTAAAATATTTATGTATTTATTTATCTTATGTATGTGCATACACTGTAGCTGTCTTCAGACACACCAGAAGAGGACATCAGATTTCATTACAGATGGTTGTGAGCCACCATGTGGTGGCTGGGAATTGAACTCAGTACCTCTTGAAGAGCAGTCAGTGCTCTTAACCACTGAGCCATCTCTCTAGCCCAGCACCCATTTTAAAGGAGAGTGCTATCTCTTAAAGGAGAGAAGAGGGAAAGGTGAATGCTGGGGTAGGCAGAACAACATGGGGGATTCAGGTTGGATAATTCAAGCTTCCACTGAGGGTCACCAAGAGAGTATGACTCTAGGAGACTTACCGTGGTCAAGTACAGCATACCAGGGGCTGTGCAGGATGACAGTAAGGTCCTACTGTTTTCCAACAGCCACAGCAGTCCCTGGTGCATGTATGTGTGCGCTGTGCTTTATGCCATCCAACATGTAAAGTAGCCACTGATTTGTTTCCAACTAATACATAGAGAATTTGAGGAAACACAGATTAAAATTGTGGTATTTTATTGCTGCTATAGTCCAAAAGGGAAGCTTGAGAAAGCAGAAAAGTTATAAAAATGATAGGAACTCAGTAGTCAGGCAACTACTTCTTTAGATAGTTTAGCCCAGCCTACCATTACTAGGAAGCAAAAGCATTTTGGAACATCACATTTTATCTTAATAGTATTTTAGTAGGAACCTTCCCAAGATGTTGTCTACAATGCATTGTTTCATTCCACAAAGAATTTTAAAACTAAAGAAATTCAACTCATTCAGACAGTGGTGGCACATGCCTTTAATATAATACATTATAATATATAGTATAATATAATCTATAATATATTATAAATATATATTACATAAATATATACTTATTTCTATATTTTATAACATATGTGACATTTAATTATTGTATAATTATATAATTAATTATATGATACATTCTAATATGACTGTATAAAATATAATTATATATTATTTATATTATACATAATATTTGAATGCTATTATAAATATATTTATAAATATGCTAGATTATAAATATAATATGTAATGTATAATAGATGATTATAAGCAAATATATTAACAATAAAATTAATAATAAATGCAGAGGAAATAATAATTTACTAATAAAATTATATATTAATAAATCATTTATTAATTCCTTCTTGCTTGTTTACAATTAGATATTCAATATTCATTTCCTATGTAAAACATTCATTGAAAGAAATCATGCTACACTTTAAAGAATACTAGTCATAGAATCTGTGGGCCTCAGTTTTCCTTTATAAGATAATAATAATAATGATAATAATAATAATGATAAAAGGAATCCCTAATTTCTTGAAAATGCCCTCTTTCAATCAGAGAAAATTGTAGTTGAGAGATGCTCAGTCAGAACAGTGCTTGCTGCACAAGCTTAAGTACCTAAGTTTGGATTCCTGGTAGCCATGCAGATGCAGAGCTCTGCATTCCCAGCATGGGAGAGGCAGGGCAGGGACATAAGATCCTGGGGTCAGCCGGGCATGGTGGCACACACCTTTAATCCCAGCACTCGGGAGGCAGAGGTAGGCATATTTCTGAGTACGAGGCCAGCCTGGTCTACAAAGTGAGTTCCAGGACAGCCAGGGCTATACAGAGAGAAACCCTGTCTCGAAAAACCAAAAAAAAAAAAAAAAAAAAAAAAGATCCTGGGGTCACATCCCAGCAGCAACCCACACTCAATGAGAGGTCCTGTCTCAAAAAAGATGGAGTGGGGGGCGACTGAGGAAGAACCCCAATATGGACCTCTTGCCCCCACGTGTGGACACACATCCGTGTAAATATGTGCTCTCACCTATGTGAACACATTCATATGCCACATACACATATATACATGCATACCTATACATACAAACACACAAAGTAATTAGAGAAAACTAATCTGTTGCTGGGGTATTATTCAGCTCCAATGACAAGTTAAAAACGTCAACATGCATTAAAATTTGAAACACCAAATAAATACCAAATAAACCTCACCCACAGACGCCAATAAACATAATATTTATTCAATGCCATATTTGTGTTTTAATTAAATTTATTTATTCACTTTACATTCCCATATCAACCCTGCCTTTCCTTCCAGTACCCCCATGCAGATCTTCTCCCCATTCCACCCTCCCCTTATCCTTTGTGAAGCAGGTACCCCACTCTGGGTATTACCCCTCACACATCAAGCCCCTGCAGGACTAGGTTCATCCTCTTCCACTGAGGCCAGACAAGGCAGACCATTTAGGGGAACAGGATCCACAGGTAGGCAGGCAGGCAGGCAGGCAGGCAGGCAGGCAGACAGGCAGGCAACATATTCAGGGACAGCTTCTTCAGTTTGTTGGGACACCCATATAAAGACCAAGCTGCTCATATGTCACATATGTGCAGGGGACCTAGGTCCAGTCAGTCCTCGTTCTTTGGTTGGTGATTCAGACTCTGGGAACCCCCAAGGGACCAGGTTAGTTGACTCTGTTGGTCTTCCTTCTCCTCTTCAGGTCCTTCAGTTCTTTCCCCAACTCTTCCATAAGACTCCCCGAGCTCCATCTAATGTTTGGCTGTGAGTTTCTGTATCTCTTTCCCTTAGTTGCTGGGTGGAGCCACTCAGAGGACAATTATGCTAGCTTCTGTCTGTAATCATAACAGAGTATCGTTAATAGTGTCAGGGATTCTTGTCCATGGGATGGGTCTCAATTTTAGGCAGTTTTTCACTGGCCATTCCCTTGGTCTGTTTATCTTTGTCCCTGCACTTCTTGTAAGCAGGACACAGTTTGGGTCGAAGGTTTTGTGGGTGGATTTCTGTCTTTATGCCTCTACTGGGAGTCCTGCCTGGCTGGAGGAAGTGGTCACTTCAGGATCCATAATCCTCCCTGCTAGGAGTCTTAGCTTGAGTGGCTCCCATATGTTCCCCGGTCAATGCCATATTCTTAACTATGTTCACGGGTTTTAATTTAAGAGCATCTAGACATGTCCTGATGCCTTGTTTTCTAGAATCATCTTGAAGCTCTTGAAGCCTGGATAAAGGAAGAAGTTATTGTGTATGTAGAGTTTGTTCCAAATTTTCCCTAAAAATAGTTGGTACTTAGTGTCAGCTGAGTAACCAGGAAAATCATCCAGTAAATATCTATTATTTCCAATTTTATATGATAGTTTCATCTGGCTTGCTTGTACCAATATTGGTACCATTAAAGGGATCTACCCACTCACGTGGGAGAAAAGGCTCATTTGTTTTAGAGGTTTGGAGTGTTGTTTCTCAGCCTGTCAAAACTCCTCCTAAACCAACCTAAGAATTGTACTTTGAATGTGTATGTCTGTATGGCCTGAGCCTTATAGGTATCAATTATAGGTCAGTTACCTGGAATTTACCAAAACCTTTTTCATAGCAATTAATTTTTACTCTGTTCTGTCCATATAACAAACACACAGTAGGTCAGAGCAGAATAGGTTAGATATACCACCTGCTTCATCAATTTCCAACCCCAGTCTCCTCACCTGTGCTCCTGAGAGCATACTGTACACAATAGGTTTATGGAAAGTCAAAAATGAAGTGCTATATGGGAAATACTTAATATTCCCCATATTCCAAAGGCTTATATGCACCCCCTTCCTTCTTGCTTTAAAGATTTATTTTACTTTAAGCATGCATATGTTTAGGTGTCTGTGTGTAGGTATGTGCACATGGGTAGGTGCTCTCAGTGGCCAGCAGAGGATTTCATCTTATGCAGTCATAGGCAGTTGTAAGCCAGAGGATCAAGTGTTTGCTGTGAGACTATGTCTCCTGGTAATGTCAGAAGCTATATTATGCAGTCTCAACAATATGACTGCCCAAATGTGAGCTAAATACGGACACAGCAGTAGACACAGTAGAGTGGAGGGGTAAAGACCATGAGGCCTCAACTCTGCACAAAGAGCTATAGGTCACTAAGGAACGCTGTAGCAGGAGCAACCACCCTCCCCAGGGCTATCCAATGCCAAGTGATTATCCCTGAAAACATACATAAAACTATACAGACTAAGTAGGTTATATTTAGGAATATATGTGCATCTGTATATATATATACATATCTGTATATATATATATATATATATTAACAATAAAAGAGAGCAAAGTAAAAGAGAGCAAAGGGATATACTGACAGTTTGGGAGAGAGCAGAGGAAAGGGGAAATGACGTGGTTATATTATACATTATATTCTATATTATATAACATTATTACACAATATATATTATTATATAATATATACATACATAATATACAATATAGACATAACACACACATATAATATATACAAATGTATATACATATACAATGCATAACATAATACATGTAGAATGTATACATAATAGCTAATACTGTGTAATATTATATATTACAGATAAAAGAACTAATTAAAAAATAATCAAGAGTAAAATCAGAAATGTGTCATTCCCATGGTTTGTTTTCTTAAAGACAATCTATAAATGAGAGTCCTTAAGGTTTTGAGAATATTAAGAAAGTCCTTTAATTCTGAAACATCTAGTAAGGCTGACACAGAAAGATTTCAGCTTTTAGTGACTGTGACAGAATCATGGCACTTTGTCATCCGGAGGCCATTTCCAGTCTGCATAACGAGCTGCCTATGGTTTCCTGGGGCCTTGACTCTGGACAGGTGTTGTCTGCTGGGTGCTATAGTGTTTCCAGTTACCGAGAAAAACAACAGACTTTCATCTGGGCGTTACAAGTCGTCTGCCTTCCAACTCTTAGTTGCAACAAGGACATGAAAACGGCTTTCCTTCCTATGGGGTTTGCAAACCCCTGCAGATCCTTCAGTCCTTCCCCTGACTCCTCCATTGGGGGTCCCCGTGCTCTGCCTGATGGTTGGCTGGATGACCCCATAGGAAGAACAATAATATCAACCAATTAGACCCCCTAAAGCTCCTAGGGACCAAACCACCAACCAAAGAGTACACATGGAGGGACCCATGGCTCTAGCTGCTTATGTAGCAGAGGATGGCCTTATCTGGCATCAATGGGAGGGGAGCCCTTTGGCCTATGGAGGCTTGGTGTCCCAATGTTGGGGAATGCTAAGCTGGTGAGGTAGGAGTGGGTGGGTGGAGCACCCTCATAGAAGCAGGGGGAGGGGGAGGGAATAGGGGGTTTGTGGAGAGGAAACTGGGAAGGGGGGAATAACATTTGAAACGTAAATAAATAGAATAATCAATTTTTAAAATGAAGTAATTTAGAGAAAGCTGGGGGGTGGGGGAAGAAAACTGCTTTTCTTAGAAATTACCCATATTTGGCAAAGTTCTGATAGAAAATGTCATACTTACAGTGACTTGACAGATGGATGTGCTTAAAGGTGCTGTTTTCTAGGATCTGGTGTGCCATGTTACAGCAGAGAGTGAAGGCTTTGACACAGATCGGGCCTATCTTCACACGGGCAGCTCGCTGCACACAGGTCTCATGTATGTTATATCTGGCCCCATCGTAACAGCATTTTTTTATCATTGGATGTTTGTATGTAGAAGCTGAAATGGTAGCCACACACATGCATGACATCTCAGGCTTGAGAATCTTACAGCGACTTTCTCTGCCATCAAAGACTCCCTCCCCAAATGTCTTTGTGGAAAACAAGTCTTTTAGATAGTTTTAGGCATTAAGAAATAGAGAATTGCCCCAGGTTAAGGATATGGCCAATAAAATCCTGAATTCATGAATGTTTTTGAGGGGTGAATTAATCCTCTACATCTGCCTTTCTTCCCACCCGCTGCATTTTAATGGGCGAAACCCCATGTCTTATTTCCCTGGTCCTTCGAATGCTGTAATCGCAGTGGCTTACAGCTTCACTGAGCTTGTTCAGTACCTTGCTCGTTTATCTTCTGTCGCAGACACTCTGTTGGCTGATGAAGACACATGCCATGTGCTTCTGTGAGGGAAAGAATGAATAGGTTAGGAGCGTTCAGGGTCAGCATTCAGGCTCAGTGTTAAAAATTGTTCTTGTCCCCCAAGGATCAACTCTCAACACTCTGATCAACTTGGAGTTAGTGAATCATCTGTTTATGTAACTACTTAACTCGCCCATAATTGTTTAGCTTTCCTAAAACCATAAGCCTAGAAAGGTCTCAGGAAACCAGGCTCCCCTGAAGACTGCACCACATCTATTAAGAAGAACATGGATCTACAGAGGCTGGCTGGCTTCCTCGGGGCTAGCAGGCAAGCTGACCGAAGACTCCTGGACAGCCACCTAAGCGTCACAGTACCTTGCTTTTCCACCTCGGGTTGCAGATCAATTGTGGGCATGATAGATATTCTGTAAGTTTTATCTGTGAGGGAAAGAAGGGAGTGGGGAAGACATCAAATCTTTCTAAAACAGTCCCATGACAGTATTCTATCCTACATCATGGTGACCCTCTGACAACCTGTAACAACCATTAACTGCCCAGACCTATACCCAACCAGCACTTCCCATAACCCTGGCAGGGTGCACCATCTGCACTGAGGAGTGGTTTGTATCAGCTACATTACTAAGAAGGATTACTGGGGGGAAACACCTAACTTTTTATAAATAACTCAAAATGGCCAAGGATTACCGTATTCTTTAACTTCAAAGTATGTAGTTCCAGTTTTTGAAGCATCTTCTCTATACTTAGCCTTGACTGTCCATCTACCGTGCCTGGGAAAGCCAAACAGTTGAAATCATAGAGGGTACTGGATAGTTTTAGTTACCAAGAGTCGGTCTAATAGTTTCTTTTTGAGGAGGTGAGAATATATGTACATAACTGCACATGCGTGTGTGCACGGATGCGCGCGCACACACACACACACACACACACACACACCCTAAGTAAAAGTTTGGAGGAAATGTTTTTAAACAATAAGTAGATATAACAGAACATTTCAAAGATAACATAGATTGTTTAACAATTAGTTTTTCATATAGTATTCTTTTCTCACATATTTTATTTTAATATAGCGATCATGGTTTGAGAGCTGATGACAAGTTCAGAATTTACTTAACCCAAGAATGTGTAAGTTAAATCCACAATATAGTAAAACATTGCAAATACCGTCTCCAGAAAGATGGCATCCCCGTGATGAAATTCACACCTCATATGAACAAAATTCTTTCTGGAAACCAGTACAGCGTGTTTAAAGAGTAAACTAACCTGGCCAGCAACCTTCATTCAAAACTATTTAGTGAGCACTTCGCTGAGATCAGAAACACACAAGACAAAGAAGCACAGACAACAGAGTGGGCAGCCCACTCAACTCAGAGTTTCCCAATTCTTTCCTAGCATGTTTGATTCAGACAAGTTAATGCCTTCTCCTTTGGGAAAGGAGAAGAATACTATCTACCATGCAGATAGACGATGTGATCAGTGGAAGTGAACATCAGGGTTACCATGATGATCATCAGCAGTTTAACAAGAATCTAACCAAGTGCCTGCCTATCAGTAAAATGAGCAATACAGACAAGGGCTCACTCTTAGGGAGTTGACAGTCTAGTGTTGGTGGGGGAGGAGCGGGGGGGAGAGAGAGAGAGAGAGAGAGAGAGAGAGAGAGAGAGAGAGAGAGAGAGAGAGAGAACAAGACATAGAGATAAAAAGAACATACACAAAATTCAGAGGTAGAGAGTAAAGAGGACATTACATCACATCCAGGGATGGTATTTGTGCAAAGTATTGTTTTCCCACGTCCTGAAGAAGAGAACTGTAAGAGATAGTGTAAGAGACAGTGCATTTTTTTGCAAAGAGGACGACATATGCCAAGCTGCTGAGGGAGGAGAGTGTAGCCGTGATGCGTTCCAATAATCTGCTATGGAACAACTGGCATGAGGAGAAATCTAGGAAATAAGAAGAGTAATTATATAACAAACCTAATTCTGCAGTAGGGAATCTGTGGTATTTAAAGAAATTCTATAATTTTAAAATGTTCCAACTTCAGTCCATGAGTTTAGGAGAAATGTTTTCAAAATGAACTCAATACAAATTCCCCTAAAGAGGACAGAGGGAAGGTGACTGGAAACAGCTCTGCTGTAAGTTTATGTCATGCATTCCTCAATGCCTTGGTCTTATATCCTGCTCTGTGTTCCTTGATTTCTATTTGGGATCTTGCTCTCTTATTGTGGTTTACACATACCAGGGGTGCTCATTAAACATGTATTTCATCAGCTCCTGTATAGAGATGGTCTTAAATCCTTGCATATGAGTCCAAAAAAGTACAAAATTTCCTGCACACACACACAGACATGCACACACACACATGCACAGACACACACACACACACATATGTACACACATGCACACACACACACAGATACATACACACTTTCACACACATTTCTATTAAACCAAATCTCTGTACTGTCTAGGCAAAAGTGCTAGACTGTAACCAACCCCCCACTGGCCTATAGATGGATGCTCTGTTAGGTTCCTTTAGAGACAGCTCTAGATGGTTTTGTTGAAAAATAAAAAAGGATTACGTAAAAATTCTTTTCTAAACTTTTATTTCTCTCTCTATAAAAAGAATGGATGGGAAAAAATTGGAACCTTTTATGTATGTATGTATGTATGTATGTATGTATGTATGTATGTATGCATGTGTTCATTTATTGAAATAAGGTTTTGCTACGCTTCCCAAACTGGCTGGTAAAGCCTGCATTCAAGTGATCCTCTTCCCTCAGTATCCTGGGTAGCTGAGATTCTGGCATGTTGGAGCTGTGCTATAGTATCTGGGATTCATTTTTATTTTAACAATAATTGGCCTAACTGCTACAATACTTCGAGAGGTTTCACATGTCCACATCTGTGTTGTCCTTTATCAGCAGTCAGTGGCTCCATTGAATTACCTCTGCCTGTCAACAGAAGGTCCAGGTGTTTGTCAGAAAAGTTTTACATACTTGGGATTAGAAGGAATCTCGAAGTCAGGAAAAGAGGCAATCCCGGTGAGATTATTTCCCTCTATTGTGTCAACTTGGGACCCTTCAGGATCCTGTGGGGAAACAAAACAAAACAACAAGAAAATCCACCCCTGCCTTAGTTCATTATTTGTTATCAAAGAATATTTGGTGCCAGGTAAGCTTTAAAGAATAGAGATTTATCTTGTCCCACAATTCTGGAAGCTGGAGTTGGTTGAAAGAAGCCCATACTGAACAGGAGAGCCATACGACTTCAGCTCTAGATGGAAAAACAGAAGAGCAAGCAAGCACTTATGAAGAGTTAGGGCTCTCCCATGAGAATAGCCCTTCTCAGTCTGTACAGCTGTGAAGAAAGTGCGGTGAGACTAAGTAAATACTTACTATGAAAGTTAAGACTGTTTCTCTGGTGGCCGGCTCTAAGTCATCATTCACAGAGTAGACACGAACCTTTACTGCAGGAATAAGTCATATCGTCAAAATCCTTGTTAAACAAAGACTAATCTAATTTTTGAAACAAACACCTTCAGGGTGTAAATGATCTAAAATACACTGGATGGCATTCTTGAGGAAGAATAAAATAATATATATTGTTAAACATCTTTAATGAGATCTCATTAAAAGCTATAAAATCTATAGATAAAACACATTTAAAAGAAAATGGTTGGAAACATATACATTACTAAGGATTCTTTGATTTTAAAGCAAATCCTTATGAGTTACTTCTACAGAATAAGATAGTTTATGAAAATACGTAAAACTTGCTGAGAATATGTATATAGTAGAGAATTACTTAGGTCTGTAATTAGGCCACCATTTATTAGGAATTTCATAATATCAAAAGAGAGAGATCTACTGTGGTTTATATGAAAGCATTCAATACTACCTTCCCTTAGGGCTGAAGAGTTTACTGGGGCATTGGGAGTTAGGTTCAGATAGCATACATCCTCCCATTTACAAACACTAGCAAGGCTCCAGATTAGCTCTTTCTGCAAAGTTACCGTGATCACGTGATTGCGCTGTATTTGTGCACACGTGAAGAACATGTGAATATTCTTTCCTCTTTAAAAGAATAGTAGCAACATGTCAGAACTGCTAGTTTCCTTGGCTACGCTAGGCTAGTATTCTGTCACAGAAACATATCACTAAACCTTTGTTTGTTTGCTAAGTAGCCCAGGTTAGCCTGTGATTCACAACCCTCCTACATCTGCCTCTCATGTTGTGGGGTTATAGCTACACCCTGACACCCTACCAGACCTTCTACTTTTTAAATTTTGTATGTGTATCAAAGCTTATTTATTTTTAAATTTGCTTTCTTATTTTTATACTTTAACGATAGGTTCACAGAGAAAACGTTTGTGGAACCTTGGCATATTTTTTATCTCGAACACTGCATTTTTAAATCTCTACAAGTCTGAATTTGAGTCCTTAACATATCTTCTTTGTCTTTGTTTATTGTGTTCAATATTTCTTTAACTTAATATCTTGATGTTTTGATAACTACAAGCATGAGTACTATAAATGCATCATTTCTACCCCTTCCTATCACACACACACACACATACACACACACACACACACACTATACTATGTCCCTCCTATGTACATGTGTTTAGGACTCAGGATTGGATCAGCTATCGGGGGCTCATCCTTGGATAAAGCTGACTCTTCTGATCCCATCAGCCGTTGGATGACTGCCTATAGTTCTTCATCTAGGATTGAGGTCTTTTAAATTTTTCCTCATCAACTGCTCAGAGATAACATGACCATGGATGCCCAGTCCCGAATGGTACATCTAAAACACAATCCTCTACCTACGATTCAGGACACATTGTGGACCAGAAGGCAGAATGCCTCTGAAGGCTCAGTAATGTGGTTGCCTAAACTGCAAAACTACATAGTGAAACTTCTTTTTTTTTTTTTTTTTTCACAAAACTTTCTTTCTTTCTTTCTTTCTTTCTTTCTTTCTTTCTTTCTTTCTTTCTTTCTTTCTTTCTTTCTTTCTTTCTTTCTTAATTAGGTATTTTCCTCGTTTACATTTTCAATGCTATCCCAAAGGTCCCCCATACCTACCCCCCAATCCCCTACCCACCCACTCCCACTTTTTGGCCCTGGCGTGCCCCTGTACTGGGGCATATAAAGTTTGCAAGTCCAATGGGCCTCTCTTTGCAGTGATGGCCGACTAGGCCATCTTTTGATACATACGCAGCTAAAGACAAGAGCTCCCGGGTACTGGTTAGTTCATATTGTTGTTCCACCTATAGGGTTGCAGTTCCCTTTAGCACCTTGGGTAATTTCTCTAGCTCCTCCATTAGGGGCCGTGTGACCCATCCAATAGCTAACTGTGATCATCCACTTCTGTGTTTGCTAGGCCCCGGCATAGTCTCACAAGAGAGAGCTATATCTGGGTCCTTTCAGCGAAATCTTGCTAGTGTATTCAATGGTGTCAGCATTTGGAAGCTGATTATGGGATGGATCCCTGCATATGGCAATCACTAGATGGTCCATCCTTTCGTCACAGCTTCAAATTTTGTCTCTGTAACTCCTTCTATGGGTGTTTTGTTCCCATTTCTAAGAAAGGGTAAAGTGTCCACACTTTGGTCTTCGTTCTTCTTGAATTTCATGTGTTTGGCAAGTTGTATCTTATATCTTGGGTATCCTAAGTTTCTGGGCTAATATCCACTTATCAGTGAGTACATATTGTGAGAGTTCCTTTGTGATTGGGTTACTTCACTCAGGATGATACCCTCCAGGTCCATCCATTTGCCTAGGAATTTCATAAATTCATTTTTTTAAATAGCTGAGTAGTATTCCATTGTGTAAATGTACCACATTTTCTGTATCCATTCCTCTGTTGAGGGGCATCTGGGTTCTTTCCAGCTTCTGGATATTATAAACAAGGCTTCTATGAACATAGTGGAGCATGTGTTCTTCTTACCGGTTGGGACGTCTTCTGGATATATGCCCAGGAGAGGTATTGCGGGATCCTCCGGTAGTACTATGTCCAATTTTCTGAGGAACCGCCAGACTGATTTCCAGAGTGGTTGTACAAGCTTGCCATCCCACCAACAATGGAGGAGTGTTCCCCTTTCTCCACATCCTCGCCAGCATCTGCTGTCACCTGAGTTTTTGATCTTTGCCATTCTGACTGGAGTGAAGTGGAATCTCAGTGTTGTTTTGATTTGCATTTCCCTGATGATTAAGGATGTTGAACATTTTTTCAGGTGCTTCTCTGCCATTCGGTATTCCTCAGGTGAGAATTCTTTGTTCAGCTCTGAGCCCCATTTTTTAATGGGGTTATTTGATTTTCTGGAGTCCACCTTCTTGAGTTCTTTATATATATTGGATATTAGACCCCTATCCGATTTGGGATAGGTAAAGATCCTTTCCCAATCTGTTGGTGGCCTTTTTGTCTTATTGACGGTGTCTTTTGCTTTGCAGAAGCTTTGCAATTTTATGAAGTCCCATTTATCGATTCTTGATCTTACAGCACAAGCCATTGCTGTTCTATTCAGGAATTTTTCCCCTGTACCCATATCTTCGAGGCTTTTCCCTACTTTCTCCTCTATAAGTTTCAGTGTCTCTGGTTTTATGTGGAGTTCCTTAATCCACTTAGATTTGACCTTAGTACAAGGAGATAGAAATGGATCAATTCGCATTCTTCTACATGATAACCGCCAGTTGTGCCAGCACTATTTGTTGAAAATGCTGTCTTTTTTCCACTGGATGGTTTTAGCTCCCTTGTCAAAGATCAAGTGACCATAGGTGTGTGGGTTCATCTCTGGGTCTTCAATTCTGTTCCATTGGTCTACTTGTCTGTCGCTATACCAGTACCATGCAGTTTTTATCACAATTGCTCTGTAGTACAGCTTTAGGTCTGGCATGGTGATTCCACCAGAGGTTCTTTTATCCTTGAGAAGAGTTTTTGCTATCCTCGGTTTTTTGTTATTCCAGATGAATCTGCCGATTGCCCTTTCTAATTCGTTGAAGAATTGAGTTGGAATTTTGATGGGGATTGCATTGAATCTGTAGATTGCTTTTGGCAAGATAGCCATTTTTACAATGTTGATCCTGCCAACCTAAACATGATAAAAGCAATCTACAGTAAACCAATAGCCAACATCAAAGTAAATGGTGAGAAGCTGGAAGCAATCCCACTAAAATCAGGGACTAGACAAGGCTGTCCACTCTCGCCCTACCTATTCAACATTGTACTTGAAGTCCTAGCCAGAGCAATTAGACAACAAAAGGAGATCAAGGGGATACAAATTGGAAAGGAAGAAGTCAAAATATCACTTTTTGCAGATGATATGATAGTATATATAAGTGACCCTAAAAATTCCACCAGAGAACTCCTAAGCCTGATAAACAGCTTCAATGAAGTAGCTGGATATAAAATTAACTCAAATAAGTCAATGGCCTTTCTGTGCACAAAGGATAAACAGGCTGAGAAAGAAATTAGGGAAACAACACCCTTCTCAATAGTCACAAATAATATAAAATACATTGGCATGACTCTAACTAAGGAAGTGAAAGATCTGTATGATAAGAACTTCAAGTCTCTAAAGAAAGAAATTAAAGAAGATCTCAGAAGATGGAAAGATCTCCCATGCTCATGGATTGGCATAGTGAAACTTCTAACTCAGCTCTTTGGGGACACAGTGACACAATTTCATTCTTCGAGGGTTTTCAAACCATTTCACAGCCAAGTCTTGATACACAGACACACACACACACACACACACACACACACACACACACACACACAAATAAAAATAGTACCATAAACCCAAAGCCATTCCCACTCTTCACTGGTACTGAGTAAACTCTTCAAAGAAGGCCCATTAAAACTTATTTCACCAAGGTAACAAGGTAAAATTTATGATCAGTAACCCACACCCTGCTATCTCCTTCCTTCCATGTCCTCCACTTGAAATTCTCCCTCCTGACTGGAAACAAACCCACCTTCCCTGTCCAGTTATTAAGAAAGAACTGTTAGCAGCATGTGGCAAAAGCTAAGATCACAGGTCCTGAAGTTCCAAACTGTGGTCCCTCTCATTTCTGGCTTCCTCTGTTCAGGGTTAGCTTGACCTTTGTATTTTAGCTAATTAGTAAAACAGGAACACTGCCTCAACTGCTTACTCACAGATACAAAGAACTAGTTTCCACGAGACTCAGCACAAAAGAAGTAACAGACGTTTACATTATCATTATTATTTCAATGACTATTATTTGCATAGTTTCTAACCTAGCTTTTCGTTAACTTAGAATATTAACCTTAGCGTATCAGAGGCAAGATCAATAAAATCTATACGTCGAAGATGTGATGTATTAAAATGCCTTCTGTGTGCCAGACAGCAAAATCCGAGTAGTGCAAGCCAGTCAGGTATGGATGTCTTCTAACATTGTGTAGGAGAGGGGAAATACAGTTGTGTGAGTTTCCAGGTGCATGGTTGCTACAGAGGACACTGCGGCTTTGGAGAAAACAAGAGGGCTGAGCAAGTCGTGCCTCAGTGATGGAGTACTTGCCTGGGATGTAGGAGGCCCTGGGAGACAGAGAGTGTGAAGATGTGGGTAGGGGTGGGGCATGTCTATGAGAAGGTGTCAGATCCCCTGGAACTGGAGTTACAGACACTTGTGAGCTGCCATGTGGGTGCTGGGAATTGAACCTGGTCCTTTGGAAGGGCATTCCATGCTCTTAACCACTAAGCCATCTCTCCAGCCCTGAGACTTAAGCTTTTATTCAAAGATGTTTAAGCTGATAATCCTTCATGCATCTTCACATTACATACATCAATAGGATTTTAGAATATTCTTATGGGCAGAGGTTACTGTCTCATATACCAAACCGTCTTGTTGGGGTCAGAGCAGTAGTTCTGGCATTGACATTCTGGCTAAGCTGGAGGCAACATCTTCACCCTGTCTGGGTCTTTGCTTGCCTAGCCAGTGTAAGCGGTGCCCTTGCTGAGTGGTGTGGTGGCTATTATACAGCTCCAGTCTACCTCACTACTGACATCATCAGCGCCACCAAAATTAGGAGATATCTACTATGCACAAGGTTAAGAAACAGAGCAAAGCAAAACTGGGTCCTCCCTGCCATTGTTGGTCCTTGCTCCTGAGTACCATCGATGAAACATGCCAGCTTCCTCCTGTCACATGCAGGTCTTGCATAAATCCATCCCTAACTCTGGATTAGATGACACATTTCGGATGAAAAAAAAAAACCAGAATATTTTATAAACAAAGTTGACATTTTTCTTTGTCTTATTTTTAGTTTTTTTTGAGGGGGGCAGTAATAGGTTTTCCTCATTCACGACGTTCATGGCTTCTGTCAGTTCCCTCAAACAGTAACACTGAAAATATGAAACCATGCTTGACAGACTCTTTCTTAGGTGGATAAACATAGAACATCAGTATCTAGACATTTCTATAGTGTACTTGAATCCCTGCGAAACACCTAACCCTCTTCTGTTGGATTTCCTTTTTCTAACATGATTGGCTATTGAACCCAAGAATTTTCTTAAATTTATTTATTTTATGTATATGAGTACACTATAGCTGTCTTCAGACACACCAGAAGAGGGCATCAGATATCATTATAGATGGTTGTGAGCCACCATGTGGTTGCTGGGATTTGAACTCAGGATCTTTGGAAGAGCAGTCAGTGCTCTTAACCTCTAAGCCATCTCTCCAGCCCCCAAGAATGTTTTACAAGCAAGATTTTAAAATAAATCACTTCCCAATTCCAAAATTGTATTTGTAGTTATGTCTTCCGTATTTTTGATGAACAATTTCTTTATCAGGGCAGATACAATGATCATTGATTGTGTGATTTATTTAGCAACCCCTCTAAAAGGTAAAAATGAAAATGTTATTAGAGAGTATGAATGTCATTAGGATTTGAGTTTCTCTTAGGTAGAAATTGTCTCCACTCAGTCCAGATGTTAAAAGTTGCACATATTTGTGTCAATTTTTCCCCCCTCTGAGAAAGCATCATATACCCTACCAGGCTGTTGTGGAGTATACACGGACTTGTCGGTTTGAACGAAGAGAGAGTCATTGTCATAGATGATTGGCACGATTTCTAATTTTGCAAAATGCTTTGACACGACTTCTAAATACGAATTTGAAAATGAGTTTTGTCCTTCAGATAACTGTTTGGCCTGAATCTGTAAGACAAGAACAAAATCCATCAATGGAAAAGTGTGACTGTAAAGTTGTAAAGTGTGTTGACCTAAATCATCATTGTCATCGTCATCATCGTCGTCATCATCATCTCATTAAGACCAAGACTGAGCTTGAGCATTGCACCATTTTTTTTTTTCGAGACAGGGTTTCTCTTTGTAGCTCTGGCTGTCCTGGAACTCACTTTGTAGACCAGGCTGGCCTCGAACTCAGAAATCCGCCTGCCTTTGCCTCCCAAGTGCTGGGATTAAAGGCGTGCGGCACCACTGTCCGGCTGCACCATTTTTTTTTAAAAGAGGTTCACTTGGCTAGAGAGATGGCTCCACAGTTAGAAGCACTGGATCATCTTCCAGAAGACAAAAGTTCAGTTCCCAGCACACACATTTTTATTTTTGCTACCCTTATGACTTTCTCACTGTGGAGAAACATCAGTTTGTTTCTATGGAGCAACGGAGCCTCTTCTAAAGCTGACATTCTCTCATTTTTACAGTTTTCTGTTTGATAAGATGGGTTGCAAGTATTTTCCCAAGCAAATGTATTACAATGACTCTTCCTGGCTCTGGGATTTGAACCCAGGGCCTCGGGCATGCCAGGCAAGCGCTCAAACACTGCACTATATCCTCTGTCTGGAAATGTTGTAATAGAAGAAAAAGTCATTTGCATAAGCTTGCTATTTCTTTCACTGATTGTCAACGAGAACTGTTCTCTGCAGTAACAGTTATTTCACTGGGGGGTGCAGCTGTAGCTTAGTGCTAGCACTGTGGCCTAACATGAGACCCTGGTCCCATGCACAGTGCCCCATGATCACTGGAGAGAAGAAGAAAGCCATGTATTGTTTAAAGAAAAAAGAAAACAAAAATTGTATTACTTTGGGACACTATGCATATAACCAAAGACTACTGAAGCTTGGACAAATGTTAAAAGCATGCATGTTTATGTTTCTCTACTATTTTAGAGATAATTCATAGACAAAATTATTTTTAACTCATCTCCAAATGTTTCCATATTGATGCAGTTTTATTTTCTAATAAAAATTGTTAACATTTGGATGTGTTGCTTGAAAAGCAAACAAAATTCTGTTTAGAATATTGTTTAACTCAGGGCCTGCAGAGATGTCTCAGTTGCTAAGAGCACTTGCTGCTCTTGCATCTGGGGTTCTGTTCCAGGCACCTACATCAGGAAGCTCACAATCTCCAGTTCCAGGAGATCTGACATTTTCTGGCCCTCCTAGGCACCCAAACACACATGGCACACATAAGCCCAAAGAGGGACATCCAGATAGATAGACAGATAGATGGATGGATGGATGGATGGATGGATGGATGGATGGATGGATAGATGGATGGATGGATAGATGAATAGAACTTTTAAAGAATGAATTTGGGGTCAGGTGCTGAAGAAATTAAGAGCACTGGCTTCCAAAGAACCCAGGTTCAATTCTCAGCATCTACATGGCAGCTCACAACTGTCTATAACTCCAGTCTCAGGACATCTGACAATCACATGAACATGCATGCACTAATGCACATAAAATAAAATAAAAATAAATAAATCATTTACCAAATATATAAAAAAGGAATTTTGATAAACTCATATTGTTATCCGTTAGTGATAACCATGTAATATTTATACAATGGTAGACTGATACAAATGATCAGATCTCTATGCTATTAATATTCAAAACTATACATATTTTACCAAAAATATTTTATATTTATATTTTTTAAAGAATTATTTATTTATTTATTTATTTTATGTATATGAGTACACTGTAGCTGTCTTCAGACACACCAGAAGAGGGCATCGGATGTCATTACAGATGGTTGTGATCCACCATGTGGTTGCTGGGAATTGAACTCAGGACCTCTGGAAGAGCAGTCAGTGCTCTTAACCACTGAGCCATCTCTCCAGCCCTATTTAGATTTTCTAAAGAAAGACAAATACTTACTGTTAAGATTGCAGTGTTTTGGAATTTATTTTCTGGTGATAAATTAACAGTGCTGAAAGAGTAACGAACATTTTCATCAGGATAACTTTTTACAGAGACAGTTGTGTCAAATGCCTCAGTATGGCCGTGGGCTTGGACTGTAACATTTTCAGGAGCTCCAACTCGGAAGACAATTGGGGTTGAAATGATGTATCTGCTGAAACAGGAAAAGGCTCAGTAGCTTTGGTGACTGTGGTGGTTTGAATAAGTTTGACCCACAGGGAGTAGCACTATTAGGAGGTGTGGCCTTATTGGAGTGGGTATGGCCTTGTTGGAGCAAGTATGTCACTTTTGGGGTGAGCAAATGAGCTTTTTCCTATCTGCCTTTGGAACAAGATGTAGACCTCTCAGCTCCTTCTCTAGTACCATGTCTGCCTAGATGCTTCCATGTTTCCTGCCATGATGATAATGGACTGAATCTCTGAAACTGTAAGCCAGCCCCAATTAAATGTTGTCCTTATAAGAGTTGCCTTGGTTATGGTGTCTGTTCACAGCAATGAAACCCTAGGACAGGGATACATTCTTGTACCCCTGGTTCATGATCATCTCACTGTAAATGTATTTTCTAATTGTCATGATTAGAAAACTACACTCATTCTATGATCTATGACAAATTCACCATAGTTTCCAAGAAGAAATAACTTGAAATTAAGTCCTAAAAAACAGAGCAGAGGGTTTGGTTTACAGTTAAGAAGTTAGTAATAGTGGGTTTATAGTTAAGAAGTTAGTAATAGTGGGTCACTGGCCTACTCTACTTGAAGAGGACTAAATAAGGCCATAAAGCATAACGTTTCATATGCTGATGTAAACATAAAAACACACAAAAACAAAGTTGACTAGAACATGTAAGTGGGTCACTGTTCTCCAATGAAGAGAAATATCAAATGGGCACTGGCCATCGGACACCAGCTCTGTCTTCTGATGGCTGTGTGAGGTTAAGCCCCTGGCCTGTTCTGTCACCTTTTTCTGTGGTGAGCTAAATAAGAGCATGGTATAAAACATTAGCATGCTACTAATTAAGAAAGAATGGCACTCACTAACCGGAGTTGAAAGAAAGATCTTCGAAATGAGTTACATCAGTGGGTAAAGGTAAATCTACGATACAGATGAGCCCGAGGACTACGCACAAGCTAAAGGACAGAGTCCTGAGTGTGAGCTAATCTGCAGTAGCTCAGCATGTGACTTGATATGAGTTTTTCCGTGTCTCAGGCTCTGACAGGAATTTATAGAACTCTTTCACTCCCTGCAGGAAGTCGGAGATGTCCCAGGCTTGGCTATTATTCCTATGCTACATGTAGGCAAAAGTAATTTGATCAAGGCCAGATGGTTTATAAGCGAATGAGGCAGGATTTTACTCCAGTGTCTATGTCTATAAGTAGGGTCAAGGTTACGAGTCTTCCTCAACTCCACCGTTTTGTTTTGCATGGAATTTATACAAGAGATCCTCCTGGCTCTGCCTCCCGAGGGCTGGGATCAAAGGCGTGCGCTATCACCCCCAGCCATGCCTGGTTTTGAAATATAAAATTTAAATTGTATGGTTTTCTTAATAATCTTATTAAGTGGGAATTTAGAAAACAACAACAACAACAACAACAACAACAACAAATCACAACTGCATCTGACCTGAGTAGTAAAAACTGGAGTGAGACTACACAGAAGAGAATTACATATGAACCTCAGAGGACTCAGACATTGAGTCATTTAGGGGCCCCAACAGATAGGGGTGCACCCATCACCCAAGCTGAGAATTATTGCAGGCAACTGCCAACACTATAATATTTTTAAGTTATACTGTTGTATTTTAATTTATAACTTAAATGATACAAGTTCGAGGAAAGCTCTTCTGCCTGTCACACCCTCACTTCGGGCCACTGAGTAAGAGCTCAATGGGCAGTTATCGAACCAAGCAATTTATCCATGAAGTGATTGATTCCCATGTTGCTCATGAGATGCTTTGTCACTGTTTCCGAAAAAGTGAGGAGCTGCCTTCCAGTAAGGGCCACCGCGACACTGTACAAAGAATTCAGAATATTTCTCTGCATGTACCATGGGAGCCCGGGTTCTGACCTGAGTTCCCTCAATACTGCTTGTTTGCTTGTTTGTTTTTGAAGAGAGAAAGAAGGATCTGAAGTTAGACGGGGGGAGGATCTAGGAGAAATTGGGGAAGGTGAAAAATTATGGTCAAAACATTTTTTGAAATGCAAAATAAACTAAGTAAAAAAAGAGCTGGTCCCCAAGTAACCGTGGCTTAACTGTAACAAAAAACACAATGAAACTAAGAACCAAACATAAATGAACAAAACAAAAACAACAAAGTGTGTGTGTGTGTGTGTGTGTGTGTGTGTGTGTGTGTGTGTGTGTGTGTGCGCGCGTGCATGCACATGTGTGCACACTTGGGCATGTAGTCTTTGGTTAAGTTTTTGTTGAGTAGTATTGTGAGTAATAGCTCTGTCCTTACAGGCAGGGGTGGTCCAACAGCTGCCGTGGGTTAGCCACTCACTGACTCTAACTGGGCAGGACTTTCTCATTCAGATGTGTGTCTCAGAGGAACCAAAAAGGTCAGATTCACACACTCTAACGGACATCAATCCTCACAGCTCACACACACCACACAGCAAAGATTCTCTGCTTCACTTACGTTTGTTCCTGTCCCCAACTTTGTTCAAGGAAGATCAGAAACAGAAGTGTTCCCCAAAAGCCCATAGCTTGAGACGGTATCAAAACCATATCTGTCACCTCTTTGAGGCTACTTTGCATGTAAGTAAAGAGAACCTGAAATTCGGGGATCAACTAGGTCGTGTTAATTATTAACACAAGGAGAAGGGATCACCACATATGACAACTGAAATCAGAACAGAACAACCATTTCAAGCCCAGGAACACAGGCAGCAGCAGGTATTGTGTAGGATTTCGCATCAGGACACTTACTTCAATTAACGCAGAATGAGGACTCAGCCATGGGAGCCTGGCCCTGTGAAGACAGGCTTAGTGCTAGAAGGCAGGAGTCTCATTGCCTTTGGCTTTCTCTTCAGGTCATTGGCTCTGATGCTCTGGCACTGCTCAGCACACTTGTGACAAATACCTGAAACAATTTAAAGGAGGAGAGAGAATTATGTCACTAACAGAGTCTGCGGTCTCAGCTCATGGCCACTTGTCCTCACTGCTTCTGGCCCAGACACAGTGAGCCACACAGGAACAGTGGGTAGCATGCTTTGGAGCACCCTCTCCTCGTAACTTACAGGTGAGCCGATGACAGACAAGGACCAGATCTCTCAAAGGCGTGTCTCTGGTCATCTACTTCTATAAATAAGCCCATCTCTTAAGTCCTTGCCACTTCCCAGTAAGGCCATCAAACTCTGACCCCATAGTGGAATCACTCATTGATAGGCCAGAGCACTCACAGTCCAGTTGCTCCCATGAAAGAGCTGGTCTTTGCTAGTTTGTAGATTCTTCTTTTTCCATCCTTTATTTTTCCTCCATTCCCGGTTTCACCCTTTAACACTACATAGGAGAGATACAAGGAGATAGGGGAGAGAGAAATTAGAAAAAAAAAATCACTGAATTTAATTTCTTTCCTTTTGTTTCTTCTTTGACCATGCCTGCTAACAAACAGCAACCAACCTGACTCTAGATGTCCTCACATTTATGTACCCTCTGAAAAGTTCCCAGAATTCTGAATGTCACACAATTGCAGAAACTATCTGTAGCTGGCAAGACCATGTTTCTGCTAGAGCACGAGGCAAATGATAGTCAGCTGCTGTGGACAGTCCGAAGCAGCCCCATATCCCACATCTGGGATTAAAATGAAAACACATTCTTATATTTCTGTGTTTTTATAGAAACCAAAATTCCAAAATTGTTGCTACACACAACAGCTACAAAGAAGCCTTTAACATGTAAGTGTCTGTTGTCGCTGCAGCTTCAAACCTTACATCTTAGTTTGGGTTTTACTGCTGTGAATAGACACCATGACCAAAGCAACTCTTATAAAGGCAAACATTTAATTGGGGCTGGTTTACAGGTTCTGAAGTTCAGCCCATTATCATCATGGTGGGAAGCATGGCGGTATTCAGGCAGATATGGGACTGTAGGAGCCAAAAGGTCTACAGCTTGGTCCAAAGGCAGACAGGAGAAGGCTGATTTCCAGGCAACCAGGAGGAGGGTCTCAAAGCCCACCCCCAGAGTGACACACTTCCTCTAACAAGGTCACATCTCTTCTAATAAGGCTACACTTCCTAATAGTGCCACTTCCCATAGGCCAAGCATATTCAGACCACCACACCTTAATAATATCTGATGGGATCTACTTAGTTCTGATAGTGACAGAAACCCACGTACATTTGTTTTCATGCTGACACGATTTGAGGATGGCTCTGAATTGGACAAGGCTCACAAGGCGATCCCTCTTAGAGAACACCTGAGTGGTAGCATCCTTGGTCCTGGAAATAGTCTACGAACAACCGACATCTTCCATGGAGGGACAAGGAATGCTTCATCAATTGGCAGCCTAGAGAAGGGGCAATGCGCTTACCATGTCACCTTAGTGATGATGGCATTACTAAGTAACCCAAAAGTTTAGTCTTTAGCAGGGAATGCATATGCTCCCGGACCCACCCTGGGAATCTGCATTCATTCAGACACAATGTATTTCCTTAGCAGGGAATACACACACACTCCCACACTGGGAATCTTCAGTTCATTCAGACACAATGCATTTCGTTTAAAAAATGTATACCTTTCAATGGATTTTCACAGCTTTCATGTAAGAACTGAAGATGAAGATTCCTGTAACAACTGACACTAGTTATTTATATGTAAATAAAACCACAGGCAAATATATTGGGAAATAAATGCATATGTAGATAAATATACACCTTACCTTTAAGATTTTTAATTAAATCTACTTTCATAATGTTTTATATTCAGGAGAAAGTGTTTTAGTTATGTATTTCTTTATTACTATTCTTTCTATCTCCCTATATATCTGCTATTTGCAAGAAAACAAATGTCTCTAAACATATTAGTATAAACTGCCAGTGCTTGTCAATGCTGTGTCAGCACTATTTAATTTGCATTCCTAACATATTCCTTAAGAATTTATACATACAGATAGTGTGTTTTAATCATTTTCATATCACACTCCACCCTTTCAGGACCTCCTAGACAAGTTCCCTATGCTCTATTGCACATCCTTATTTTATATATATTACATATATTGCACATACATTAATACACACATATATCATACTGGGCCTAGTTTGTGCTTTCCATATATGTATGGGTGTGGGGCTATCCACCGAAGCCTGGTCAACCTATCAGGGGCCACACCAGTTAAGAAGCTGACAATTCTTCCCCGGCAGCCACCAACTGTCAAGGCAGCTCAGCTACAGCTTACCAACATGTTTATACTTGTTAGAGGGATAAGAGGGCAGAGCAGAAGTTGATGTGCAAATTTCTCTGAAGGTGTCTCTTACATGTGTCCCGGAAGAGATGTAAACCGACCAATTATGTCTTGACCACCCAGTGCATTATCTCAGAAGGACATCTGTAAAATAGTTCAGCTGGGTTGTGAAAGATGAATGTAATTTAAACAGAGGGCTTTTGGCATCATTTGGGCAAAAGTCAAACCATGTAAGTGAAAGCCACAATGCTAGGCTTCCTTTAAAGGTGTCTGTGATGTGCTGGTCTCAAGCTGTTAGCCAGAGAAGGGTAATTTACACCGTTTGTTCGTTTTGTGTGCGAGTTTGTGCAAGGACTCACATTATCACCAGGAGAGAAGCAAATGCAGCGGCAAACACTGGAGCCAAAACAACTCCGCAGGTCAAATTTCACACTGCTCCCAGAGCTTGTGTAACTTAGCACACAAACCTTTAGCATCCTCAAATATTGCAACTTTCAAAGTTCTTTTTTTTTCAACTTGTGTCAAACAGAAGAAAAAATAGTTCAGGTAAAGTCAATGTTTCTGGACACAGCACTCCTGCAGGGGGGTAATGATTGGTTGGTGGGCTTTTGCTATGGACAGCTGTCCTGGGCACAGCAGGCTGCTGGGAAAATCTGGCCTTCACACAATAGATGTCAGTAGAACCTTCGGAGCAATAAAATCACCCACCCATACTGCCAAAGGCTCCTGAGGGAGAAGGGAGGGCAGAGGCCCCTTGTTGGAAATCTCTGGGTTGGTGTGTGCACAGCTTAGAATTTGTGGAGAATGAAGCCTGTGTCCCTATTAAATATACAGAACCCAGTAGGCTCTTTATGGGAGCTGTTTGAAGTTTCCATTGAAACTCCTCACCACCACATACATCCTTTACCTGAACATCAGTGGGTCTCAACCTGAGGGTCGTGACCTCTTTGGGGGTTGAAGGTCACAGGGGTCTCTTAAGATCATCAGAAAACAGATAATTACATTGCAATTCATAACAGATGTGAAATTACAGTTATGAACTAGCAACGAAGATAATTCTATGGTTGGGGGTTACCACGCCATGAGGAACTGCATGAAAGGGAAGGTTGAGAACCTCTGCTGTACCTGCAGAAGTCATCACTTCAACTACCATTGCTCTACTGATGACAACCACAGCATTTCCAGTTAGCTCTCTCTCTGTGCTTCGTGGCTGTATGTCAAGATGTGACTTCACTGCTATAGTACCATCACATGCCTGCCTGCCTCCTCCCACGCTCCTGGCCTTGATGGTCATGGACTCATCCACAGAAACTGCCCTCAATAAACTCTTACTTGTATAAGTTGCCTTGGTCATGGTGTCTTATCCCAGCAAAGGAAAAGTAACTACAACAGAAGCCAAGAGAAGAGAACATTTCCACAAGAAAAAAAATGTAGAGAATAATGCCCAAAATTGTTGAATTAACTTATGAGTATTTTAGTTGTTGTAGATTTGTCCTGCCACGCTTAGATTTTTGCTCTACTCTAGGATGATCTCTCTTTAAGTAGCAAGAGGTCCCCAGCTCTCTGGTTTCCAATTTGGATAAAGATGATGAGAGAGAAAGTAAGACGTCAGAAAATAGGTGGAGAGAGGTCAGGGTGTGCTTCCCTTTTCCTCCCTGTGGGGTCAGTGCTTAGCAGTGCCCCTCTCTGTCCCAGAGTTCCAGTATCAGCTCTTCCTTCCCCTTTACTCCAGAGATAATTAGGGCCCTTTATCTTGTTCCTAGTCTGTGAGTGATTTATCATCGCTTTAATTCCTTAACCTTGACCCTATTTCTGTGGTTTTTTTTCTTAACTAAACTATCTGTAGTAAATTTGAACCATTTAGAATAAATGTCCAGCAAAGCTAAAGCTATAGAGACCGAAACTAGGTAGCAATGACATGGAACAGGGGCTGAGAATGGAGACCAAATTCAAACAAGCATGAGGAAACCAGCCACAGCGACGGTTCTTCACTTTAAAATTATTGACTCAGTGTATTTAAAACAGGTAAATTTTATAGATGTGAATTATGCCTTCGTATATGTGCTTTCAAAACCGCAAGGGGTTCTCCTCGAGTGCTGGCACTAAAATCTCAGAGTCAGCTGGATAAACACAAAGCATCCCTTCTCGCTGCGGCCTCTTCAGTGTCAGTCCTGAGAGCTCCTTTATAAAAAGGGCAGAATGTTCAAACTATCAGCTCCCCGGGTCGTTCTAGCTGCAGGAAAGAGCTTCATAGAGCGGGAGCTACAGCTCATGATTTGTATACTTCGGAGGAATTGAGTTTTTCAGGCATTCAAGGAGTAGTTGAGAAATTACTTTAGACATGCGGGACTTGAGGTATCGCTTACATATCATGACACTGTGGGGTCAGGAAGGATATGTCACCAAGACAAGCAAATAAGAAGAATTTGGATCTCCCTCTTCACGGCCCACTGTAAAGTCTTTCCCTCTTGCTACAAGTCACGGATAATCTATAGAGTGGTGCTTTGAGGCCAAGTAGATGTGATTTCATCAACAATATTTCATGCACTTTTTTTTAAAATTTACTCACTGTCTGCAGTTGTTTGAGGGATGGTATAATTGTGTGGGCCAGCCTGTTCAGCAACTTGGGATTCTTCAACATCGGCCTCTTGAATTGAGTTCTAGGTGTATGCTACCACAGCCAAATGCATGCAAGGGTTTTACCATTTCCTGGGGATCTTTCTTGGAATCAGAAATATTATACTGAGAGCTGCAAAAAAAAAAAAAAAAAAAAAAGATGTATTCCTAATTTGGTCATTTTCTCTATATTAACTGGCTAGCATTCTTCTGAAAATAGAAGCAGTGGGGGCACTTTCTTTATATAGTGACCCACATAGGCGACTTAGAAGATCTTTAAAATTAGACACAAAGTTTCAGGTGCATGGAGTTGGACATAAGCATTCCTGCATTCACACTGTCTCAGAAGGGAAGCCTGGAATCCTACTACCCTATCTCCCTGCCCTAGTCTTCTGCATTTTTAACTAGCATACCATCTCTCTGAGAGCCAATATGGTATCTAAATTCATTCCTAAAGCATACCCACAGAATACTTACATGCTAGGGTTATTTCGTATCCACATATTAACAAAATGAATACAGAACAAGAAAACAGGAACAGCAACAAAAACCCAGTTAATTGAGAAAAGATAGTAAAAGCAGCCTGTGAAGTTTGATACTTTATAAACGGCAGCAGGCGATCTGATATTTTCGTCTAGAATCAGGTCATTTTCTCATGTCTACACTCGCAAGCCTCTAAGAGAGGATTTATATTTATCATGGAAAATATTTTTTGTTTGTAAACTGTACCTTACTCTGTGAGACTTGAGGGTAAAAAGCAGAAATGAGCAAGTCAGGCAAAATCCCAGCATGGATGGGGAATCAAGCCTCCAGCCTAGCTGAGGAGGTATTGGCAATGGATGGGTGTTAGAAGACTCAGCTTTCGCAGGGATGAGGCCCCTGAGAGTCTACCCATGCTCCAGTAGACAACCCTAATGCCCACACGCATACAGACAGCACTAAATAAACTCAGTGGCTTTACAGAAAAACAAAACAAAACAAGACATTAATCTGGGAAGGAAAAGTGTGTGCCGGTGAACTGGGCAGGAAATGAGGGGGTTGTGTTTGATCAAAAACTACTCCATAGCTGGGTGGTGGTGGTGCACAACTTTAATCCCAGCACCCAGGAGGCAGAGACAGGTGGATCTCTGTGAATCCGAGGCCAGCCTGGTATACACAGCTAGTTCCAGAACAGCTAAGGCTACACAAAGAAATCTTGACTCAAAACAAAACAAAACAAAACAAAACAAAAACAAAAACAAAAAACCAAAAAAAAAACAACAACAAAAATACCCAATGGGATAGACAGACAGGCAGATAAAAAATACCCTACATGAATGTATGAGATTTCCAAATAACAGAACAAGCTTTATTTCAAAATATAGCCATAATTTAGTCAATTTTTAAAGTCACACTAGGAAGTCACAGTAATGGCAATGGTGGAAGCTGGCCGACTCTGCCTGACAAGTTCCTCTGGTTCTCTTTTAAAGGTGATGCTCAGAGTATTTAGTGTGGATTTCGTAAGAGAATCCAAGAAGAGCAATCTCAATAGCTTTGCCAGGGTTTGGACAAAAGATCTTGAAAAACCTAAGTCACTGTGCCCTGGCTCATCTTCCAGCCCTGGAGACAAGTCACAGCCAGAAGCCAGATGGCCTTCCCATCTCCCCAGCTAATATCTATATTGTAATCTAAATGTAATCCAGAAAAATTACAGCTCATACCAGGGAATAAATTAGCATGGAATGTGAGCTGCCCTCACTCTTTTGTATATTTACTCTTGTTGGGGGTGCCTCTTCCAGTGTGCTAAGATGGACTATTAATAATCATGGCAAGTATCTGAGGCTGGAGGTACAACCAAGATTTCCACCATGCTAGACCCAGAGAAGGTTAGTTACTATATCTCTATAAAGGAGGAAAATAGGGCAACATGAAAGCAGAGAAAAATGAGTGTTCCGAGAGAGACCCCTGGATTTTGTGTGTACTTTTTGATGACTACTGACTGGACTGATGAATTGACTCTGGCACAGTGTAATCTGACGATGGAACTCATCTGAATGCCATTACAGATTAGGGAAAACAATCATGAGTTTGTGCAATTAATCCAAGTCTCTGGCTGAAAGACAAGTACCAAAGACCAGAATCTCACCAATGTACACTGAACTAATACCTAACATCTGAACTTTGTCTGAAAATAGGTCCAAAGTCCTTTCAAGGTTAAATAGATCTTTGCATAGAGTTTGCTTTCCAACAGCCAAAAATTGTGCTGCAAAGTTGCGGAGAAAGAGAGGACCATGCCCACCAGATCCAATAGTGCCTCCTGCTGGAAATGATCAGAACTTCCCATTAGGTCAAACGACCTCAGCTTCTACAAACAGGCTTCATGCTGCTTAAAAGGTTCCCCTTCATATTTAGCGTCACCACACCAGACGTTTGCATAATTCATACTGAACTGCATTTGTGCATTACTTATGTTTTCTTCAAACCGCCCTGAATTACTTAATGTCCAGCTCATTGCCAACTTTCCCAATCCTTCCTGGGGTTTGTACAAGCTGTTCTCTTTGCCAAGCAAACACCTGCCCTTGGTTAAACTCTTCTTTCAGAGTTAAGATGAAAGTTGACTTCTAAGAAGTCTTGCTTAATGATAAAAATTAGACTTATCAGCTACTGTTCTAAGTTCTTTCAAATCATTAAGGTTAACTGCTGGAAATGGGGACGATTATATGTTACATGAGAGTAGAAATTGAGGCAGAAAGGAAATTTGTAAAAGTGTTAGAAAAATGAGCCAGGAAGTTTGTGGTAAAGAAAGGAAACGTTAATGCCTGACTGGAGAACAAGGTAGTTAAGAAAGATGATGGAGAGGGTGCAGAGATGGCTCAGTGCTTAAGAGCATATAACTGCTCTTCCAGAGGCCCCAGGTTCGATTCCTCTACCCAAATGGCAGCTCACAAAGGTCTGTACCTGCAGTTATGTGGGATCTGATGCCCTCTTCTGGCCTCCGCAAGCACATGGTGCAGACAATTAGGAAATACAGTAGAAGGCTGCTCTTTGGGGCATGATCTGCTCAAGTCTCTGTAAATGCTTGCTTTAGTTCTTTTGTACTAACATAAGGGGCACTCTTGGACTGTGAATCCTAGGATCATATAGCTCAAGTGAATGGTCACTGGAGCCCAAGCAGTCTTGAGGTGCAGCCACGTCCGGCTCGATCAGTTTCCAAGTATGACAATTTGCCTCCAAAATAGTCGCGTAAAGGATAGTGTGCATCGAGACACGGGAGAGCTCAAGGCCTGCCTTCCATCATCCCAAGATCGAATGCTGTGAACATCTCCATACTGGTTCCTCCGGTTGTTGCCTTAGGGAGAGGAACGTAAGCCTTCCCCCATTGCTTCAGTGGAAAAAATCTCTCCTCACAGACTCGGCGCCCAGAGGGCTGACCACAGCCCGCCAGGTTCATACCCGGAAGCTTCGCACCCCCAAATTGAGCGCGCGCAGAGGCGGCAAGGGTGGCGGGAAGCGCCTCCGCCCCGTCCCGTCCACTAGTCCGTGTCGGGGGCGTGGCGATAACAAGCCCCGCCCACACCAAGCTGGCCCTCTCGGCAACCGGCACAACACAACAAAATGGCTGCTGTGCTGTCGGTCTCCTGAGGGGAAGTATCCCGGCGTCTCCGCCTCGCCCCTCCCGCTAGGCCGTTCCTTCCCGTGCTGAGGCGGTGAGTGTACTTCGGCGTCCGGACCGAGCCTGGGTGGCGGGCGGCAAAGGCCGGAAAGCCCTGGTCCAGCGTGAGGTGTGCCGGCTCCGGACGCATTCGGGGCGGGGGAGTGTGCTTGGAAAGGGGATTGGACGGGAAGGAGGAGGGCCGGGGCCGGCGTGGGCAGGGGAGGGAGGGCAGGGGAGGAGAGGCGTGCACAGCCTAGGTCGGGGCGCTGCTGAGTCGCAAAGTTGGGGTGCGGCGCTTAGAAGGATGAGGTTCCCGCAGAGAGGGAAGAGTGCCGGGGTGTGTCACCGTCTGCGGGATAACTGCGATGGAGATGGGCTGGCGGTCCTGAGGGCTCTGCTGTTTAACCTCAGTTCTGTGACTCTGAGCTTGTTCCTTTTTTCCTTTTTGAAGCATGTGTGGATGATGGGGGTGGGGGGACGGACACGGGACACATATCGTGATGCGCATATGGAGGGCAAAGGACAACTTTGTGGAGTCGGGTTTTCTCCACTTTTCCGTGGGCTACAGATACAGAACTTAGAACGTCAAATTAGCACAGAAAATGCCCTTACCCACCGAGCCATCTCACTGGGGCTCTGGGCATGTCCCTTAACCACTTCCTAGATGTCTTAGTTAAGGTTTCCATTGCTGTGGTAAGACATTGTGACAGAAAGCAACTCCGGGAGGAAAGGGTTTATTTGGCTCCCATGTCTCTGGTTGCAGTGCATTCTATATCACTAGACAATTCAATTATTTTGTATCCTACATCATAGTCTTCTCTTAAAAAATCTGAAATTATAAACCATCTAGAATTATTCTTATCAAATCCTCATTAAATTATTATGAGGTCCTATGTTACTTCCCCTGATTAGTAAATTATTACTTCTAAGTAATGATTCCTATAGAATTAGGGAAGTATTCAGTGGGTTCCAGAAACCTGGATCACTGAAAGATTAAGTGATGGTTCCACACCCCTGCTTCCCTCCCTGAGTTGCCATAGCTCCTGTGAAGTCTGCATGTAGAAACACACACTATCTCATAGGCTGACCCTCTCAGTGAATCAGGGTTCTGAGAATGGACAGCACTTATGGACAGAAATAGAATCTGCAAGGACAGCTTCGTTGGTTGCAGATGAGCATTTGTCTTATTTGAAGATGGTCTGATACCACACTCAGCTAGTTTTTTCAAAAGTATATTGTTAAACTGGGCTTTCAGTTTCGTTTTGTACATGAAGGTAGTATTTGGCTATAGGGAAACTCAAGGCCAAAGGAAAGCAGCCTCAGGCCAAATTCAACTTATATAAAGATTTGTATGCAACATTCTATTACAATATCCTTTTCTGATACCAACTTGTCATTGGATTGAAAACTACTTAATATACTATCTCACTAAATATTTTTTTTCCTAAAAATTAGCTGTACGTTTGAGAACTGAGGGTCTACATTAGGTTGCCCAAGGTGATGTTTAAAGGGAACAAAAAGGAATTGTGGAGGAGCGCTGACATTTAGAGGAAGTAGAGGAACATGAGCCAGCAAAGGAGGCCATGGAGTAGAACAGGGTTATGTCAGTAGAGCATGGTGTCCCAGACCAGCTTCTGGGAGGATAGAGTGCTTACAAGTGTTGGTTGTCAAATATTCCTGTATGTGACCTTGTATGGAAAGGACCTGTGAAAAGTTTGAGCTGATAAACTGAGAAAAGAAGTAACTAGGGACACTCTGAGCTGAGCATGTGTCAATGACAGGCCTTCCAGGTCTCCTTCTGTGGAGGCTGATCAGAGGTTAAGGAAGCACTGGTCCATAAGCTTGGAGAAGTGTGGGCAGAGTCTATTCCATAGCCTTCCCGTTGACAGCATATGATCTGATAGCTCTAGAGAGAATGTAACACTCTCAGTAGCTGTGGAGACTTAGCCTTGTTAAAGACCTCGGAAACTCTTACAGGTTTTGATGGCCACCTGGTTTTATTCTTGCAATGAAGAAAGGTTCTGAACGAAGGCTCTCCAAAGCAAAGATGCCGCTGTCATCTCATTTTCCTGGGCCATCATCTCTTAGGTCCAGCATGCGATCTAGGTCCCTTTCACCTTTAATTGGATCTGAGACTCAGCCTTTACATCCTGGCGGACAGTGGCCTGCACAGGCTGAGCTGACAGATGAAAGCACTGTGCCTTTGGAGCCCCAGCAACGTAAAGGTACTGCTAAAACTGTGTCTTGTCTCACATGTAAGTCGAGAAGGGAAATACTGAGCTTAAATGTGGAATCTAGATATACCCCTCCCCCACCCCACCCCCTGTCCCCAAACCACCTTGTATTGCTGCTTTAATTGTTAGAAATTGTGGAAGAATGGAGAAGGGACTACTTCTGGATGAAGGTAAAGGTGTCTGAAGGGATTAGCGGTGGAAAGTTTCTAGGAGAGGAAGGTGGATTTCTTGTAGAGAGTTCATTTAAGCTCTTACTAGAAGTTTTCCACCTCCTCCTCACCCGAGAGTAGAGTGCTTTCAAGGTAAAAGTTTGATCTAAGTGTGCTAGCTGTGCTTGGGCTCTTCAGGCTGCTGATCTGTAAGGGCATTGCCCTCCACTTATAGAACATGCACAGGTCCCACTGGCATTTTTAAAGTTTTTATTTTATTGCTGCCCTTCTAGTTTGCCTTCAGAAATGCTTTATTCTTTGCTAGGTCGTGAGATCGCATCAGCCTCTGCTGACCTGAGTACCTGTCGGTTTTCTGTTAACACACTTAGTTTAGACTCTACTGTACAGCTTCACTGTCTCTTGGTCCCTGGTTGGTTCTGAATTGATCGTTATTCTAGAATGTTGGTTTTGTCGAGAGACTATTTTGTCTTTTTTAAATGCAATATGATGGCATTTTCTACAAAGGCCAAAAACGAATGTCTGTTGTCTACCAAGTTGATACCCTAAGTCCATAAAATGTTATGATACTTTCTATTTCATAAAGCAACAAGTAATAAACTAGAGCTTTGAAACAAACCTCAGTGATGCATGTGGTTGAAAGTTTGATCGACAGGACCCATGGTGGAAGGCAAGAGCTGACTCTCAGAACTGATGTTCTGACCTCCATATTGTGTTCCACGTGCACCTGCACCTGCACACATGTTACCCCCACCCCCAAATAAAACAAAATACCAGTTTTAAATGTATCTGCTTGAGTTGAAATTTTAGAATTTGTACCATATTAGTTGCAGGATATTGAGCAAATGATTTAAAATATTTATTTATTTTTATGTATGAGTGCTTTGCCTGGATATCTGTGTACACTTGTGTGCCTGGTGTTCTTGGAGATCAGAAGAGAGTCTTCTTACCACTGGAGTGACAGATGTTTGTGAACTGCCGTGTGGGTACTGGAATCAAACCTATGTCCTCTTCAAGAGCAGCCAGTGCTCTTAACCATCGAGCCACCTCTCATGATCAAATAATTTTTCATAAATATGAACATTAATAGTTTTTCTTCAAAGGTTTATACAAATTACATATTTAAATGTAAAACATTTACTACAAAGCCCAAAGTGATAGACTGTGTTCATTATGGTAATGAAATGATATAAAGTGACATATTAAGGTACTGTTACAGCCAGCCAGATAACATCTGTTTATCTGCATGGATTAAAGTTTCTTATGTATAGTGTAAAAATGACTTATATTTGGTGATTGATATTCATATCTTCCTAGTGATAATGAACTATTTTCTGGATTTCAGGAGCTGAGTCATATGTAGGAGTCCGGTATATTACAGAAGCCCTCATCAAAAAACTCACTAAACAGGACAATTTGGCCTTGGTGAAGTCTCTGAATCTTTCACTTTCTAAAGATGGCGGCAAGAAATTTAGGGTAGGTTTCAAGCAGTTTCTAAACATAAGCATTGATTTCACTTTCTTATGTCTTAAGCCTGCCAGAATTTTTTTTTAGGAATTTTTTTTTTCCTTTAACATACACATGAGTGCAGATATTTTTGGAGGCCAGAGGCGTTGGATCCCTTGGAGCTAGGGCTATTAATGTTTGAAAACTACCCAACTTGAGTGCTAGGAATTGAACCCAGGTCCTCAGCAACAGTCGTGGAGGCTCTTAACTGCTGAGCCATCTCTCCAGCACCCAGTTAGCAAATATTACTTTTGGAAACATCAAGTTTTTATTTCATGGTATCATTATGGCAGAGAGAATGGCAACAGGCAGGCAGCAGGCAGGCAGGCAGGCAGGCAGGCAGGCAGGGAGGCAGGCAGGCAGGCAGCAGGCAGGCAGGGAGGCAGGCAGGGAGGGAGGCAGGCAGGCAGGCAGGCAGGCAGGCAGGCAGGCAGGGAGGCAGGCAGGCAGGCAGGCAGCAGGCAGCAGGCAGCAGGCAGGCAGGCAGGCAGGCAGCAGGCAGGCAGGCAGGCAGGCAGGCAGGCAGGCAGGCAGGCAGGCAGCAGGCAGGCAGGCAGGCAGGCAGGCAGGCAGGCAGGCAGCAGGCAGGCAGCAGGCAGGCAGGCAGGCAGGCAGGCAGGCAGGCAGGCAGGCAGGCAGGCAGGCAGGCAGCAGGCAGGCAGGCAGGCAGGCAGGCAGGCAGGCAGCAGGCAGGCAGGTGTGTGAGAGATAGCTGAGAGCTTTTCATCCTGATCCACAGGCAGCAGGCAGAGGGAGAACAAGACACATGGGCTTTTGAAGCCTCAAAGCATACCCTGATAGTGACATACCTCCTTCAAAAGGACGCACCTCCTGATTCTTAGCTCATCAGTTTATGAGTTAATGGGGGCCAATCTCATTTAAAGCAGACTTTTTTTTTTTCATATTAGTTTCAGTGAAAACAAAATTCTCAGGTATTTTATTTAATATAATCTCAAACCTCTTTTCTTTCCTTTTCTTTTCTCTCTTTCTTTCTTTTTTAAAAGAAATTCTCTGCTGTATATACAGACAGAAAGGAATAGGAGAGTCTAAGTATAGACACATTAGCCTCTTAATGGTGGTTTACTGGGCAGTGTGATTCTTCCAGGTTTAGTGAGACCTCAGTAAGAATGTTTTGTGTTTTGTTTGTAAGTGTTATTAGAATATATTTAGGTCTAGGTTGTACAGCTATAGAGGAAAAGGAAACTGCAGAAGTTTTAAAGTTGTAGGAATGACATATCACGTCAGGATGTAGTTGCTCTGTGGCTATTACGCACACCAGACATGTCAGTCAAAGAGGCAGATATAGGGGGAAAATTTAGAGTTTGGCGTGAAAAGTGTCTAGGATTAAGTGTAGAAATAGGGAGAATCAGAGAGAATGGGATGGGGAGGCCAAACCGATGTGAAAGTCAGAAGGATCTTTTGTGCTGGAAAATCTCCAGGAGCACGAGGCTGCAGGTAGAAACCTCAGACAGCCAGGACAACAGTGGCACATAGGAGCTAAAGATGACAACAGGAGGCACAGGACTTGGCCATTTAGAAGTCTTTCCTTCTGTTTCTCAAACCCATCAACTCTATTTTCACAAGGATTATGTACAGTAGGGATTTTTTTTTTTAGTTTTTTTTTTAATCTTATTTTATGTATGCATGTTTTGCGGTCATGCATATCTGTGTACCTTATGCATTGCCTGGTGCCTGCAGAGGCTAGAAGAGGGCACTGGATCTCCTGGAACTAGAGTTACAGGTGGTTGTAAGCAACCATGTAGGTACTGGGCATCAAACTGTAGTCCTTTTCCAGGGCAGCAAGTGTCGAACCATCTCTCCACATCCTTGTTTGTGATTTTTGTTACTTTTTAAAAAATATTAGCCTGGTGTTCTCTGTTCCTGGGTGTACGCACAATTGATTCAACTGACATGTTATTAAGTTCTCTGCTGGATATACGCCATCTGTGAGACTTTTTCTTACCAACCAGTTGAGGGTGTTATAGACAGACACCCTCTCCTCTTCGTTCAACAGATATTTATTTGGCATCTAGTCTGTGTCAGCAGTAGAGCTTAGCAGTGTACACAGCAGGCAAAAATCTGCCTTGTGGTGCCTTGCATGCTGGCACAAGATGCTCCCATATTGTCTTTGAGTTTTCACTGTCTAAAATCTTGTTGATGTTTGTATATCCCAAGAAAGTCAAGACATCCTATGTCTTATTTGCCACTACATTTTGTGTGCATATGCATTTCATATACATAGAACAGCTCCTGGCACCTAGTCCATGTTGGATAAATATTTGCTGAATGGACGATGATGGAGAGGCAATGATGTGCTAAAGACATCAGGACAGTAGCAGTAAATGAGAAAGGCAAGAAAAGCAGAGGTGGACAATTCTTGTAAGTGTACTCATGACAAATGAGGGAGGTAAGAGGAAGGTGCAGTAGAAACGCCGTATAGTACAGCGCAACTTACTGAGTACAGAAGAAATGTGAACATGGTGAATATGAACTATGTAGCAGGGAAATGACCTGGGTCACTGCCATAGGCTTCCTGCGTGGTACCACACCTATATATATTAGCCATGCAGTGCACATCTACTATAAAGTGACTGCCTTTAAACTGAGAGGAGGGGACAGGAGGCCCTTAGATAGTGGAGTAGTCAGTTTATAAAGAGTAAGGCTTGGTCTTCATGTGGCTCCCCCATCAATTGGAGTAGGGGCTGTCCCTAACTCTGCTGCCTGCCTATCGATCCTGTTCCCCTAACTGGGCCACCTCCTCTGGCCTCAGTGGGAGAAGATGTGACTTGATGTGCTAGGTTGGGTTGATACCCAGGAGTCCTCCCTCTTAGAGAAGTGGAGGGAGGTTGAGGGAGAGGTTATGTGAGGGGGGATGAGAGGAGGGGGGCTGCAATGGGGATATAAATAAATTAATTAATGGAGGGAAGAAAGGATAGGACAGTGGAAGGGAAGAGGGAGGGGCAGAGAAAGATTGAGGTCAGGGGGATGGTGGTGAATAGCTTGAGGCTCTTACTCTATAGGAGTTGCTGGGGTCAGGGAGAATACCAGCAGAGCCTTGCTACTTGTGGTCAAAGAAAGCTGTAGCAGGGATTGTCCAGGAAAGCTGTTAGGGTTTGCTGATCAAAACAGCCTCTAAAAGTGTCAAGAAGCCTGTTATATAAAGTATTTACCCTTTATTTCCAATTAGTACATCGAAAATTTGGAAAAGTGTGTTAAACTTGAAGTACTAAATCTCAGCTATAATCTAATAGTGAAGATAGAGAAAGTGGACAAGCTGTTACGATTACGTGAACTCAACTTATCATATAACAAAATCAGGTGAGTGACTGCTCCTTTGGGTGCATTGCTAGGTCTTCTTTGCCAGAGATGGACTAATAGTATCTGTGCTACTGAAAGAGTGCTTTGAAGTAACAGGAGTTTTGAGTCTTGTTTATTGAATTCTGGATCGTCACATCTGCCTTTATGTTTCAGTATCACATAAGTATAGAGTAGTTTTTACTTAGCATTGCGAAAGCAGATACCTTTTCATGGTACCAACGTAATTCTATTTTAAGCAGTAACTTTGTCTAGTTGTTATCTGTGATTCCTTGCCTTAGTACGTGAGTAATACATATGTGAAGAAAATGCTGTTTTGATCCTGAAGATATTCCAAATAATTTGATCCTGTATATTTATCCTTTTATTCTTTGCTATTGCTACTAGAAATGAGGAGTGTATGTCTCATTTCTAATTCAGATACACATACAAATATACAACTACAGGGATAAACCAGTGTAGTAAAATCTAATGATGACTTAAGCTACTTAGAAAACTATAATGGGGAAATGAAGCAAGGATCAAATCTTGAAAACCTCTATGCACCGTCTCCCCAACTCAGACTTCTGACAAATGAAGAGTGGGCCTGGAGAAGTTCCAAGACAGAAATGAAATGTTAAAAAACAACCCTGGCAAATCAAGGTCATAATATGAAAACATTCAAAAGAGTTGATCTAATGAAAGTAATTTCTTAGTAAAAACGAAGCTAGAGAAGCCGAGGAATATCTGTTGAGAATGGCACATGGACTAGGGTTAGATTGACAGCTGGATTGTAGAGACTGTGAAGAGCATGCCATCCGCCATGGTTTAGAGCATGAGTGGCAAGTGCTTCATTAATTTGAAATATTTTCACTGCAGCGCATATATCCATAAACAGTATCATTTTAGAATGTGTCACACATGCTGCTGGCACAGTACATCTTTGGTGATGACAATGCAATTATTGTGGACATCTGGGTAGCACGGTGGCACACAGTGGGGTCGAGCGTTGGCCATGGGCATCCTCTTTTCTCCTGTGTTATGTATAGTATAGTATCCTGCATATAGTAAGGTGGGCAGGGTTGCTAGGCATACTCATAGAGCAGTGGTGGGTTGGGGAAATTTGACTTTGGCCATGTGCTTGTCGTTCAGGAAAAGAGTTCGTGAATTATAGTTGTGAGAAGTAGCCTGGTCTGCTGCGGCTCTTCACTGTAAACTACAGCGAAAGGGCTTGATCATTTACTCATCATGTTTGATTTTCTTCTCTGGTTTCTAGCAAAATTGAAGGACTAGAAAACATGTGTAACCTGCAGAAGCTAAACCTAGCAGGTAATGAAATCGAGCATATTCCAGTGTGGTTCGCAAAGAAATTGAAATCTTTACGAGTCCTCAATCTGAAAGGCAATAAGATATCATCGGTAAGTTATTCAAAATAGCAAGATTATTTTTCCTAAAATTTAAATGATTTGGACGGTAAAGGTTTTGTCCATGTATGTATTTTACATTGAGCGCTATCCCTCTCCTGCCCAGCACCCTCTCTTTTACTGCCCCTTGCTCCTAGTCCCTTTATCCTCCTAAAATCTTCTTTATTCAGATTTCTTATTTGTTGGGAAAATATTTAAAGAGTGAGATTTCTTTTGGCGTCCTTGTTTCATTGGCCATATGCCATATTCAGATATAACCTAAGATTCTTCAGTGTATTAAATACAGACTGCCCTCATGTTCTTAAGTTCAGTGGTAACACATTGCACTGCCTTACATCCCTCTGCCTAGTGCCATTCTTCATAGGTAATAAGGATGCAATGGATATCTATTTAAAGTTATTCTGAGATAGGAAATTTGATTCCTATTTTTCAGATAAAGTCTTAATTTCTTTCATGCTTTGTTAGAAAATGCCTCCTGAATACCTAATACATTGGCTGTTACAACTGGAACAATCATGATATAACTTAATGACAATTGTCATAGATTAGAAAGGGAAAGTCCACAGGCCTACACTGCCCTAATATGACCCTGGAGAGTCTTTTGATTTCTATAAATTGTCTAAAATAGAGAAAATGCTTTCTAAGAGGCTCAGGTGAACCGAGAGGAATAAAACTGCTTCAGAAACTTTAGAACAATGAGTAACTAAGGCTTGTTCTTTATTCCTTCAAGTGTGAAGACAGATTAGAATACACACCGTTTTTTTCATCTTACTGTTGATTATTTCGCTTCTCTGTTCCTTACATGGAGGTTGTGGTGAGGCTTCTCTCTGTAAGCCAAGCACACCTCAGACTTGTAGTTCTCTTGCCTTTGTCTTCACAAGTTGGTGCACAGGCATGCTCTGCCACACTCAGCAGGAATCCTTCCTTCTTATCCCATTGTTAAAAAGACCTGGGAAAGACACTCTCCCTTCTACTGCCAGAGCTCCCGAGCCTCAGAGTGGAAGCCTTAGACCATTCAGTATGTCACTGACAGCTCTCGAAACTCACGGGATTACAGGAAGACGCAGCCCTGGATTTACAGTCGACCCCAAGTATTTCTCAGGGTTCTTGATTTTAGGTCATACCCAGTGTCTGCTGAAAAACAGGAAGACTGTTCAGTATTGATGATTTGTAATCATATATCATCTTCTCATCTATATGTTTGGCATTGACATCATTAAGGGTAATAGATATTTATTTGGGGGAAAATATGTACTTGTACTAGCAATTTAATTTAATTCTCCCAACCTACATAAGTTCTTTGAATAAACAAAAGAGTTTTCAAAGAATGTGAATATCTACATATGTTTGAATATCTATATATGTTTTTATATTTTTTAACTATCAGTTATAACTCAGTTATCTTCATATTTACCAAAATCCTTCATAGCAGTTCATTTTATGCATACTTGATCAATACAAAATAAAGACATTGCAATATAGACTGAGATTGAACCTCTATTTTATTCACTTACAGAGTCTGAGCTAAGGCAAGTCCCACTTTGAACCTTGACAATGCATAGTACTGTCTGACACACCAGTGCTCACATGGCCCTTGGTGCCCCTTTCTCACACTGCTAATTAGGGGCCATGAGTTTCATAAATAGATTTCTTGACATGCTAAAGGCAATGCTGTTGATTTATTACTTCCTTTGTTCGTTTAATCATTCCTATACTGCTGTGGTACCATTTCAGCTCCAGGATGTAAGCAAGTTGAAGCCACTTCAAGATTTGACTTCTTTAGTCCTCATTGACAATCCAGTTGTGGCCCTTCCGCATTACCTCCAGTTCATCATTTTCCACCTCCGTTCCCTGGAAAGTTTGGAAGGTCAGCCAGTAACCACTCAGGATAGACAAGAGGCTTTCGAGAGATTCAGCTTGGGTAAGGTGATGCTTACAAAGCAAGCAAACAGACAGAGAACACTAAACTGGAATGAGAAGGGAACTGACCTTTGAAAGTTCTGTAGAAGGATAGGGTCTGCTGAAATGGTTCAGAGGGTTAAGGCTTTTATTGCCAGACCTGAGGACCTGAGTTCAGTTCCCAGGACCACTTGGTGGAAGGAAAGTACAAACGCCTACAAATTGTCCTATTACCTGTATTACCTACCCCATGTCAGGTGTGCAGCCCTACTCTCAGCCAATGAATAAAGGAACAAATATACCACACCTAACATTTAAAACAGGAAGGGTAAATTATAAACCTGATAATCCTACTAAAATGGAAATGGCACCATAAACTGGTTAATCAAGCAAGTATCTGTTGCCATATACTATGTACCGAAAGTTCCCCACCTCAAAAGTGATGTGTGTGTTTGTGTGTGTGTAAGGTGTGAGAAGAGGAAGAACAGTGAGCAGCCAAGAAAACAGTAAATGACAAGCTAGTGAGATCAGAGTACAGAAGACAGAGTTTCAGATGCCCAGAAAAGATTTCAAGAGAGCCAGTGGTCCCCATGGTGAATGGGCTGACATATGAGTAAGTAAGATTAACACAGACATGGATTTAGAATTACTTTAGGCCTGGCAGTGGTGTACACACTTTTAATCTCAGCACTTGGGAGGCTGGTGACAGGTGGATTGCTAAGTTCAAAGCCAGCTCGGTCCAGGATAGCCAGGGCTATAACAGAGAAACCCTGCCTCAAAAAAAAAAAAAAAAAAAAAAAAAAAAAAAAAAAGAAAGAAAGAAAGAAAGAAAGAAAGAAAGAAAGAACAAATGCTTTGGATTAGTGTTCCTGCTCAGAGAAGCTGGAGAGGGATGGGAACTGATGGTAGATAAGGAATGGGAAGGAGATATTGGATCAAAGGTTTGAAATTTCTACAGCAGTCTCACTCTTCCAATACTTAATAACTGTAATTCTTAAGTATTAAAGGTAAAGAAAAGATCTAAGACTTAAACACTCACTGATAGCTTCAAGGAAATGGGAAGAGACGACATGCAATTAATCCTCAAAATTTTTAGTAATGAAATAGCATTCCTGAGATCAGAAGGGAGAGGCAAGTCAGGCCTTTATTCCTTTACTTCATAAAAACGAGGTCCAAAGAGATTAGATTTTGAGAGGGGCAGGGGAGAGCTCTCATTGATCATCTTTTGGTAGGAGGGATACTTTCTTTTTTTTTTTTTAAAGATTTATTTATTTATATGTAAGTACACTGTAGTTGTCTTCAGACACTCCAGAAGAGGGTGTCAGATCTCATTACAGATGGTTGTGAGCCACCATGTGGTTGCTGGGATTTGAACTCCAGACCTTCGGAAAAGCAGTCTGAAAGAGCAGTCGGGTGCTCTTACCCACTGAGCCATCTCACCAGCCCCAGGGATACTTTCTTGATCAAAAAATAGAGAGAAAATAATATGTATGTGTCAGTACCTTTGTTGTCTTTGCGGTAGGAGAATTAGGGCCCTCCCTTAATGAAACATGAAGCTCTCTGCTGAGAAAGACTAGTTGGAGGATGGGAGGTTTGAGGAGAAAGGATATGAAGTGACTATTTTAGAGTGTTGAGGAATCAGCCTCTCTTTGATCTGAATTTGAAATCGGTGTTAATCTACTTTTGATCTACAAAAATGGCAGTTTCACACCAGTGAGATGGCTCAATGAGGAAGGATGCTCTCTGTGCAAGCCTGATCAGACACAGCTCATCCTGGAACCCACAGAAGGGTAGAAGAGAGCCTCTGTGAGTGTGTGTGTGTGTGTGTGTGTGTGTGTGTGTATGTGTGTGTGTGTACTCACACATGCAAACACATACACACAAATAATAATTATAGTAAAAATCCCTTCAAGTTACCATACCTTTCTTAACTCTTTAATATAGGTCAGATTCAGAGTAGAGAAGAGCCTCTGTGAGTGTGTGTGTGTGTGTACTCACACATGCAAACACATACACACACAAATAATAATTATAGTAAAAATCCCTTCAAATTGCCATACCTTTCTTAACTCTTTAATATAGGTCAGATTCAGAGTAGAGAAGAGCCTCTGTGAGTGTGTGTGTGTGTACTCACACATGCAAACACATACACACAAATAATAATTATAGTAAAAATCCCTTCAAATTGCCATACCTTTCTTAACTCTTTAATATAGGTCAGATTCAGAGTAGAGAAGAGCCTCTGTGAGTGTGTGTGTGTGTGTGTGTATGTGTGTGCGTGTGTGTGTGTGTGTGTACTCACACATGTAAACACATACACACACAAATAATAATTATAGTAAAAAATCCCTTCAAGTTACCATACCTTTCTTAACTCTTTAATATAGGTCAGATTCAGATTCAAGGTGGTCAACTTTTTCCCTAAACAGCATGGCAGCTGATTTTGAAGTCAGTTGTGCTACACAGTTCTTAGACTTGTTTTGCACTGTTCTGAGCATACTTGATGTTTTCCAAGATGAGAATATAATGATGTTAGCTACTTCGTTTTTTATTGACAGAGGAGATAGAAAGACTGGAAAAAGACCTGGAGAAGAAGACAGTGGAAACAGAAGAGCTTAAGAACAAGCAAACAAAGTTTCTCGAGGAAATAAAGAATCAGGATAAACTAAACAAGTCATTAAAAGAAGAAGCCATGTTACAAAAACAGAGCTGTGAGGAGCTAGAAAGTGACCTCAGCACAAAGAAGGAGTTGGTGAGTCTGTTATACATTGGTTTGGCTGTATTCTGTTACTGCTCTTACATGTAAAAGCACTATGTCCTGCTGTAGCATTGGAAGATGGGGGTTAACAGGAACATGGACAAGGGCTTTGTGAACTGTAGGTGACTGTGATGTGCTGCTCGAAGGAGAATGTGTGAAGAACGGCACGATGGGGAGCATAATGCTGTGTGCTGGGAGGAGCTGGTCAAACTGCTTAGGATATGTTTCAAATAGCATCACAGATAAGACTGATAACATATCCTGTGTCATGGAGACTTCTTTTCAATAGAAATGGTAACAGTAATATGTTAAAGTAAAGTCCAGTGCGTGCACATGTATACACACACACACACACACACACACATATAATAAATCTTGATAAAGCTTTAAAAAGCTTATTACCAATTTATGCTTTCCACAGCAGTGAGTAAAAGGAACAAACTGGGTTTATTATTGTGAATTTATGGGGGGGGGGGATGGAATCTTGTTACAGTTTTATTTTTTTGTTTTTGTAATGGCTGGAGAAGTGAATAGTATATATGTATTCATTGATCATTTATTTTTCTTTCTTTTTTTAAGATAATAATCATTTTATTTTTTTCCTTTTCATTTATTTATTTATTTAGGTATTTTCCTCATTTACATTTATTTTTCTTTTTTAAATTACCCATTTCATTATTTTTTCTCTTTTTTGTTATTCCAAAGTACTGGAAGCATGTATGATTAAAAAAAGAATTCTAGGTCTTATTTTGAGAGCTTATATTTTTCTTTGTCTCTTGCAGAATATGTGATAACATCTTTAGTGATTTGCAGTTTTATTAAGTAATTAATTGTGCATTAAACTAGTTTTTTTTTTAATAAAAGTCATGTTGAATTAAGTCTTTTAAGAGCCATTTAAACTGTAGTTAACACCCCTATCCTCACCATCGGCAAATACTAACCAACTTGTTCTTTATTTGTTGGGGGTTTTTGTATGTTGGTTTCTTTTTTTGTTTTATTGTTTTGCAAGCTACTTAACTTTGACCTTTTACAGTTCTTGCTTTTTAAATGGGAATATTTACCTGCCCTGCCACCCTCACAACTGTGAGGACTTGAGGCTCTGAGTGTGAAAATAACTCCGAGTAAAGCAAGCTAAGTAATGCCAGGTGGTGTTTATGCTCGGTGAAACCATGTGTAGAGGCAGATTGAGAGAGTACTAATAACCATTTCCTTCCATGGTATGTCATCAATAGAGAGATGCTAGTGGCATCAGAGCCTAGCTCTCCCCACTGTTCTTCAGGTGACATGTCTGTTTGATTCTTTCTTCTCTGAGCCCATGTCTTGGTTTCTTACAGGTCATTTTCCACTGAGTCTTTATTCTTCTCTAAGGTAGCTCCTCCAGGGCTGAGCTGCACACTGTGTTCTGTGGTGTCGCATGATGACTTGTCTTAATATGCTTGCTTACATTTTAAGTTTTCAAACTGGCTTGCTTCTTTGAGAATGTGTTTGTGTTTGTGTGATGTGTTATAAATGACTTTGTCTACAGGAGAGTAAATTTGAATATGTGAGGAACTTAGTATTACTCGTCCTGTTAGTAATGTGTTAACTGCAGTCATCTCTTGATTATTCACAGCCAGTACGCAGCTAGCCTACTTCCTTTGACTCCTGTTTGCAGTCCTTTATGCACTTGTGCCTTCGGATATTTGCTGAGGGCTTATTATCATCTAAGTCCAGATCTATGAAAAACACAAAATCACTTTGAAAAAAAGCCATGCCCGCCTTTGTTTGGCCCTATTGTCAGTTTGCTTTGGGGGGAAAAACCCTAAACATAAGTGATGCTGTTGATTGTGAGTTGTCTCTGAGACTCAGGTCCTCTTGAACATTGACTGAATACATCAGTGTGGGCAATGCACTAGACAGCAAGAGGACATTGATGGCAACATGGGACAGCAGAGTGCTAGACTTGAACCCATGATACTAGAATTTGAACACTGCTCAGTTGGGCAAGTCGCTTAACATCTCTGAGCAGCTTTGATCGCCTCCTAGTAGAGTAGTGAAGCCTGGGTGAGCTGGCACATGCAGATCACACAGCAGTTGTGCGAGAGCGCCACTTAGTGTTACTCCATTGGATGGATACTCAGGAGGGGACTGCACGCTAACTTATGCACGATTTTGGGCTCCTGGCCTTGTAAAATGTTCGTGTGTATGCTTTGTTTCTTTTCAACTTGCATTTTGATGAAATATTTCTGCATGCTTTTCTGTCTGAAAGCAACCCTCAGATTGTCAAAAAAGAAAAGAAAAAGTGAAAAATCCCTTAGCGGACCTTTGAATGAACTCAAACGATCTGTTTGGAAGTCAGGTCACCTGTGGCAAGGCAGTTCACCAATCTGAGACACAACTTCTGCACTTGCAAATGCAGAAATTAGATTATATTATCCTTACGTTCTCCTCCTAGTGCCAAAATCTCCAAGAGTACCAAAAAGCTGCAGTTAGAGTAAAGTTACTGGATTATTAAAAGTTACTAATATTACATATTTGCATCTGATTGAGCTCATTTACATTTTTTAACCTCTGCTACAAAGAGTTCTGCTATTCTGACCCAGCACTGAGGCACTTGTCTATACGTCTGGTACTCAAGAGGCTTAGACAGGGAGTTCACACAATCTGCCTGCCTGGGCTGCATAACAAATTCCTGGCAAACATAGTGAGATCCCCTGCTCCCACTCCCACCCATACTGAACACTCACAGCTAAGATTCATCAGCTAAACCCATCTCCTCCTCCTCTGTAAAATGTCCTTCCATGAACTGAAGCAAAGAGTGGGTTTACTACATCTGTATTAGTGATCAGAACCAGGACCAGGATGCAAAGCATTGCAGGATGCCTGGCATTTGTTTCATGTTCACATGAAACAATCTGAATTGTTCTTTATGACTCACTGTGTCCTGAAATGGCATATCAGAGGTATTTTATGTGACCTCTTCTGAAATGATAAGTGTGTTGCATTTTTTGTAATGTGGGATTGAGATGAAATATTCTCAGTGTTGTGCTATTTGATATAGTTTTGCTAGAACTGCCCATATCATCATGGGATTACGTTAACGTACTGATACTTATCCGTCTCATATTGGCCAATAGCTAAAACAGAAAACAGTGGAACTAACACGGGCATGTCAGAAGCAGTATGAGCTGGAGCAGGAACTGGCCTTTTATAAAATTGATGCCAAGTTTGAGCCATTAAATTATTATCCATCAGAGGTAAGTTTATATTTTTTAGTAATCCAAAATTAAAGCCAGGATTGGGGGAGGCAGGAAGAAGACAAGTGATAGTAATATCAAGGGGATTTTATCATGAATCTCTCTGTTACCTTTTTAAATACATATTTGTGCTCATATGTGTAGAGGAGGGCATGCATGTGGAGGTTAGGCATTTTTCAGAAGTTACTTCTTTGCATCCACTGTATGGTTCCCAGAGATTGAACTTGGGTTGTCAGTCTTGCCATCTCCAGTCTACTCCAGTTTCTTGATGTAAAGATATCATCAAAGCTAACTGTACTGTGGTTGTACTTGTGAGTTATGTGGCTGATGGAGTGAAAATCGTGTTCTAAAGATAAAAGCTCCAGGGAGATTGCTGCCTACAGCCCCGTCTGCAGTCAAAAGCTGTCTGTTACCTTACTCTAGGTGCAGCTCAGTGAGATGCAAACTTTCAGTGGAAGTGCCTCAGCACCTCTGAGTGGTAGCTCCTAGCTTGCTTGCCTCTGCTCTCTCGCATCAGTTATAGTTAGCCACTGTTAGTAACAATACCATATCAACAAGGAGCTGCCCAGTGGCCAAGGCCAGTGTGTTCAACAGCACGCGCATGGTTTAGTTCCTAGAAATTTAATATTAAAAGTTATTAGATTGAGATCTTACATCAATCAGGAAACAATGTAATACACCGAGACTTCTGATTTAAAGATGAAACAGTGCTAAGCAATCCCGTAGCTGTGGGTAGTCTAGTCAGTTAATCTAAACTCTACTGTTAAGTAGAGGGAGTAATCCTGTGGGTAGTCTAGTCAGTTAATCTAAACTCTACTGTTAAGTAGAGGGAGTAATCCTGTGGGTAGTCTAGTCAGTTAATCTAAACTCTACTGTTAAGTAGAGGGAGTAATCCTGTGGGTAGTCTAGTCAGTTAATCTAAACTCTACTGTTAAGTAGAGGGAGTAATCCTGTGGGTAGTCTAGTCAGTTAATCTAAACTCTACTGTTAAGTAGAGGGAGTAATCCTTTTGAGACCATTTTTAGTTCTAGTTCCTTTTCGCTATATGAAAAAGAAGAGAATGAATAACATATCTTTTAGCCTCTAGGCATGTTAGATTAATATAAATGTAAGTATTCTGTGATAAGTTTGCCATTAATAAGGTAAATAATGTCATTTGACTGGAAGTTGCTTCTTAATCCATAAATCTTATTAATATGCTTGCTTTAGTATGCTGAAATTGACAAATACCCAGATGAAAGCCCTTACATTGGCAAATCCAGATACAAGAGAAATATGTTTGCCACGGAGACTTACATTGTCAGCGACGCCCAGGCAGTTCAGATCAGGAAGATGGTGCCAGAAGGAGGACAGCTTAGACACGAGCACACACCCCCGAGAGTCCAAGCACCACCTGATCTACAGTTGGAAGATACGGAAAAAAAAATAAGTGCAGGTAAACAGAGGTACTCTTAAGTTCTTAGAAAAGAAAAGACAGGCTATGACTGCATGGTGGAACATTTGCCTAGCATGTGCAAGGTTCTTTTTCAGTGTCCAGCACTACAAAAGGTAATGCGTGCACACATACAATATAGTCCTAGTATCTTAAAACAGTGGTAAGAGAGATCAGGCACAGTCCTTCTGATGTTATGAATTATACAAAAAAGATTAATTAGGGTTTTATAGTACAGAGCTTAATAGAGATAGAAGCCATCATAAGTAAGACATAGCTTTGTTCTGCAATGGAACACCTTAACTGGGTGGAGTTCATTGCAAAGAAAGAAAGTAGTAAAAATTCTAGAAGTCGACATTTTTTTCATTTGTGTATGTGAGAATCGTTTTTAAATTTGCAGCACAAACTCGACTGTCAGAACTACACCATGAAATAGAAACAGCAGAACAAAAAGTATTACGGGCTACTCAAGAATTTAAACAACTGGAAGAAGCTATACAACAAAAAAAGGTATGTGAATCATGCCAGAGAAATCACTGTTAATGTGAGCTTGCTTCCTACCTGTAAAACTGCAGTAGTGGTGGTGCTTGCCTTTAATCCCAGCACTGAGAAGGAAGAGGCAGGAGGAACTCTGAATTTGAGGCCTGCTTGGTCTATAGAGTGAGTTCCAGACCAGCCAGGGATATTCAGCCATATAAATCATTTTGAAATTAATTATTGGATTAGTGTAGACTAGAATATGGTTACAGTATTTTATTCATAATGATATCCTGTTAATATTTCATAAAATATGTAGAAATAAATTACTTAAAAAATTCAGGTGGGGTGGCACATGACAGGCAGGCAAGTATCTGAGTTCAAGGCCAGTCTGGTCTATAGAACAAGCTCCAGGACAGCCAGGGCTAGACAGAGAAACATTGTCTTGAGAAACCCTGTCTCAAAAAAACCAAACCAACCAACCAAACAATATATTACTTATAAGAGTAATTACTGCTCTTCCAGAGGACCAGAGTTTGGTTTTGGATTTTTGTTTTGTTTGTTTTGTTTGTTTTGTTTTGTTTGTTTTTTTTTAAGTTACTGTGTCAACCCTCAGAACTCACTGGTAGACTATCTCCATATTTAAACTGTAGTACACCAATTCATAAAATGTCTCAAGTCACACAGTCTTGGTCCTATGACCTCCTAATATGACATTGAGGAAGACACCTGGATTTCCCGTGATGTTATTGTCCTACACGTGGAACTGCAGCACTGATAGAGCACACTGTTGATCCCAGCGCACGGGAGTAAGAGGCAGGCTGATTTCTGTGAGTTCTGAGGTCAGCCTGGTCCAAATAGTGAGTTCTAGGCCATCCAAGGATACATAGCAAGACCCTATCTCAAAAATAAATATAATAAATTGCCGTGGTATCTTTCTACCTTACATGTTTCAAGGATTACAAGGTATGCAATTTAGAGTCGTACCTGCTGCATGTCCATGCATCAAGTCAGCCATTCTACTGCTGTGATGATGACAGCTTTAAGTGCACTTGTCACCACATTCCCAGTGTTCATAAGCTTTTAGAGGTGGGGTTTCTACCTATAATTAGCATAAAACTACAAACTGCATAGAGACTGCCTAGCTGTCTTAGCTGCTTTTCAGTTGCTATGACAAATCACCGTGACCAAGGCACTTTATAAAAGAACCTGTCTAATTTGGGGACTCGCAGTTCTAGAGAGTTAGAATCTATGACCTTGTGGCAGGGTGCATGGCAGCAGGCAGGCAGGCATGGCACTGGAGTAGTAGCTGAGAGATCACAACACAAGGCAGAAAGACCTGACTGGGAATGACTTGGGCTTTTGAAACTTCCGAGCCTGTAACACCTCCAACAATGCCAAACCTCTTAAATCTTCTAAAACAACTGGAGACCAAGTATTCAAATACATAAGCATGTGGGAACAATTCCCATTCAAAGCACAACACTAGACAATTACCACAGCTCTTACTTTAAAAGTCTTCTATAACAGAGTATTTTTGAAGTTATAGGTGCTAGCTTCATAAATTGTTGTTGCTCTCCTTTATTAATTATGTGCTGGGGGCTGGGGAGAATTAGATTTCAGAAGCAGAGAAAGACCTCCTTCTCAAGCAGTTGAGTGGTAGACTACAACATCTAAACAGATTACGCCAGGAAGCTCTGGACCTAGAAATACAGATGGAAAAGCAAAGAAAAGAAATTGCCGAAAAGCATGAAGAGATCAATACCGTGCAGCTAGCCACAGACAGCCTGGATCCCAAAGACCCAAAACATGTAAGTAAAATGGGAAATCTTGACTAGTTCCACGGTCTCCGTGGAACTGCTACTTTATATCTGTGTATAGATAGTATTTGCCTTACCATTTTAATAGCAGAATCCTTTCTGAAAGTTTTCATTTGCTATACAGATTTAAGTTAGAAAAAAAAATATTATTCATATACAAATAATTATATTTTATTATTTATATTTATTAATTATATATGTAAATTATTTGTATATGAATAAATATAATTAGATAGAAAGATATGAATGTATTCATATCAAACATTTATATCCAAAATGGAACCACCTAGTCTTGAACAAATTGGTTTTCAATAAATGAAGGCTACATGACACACTGGGGTTAGTGGCTGATTTTTGTAGTATTCTAGAGCAAGAGAAACTTTCTTCAAGGTGCTCTGTAAATTGGTCTCCTAAAGACAGGAAGTGCTGAAGCAAGGTCAGAGGACTTCTGTACCTCTTTAAGTTTTCATGCAGATAATCCACAAACGTTGTTTGCTGGTTCTATTTATTTTGTCCTTAAAAAGAAAACATTTCTCTAGAGTTTGCCATGATGTGTTGTGAAATAAAGATGAGTGAACGATAGGGTTAGACTCTTGTCTCTTTCTGTCAATCTATACCCTAGTTAATCTTACTAATGATGTATATTTTAGCCACTATTTCCTTTATAATTTACTGTCACAGGTGGAATTGTAAAGTTATAATAAAAAAAATGAAGATCTCTGGAGTAACAGGAATCAGAATGTAATGTGATAAGGACAGTGCACTAGAAATGCTCTAAGTACTTGTCAGATTTCTCTTTTAACATCAGTTTTATATGTTTGTATGTATGTACCTATAAATAGAGGCCATGTAATTTTGACAAGGATAAACTAATTGTTGTAGGTATAAAATATCTTCAAAAAAGAAGCCTAAGCCTTGGTATTCTTACTGAAAGCATTATTTTATTTGTGTGCGTCCATGCGTGTGTAGTGTACATTTGTGTGTGCACATAGCATCATGTGTATGTGGAGGGTAGAGGTCAATGTCCATTGGCATCCTCACTTGTTTTCTGTTTATATATATATTCATTCATTCATTCATTCATTCATTCACTCATTTTTGAGACAGGATCTCTTATTGAGTCTGAAGCCAATTAATTGAGCTAGGTCAGGAGCTTCAGCAGTTGGCTTTTGTCCCCTCCACCTAACCCACACTGGGGTTCTATGGTCTTGCTCTGTGCCTGCCTTACAGGAGGGCTGGGCATCCAGATCAGCTCTTAGGCTTATATGCCCACCTCCCCAGGTTATTCTCAAGAATTTTTGTCAGATGAAAAATCAGAGATTTTTAAGTCCTGTAATGTATAACAGTCAGTAGTATCTTACTATATTATATTTACATATTAAGTCTTCCGTCTGTGAAAGGGTTGCCATGACAATAGAAAACTATATCCCCCAGAAGGCAAGAATGAAGCAGCTTGCTGGTCCTGAGTCAGATTAAAGCCACAATTGTGTTTGCTACAGCAAATGACCATGGCATTCTAGGCATAAGGGGAAATTAAGTTTCCCTGTATTTCTGAGCAGTATCACATAGAGGAAAGGGCTAAAGAGACCTTTTGTTTTGTTTTTGTTTTGTTGTTGTTGTTTTGGTTTGGTCTTTCTTTGAGACAAGGTTTCTTTGTGTAGCCTTGGCTGTCCTGGAACTCAGATCCATCTGCCTCTTCAGTACTGGGATTAAAGATGTACCATCACCTCCCTGTTTTTTGTGTGTTCTTTTTTGTTGTTGTTGTTGTTTTGTTGTTGTTGTTTTGAGGGATGTGCCTCAAGACAGGGTTTCTCTGTGTAGTCTTGAGGGTTGCTAGGTAGGAGTAAGGCACACTGACCAAACTCCAGTCCTGATACCACAGCACAGTTCTCAAGGTTTTCACTTGCAGAGGGTAGAATTGTGACTTAGGAAAACTCAATTACTTGCCCCTCAGCACTCTTAGGAAGGGATGGAGCCCTTGCTTAAGTTATTACAACAACCCTCTCCTTACAAAAGGATTTTTAAAATCCAAAAATGAAAAATGAAATCTTAGCTCAGAACCAAGCCTATTCAGATTTTTAAAAAATACATAAACATTTTATTAGGTTTCAAAAGGGGAAATGGCGTTTAAAAGTCGAATCCCGTTTTATTTACCAAGTTTTCCCAGCTAGAGGAACAATTGTCAACTGCAAACACAATGAAGATCTGTCCTGCTTTCCTAGAGGGAATTGGAGTGATCTTTCAGCCTTTGGGTGTGATTGGCCCTCGGGAGCTTCCTGTGTTTTGATTTAAAGTTGCAGGCGGGGCCTGACCACAGAGACTGCTGGTGACTGGACTAGCTCGCTGTCACTCATGCTTGACTAGGCCCATAGTTTGAGGCGCTGGGAAGTTACTTGGGCACGGAGGCGCTTGCCAAGATGTGGCTGTCAGAGAGGGAAGTGCACATGAATTTGAAGACAGACTTAGAAAGCTTTGCGCAGCCTGTTTTTGTTCCCCACGGCTCTGTCATAACAGGAAAGATTCGGAGTTAAGGTATGGTCGTTCCTCTGTGTATAAAGAAAGGGCTTGGACGGAGGAGGAGCCAGATCTGTAAGTTCCTGTTTGTTCACAGTAACTCTTTTGTGAGCTCCACCGCTGCAGAAGAACCGCAGGAACGGCCGTGGCGCCGCGTGTTTCACACACAGCAGTGCCGTCTTCTGAACCACATGTTTGCCCTGCGTATAGAGGTTGCAGTGCACTTTTAACAGCGAATTTTAAGCTGTTGATTAAGAGGACAGTAGAATTTTTGTTCATTCTTGAGCCACAAAAGTGTTTGGTGTACTATTAGGATATAAACTCTTACCTACCTACAGTAACTGTTGTAGGAAAGATTTAAGATGGGTATGTGGGGAGTGGGAAAAGGTGATTCGAACACCCCGTCAAATCTACCACCTGTAAAATAACAGCTGGCCTCAAAGGTGGCGGTGGCCACTCATTTGCTCCCCATTTGAGGGGGGGGGGGTACCTCTCAAACTAAGCTCTTTCTTGTAGAAGCTAACATGTCTTAGGCTTGGAAACAGTAGCACTTGTTGCTCGGGCTCTAACTGTTCTCCTAATGAGTTTTCCCTCAGTTATTGTTCTGTTCTTCTGATCCTCTTGGATAAGGTTGGAGTCTTGGGAGCCTTGAGGGGAAGGAAGGCAGATGTCTCTCTCGGGAATTATTTTGTCTCCAAATGAACTGTTGCCTAAGGAAACCAGTCAAGACATTTGATTGACGTGAGATTCAGGCTTACATTTCTGAAGTGGAAGGTTAGACTAGATCATTTGCTCTCTGTTTTCCTCAGCACACCTGGGGGAGATAATACATTCCTGTCACTTAGCAGTGGCTCCATGATATCATAATTGTCAGGGCACAGGAACAAGAGGGTGTGTGGGCCAGAGCGCGGAGAGTGTAAGGGGTATGCCTCCCAGGGCCCTACAAATGAATTCCTGCTGGGATAAATGATTTTTGAGCTTCCTCTCCATTCCCAGATAATTATATCTAAGAACAAAATGTTTGAATGAATGGAAATAGAAAATAAATTTGAATCCCATGTGTTTATTGATCTGAAGTCTCCATTTTCTCCAAGCCTACCTGAGAAACCTTTTAAAAGTATAATTAAATGCTATTTCTTTCAAATTAAAAAGACTTTAGTTATTTACTATAAAACTCCCAACCTAAAATTTTTGTAAATTTTAAAAACTATAAGTAAAATCTCTTAGAGTCCTTATACATAAATATAATGCCTATTTATACTTTGAAATTATCTTTGGATGTTCCCTGTAAATATGCTGTCAGTGTAACCAGTGTTCTGAAAACCTTTTTTAAAAAAGACATATTTTAATGCTATGCATAAAACACTGAAATTTCTATATTGTGCCCTTGAAAAATGGCTTATCCTCCCTGATCGGCTCTGTGTTCTCATCTCATCTCGGATCACCCTAAGGTTAAACAAGAACCATCTATATGAAAGTTCTAAAGGGCCTAACTCAGAGCAGATGAAATTGTCACACTTTATTTTCAATACTGGTTTTTAAAATGTTGCTAAGAGTTATTATTTTCAATAGTGTTAAAATTTTGGGTTGTATTGATGATTTTTTTCCCTGAAATTCAGTCCCACATGAAAGCCCAGAAGAGGGGCAAAGAACAGCAGCTTGACATTATGAACAGACAGTACACACAGCTCGAAAGCCGCCTGGACGAGATACTTTGTAGAATTGCCAAAGAGACTGAAGAGATCAAGGACCTTGAACAGCAGCTTACAGATGGTGAGAACTCAAGTGTGATTTAGGGTAAATAGCTTCAGGGCACACAGAAGATGCTCACACGGACAATCCAAGACTTGGCTGGATACAGTTCAGCTCTTTTTACTAGTGTTCGATGGGGAATTTTGGCTGAACATACCCAAAAACATTTAGTGAAATTTAAAGTATTTTGTATTATTATGGTTTGTTACGTTGATGACCAGTGAATCAGGCTTCAGTAGGGAAGAAATCAAGCTGATCAGGAAAAGCTTGGTCAGTGATTGCCTTCTGTGGCATACAGTCCTTTCAGGAGCCCGTTGACGTTAGGAAACTCATTGTGAGTTATAGAAGGTGTATAGAAAGAAGGCAAATTTAAATAGCATTTTCAGAGTAGAGGAAGAGGGAAGTAAATCAGGTGTGTGACGGAGCCTGAGCTCCAGGTAAGGAAAGGTTCCATCCGTTGATCGTCACCTTCAGTTTGTCTCTGCCTTGATAAATAGTTGTTGAGAGAGGCTTTTTAAAGTTTTCATAAAAGTATCCTGTAAAATAGCATGTGTCAGCATACACTTTTTAAGTACTTAACTAAAAATGTATGTATGTGTTTGTTATGCCTGAAGTATGTCTATGTACCATGTGCATGCCGTGCCCATGGAATCTGTAAGAGAATGTTGGATCCCCTGGAACTGAAGTTACAGACCGATGTGAACCTTCATGACAAGAAGCCAGTTACTCTTAACTGATGGGCCATCTTTCCAGTCCCTATGATAGCTTTTTACCCTTCAGGGTATATATATTTATGCTGCCAGTCTGAGATTCGTGTGAGTCTTATATATTGACTGGTTTTGTATTGTGTATTCAGGAAGAACTCATAGTTTTATTATACTTTAATATTATTTCTTTCTTTCTTTCTTTCTTTCTTTCTTTCTTTCTTTCTTTCTCTCTGGGTTTTTTGTTTGTTTGTTTGTTTTGTTTTGTTTTGTTTTTTGACACAGATTCTCTATGTATCCTTGGCTGTCCTGGAACTTGCTCTGTAGCCCAGGCTGGCCTCAAACTCACAGAGATCCACTTTCCTCTGCCGCCTCCCACATGCTGGGATCAAAGGTGGGTAGTACTACCACCCAGCAATGCCTTTTTTCCTATTTTAGAAAAAATTAAATTTTACAGCATTATTCAGGCATTCTGTAAATATTTGTCATAAGTATGCTTGTCTTATTTATGCATACTTGTACAATATTCCTGTATTATAGGAAATATATTATCCTATTTTCAAAAATTAGATATATAAGAAACTTAGACTTTCACTGTGGGCTAATAACCAATCACTAAAGAGACAAAATACTTCTAAAATACATATTACCCCTCTGTTTTTATCATGCATAGGCCAGATAGCAGCAAACGAAGCTCTGAAGAAGGATTTAGAAGGTGTCATCAGTGGGTTGCAAGAGTACCTTGGAACCATCAAAGGCCAGGCAACTCAGGCCCAGAATGAGTGCAGGAAGCTACAGGATGAGAAAGAGACATTGCTGCAGAGACTGACAGAAGTCCAGCAGGAGAAGGAGGAACTTGAACTCATTGCCATGGATGCAGAAAATATGAGGAAGGTAAGACTTGCTTTTCTGCTTTTTGAGCTTCGGAAGTAAATGACGTATGTCAAATTCACTTAGAAACGGGTCATCAAATAACTGAAGAATATGAACGTGTGTCTACCCAAAATGCTGTATCAAATGTTTATGTTGGGTTCATGGAGCAAAATTATAGGAATACCATGGTTCATCTTACTGTTATTACTTGATAACTGACATTATTTACAGCTAATAGAACATGAGTTACGTTACACCTTTCATCTTCTGCTCATCCTCATTGCTTTGAGGATTTCCCTATGTTGTTTTAACGACCTGTTTTAGATAAAATCTTACTATGTAGCTCAGGCTGGCCTTGAACTGGTGACTCTCCTGCTTCTGCTGCCTGAGTTCACCACACCAGCAGGAAATGTTACAGTTTGTCAGATTTCATGTTTGTTAATCTGCTGAATTTTAAAAGGTGTCTTCTCTCCCAACTTTATATTATGAAAAACTCACATTTGCAGGAATATTGAAAGAGTGGCGAAGTTCCTCAGCCTCCTTAGATTAATAAATACTTTAGTCTGGCCCTTATAAACATATCCCTTTTGTTTGTGCTCAGAAAGTCTCAGACATCACCCTTCCATCCGTCTGCTCTTAGTTTCCAGTGTCACTGCAATGAATGCATTATTACACCTAGGAAAACTCAGGCTCCTTCCCAAGGCTCATCTAACCATTACAACACCTTCTGATTGTTTCTCTGTGCTGTTGTACTTTGTTTCTCCATGCTCCCTATAAAGCAGTATCTCTTTTAAACTTTATTTTCTCCAGACATTGGAGCGGTTCCACACCTTTCATTTGTTCTTTATGGTTCTGATTTCCTCAGCCTAGTGGATTCCTATTCATAGAATTCTTTGACCATTTTTTTTTTTTACTGGACCATCTTTCTTTTGTTAATGATTTGCAAGACCTTTATATTTTGGATGTTAATCTTTTATTGAATACATACAATACTTTATTTCATGAAGCAGTGCCAAGTGGTCCTTGAAAAACTAAATAGAAGTTACCCAGGATCTTTGTGTTTATCCAGAGTAGTTTGAGCTAATTCTTTCATACCTAAATAAATAGGTAGAAATTATATATGCACACCTGAAGGTTTGTCAGTATGAGAATTTAGCTATGAAAGTGTTTGTCTTTCTTAGTGCTAACTGGATAGTTGTAAGCCCTCAGTCCAGTGTGCTATTTTTTGTTTTTGTTTTTGTTTTTTTTGTTTTTTAGACAGGGTTTCTCTGTATAGCCCTGGCTGTCCTGGAACTCACTTTGTAGACCAGGCTGGCCTCCAACTCAGAAATCCACCTGCCTCTGCCTCCTGAGTGCTGGGATTAAAGGTGTGCGCCACCATGCCCTGCTCCAGTGTACCATCTTTAGAATGCCAGTGCTTTCATGTTCTTTTGTTAAGGGACACACTATGGTTTAATCAGAAAAATGTGGGCTTTGCAATCAGAGATCTGGGTCCATAACTCACCTCCTTTTTCTAGCCGCACAGTGCTGTGATCCCTGAGACACTTCTCCAGTTGCTTAGTATAAACTGTAATGTCCAGGGCTGTTATCCGATGAACCAGTGAATGTAAAAACACCAAGTCCAGGGAAGGACAGGCCTTACTTACACTTATTATTCTCCTTTTTTATAAATGTTTTCCCACTCCTGTCTTCCTCATATACTTTCAGACTAGAGTGTCACAGAGATAATTACTTTGGAAAGCAACCTGTTGGTAACTTGGTGAATTTTCGGGTGACATTTAGTAGAAGAGTTTGTATTTCAACTTGGATATGCCAGCATGACCCTGCGTCCTGTTGTTTATAAAGTCTGTCTGTGCTGGGCAGTAGCAGTTGGCCAGCATTTGGTGCTCAGGTTAGTTACAGTGGCTTGCAGATGCTTATGCAGCACTCAGGACGCTGCATTTAAACATGCTGAATCTTTGCAGGAGCTTGCAGAGCTAGAAAGTGCCCTCCAGGAACAGCATGAGGTGAATGCATCCCTACAGCAAGCCCAGGGAGATCTCAGCGCCTATGAAACTGAGCTAGAGACTCAGTTAAAACTAAAAGACGCTGAAACCAGCCAGCTCAAGCAAGAGTTGGAAAAACTCCTAAGGCGTACTCAGGTAAGTAGGAACATATGCCAAATACAAACCAAGCAGCCTGTGCTGTCTGTCCCTCTTTTGAGATAGCATCTCACTATATAATGTAGCCCAGGCTGGCCTAGAATTTATGGAAATCACCCTGCCTCAGCTTTGTAGTGCTGGGGTTATAAACATGGGCCACCACACCTGGCATTGTCTTAATACAGATATTTTTAATATAATGGCTATGGATTAATGGAACATATAAAGGAGCATATTTTGGGAGTCTGATGTTCTGAAATCAAACAATAGCCCTGTTAAAATGTGGCCAGATTGTTTCATGCCCCCCCCCCCAACCCCTGTTTTAGACAGCAGATGCTGGGGACGGTGGGCATGAATGCCTTGGTAAGTTAGGGTTTGATAGGCCTAGGGTTCCTTTCTCAGAATAGCTTTAAGAACTTCTATTTAAATTGACTTTAGATTTTAGTTTGCTGTTTCCTTTTATGATTGATTGAAAGATCACTCGTTTGTTATACTGGTAACCACCTTTAGAAAGGACGCCTCATTAGGGCATGGGGGTGAGTGGGAGTGAAAGGGATAGAAAGGGAAGGTGGGTGACCTTGACAAAGGGTTCGAGAGGGCAGTGTACTGCAAGATCTTCAGATGTCAGGGCAAAGAAAGTGCAGAAAGAAGATAAAAGTTAAGTAGCAGGGTGAAAGTGGGCACCGTAGCCTGTCCTTCATCAGAGTGAGATGGTCAGCAGTTAGGAGCACCTGACCTCTCTCCTAAGGCCCCAGGCTGGATCCCAGCACCCACATAGTGGCTCACAACCATCAAAACCCCAGTTCCAGAGAATTCCATGTCCTCTTCTGGCCTCTGCAGACACAGACATCCTTGCCAGCAAACACAGACACACAAAGTACAAAGTGATAAATGTAAAGGCACATGCTCTAGAGTGTGTGTGTGACTAGAAGAGGAAGCAAGAGTAGGCCTGTGCTGTAGTGATTAATGTTCTGTTCTTGTCTTACCAGAGATCGGTGTCTTGCCAAGTGTCAGTATTGTGTTTTCCAAGAGCACTACAGTTTATAAAACCCTTGGCAGGATCAGAGTAGCAAAAAGCAGCTGGTTAGGGGAAAGAAATTATTATTATTTTTTAATAGCAGCAAATAAAATTTCTAAATGCCATCTCTTTAGAATGAACTCCTTTTTGTTTTTGGTTTGCCCAAGCTACTTTGAATGATGGTCTTTTGTACTTGGTGACAGGCTTTTTCTCTCCCCCAGTGATGCAGATATAGGTCAGATTAGACCTTACTAAAAGTAGATAAAGGCAGGTTTATTAGAGGCAGCTCTCGGGTGGGCTCTCTGATCTCACAGGTAGAGGTCAGTGAAGTCATTCATCCAGGTTAAAGCAAGAGGGTTTTATAGAACCAGCTAGGAGCTGGATTGTGTCCATACGTGGTCAAACACTGAGTCCCTGGGCAGGCACTCTTGAGTGGGTTGCCAGAAACAGAGAAGACAAGAAGTAATATGGCATGTTAGTTATTAGCCCGGAGCTTTCTCTGTGTGGGTGGGGTTAGGGAAGGAAGGGCAGATGGTATTTCCCAGCTTGTGCAAGGAGGGTGGTGAACAGGGGTTCCAGCCTAACACTTGAATTTTAGGTAAGTCTTGGCAAAAATATTTTAAGAACCTTGATGTTTAGTTATTGAAAGCCGTACTCTAACCCTTAACTACCAGAACTGGGCTTCAAACCACATAGAAAGTATAGAGTATAAAGAATCTAAGTTTCTTGGATTGTTACACTTTAGTTATATGAAACCCTTTGCAAAGCTTGTTGGATGCAGATTCCATAGATATTCTGACCTGTCAGATCTGAGACAGAAACTGGTCATCTGCTGTTGTGCTTTATTTTGTTGTTTTTTTTCCTTCTCCCCTCTCCTGCTTTCCTTCTTCCTTTTCCTCTTTTTCCTTCCTTCCTTCCTTCCTTCCTTCCTTCCTTCCTTCCTCCCTCCCTCCCTCCCTCCCTCCCTCCCTCCCTCCCTCCCTCCCTCCCTCCCTTCCTCTATATCTTTCACGTTCTTCCTCTCTGAGATCAGGTCTCATTTTTGTAGCCCAGGCCAACCTCTCCCTCCTCCTGCCTCAGCCTCCCAAGAGCTGGGAATACAGAAATGTACCACTGTGCCAAGCTTCATCTGCATGTTCCAAAAATATGTGTATGAGTGTTGCCTGTAGGTATGTCTGTGTACCACACGCATATTTTTTTGTAACCTGCAGAGGCCAGCAGGTGTCTAATCCCTTGGACCTGGGGTTATAGATTGTTGTGAGCTACTATGTGGGTTCTAGAAATTGAACCCAGGACCTCTGGAAGAGCAACTAGTGTTCTTCACCTCTGAGCCATCTCTCTAGACCCCTCATTTTTAATAGATATGTGAAATTATTTTGATACAGGTATTTGAGGACCACAGTTACTGTTAAAGGTGGGTGCTGGGGACTACGCTAAAGACTCTGATGGGGTATCCAGGCTGAGCAAATTCTGATATGCATTCATTATTAAGTATTAATAGTCAGAAGGGCATGTAGAAAATGATCTTGTGTGTGTACGTTTCAGTGTATAAATTTAGAACTATAGCAATGCATGATGCATGTATAAATGTATATTTGCTGTTTTGGAATGTGAACTTTGACTGTTTTGCACTTTGATACTTTGCTTCCTCTGATGATAGTTAGAGCAATCGGTGCTTCAAACAGAACTGGAGAAGGAGAGAGAATCCCTCAGGGATGCCCTGGGCAAAGCCCAGTCCTCAGAAGAGAAACAACAGGAGAACAACGAGCTCCGTACACAGCTGAAGCAGCTGCAGGTAAAGATCTGTGCTCGTGGGACACCCAAAGATGGTGATGGCTTTACTCTGGCACTTAGCAGCTTGGGTTACTAGGTGAAAATCAACTCTGGGTGCAATTTCTTTGGAACATTTGCTCCTGAGTACTGGGATTTAGGGCGTATACCTCCATACCTGACCTTTTCTTTTTCTTTCTTTTTAAAAAGATTTCTTAATTATAGTCAGTTCTCACAGTCTTCTCAGTAAAGATGCTATTAAAACTGTAATCAGTTTTTCATCTTTGTGTGGGATTATATAGATCCCTATGTGTCTTAGTGGATTATTAATTTTTATTTTTACTATGAAAATTTAAAATGACCATAAAACCGGAATAATCCCTTTGGTCCATTTCCTGATTTATTCAGTTGTTAACATTGTCTCATTTTAGTTTACCTTTTTCTTTGAAATATTTTAAAGAAAAATTCAAATTGGGAGTAGTGGCTCCTGCCTTTAATCCAGAATTCTCTAGGCAGAGGCAGGTGGATTTCTGTGAGTTCAAGGCTAGCCTGGTCTACATAGTGAGTTCCAGGACAGTAGAGCTACATAGTGAGATCTTGTCTCAAAAAAAAGTCCAATATATTTTCACCTAAAAATACTTACTGTGCAACTTTTACTGAAAAGAACTAAAATCAAGTCTTCAGGGGTGCCTTCATCTAAGGTATAAGCTGAAGTTAACTTTCCAAACCTGGTCCTTTCCATGGTCTGCCTTAGTTAGAACTAGATCCTACTTGGCCTTCTGGCCTCCTGATGTAGAGTATAACTTATTTGCACTCTTATCTTTCTTAAAAGTCAGTTTGTTAAAGTGAACTCATGATAACATAAGAAAGAGATAGTTCCTATTGTGTGACAAACTTATCCTGGGAAGACACAACACATGTCTACTCACTCTAAATAGGAATGAGTATACAGACCAAAGGATGAATACCACCAAAGTCCAACTTGGTGGTCCAGTGCATTGTATATTGGGGTTACTTTCAGGAATATGGGTGAGGGATTGCTTAATAGGAACAGAAATGACTCAAAGACAGCTATATTACCAAAGCCTACCCCAGCACAGGCCATGCTATACAGCCTGCAGACAGCTCTTTCCAGGTGACTCAGGTGGCCTAAACCCCTTCCAGGCAGCTGTTCTGGTCAAAAGAGACATCTTTGCAGCTTAGCTCTGCTATCCCACAGAGAGGGGCATAGTGAATCTGGTCAGTTTCGGGGACTTCCCAAAACTATTTCGAGTTCTTTACCTTCCTACATAAGGAACTTGCCTGAAGGATGGAGTGTTTCCATCTAGGGAAACTATTAATACAAAACTTGCTAAGAACCAAAGTCCTTTGCTCAGTCTTTTGGTTGCTCTCTCATTTCTCTTTGCTAATTATCTGTGTATATTTGGCACAGCTTGAATCACAACCCTGAATTGATACGTTGTTTCAAGTCCAACTCTTGTACAGACTTTACATGTACTGTATCTTGCTTCAAATTATGAAGATAGTAGATCCTATTTTTCTAGCTAATTAGTAGGTTGACGGGTCTTGAGTGAGGTCACGAATGGCCAGGATTAAGCAGGACAGATGTCCTGTAATTTATGATGGGATTATGTCCGACAAACCCACTGCAAGTTGAAAATGTCATATCTCAAATGCATTTACTATACCTAACCTGAAGATGACACTGTAACCTAACTATCTTTAATATGCTCATAATAAATACATTTTGAAGGGACTATGGCCAGGGAGAACTGGCAAATATGGCTCTGGCAGGCTTTGTTTTTCTCCCCCATTCCCTTTGCCTTGCAAAACAAAACAAAACAAAACAAAACAAAACAAAACATTAGATTGTGTTCCTAAAGCTAGCCACCAAGGTTTATTCCTTTATTTGGTTATTTCCTCCTCCTGAGGCTAACTACCAAGGCCCAGCAATCAAAGTATTGAAGGCCATCAACTAAAAGCCCCCTTAGGGAGCTGAAGAGATGACTAGGTGGTTAAGCACTGGCTGCTCTTCCAGGGGTCCTGAGTTCAAGTCCCAGCAACCACATGGTGGCTCACAACCATCCATACTGGGATATGGTATCCTCTTCTGGCATGTAAGCATACATTCAGGTAGAGAATTTATATACATTAGGAAGGAAGAAAGGAACCCTTAAAAGCCCCCTTTGGGTCATCTAACATGCCCAGTTAAAATATGCTACCACATTGTAGCCCATTCTAACACAGACTACCACTTTTTCTCTACTTAAAAATTACACCTGCAAGGTCATTTGCTGCTATTTTCCTGCTTGTATCAGAAGGCAGCCACTTTAATTTTCTTCCCCAACTTAGTAAAGGCTCTCTCTGTAAACGGGTGTTTGGGTGTGGTTTGTGCCTCATCAGGGCCAGAAGGGGAACCCCCACTGTGTGCGAGAGTCTTCTTGACATTTATTATAGTAAGGAAAAATTACCTTAACACAAAGCTTATTTTTTAATGAAATACTGACTCTCTGATGTGATTTATCAGAAACACGATGGTACACAAAAACACAAGAAAGACTGTAAAGAACTTGGCATCTCGGTGCTCTGTAGAGTGGTTGTTACCCTGATGGCCTGTTTGTCTATGAGCTGGAGCTTCTTGTGGGTCTCTCACACCACAAAGTATGGTTTCTTCTGAAAGTTGAAAAGCTGCTAAGTAGGGGAGGACAATCTCTTGTCCAGAGAAGGCTGTCTCAGGGTACTAGGGAGTCAGTCTACAGATGAGACCTCTAAATGCCATAGGCCCTTAAAAATGGGTGTGCCCTTGTAGGTGCTGCACTGGATGTGCAGGAGAGTGACCCTGAGGTCGTTAGGGACGTTCAGGGGAGTAGCATTCATCACTTAGGATATATAAACGTTTTTCTTTATACTGTGGGGATGTTTTAGCAATTCTTTGTATTTGAAGGAGGCATCATATGAGTTTCATTCTGTAGCCAAGATATGTTTATGCATTTGTTAGTAATGAATTCATTTGCTGGCAGATAACACATCCTTTCCATTTTCCCTCTACACAGGATGACAACAGCCTGTTAAAGAAGCAGCTGAAAGAGTTTCAGAATCACCTTAACCATGTGGTTGATGGTCTGATTCACCCAGAGGAAGTAGCAGCTCGTGTAGACGAGCTAAGGAAAAGGTTGAAACTAGGAGCTGGGGAAATGAGGTAAGGGGAAACAGGACCCCGAGTTAGCATTAACTTTCCCTCTTCAGAGCTGTGGCTGGGACCAGCCATGAGCCTGTCCTGCTCGGGCTCTGTAATACTGACTATGTTTCTGAAAGGCTGTGATGCAAGATTGCTTAATTCTAATAATGGTGTTAAAGTATCTAAGAGTCTCTTGAAAGTACATGGTGTGTGATCAGAAAGAAGGGCCACATTATAGACTTTGGGCAGAGAACCAGTACAAAGCAGGATAGTGTCAAGCTTATGGACACTCATCCTTAGCCTGTGTCTGCAGAATGGCCCAGTGGTTCACTACAATGGTTTCCACTGATACCAGTCCCTTCACACAGTGCTCCCTCCTCTTAATGTTAGCATGAGCATGTTTGCGTCAAACTTATACCTTCTTGTTTTTTTTCCATAGAATCCATAGTCCTTCAGATGTCTTAGGGAAAAGTCTTGCTGACCTACAGAAACAGTTCAGTGAAATCCTTGCACGATCCCAGTGGGAAAAAGAGGAAGCCCAAGTTAGAGAGAGGAAGCTCCATGAAGAAATGGCTCTCCAGCAAGAGAAACTGGCGAATGGTCAAGAGGAGTTCAGGCAGGCCTGCGAAAGAGCACTTGAAGCCAGAGTAAGAAAGGGCAGAGACTGCGCGGAGGGAGGCCTTCAGCAAATGTTTACAGCGTGTAAATTAGCACACCCGTTATTATTTTCCCTCACAATACGTTTTAGTGCTGTGCTAAAGTCCAATGCTGAATATGGCTATTGATGTCAAATCTGGGCCTATTTGTAACACTGGTTTCCTTGTTACAATGCAAGTGAGAGATATTTTATAATGAGCACAAAAATAATACCACATTTGCTAAAGTATAGTGTTGTGCCAGAATCTGTTTTTAACCTACTGATGTTCATATTAAGGCAAGCATTCAAATCCCAGAGAACAAGATAAAAACATCTTTGGTCACTATTTAGTACAAAACCTTGTTATGTTCCCTAGTAAGGAAATGATAGCTTTACAGCACTCTTATTTTGCTTAAGACATATAGATATGTACGCATGTATGTATAAATATGTGTGTTTATATGTGTATGTTTACATACTTGTTTATGTGTGTATATGTACATAATATATACATACACACACAGGCACAAGCCTTAAATCCCAGCACTCAGGATATGCAGGTGGGAGCATAGTTTAAAGCTAGCTTGGTCTGTATATCAAGAGCTTTTCTCAAAAAAAAAAGTTCTTAATTGTATTTCCTCACAGATTAAGTTTGATAAAAGACAACATAATGCAAGAATCCAGCAATTAGAAAATGAAATTCACTATTTGCAAGAGAACCTAAAAAGTATGGAAAAAATCCAAGGCCTTACAGACCTTCAGCTTCAGGAAGCAGATGAAGAGAAGGAAAGAATTCTGGCCCAACTCCAGGAGTTAGAGAAAAAGGTGAGAAGCCTAGAAAAGTAAGGGACCTGTTTCCCAGATCCTTCCTGGGGACAGGGTCAGAGGTGGAGCCCACACTCAGCTGTCTGTGTTGCCTGCACAGTGCTGAGCAGGACCTCACAGGACCTCACTTGTTACTTAGGCGTGGACCTGAGGCTGTAGAGGGAAATGAGACTTGGAAATGGGAGACCCAGCTGTAGGGTCATTTAGGTGATAGTTAACCAATGATAACAGAATGGTGGTAACCTGGGTACATTCATGGGAATTACTTTGACACTCTTCACCTCACTTTGTAATACCTTGGCCTCTCCGGTGGCATTTTCTCAATCTTCCTCTACTTACCCCAGTGTCATCTCCTGAGTCACATTCAGAAATTTCACTCTGTACTTCTGAAACCACAGACTGCAGCATCTTGTTCTAATTCCAGACCCTGTCTTTCTGGCCCCCACATGTAAATGCTTTTCCAGCCTCCTTGAACTTCTGATTCATCGATCTCTAGCTTTTCAGTCTCTGCTTTCCTTCTTGTCCAGCCTAAAGTCCACTGAGTCTTTTTTCACCCATAAGTAGCTTCAAGTTCCTTGTCTTTCTTCTGTCTCGCTTCCCTACAAAACTTAGATCCCTACTTTCTTGGGGTCTGCGTGCCTTGGGGAAGTAGAGTATCAGTCTCTAGCACAATGACTAGTCTCATTACAGTCTCACTGTCACATTTCACATGGCGTCAGTCTATGCCAGTAAGCTCACCTCACCCCACTGTGAGGGGGGCCTCCTCCTTCTCATCTGCCCTCCCTCTCCTCTTTGCCTCAGCAAGTGATCTACCCTCTAGGAACCGTTAAGTCACCAAGACCTGTTGACTTCCACCACCCTTGTCTAGCCATCCTCCTCCTGGACAATTGCTGTGTCTACCTAGCTGATTTCCCAATTCTACAGATGACACAAATCCACAGAGCAATCAACCTCCCTTCGTAAAATGGAAAAATGGTTGGAGTCAGACCCTCTTTGTTTTCCAACCTCTACTATTAAAGAGCAAACTTCTTAAGCCTAAGACCATTTGGATTTGTCCATTTTGATACCCTCAAAAATGTCAAGGTCTTCACTATCACTTATCCAGGATCTGATACAGTTATTTTAAAGGTTTGCCCATCTGTTATGCTACTAACAGATAAGGCTGGGTTTTGGGAGGTTATTTGCTTAAGTTTATTCTTCTGTGTGTGTATGTATATATGTATACATGTATGTATATATGTATTTATTTTTATGTGTAGGGGTGTTTTATTTGTGTCTATGCTATGTACCATGTGTGTTCCTGGTGCCTGCCAAGTCCAGAAGAGGGTGTTGGATTCCCAGGAACTTGAGTTACAGGTTTTAATCTACCATGTGAGTTTTAGGAATCCAACTTGGGTCCTCTGGAACAGTATCAGTGCTCTTAACCTCTCCCGAGTTATCTCTCCAGCTCAACATTCTTAACTAAGAAAAACATTTAAAAGGGTTTATGTGTAGGGAGCTGGAGAGATGACTGAGCTGCTAGGAGCAGTGCTGATAACCATGTGGACCAGAGTTCCGAGTCTGGCAACCTGCACAGCAAACCGGAATCAGTCATACACCTGCAGTCTGAGCTGTGAAGAACGCTGACACAAGAGGATGCTTGCACTTGCTGGCTCCAGCCCAGCTCAGAAAACACACGCCCTAAGCAAGATTCTGTCTCAAAGGGCTCAGGGACTCAGTGGGAAATGATCGGGAAGGACATATGATACCCTCTTCTGCCTCTAATCTGCACACACTGTACACACACACACACACACACACACACACACACAACTTGTTTTAAATCTCTGGTGAAGTTAATGTTCAGTGACTATTTATGAAGCTCCTGGTATGCATCAGGTACTATTCTAGACATGTGCTGTATCGGGGGACAGAGCCTGGCTCTCTTGGAGCTTACACCTTGATTTACTGCTTTTAAGTGATTCTTTTACTTCATTTATGATTCTTTTATTTTAGAAGAAGCGTGAAGATGCCAGATCTCAGGAACAGTTTCTTGGTTTAGATGAAGAACTGAAGAGTCTGAAGAAAGCGGTGGCTGCTTCTGATAAATTAGCTGCGGCTGAGCTCACCATTGCCAAAGACCAGCTCAAGTCCCTGCACGGAACTGTTGTGAGAATTAATCAGGAGCGAGCAGAGGTCGGTACCCAAGTCAGTCAGGATGTGCTCATCAGCACTGTCTCAGAGTGAAGAAGTGTGCGTTACTGATCCTTGGTGCAAACTGGTCACCTTACAAGCCACTGTGACACTGTTTGCTTTTCTGTTGGGTTTGGTTTGGTTCAAGACAGGGTTTCTCTGTGTAGCCCTGGCTGTCCTGGAACTACTCTGCTAGCCTAGAACTCACAAAGATATGCCTGCCTCTGCCTCCTGAGAGCTGAGATTAAAGGTGTGTACTACCACCGCTGAGTCTGTCTGCTTTTCTTAAGAACCAGTGGTTATATTCCATCACAACTCCCAAGAATCTATTTGGAGCCATCAAATGAATATTAAAGGATAACCGACTCCTTGGAGAAGTTACTGTCATATACATGCTGGGATTCCAGCTTTGAAGGCTTGCCATTCAGTCTCTCTGAACCTCAAATTGTTTTCTCCTCCTCTTCTTCCTCCTCCTTCCTTTTCTCCTTCTTTTTCTACTTTTCTCCTCCTCTTCCTCTTCCTCCTCTTCTTCTTCTTCTGCTGCTGCTGCTTGTTTTCTTTTTTTTTTTTAAGATAGGATTTCTCTGTGTAGCCTTGACTATCCTAGAAATAGCTATGTAGACTAGGCTGGCCTGGAACTGACAGGGATCCACTAGCCTCTGCCTCTCAAGTTCTGGGATTAGGGGTGAGTGCCACCATGCTCATCTTGAGCCTTAAAATGTTTATTTTGTGTATATATATGAAATCCTACTGTACAGGCTGTTAGTGCTCTGTGCAGTAATGGTGTTGATGCTCAGTAGGACACAGATTTTAATGAGCTTGAGATAGTAGATTATAGTAGGAAAAAATGATGAATGAGACCCCAGAAAGACAGCCATGGCAGGCTAGGATAATGAAGAGGGAGTCTTTATTCCTCTTGCAAAAAACCCTCCACCTACCCCAGGGTGGATCAGGCTTTGCACCACGTGTGAAGGCGTAAGCCGGGCTGGTTATAGGATGGGAGCAGGGGATCACTCTGAGAGGAAGGAGGACTGGAGATGAGCATTTGTGACAGCAGTCCCCTTCTCACGATCTGTCCATAGGAGCTGCAGGAGGCAGAGAGGTTCAGCAGAGAGGCCATGCAAGCAGCCAAGGACCTGAGCAGAGCGGAGGCAGAGATCGAGCTCCTGCAGCACCTTCTCAGGGAGAGAGAGGGCCAGGTCAGTGCTGGTACCCAAGGTGGCCTCTGGCTAGCTGCTCTGGGTTGCTAAGACTGAGCACTGCAGGCGATTGCTCAAAGCACCGAAGTACATCCAGTAGGCAGCACTTTAGCCTTGCCTGCTCAGTGCCATGAAAATGAAAGGGGTAAGATGGTTTCCTCATTGGTAAAAAGTAAAAAAAAAAAGAAGATAGGCTTCTTAGTTACACGTGTAAATGCAGCTGAGCGTGCTCATTGACACTTTGTGTATGGTTTTTTTAATAGTTCCGAGATGAGATGGAAAATGCAGATTTAGGTGCTAAAGGAGCAAACTCCCAGCTGCTAGAGATTGAGGCGCTGAACGAGGCCATGGCGAAGCAAAGAGCTGAGATCACGAGACTCCGGGATGTATTAAACCTCACGGGGGCAGGTAAAGTACTGTTGGGCTTTGATTCGGGATGGTGCTGTCATTATGAAACTCAAGTGCCTTCTCCTGCCTGTAGAGAAAAGCACTTAGCTGAGGAAGTCAACTCCATGCCTGATCTAGAGAGTCATGGCTTTCCTGATAAGTTAAAGAATTTAAAAAGCATTTTAGAGTGTGGTACTAGGGGATTTGATTTTAGCAAGACAAAGTGTTTATACATCTGTTAACTTTTTGCAAATTACTTTATAATCGATGGACAGAAAGATGTTTTCTTGGTGTTCAACAAAAAATAATTTAATTATCCAAGGGCAGGCTTAAAGTCAGATTTGGAGACATGGTAGATTCTGTTGGCTCTCCTGAAGTCTCTTTTCTGTATTGGGAGAGAAAGGAAGTCTGTGACTGCGTGGCAGCTTCATACAGTGGCTTTCCTTTCCAGGTACAAAAGGAGGCATTGAGAACGTGTTAGAGGAAATCGCTGAGCTCCGGCATGCAGTCTCTGCTCAGAACGAGTACATCAGCAGCATGGCAGATCCTTTCAGAAGACAAGGCTGGTGGTACTTTATGCCACCAGCACCATCCTCAAAAGTAGGAATCCTATGTTGCTAGAAGTATATACTGAGTTTTTCTCCTTCCCCAAATTTGTTAGCAGGTGCTGAAACACTTTTCTGCTGAGACATACACTTAGGTTCTTCAGTGTTGTGTGTTATTTAAGATGTAAAAATCGAGCTATCCCACAGAAAATAGTGCTTGCCTTTTTATGGCCAGTGTCAAGAAGTAGATAAAAGGTTAGGATGGCCTAAGGCCAAAGAGCTGACTGAGAATGATTGTAGAATTGTGCAGAGGTGTGGACAGGATAATGGGTGCCTAGGTTTCATTTCCTTCTTAAAACAATCCTTGGGTGTTCACCAGTCTAGGCCAGTGCTAGGCTGTATTAGAGTGCTGTGATGGCTGATACAGCCCTGCCCTCGGAACTCATGGGCCGTGTGAGTGGAATTACAGAACAGTGACATGCTGTGACAGTAGGTTTGCCCTGTGTGTGTGCTCTAGGTACAGAGAGGTTGGTTTCAGGGATTCTTCTTGTGAGCAAGTTCAGGAAGGAAGCGGAATAGATGAGGCTGTGAGCTGAGCAGTGAGCGGGCACCCAGCGGGGTGTTAAGAGGGAGACACAGCGTGTGTAAAGAGGAAGGTTGCTGTGGCTCTAGTGAGGAACCTTGAGGGTTAGATGGTTTGCTGGGAGGGCTGAAGCATGAGCTGAAAGGTAGATTGGGGCTGTCTTAGTTACTTTCTGCTGCTGTGATAAAGCATGACCAACACTGCTCAGAGAATAAAGCGTTTCCTTGGGCTCTGGTTCCAAAGGTTAAAAGTCTGTCGTGGCTGGGAGGCATGGCGGCGGGGACAGACCTGTGAAAGTGCACATCTTGAACCACAGATACAGAGAGCACATTGGGAATGGTGAAAGGCTTTGAGCCCCCAGGCCTGCCTCCAGCAAGGCCACAGCTCCCCAAACAGCACACCAGCTAGGGACTGGGTGTTCAAATACAAGAGCCTATGGGGCATCTTCATTAAACCCACGGGGCCGTCCTTTACAAGGGGCCATTCTCTACGTCATGGGGAATGAGATTACTGTTAGTAGACTCAGTAGATCAGAGAGTGTTGTAGCTGAGCACAGGATAGAGTTACAGCAAGGTGAGCTTTCTGTGCACTATATGAACACCCACGTGAAAGACAGAAGAGACCAGAGCTAGATGAGTGGAGCTGGAAAGAAGGTACAATTAAGGGGTGAGCTTGCTACCTGAGCTTAGACATGAGGAGTGGATCTAAGCAGGACTTATCCAAAGCAGAGGGCCTTAATGACACTCTGAGAGTCACTGTAGGGCAATAGCAAGGAGATGCACCTCGGACACCAGGGTCCCAGGGCTCTGACTGTAGTCATAACCTACATGCAGAATACCCCCAGAAATGTGAAGGAAGCCAACACCCTGTCACCAAGGAAGAGACAACACTGTCCGCCTGTGCTGAGTGTGCTCCTGGAGCCGAGACCTACACACTGGGAAGCAGGGAGGGAGGGGTAGCATGCTCCCAGAGAACACTGCGCTCCAGCTTCCTTGAAGGTGTTGGGTCCCTTACCTCAGCTGCTGGCCCTTGAGGACAAGGCAGAGGAGAAACCATGGCAGTGCCGAGTGCAGGTGTGAGGAAGGGGCACTCAGGTCTAGTCACTTAGAGGACTTACTTCTCTCTTATGGCAAGTTGTGCCATAAAATAAATTCACACAGCCAGGTAACACGCCGTTACCACCACAGTACCACGAGGACCCGTGTGCCCAGAGAACGGCCAAAAGAGCGGGGTGGGAAATGGACGCTATTGCATAACTTCTTGAAGAGAGCCCATCTCTTTCACAGAGCAGTCTGACAGGACTCCAGCTACTGCTTCCATAATCCTCGCTGCTCAGCCTACCTGACACTACTGTGTCAGATTTAATATGCTGAGCCATGTGTGTGGACTGTAGTTTATACCTGTAATCACTTTTTATTTCTATCTGTAAGAAATGAGCGGCATGATAAGGAAGTAACAAATTCTTTCTTAGTTTCCATGTATCTCGCCTTGGCTGTCCACTTTGACGTGTCTAAAGGTCAGCCTTTCCATGATAGGCAGTGTCTCCTATCGCTCCAGGTTTCCAGCCATAGTTCTCAGGCCACCAAGGACTCCGGTTTGGGTCTAAAGTACACAGCCTCAACTCCTCTTAGAAAACCACAGCCTGGACAGCAAGAAGAAAAGGACAGCAGTGGACCTCTGCCTGCTTCAGGGTACTGGGTCTACTCCCCCATCAGAAGCACGCTGCATAAGTCATTTTCAAAGAGAGGTAGGCCGCATTGCATAAGGAAAGCTTCACTTTTCTTACCTAGTTAATAACCTCTTACCGTTCCTTGAAATAAATAGATGCATCCCAAAGTCTTTTCTTACTCAGGTATCCTGTGGGACCCTGTATTGTTGACTAGTAACCTATCTTCCCATAGGGTTTCTATCTAAAGCAGTGTTTCTCAACCTGTGGGTCACAGCTACTTTGGAGTCAAATGACCTTTTCACAGATGTCCTACATATTAGATCTTTACAATTGGTAACAGTAGCAAAATTACAGTTGTGATGTAGCAATGAAAATAATTTTACAGTTGGGGGTTACCACATGAGGAACGGTGTTAGTGGGTTACAGCATTAGGAAGGCTAAGCTGCTGATCTATAGATACCTGCAGCATGCCCGCTTCTCGGGGCTCTCTGCCTTTGTTTTCAGTGCTGTGGGTTGAGCACAGGGCCTAGCATATGCCACCAAGTTACAGTCTCACCCCTACACCTCCACATTTTAAACCACTTTTCTGTAATCCCAAGCCATCCTGTGGTTTAGTGAGACGGCTCACTGCATGGTTCTTCCCTCCACTCTCCTTCTTCCATTCCAGCTGAGCAGCGTCTTGGCTTATGCTTCTGAGTCAGGAGCATTGTACCATTTATTTTATCATGACTTTACTAAAATTGTCAGAGGTTAGTCTTCTAACCTCTGCACAAAGAGTAAGACTTGGATCCGTCTAAGCTCTTGTATTGTATAGCTCTGTGGCCATAGTCCAATCATTTTGCTGCTCTGAGACAGTTGATCTACATGACTTGGTAGTGCTCCATTTTGATGATCTGTTAATTAAGGAAGTGTTTCCTGGGATAGGAATGTATCTCATTGTTAATATAACCCCTAACAGCACAAAAGCAAACAAACAGGGACTATTACTGGGAAAGTGCCTACTGTGTGCTTGCTTTATTGTCGGGTTAGCAGACATAGCCCTTGCCTTTAGGGAATAAGAAAGAAGTAATCCATCAAATTAGAGTGGCACATGTGGCGGCAATCAATTTAGAGTTCTGTCTGACCTAACACATCTCTGTTGGTATTTTATATAGTATGAAGCACATATGCAAATGATTGCTGAATACATTAATAATTAATGGTGACTAAATATGAGATGTTGGCTTCTGAAAACACTTTGTATTGATCTGCTTCTTATACCTACAGCTGATCATTTTCACAGTTGTTTTCCATCTCCAGTGTCTTGATTGAAGTACTGTTGTTTCTTCCTAAATCTGTTTTTCTCCTTTCCTGTTTATGTCTTAGAAGATGCAGACAGTGGAGGAGATAGCCAGGAAGAAAGTGGACTGGATGACCAGGAGGAACCCCCATTTGTGCCTCCCCCTGGGTACATAATGTATACTGTACTTCCTGATGGTTCTCCTGTACCCCAGGGAGTGGCCCTGTATGCACCATCGCCTCCATTGCCCAACAGCAGCCATCCTCTGACCCCCGGCACTGTGGTTTATGGGCCACCTCCTGCTGGGGCCCCCATCATATACGGACCTCCTCCTGCCAACTTCGCTGTTCCCCTTGTCCCCGCGGGTGTGCAGCATTGCAACATCCCAGAGCACCATAACCTAGTAAGTGGGGACTGCAACTTCCTCCATATTGTACCATGCATTAGTGTTTATATAAAGCTACCACATACTAGTACCTGTAGCTTATGCATATGTAAGTATGCTCCACATGTACACATGTGCCTGTATATGCAGATATGTATAAACAGCATGCAGAAATTATCTCTGGTTAACTGATGATTATAAATTATTTCATTACTTTTATATGGACATTTGAGTTTTGTTTTCCTATTTGATGTTAGTAATACCCAGTACTTTACACTCTTAGGATTTTATTAGTTTTAATTACATATGTATGTGTGTTGGGGAAGGTGTGGTGCCCTCAGTCAGAAGTCAGAGTCAAAGCCCTGGAGCTGGAGTTATTGGCAATTGTAAGAATCCTGGTGTGGGTTCTGGGAGAAGAACCTAAGTCCTCTGAAAGAACATTTGTGTGACAGTTTCCCAGGCGACACAACAAACATATCTACTCACCCCAGATAGGTGGCTACAACAGACTAAAGTGCAGACACCAGCTTAGTGAACCAGTGAGTTTGATTGGGGTTGCTTACGGGCAGTAACTCCCAGAGCTGCATCTGCACGGCTAACTCCAGCAGGTTCACAAAATGTGGGACATGAAGCACATTGCACAGCCAGCAGGCAGCTCAGCAGGTTGAGAGCGGCCCTTCCAAAGTGACTCCCTCCTCTAAGCCTTTCGCAGGCAGTGCATTGGTTTCTGCTTCATCCAGGCAGCTGGCCTGGTCTCAGTGCCTTTTTGCAGCTCTCAGCTTGTGCTGAAAGGAAGGGGCAAAGGGAATCTGGTCACTTTCAGAGACGCCCTGAAGCTATTTTGAGTTCTTTACCTTCCTGCTTAAGGGGCTTTCTGCAGGATGGAAAATTTCAGTCTAGGAGGAAACTGTCACACACAGAACAGTATTACTGAGCTATCTCAGTCTCTACAAATGATTAAGCAGCATTTTAATATCTATCTACCGTTTCTTTATTTGAAGATGTTTTAGGTGACTGTGACTTCGTACATGTGCCTTGTATTCTTGTTGTAGGCTAGATCCCAGTCTGATTGTTTTCTAACTTTTTGGTTCTAGCTTACTAAACTTCATCCCAGCTCCTCTTTTGTGCTTTTGGGGCCTTCGTTCTTCTTCCAACTCACCACTGAGGGAATAGTGAGGAGAGGATAGTGTTCTGGCCACAGTCCCTGCTGGCAGGCCACACTTAGTCCATAGGCCCCCATGCAGGAATCACTCAGGTTCTCTGCGGCTTTATGCTGTACACTCCGCTTGTGAGAGTTCTGTCTGAGCACTTAGGAACACTCTGCCAGATTGCTTTGTCTCTCCAGCAGTGCATGACTCGCCAGCCTCTCTTGTGCTTTCCGACCTCCTCACACTTTACCTTCTTGTTTCTTGAGACTGGGTCTCCCTTATTATTATTATTTTTTACAAAATGTGGGCAAAATACCTCTTCTTCTGGGAACTTATTTAAACAGTTCTCCCGGCGCCCAGAGTGGAGAGAGACTTCAGTTTGTCTCTTCTGTTAGATGCTAAACTCTGGAGTCAGAGAGGGGTGGTAAATTTCAAACACATGGTTATACTGATGGAAGAGTTATGTGAGTCTGTCAGTTTCATCTGTGTCATGTGGCTTGACTCAATTTTTCTTTCCATACTGAAGACTTAGACTCTCCCACTATCTTTCAGGATAACCACTTTAACCAATTAGTTTCAACTTTTGACAGCAAAGCAGGAGAGACACCCTCTGGCATTTCTATAATGCATTCACTTTCTGCGTTCAGGAGAATGAAGTGTCTAGACTAGAAGACATAATGCAGCACTTAAAATCAAAACAGCGGGAAGAGCGGCGGCAGAAAGCATCCACGCAGCATTCTGAGGAAGAAGTGGATGGGCTGCACCGTGATATTGATGACCTTTTGCAAGAGAAGAAAGAATTAGAACTTGAAGTAGAAGAATTACATAGAACTATTGAGAGACATCAACAACGAAAGTAAGCATTCGCCATTTTAATTTTATAATTCAAAGGGTATAATATCAGTGTTGACAGACATTCTCAGTCAGCATTGCCTTGTAAATCATTCTCTCCTCTCGTTTTAGAAATGTCCTAGATCATAACTGCAAAATAATAAATGTTGGCCATGTATAGGTGGAGCTGGCAATAGGAACTAAGAAACAGAATTTAATTCCACTTAACTTACAACCCACATGGTAAATACCATTTAGGACAGCGCACACCTAAGGCCACCTGGTTAATAATTCAGATCAGCTCTTTCTATAGTTGTCTTTGAACAGCACAATCATTTTCCTTCCCATCCACCATAGCCAAAGTAGACAACAGGAATTCCGACCCTCGTTCTCTAAGGCATTGGTTTGATTTCCTTGTCCTTTTGACTTTGCATACAAAAAGCTAACTAACCCTTTCTGTTATTTCTATGCTGTGGCCTTTAATTGGGGGAATTCTCGACCGCCATAGGAGGTTCCATACTTGCCACCATTTTTAGAATCTTTCTCTCCAGTCTGTGGAGAAAACACTGTGATTCAGTGTCAGCTGCCCGACTCTGTTACTGTTCAGCCTCACACAGTGCTTGGCCTGAACCTGTGGTCTCCCCACGGACCACTTTGCTCTGCCTCTGCACCTTCACATGCCTTCCCCAAGCCCTGTCTGTCTGTCCTGCCTTTCAAAACAAAAGTGACGATGGGCAGTCAGCGGAGGTGGCTCAGGCTTTAAGTTAAAGCACTTGTTGCTTTCGCAGAGGGTGCAGGTTCAATTTCCAGCACCCACATAGTGGCTCATACGCGTCTATAACTCCAGTTTCAGGAGATACAGCCTCTTCTGAACTCTTGGGTACCAGGCACTCAGTGGTGCACATGCAGACATGCAAGCAAAACATTTATACACATAAAACCTTTTAAAAACATGAAAGGTAAGGGGTCCCTTTTGAAGTAGGCCTTCTTTCTCCTCAGGTATCTTGTACAGTGCAGGGTTAGTCACCATTAGCATAGTCCTGCTGGAGCAGTGCTGTGACCAGCCAGAGTCACTGAGGGGAATAGCCGGCCCTCCATCTGTGGGCGCCTGTGTTTAGCATGGGGTCAGCTAGTTCACATGCCTCTGTTGTCTGCTCGGGTACATGAAATGCTGTCTTCTGTGCTAGTCCATGAGTTATGGCAGTTCCCTAGCTTTTGTCATTTAATGTAGACCAGCCTGGGCCTCAGTGTGATAGGGAGGCCTGTGAGGCAGGCAGAGTGAGAGAGACGTGACCACTGCTGTCTAGGAGTGGACGGCTCTCGTGAGAGCCACACTGAGGAGACTGGAACTTGCTTCTTGCTTGTGGGGGGATAAAGCTTCTTTTCACGTGCGTGGACATTTTGGGAAGAGGACAGAGTGGGCAGGGCATAGGCCCACTTCTCCCACGGTAGCAGTATAAATGATTACTCCAGGAAAATTGGGTAACACTTAGTCAGAGAAAAGCATCCATGTGCTGAGTTTGATTTCATGTTTTTTCTGCCAAGCAGCCCATTTTCAGATAATTTTGTCTTGTTAGCCTCGAGTTACTGAATTTTGTGTCATGACTTTTTGCCAAATCTTTTATGACAGTTGTATTCCAACATAAAGAAGTCAGTCACAAAACAGCACAGTGTGTGGAGTTGCATGCTCTGGGGCTGTCCTTGAGGACTAAGGGACTGGGAGTTTTTGTGTAGTCACTTCCTTTATCTCTACTCTTCAGGAAAATGATGTGGTTATGCTGTCTCGGCCAGATGCTGACCCAAGTCCATCAAGCCTTGTGACATAGTGTGCTTTTACTGCCAGGAATACTCTGTGTTTATAATAAAAATGTATTTTGAACATGTAGCTACTCTCTTAAAAAGTCAGCAAGTTCCTTAGCTGGGTGTTGGGTGGCACATACTTATAATCCCAGCACTTGAGAGACAAGGGCAGGCAGATCTCTGAGTTCGAGGCCAATCTGATGTCCAGAGTGAGTTCCAGGACAGCCAGGGCAACACAGAGAAACCCTGCCTCCAAAACAAAGCAAAACCAAAACACAGTAAAAATTTGAACATTCTTCATAGGCTATCAATGTCCGTATTGCCTGTGTTTAAAATCTTTTGATATTTATGTAATTTTTAGGGACTTCATTGATGGACATGTTGAGAATCTTATGACTGAACTAGAAATAGAAAAGTCTCTCAAACATCATGAGGATATCGTAGATGAAATTGAGTGCCTAGAGAAAACTCTCCTGAAACGTCGCTCGGAACTCAGGGAAGCTGACCGACTTCTGGCGGAAGCCGAGAATGAGCTTGCATGCACCAAGGAGAAGGTGTGTCTAGTGTGCTTCAGGCTGGCCCTCTAGGGGACACAGGCAACCTCCTGCTCTTCACCTAAAACTGGAAAGCAATGGTGGCAAAGAGCACGCTGTCCGAGCTGGGCATCTGAGCAAGTCACCTAGGTCCGCTGACTTTGCTAACCTTGTCTGTAAATTCAAGCTAAGAATGTGTGGTCTGTTGAGTGTGGATTAAATGCATGCTTTAGATTCCAGACACTGTGCTGTTTAGTTCCCAGCATGTCCTGCTTGCCCGGCTGAGTGTGTTGTGGGGCAGAGGTGAGGTGGTTGTTTGTTTGGTTTGACTTCGGACTTTTCAATCTGCGTCTTTTTAAATAACAAATCGATTGTTACAGAAATCTTCCTTCATCAAGTTGGTAACAGAAGTAATGATCTATTTTCAATTTCTGGGTCATAGATTTCTATTCATTTAGGTTCAGCCAAGTTGAAATTGAAAGAAAGAAAGGTTCTGAGATGTTCTTTGCTGGCACGTTACCTCTGGACTACCGAGTGAGTGGTAGTAGCATTCTTTAAGACACAATGCAGCATAAACCCAAAGAGGGAAAGTGACTTCCTAGGTCTTCATGAACGCCATTTCCTTTAGCTTCCCTGGCAGCCCTGGGACGTGGTGTTAACTCAGCTTACACATGCAGCCCAGAGTCACATAGTTGAAGCTCTGCCTTCTCTAGAGTTCTTTAGTTAAATGAGAATTCCAGAGAAAAAAAGGCCCTGGCACACAAAGTACCTCAGGAACTGTTTTTACTTTGTTAGTTCAACTTGGATCAATTTAAGTTAATAGAAACCCGTAGTTGTAACTGAGTGATTGGCTTCACCTATTACATTCTGTGTATCATGACTGATGTTACAGAAACACAGCTCTCACCTCAAAGAGGTACAAGATAATTTATCCTGGAGCCAATGGCCTGACATTTCATGTTCTGATGTATTAATAGTTTCATAAAGATTTTATAGTAACAACATACAAAAAAGCCATAACCCATGACATTTTCAAATGCATTGGTGGGAACATTAGAGAGGCGGGGGCAGCCAGGCAGAGACTGCAGCTGCGGGCTTTGGGTACTGTCTGGAAGCCTGCTGGTAAGTTCATAGAGCCCAAACGGTTTTTGGTTTTGTTTTTTAATCTGTTTTTCAGGATGTTGAATCAGCTTTCTCTGCTAGTCAACAGGGTGTTGGTCACCACCAGAGGTGGACAAGGAATGCCTCCTTAGGAGGCTGAAGCTAACGGAGTATAAATTGCAGTGAGTCTGTGGACCTGCAGACTTCCAACCCCTCCACATCATTACAGTCCATCTGCCTTTACAGGCATAGCTCCTCTCCCGGAATTCTTCACATGGTTCTAAATGAGAACAAGGAAATCCTCATGTCTCTTCCTATGGGCAGTCCTTTTACTGTAAATGTTAGGTTGCTGTGGTTATGTAGGTTATATAGGTGCTATGGGACTAGAGAAAACATCTTCCCTGTATTTATGTTATGTAGGTGTTATGGAACTAGAGAAAACATATCTCCTATATTTGTTTTAATCAGTGACCTTGGCAGTAGACACATAGAGGCAGAGTGACCACAGTGGAGACACTCTCCTCCAAGGGACTCCCCTAAGTAGATGATGAACCCTGCCCAAGGCTTTGCTAATGAACCAGCAGAAAGCAGCTGTCTGAAGAGAAGCGGTGATATGTCTAGCATTGTGGATCCTGCCGAAGAGATGACACCCAGTTAATAGACAGATTTCACATGCAGCCACATCTGACTCTGGAGACTGTTTGTGAGTCAGTGCAAACTAAAATCTTAGATATATTAAACTTCTTACTCTAGATGAATCAGGAAACCAAGTTGATTTTTTGAAAGTGTTTTTTGCCAAATCTTGCATAGGAGGACTTCTATGAAGTCTAAAGACTTCAAAGTAAGTCGCCATCACAAAGTGAGGGTCCTTTCATAATGTCTCAAGTAAGAAGAATCTGTGTGGATGGAGGCTTGCCATTGTCATTTAGTTGGCTAGGTTTGATAATCACATTTTTGGAATAAAAAGGTATCTCCATTCTCTTCATCTTCAGATGACTTTTTTCATAAACGCTCCATCTTTGTTGACACAAACATAGTTTTATATAGTTCCTCTCATAGTGCTTATACCATTTAAGATTTATTTTTGGTCCAGCATATTCTAACATCTGCATGCTGCAACATTGTCATTTTAAAGACTAAATAGCATTCTGTTTTATTACACTATTTTTATTTGTCAAGATTCATCTTATCTCGTTACATTTTTACACAGTAATTATTTGCTTCTGGATAATTTTCTAAGCATTAGATTCAGAGCAAAGGAATGTTTTTACATTTTTCTGGTTTTAATCTTGTTTTCTAAGAGTTGTACCAGTTAATACTGCCAATAACTGTAGTGAGTACTGCAGCCGAATTATTTTTAATGGCCGTTTCTTTTCTAGACAAAGAGTGCTGTTGAAAAATTCACTGATGCCAAGAGAAATTTATTACAAACCGAGTCAGACGCTGAGGCACTAGAAAAGAGAGCCCAGGAGACTGCACTTAACCTTGTGAAAGCAGAGCAGCAGCTAAGGTGGGTGGAGCCAGGGCCTCTGAGGTGGGTGGAGCTCGGGCCTTGGGTGGGTGGGGCCCAGGTGCTGAGGGCTCAGGCACTCAGGGGAATGGTTCTTCCATGCTATGCCCTAAGGGCCAGGGGGATGAATGCTCCATTGTAGACTGCTCCAGGCTGATGCAGAGGACTTGGAGCAGCACAAAATCAAACAAGAAGAAATCTTGAAAGAAATAAACAAAGTTGTAGCAGCCAAAGATGCCGATTTCCAGTGTCTAAACGAGAAGAAGGAAAAACTGACAGAAGAGTAAGGCCTTTGAGGGGTAGGGGTGGGGTGGGGTGGGATGGAATAGAATGGGAAGAGAGTGTTCTGGAGCAGCTGTGGGCATCTGGCTCCTCTAGAGGAGGGCTGCTGAAGTCCTGCCCTGCCATGTAGGCTTCAGAGTCTGCAGAGAGACATCAAGGCAGCGCAACACAGTGAGGATCACCACCTTCAGGTCCTTAGAGAGTCTGAGACTCTCCTTCAGGCCAAGAGAGCTGAGCTGGAAACACTGAAAAGCCAGGTATGACAGCAGATACCTGGAAACGACTGTTTTTAAACGTATTTTGGATTGCTGGATCAGGTTTATTTGGTTGTAGAAGAGATGGAAAACTATAAACTGAAGTATTAAGAATACATGTGTCTGGATATCATCCTTAGTGAGGTAACCCAATCACAAAAGAAGTCATTAGATATCCACTCACTGATACGTGGATATTAGCCCAGAAACATAGAACACCCAAGATACAATTTGCAAAACACAGGAAAATCAAGAAGAGGGAAGGCCAATGGGTGGATACTTCATTCCTCCTTAGAATAGGGAACAAAATACCCATGAAAGGAGTTACAGAGACAAAGTTTGGAGCTAAGATGAAAGGATGGACCATCCAGAGATTACCCAGGGATCCATCCCATAATCAGCCACCAAACCCAGACACTATTGCATATGCCAGCAAGATTTTGCTGAAGGGACCCTGGTATAACTGTCTCATATGAGGCTATGCCAGTAGTGCCTGGCAAATACAGAAGTGGATGCTCATAGTCATCTATAGGATGGAACACAGGGCCCCCGATGGAGGAACTAGAGAAAGCACCCAAGGAGCTGAAGGGGTCTGCAACCCTATAGGTGGAACAACAATATGAACTAATCAGTACCCCCAGAGCGCGTGTCTCTAGCTGCATATGTAGCAGAAGATGGCCTAGTTGGCCATCATTGGGAAGAGAGGCCCCTTGGTATTGCAAACTTTATATGCCTCAGTACAGGGGAAAGCCAGGGTCAAGAAATGGGAGTGGGTGGGTAGGGGAGCAGGGTTGGGGTGGGGGGGGGTGATGTATAGGGAACTTTCAGGATAGCATTTGAAATGTATATAAAGAAAATATATAGAAAGAAAGAAGGAAAAGAAAGAAAGAGAGAGAGAGAGAAAGAAAGAAAGAGAGAAAGAGAAAGAGAGAGAATAAAGCAGGCTCAAGGCCAATGGGGGGTGTGGGGAGAATACATGTGTCCTTGAGTCAAACTTGCCATCTCCCTTTTCAGGTGACAAGCCAGCAGCAGGAGTTGGCTGTCCTGGACTCAGAGTTGGGGCATAGAAGGGAGGAGCTGCTTCTACTCCAGGACAGCCTCGCCCAGGCAAAAGCTGACCTCCAGGAAGCCCTGACACTGGGGGAGACGGAAGTTGCTGAGAAGTGCAGTCACATTAGGGTATGGTTGCTGTAAGCTTTCTTAGAAGTCCAGGGCAGTACTGAGGTTTATTTTAAAGTGTTCTGAGATAGAAGTGCCCCCTATAGCACCATTTGGGGTGTTAATGTATTGGTGCTGAGGCAGTCATGTGGCCTCTGAGTACACTCTGGGTTCTCTTGTTTCTTGGCTTTCTCATGTGTTTCCTGTCCAGGGATGCCCTTATCACAGTCATAGGCAACATCGCATCCTGCCTGTTTCTCGTGGTTCAGCCACATGCAACCTCCTGGGATTTTTGTTAGTTTGTTTGTTTTTGTTTTTGTTTCTAAGCAGCTCTTAAGGAGTTTCTTTATCTTGCATTTAATAATAGCTGCCTATGTCCTGAGCACCTCAGTTTGTGACTGTCTGTGCCTCCAGCCTTCTGCCTCTGACAGTCACTGAGGCTGGGAACAGCCTTGCATGGGGTAATTGCACAAACACATCTGCATGAACATAGGTTATTTCTTCATATTACACAGTAGGTGCTGCTGCAAAATACAGCACTGTTCTTGTACCAAAGGCAAAAAATTATAATTTAATATAAATTAAATTACAAATTAGATATATGAAATAGAATAATAACAGAACTGACTGGTGTAAAGGGGATTTTGATTTGTAATTTACAGAGAAGCTGACTTTTATTTAAACACAGGAAGTAAAATCACTTCTGGAAGAACTAAGTTTTCAGAAAGGAGAACTGAATGTCCACATCAGTGAAAAGAAGACTCAGCTCGCACTTATACAGCAGGAGATGGAGAAAGAGGAAAAGAATCTTCAGGTGGTTTTACAGCAGCTGTCGAGACATAAGACTGGTGAGTTTAAAGAGCAAGTCGCAGAATGTGAGGCTGGCCACATCTGCCCTGCAGGTCACAGCGAAGTGCACCTGGCCAAGTTCACCTCTGAACTGTAAGCTCAGTAATGAGCAAATTCTAAAAGGAACTCGATGTTTCCTGCCATTCAGTTCAGTTTGCTAAGGATTATTAAAGCAATTAAGCATATTGGTAGCTGGTGAGAGCAGGGAAGGACTCTCACAGCTGGTGAGAGAGGAACTGAGATGCTTGGCCAGGGCTTCAGCACTCCAAACATTCAAGCTTGTAAAACCAAAGAGCCAATTGCTATTCATCCAGAGATCTCTATCCGTCCTTTATGTGTGCCACAGCAAGACTTACACTTAGGAACCTGGAAAGAAAAGGCTTATGTTTACCCTTTAATGCCACGTAAAACTAGAGTAAACATCTGAGATAAGTCGTGAGTGTGGGAGAGAGCCCACTTATTTACTTACTCATGTTACCCTGTTTCCTTTTGTGTGTGCATCCCCGTGTATGTGCACAGCCCACAGGAGACCATCCCATGTCCTGTTGGGTCACTATCTTATGCTGTTGAGACAAGGGCTCTCACTCAGCCAGGTCCCAGTGATCGCTTGTCTCTGCACACCCTCAACACATATGCAGAGCACTGCAGTTACAGATGTCCACCAGCAAGTCCCAGTGACTCTTCTGCCTCTGCCCCGCACCCCCACCCTACACAGCCACACAGGGGGTCACTGGTACACACACAGCCACACAGGGGGTCACTGGTACACGCATAGCCACACGCAACTTTTTGTGTGGGTGCTGGCAGTCAAACCTGGGTCCTCATACTTATATAGCAAATGCTTTTACCTACTGTGTCCTGGACACCTGACTAGGTCAGGAAGAGAATGAGGAAAAAGCAGATATACAGTCTGGCACCTAGAGAAGCGGGGGATCAGGTGGGTCATGATCACTCTGCTAGAGCAGTACCAGTTACCCAGCAGCCCAGGTCCCCAGTTTGTTATGCACAGCAGTACAGCTCAGCAGTACAGAATTTTGTATAGCCTGTTTGGAATTGTGCCAGTGTTGTTTAGGCAGCGTGTGGTTGAGACTTGGTGAGTATAGTGCCCCTATCATAGCTAGAAGATCACTCTCACTATAGACTTCCTGGTCCTCTGGCTCTCGTATTTTCTACCTTCTCTTCTGAGGTTCTGGAGCTCTTCTGAGATGTTCCAGAGGGGCACAGGCTCCTAGGAAGTCTCTATAGGCCTGGTTAGCAGTCTGGGGCTATAAGCAGCTGGGGGGACGCAGCTGCAGTAGCTAGCATATGTACACACCATCAGCACTCATACTCAGGCTAGGGGAAGCAAGGCTTCGCTCTGTCAAGTCAACTTCCTGTCCAGAGCTTTCATGACTGCCTGAGGCTCTTAGATCATCACCTTTGACTTTGGGTCTGAGGCCATGTCGTGTCAAACAGTGTACTTCTAAAATAAAACACCAGCCGGACAGTGGTGGTGCACACCTTTAATCCTAGCACTTGGGAGGCAGAGGCGGGCGAATTTCTGAGTTCGAGGCCAGCCTGGTCTGCAGAGTGAGTGCCAGTACAGTCAGGGCTATACAGAGAAACCTTGTCTCGAAAAATCTAAATAAATAAATAAATAAAACAAAACACCATAAAGTGCTGTCATAGTAGTCAGCTTTTGAGTTATTACATTGTCGTGTGTGTGTGTGTGTGTGTGTGTGTGTGTGTGTGTGTGTGAAGGGGGGGAGGAGGGAGAGAGAGGGAGAGACAGACAGAGAGAGGGGGAGACAAGACAATCAAACAAAATGGACATGGAGTCGGAACAGATTTGGGGAGTTGGTTCCCTCATACTCATCCCAGGTCATCATGTCACCACCCCTTCTAGAAATTTCTTAGCACATTTACCATTGGGCTCCTTTTCTAGATTTTCTGCAGAGAACAAATACACATAGTGTAAAATTTTTCCTATCTTTTCATACAGAGATGTGGATATAAATGCTCCTAGAGTCGGGGCATTGTAACTGTTTTTGTTACAGTGTATTTAACAAATTAGTGTTGGATTTTTTATTTTGTTTGTTTTTGTTTTTGTTTTTTTGAGACAGGGTTTCTCAGAGATCCACCTGCCTCTGTCTCTCGAGTGCTGGGATTAAAGATGTGCACTGCCAGTGCCCAGCACAAATTAAATTTTTTTTTTTTTTTTTTTTGGGTTTTCGAGACAGGGTTTCTCTTTATAGCTCTGGCTGTCCTGGAACTCACTTTGTAGACCAGGCTGGCCTCAAACTCAGAAATCCACCTGCCTCTGCCTCCCGAGTGCTGGGATTAAAGGCGTGCGCCACCACGCCCGGCCGCAAATTAATGTTTTTAACAGTACTTTCAAAAAGGTTTTTTCTTTACAAATAAAATTAATACCATTTAGGCAACACAGCAAAAAATTTTTTTCTCTTTCTGGTCAGTGAACAAGGAGTTATAGTTTGTTCTGTTTAGTTTCCAGTTCCCAAACCCTGACCCTGTTTTGTCTCTGTCAGAACTAAAGAATGTTGCAGACATACTGCAGCTTGAAACCAGCGAGCTCCAAGGTCTGAAGCTCCAGCATGACCAGAAGGTGGTGGAGCTGGAGAAGGCGCAGGTGGACGTGCTGGAGGTACGGAGGAAAGAACGCCTCTGAGCCGCGGCCACCCTCCTCAGCCTTTCTCTTTCAAGGTGTCTGAATCTTCTCTCTCACTCAGGAGAAACTAGAGCTGGAGAATTTGCAGCAGGCAACGCAGCAGCAGAGAAGGGAGCTAGAGCGGCAGAGACAGCTCCTGGAGAGAGACAGGCGGGAGACAGAGCGAGTGAGGGCAGAGAGCCAGGCCCTGCAGTCCTGCGTCGAATGTCTGAGTAAAGAAAAGGAGGATCTCCAAGGACAGTGCGAGAGCTGGGAAAAGAAGTCTTCCCACGCCCAAAGGTAAGGGCAAGGATAGAGACATGGGGGCAACCATGAGAACAGAGAGATGCTCATGGGGGTGCATTCTGTAATCCCAGCACCCACCAAGTGGAGGCAGGAGTGTTGCTGTGGATTTGAGACCACCATGGCCTACACAGTAGGCTGCAAGCCATAGTGCCACTTAGTCAGAACCTATCTCAAGACAACAGCAGAAGCCACATGCGGTGGTGCACACCTTTAACCCCAGCACTCAGGAAGCGGAAGCGTCAGATCTCCGAGTTCAAGGCCTATGGAGCGAGTTCCAGGATAAGTCAGGGCTACACAGAAAAACCATCTTAAACAAACAACAAAAGAGCAAAGATTTAAAAAAAAAAACAAAACAACAGAAACCCAGAAAAACCAGAGTTCACTCTCTAGGTCTCCATGTTAAAGCAGAAATAGTAGACACGGTGACAGATGCTGTAATCCAGCAATGGGGATTACATAGAGACAACTGCATCTCTGGGCACTAGCCTACCCTCCATGAGCTGCAGGCCAGTGAGACCCTGACTCTAAAGGGAAAAGAAGAGCAGCTCTTAGACCCCCAAGTTTGTCCTCCAGGACACACAGTCTTTTGCTGGAAATAAGTAGAAAGGAAGATTTTGTTCACTGCTCTAAGAAGACAGATTGTTCTCAGATTGATCTTGTCTTAGGGTTTCTATTCCTGCACAAACATCATGACCAAGAAGCAAGTTGGGGAGGAAAGGGTTTATTCAGTTTACACTTCCACATTGCTGTTCATCACCAAGGAAGTCAGGGTGGAGGTAAGTGGACCCAACTGGCCAGCCAGTTTAGCCAACAGAGTGAGTTCCAGGTTCAGTGAGAGAGCATCTGTTTCACACGTGCCTGTACAGGTAAGCACACCTTACATGCGTGTGCTCACACAGGCACATAAAATTAAACAAATAAAACAAGACATTTAAAGCTAAATGTCTTGTTTTATTTGTTTAATTTTATGGACAGTGGAGGTGAGGATTCAAAGCCTGGCAATGCTGATGTCCATAGGTCATTCCCTGGAACCTAATAAGGAGGACAGATGCTCTGGGTATGCATCTGAGATCCCAGCACTCTTGTGGCAAGACAGGAAGCGGGGATAGAAAATCACCTGGAAGCCACATGCCAGCTGGCCTGGAGAACATAGCAGAGCAGAAACACGAGTCAGGGCAAAGAACCAGCTCCCAGAGCCTGTCCTCTGCCCTGTGCTCACATGAATGCACAGTGATAAGAAACACGTGATCGTACTAGGAACTACACAGGTGTGGTGGCACTCAGGAGGCAGAGGCAGGTGGATCTCTGTGAGTTCGAGGCTGGCCTAGTCTACTACATAGTTCTAGGATAGCCAGGGATATGTAGAAAGACCCTCTCTCAAAAAGCCAAAAATAAAATAAAATTAAAAACAAAAACTGGACATTTAAAGGATCACTCTAAAATATAATATTAAAACTAAAGAAAAATACATGACAACAGTTAGGAGAAAAGAGTTTGAACCTGGTATGTAACATAGGACTTAGGGCCACAAACGTCTGGTGTAAAAAGTCTTCCAAACTTGATAAGAAATAACCTGTTTTCTTAAATGGGAAAAACATTTGAACTTATATTTTTATAGAAGATATATAATGGAAAATAAGCATGAGGGAAATCCAGGTTAAAACCACAGTTGATAATGTGCCTGCTAGAATGGCTGATACCCGAAGACCCATTGTACATGTAGTTCTGGCGTCTTCCATCTCCAGCCTTACCCTCACCCCGGTGACGTCCACTGTCTGTGCACTGTGGAAGGCAGGGCTGCCCTCATCCACGTTAGTGTGGGTGTTTTCTGTCTAACAGTCCACTTTATTCTGTGGTAGAGTTCTAGCAGCCACAGAAGAAAGCAACAAAATGGAGCAGTCCAACCTTGGGAAGTTGGAACTGAGTGTCAGAAAGCTGCGGCAGGAGCTGGAGCAGCTGAGCCAAGACAAGCTTGCCCTACACAGTGAGGTAGCCGAGGTGCAGCAGCAGCTACAAGGTAAGGAAGAGGCTGAACTGGAGGCCGGGCTCCACCCACAGACTTCCCTCCGCTGACGTGATTGGTGCAGAATGGTGTAAAATTAGATTATGGATTTAATTATAGCACTCTGTGAACATACTAAGTCTAAGTTGTACACGTTAAGACACACATGGTACATGAATTTCATCTTAAGCTGGCTTTTAAAATTTTAACTTATGTTTCTTAGGGAACAGTTTAAAAATAGAGCAAAAAAGGTTAAATTAATACAAATTACTTTTGGGCCAGTGAGGTGGTTCAGTAGGTAAAGAGCACTTGCCACCAAACCTGACAGGCTGAGTTCTGTCGTTCAAGAGCACACTAAAAGGAGAGACCTGGGAACTGACACCGAGATGTGGCCCTTCATCCTTCACACTGGTGCATGGCACATGTTCACACTCACTCCCACACACAGTACACACACTAATGAGCTGACATCACCCTCAGGTCATAACCGTGACTATGTATGTGGGGGGGGGGGGGGTTGAAGGCAATGGTAAAAATGTCTTTTATTACCAAATAATTTTTTAGGAGAAATGGCTAAGTATTTATAGCTAATGATGTATTTTTTTGAGCCTTTATTATGTTCTAGTCATGATGTATGTACTGTCTCATTTAATTCACATAACACCAATAGATCTGGTGACACACCAGTAACTCCAGCACTCAGTAGGAAAAGGCAGGAGAAACGCAAGTTCAAAGCTAACTGGGCCACATCATGAGACTGTATCAAAAATAAAAACTTCATAGCATTTTTGACATAGAACCAGTATTTCATCTATTTACAGATGGTGCTATTGGGGGTTTTCTTGCTATTTGCTCAAGATCACATAGTTAGTAATAGATAGCAATGCTGTCTATACATTGTCTTCATGAAAGAGTGTACCAAGTCTTACGTTTCCAGCAGCAATGTAGAATATACTTGTTTTGTTTTTTTGTTTGTTTGTTTTTTCAAGACAAGGTTTCTCTGTAGCCCTGGCTGTCCTGGAACTCACTCTGTAGACCAGGCTGGCCTCGAACTCAGAAATCCGCCTGCCTCTGCCTCCCAAGTGCTGGGATTAAAGGCATGCGCCACCACGCCCGGCCAAATATACTTGTTTTTAAACCATGCATCTCACCAACATTATTAGTTAAATGTTTATGAGATTCTTTAATATAGAAACCTTTTTAAATCCCACAAGGTTATATATATAACCTTGATGTCTTTTGGCATCATTGATTTAACAGAAACAAATGTAAATTCAGTTCCAATGTACTTTGAAGGGGGATCCAGTATGTAAACATATATGCTATATGTATACTTGCAAATAGCATTTTATGAAAATGTTTTGGTAGGTAAACAGGAAGCCATAAACTCTCTGCAGGAGGAACTGGATAGCACCCAAGACCATTTGGACCTAGCAAAGCAGGTAAGGCTCAAAATATAATTGGCTTTTTACAGTTCGCACTGCAGCCTCATAGGGCTCCTCACACAGCATCATAAGGTCGTCTACACAGCCCCATAGACCACCCACACTCCCTCACACAGCACCAGAGGGCCTCCTTACCCAGCACAGCCTTCAGATAAGGCTTTGGTCCTTAGGTGGTTCTCTGATCTATTTCAGCTCTTGATTCATTTACTCAAAGCTAAGAAGAAGTAAGGTAGTAGTTAGACCAAAGTCAAACAGCAGTTCAAAGAAGCCTTACCGAGGATGCTGGGATGTAGGGATCCGTGTGCAGAGCAGCTGTCCATTCAGAGCAGGGTCTGGTCAGGTGTTGACTAGAGCAGCTGTGGCCCTGTGCTTCTGATGACCTTGCTCTAGGTGACTCTGAGTCAGCCTGTGAGAATAGGGCTACAGTTTGTGTTTCAGAGGACTTCAAGCAAATGAGATGAAACACCTAATCTTTCTTCTGTACCTCCAGGGTTCTGTGTTTCTAAGACATAAAACTTTTAGAACAAAAACCTGTTTACTTTTAAGATGTCAGTCTTTTTTTAAAGATTTATTTATTTATTTCATGTATGTGGGTATACTGTCCTTGTCTTCAGGCACACCAGAAGAGGGTATAGGATCCCATTACAGATGGTTGTGAGCCACCATGTGGTTGCTGGGAATTGAACTCAGAACCCCTGGAAGAACAGTCAGTGCTCTTAACCACTGAGCCACCTCTCCAGCCCCCAAGATGTTAGATTCTTAAATTTCTCTGTGTTAAAATTTTTTCAGAATTTTTTCTAAGTTTTGAACTTGTCTGAATATTTGATACAGTAACAAAGGCAGATTAATTCTTGAGTCCAGCACCTTCATTTTCTCGACAGCCCTGGGTTACTTGCAGAGCAGCGTTTATTCCTGCCTCGGTGGCAAGGCCGGGAAGCTCTCACTGTGGTCTCACCATCTACTTGTTAGGCGCTAAGACAAGGAAAGCCAGGAATTAACTTCTAGTCCTGGGTACCTTCCTCTAAGTTTGCTGAGAGGATAAAGGAGGTGGCACTTTTCAGACTTGGTGGGCTCTGGACTGACACCGTCACCTTAGGAAGTGGCTCTGTGAGGTGTTTCCGTGTGTTCTTTTGCCTAAAGGACCTGATCCACACCACCAAGTGCCAGAACGAGTTGCTCAATGAGCAGACGCAGCTGCAGGAGGACATCAGCAAATGGATGGCCAGGTTAGAGAGCTGCCAGAAAGAGACGGAGACAAAGGAACAGCAAGTCCAGCAGCTCCAGGATGAGATCAGAGAGAGCAAGCTCCGGCTGGACCAGCAGGAGATGGTACTGTGCTCAGAGGGGTACTCGCTTCCCGGGGCTCTGGGCTTCCCACCTCCCCACCCAGGTCACACTGCCCATGTGCACCTTCTCTGGGACTCTTTGGTTAATATAACTGATAGGTTGTTAAGTCATCCAGCACTCATCCTGTAAAGAGCTTAGTGGCCACATGCTAGTTAATTAGCGACCTGTATCTTCTCACAGTGGCCAGGTGGCTTCATCGTTACAGAGGCACTGGCATTTGTTCTGTCTGTCTGTCTGTCTGTCTGTCTGTCTCCCCTTCTCTGTAAGCGCTTCTCTCTTTGGAACTGGAATCTGAGGATCATCTGGGACATTTGTTCTTTTAATGATCGACTCAGGTTATTGTCTCTCTATTCAGATGTTTCAAAAACTCCAGAAAGAAAGAGAACGTGAGGAGCAGAAGTTCGAGGCTGGTAAAGTGACGCTGGAGCAGCAGCAGAGGCAGCTGGAGAAGGAGCTGACGGACCAGAAAAGCAGGCTGAAGCAGCTGCTCACAGACGTGTCGGCAGCTGAAGGACGCCTGGGAACCCTGCAGGAAGAGGAGCGGCGCATTGAGGGCCTGGAGAGGATGCTGTCCCAGGCCAGTAAGTCCACGGCCACCATCCAGGGAAGGGTGGGAGCGGGGCTGTCCTGGTCGTCTGGTGAAGTATGTGAGGAAGACCCAGACCTGGCCACCCCAGGAGGAGGCAGGAGAGCCAAAGCAGGAAGGAAGGCAACAGCCCTGGGAAGGATGGCCAAGGACGCAGGGAGGTAGGGCGAATGTATCTTTATGGTGAAGTTTGACCCTGAGACTGGCCAATGTGTCTCTTCGTGCCCTTGAACCGTGCACAGGAAAGCAGGACATTACAGTGGGATGTTAGAGTCTCTGAAGGACAAGTTATTTGGGAGTAGTGACCTCAGCTATTGGGAAACACAGTGTCAGCAGCCGAAGGTTGAATGCATGAGCTAAGCTAGAGTTGGATTTACTTTGGAGTCAGTTTGCTCTCCCTTGGCGAAACTTTCTTGAGCCTGTGGAGTAGGCCGCAGACTTGTGCGAGCCAGTACTAGAGGGAAACAGCAGAGTAGGGAACATTCCACTCACTAACAGGCAGCCTGCACTAAGGAGCACAGGGCTCTGCCCACAGCTGGCCCAGGGCCACGGCCAACCCTACTAAGTGTGCACACTCACATTCCAGAACAGCAGCTTTCAGAACGGGAGCAGCAGCTAATGGCCAAGTCAGGTGAGCTGCTGGCCCTGCAGAAAGAGGCTGACGATATGAGGGCCGACTTCAGCCTCCTGAGGAACCAGTTCTTAACAGAAAGGAAGAAGGCAGAGAAGCAGGTGGCCGGGCTAAAGGAAGCACTGAAGATCCAGCGCAGTCAGCTGGAGAAAAACCTCCTGGTGAGTGTTTGCTGCCCTGGGAGTGTAGGGAAATCAATACGTTTACCCGACTTGACACATGCATTTTTCTTATACACAGCTTCATTATGAAGAAAATAAATCATCCATCAACCCAGGCCCTACCCCAGTGGTTATTATTGGTGTATTTTGTCATAATTGATTGTTGAAGCACACAGTGAGTCTTGGCTGCCAGCAGCCATCCTGTGGACAGCACAGCACAGTAGGGAGCTCTGCCCTCTGCTCAGCCCACTGCAGGCTCTAGGCATTGGGTTGGTAGGCACCTTTGCAGAGCCTCAGGCAGCCTGTTTGTGGCAATCTGCCCTTTTTGTTCAGCATTAATTTTTATCAAGCGTTAAAACCAGGAAGCCTGGTCTACCATGCTTTTACCCATGACCTAAGGGGTGGGGTGGTGATGACATCAGTCAGAGCAGTGTGCACAGTGTTTCCAGGAGTGGCTGTTTCCAGCGCTCTCTGGAGGGACTAGTAGAACTGCTGTATGAAGGAAATCTGATGCGTTATCAGAAGGTGGTGTGCTTTAACTAGGACTTGGGCAGGATGATCGGAAAGATAGATTTAAGCTGGCCATGGTGGCCCAGTCCTCTAATCCCAGACTCAAAACCAGAGGCTGGAGGATCTCTGTGAGTTCGAGGCCAGCCTGGTCTTACAGTGAGTTCCAGGCCAACCAGAGCTACACAGTGAGACCCTGTCTCAAATCAATAAATGATAATCCCTACAGCCCCTGAAGGATGTTGCCCTTTCATGGGTCACTGATGGGGCTGAGGGAGGGGAAGGTGACTTGTCAGAGGTACTGCTAAAGATTTGGCTTCAAACACTGGATTCAAATTCTCCCAGTCACACTACACCTGCCTCCAGAATGCTCCATTTCACAGTTGTAGAAACTGAGGTCTTTACATTGCTGGTGAGTGTGGAACCCGTGTGTGTCTGCAAAGTCCTTTGCCTCCCTGCATGCTAGGAGCAGAAGCAGGAGAACAGCTGCATGCAAAAGGAAATGGCTACAATTGAGCTGGTGGCCCAGGACAACCACGAGAGGGCCAGGCGCCTCATGAAGGAGCTGAGCCAGATGCAGCAGGAGTACCTGGAACTCAAGAAACAGGTGTGCACCCCAGAACCCCAGCTGACCAGCCCGGGCCACTGTGCGGGCACAGGCAGGGTTTATTGTTGTCAGTATCTCTTTAACAGGAATGTGGGACTTGTGAAAGCTGACTGTAAAGAGTGTTCTTCAAGTTAATTTTTTTCTTAGCCTTAAAATTTAGACATAAACTTAAGGAAAAAGAATTGGTTGAAAATCTACTCTTAAAATTAAATGAACTAGCTTTTTTTTAAAAAAGATTTATTTATTTTTATTATATGTAAGTACACTGTAGCTGTCTTCAGACACTCCAGAAGAGGGAGTCAGATTTCATTACGGATGGTTGTGAGCTAGCATGTGGTTGCTGGGATTTGAACTTCGGACCTTCGAAAGAGTAGTCGGGTGCTCTTACCCACTGAGCCATCTCACCAGCCCATGAACTAGCGTTTTAAAGTGATCTTATTTATTTACAGATTTATGGTTATGTGTGAATGTGTACGTGTGTGCGCCCACACCGTGGTGAGCATGAGGAGGTCAGAAGACAACTTGTGGGAGGCCGTTCTGCTCGTGAACTGGGCTCTGAGGATTCAGTTCGGTGTGAGGCTTATTAACAAGTGCCTTACCTGCTAAGCCAGCTCAGCTGACTGGCTTTAAGTGGGTGTGCAGGCCCAGGACCTGAGTGTGCTGGTGGATATGTGTGTGGGAGTGGGAGGAGCCTTGGCTCTCATTCTCAGGAATGCCAGCATGTGTTTAGATGGACTGGCCTGCAGTGAGCCCCCATGCCCAGCACGGTTATGTGTGTTCTGGGGCTTGAGCTCAGGTCTTCATGCTTGCAAGTTTACTGGCTGACTTTTTGTGTTGTGTGTGTGCATGCGCACCCATGCCCTTGTCTGTAGCAATATACATCTGTACACATACATGTGGAGGGCAAAGATCACACGCAGGCGCCATTCCTCAGATGTCCACCTTGCTTTTTGACAAGATTCCCATCTTAGAGTTTCTGTTGCTATGCTAAAAGACCATGACCAAAAGCACCTTGGGAAGGAAGGGGTTAATTTCAGCTCGCAGCCCTCAGGCCACACTTCATCAGGACAGGAAGTGAAGCATGCCTTGGAGGAACTTGGAGGAACTCTGCTTACTGGCAGGAAGCTGCTTACTAGCGTTCTTCTCATGGCCTGCTCAGACTGCTTTCTTGTACAACTCGGGACCATCAGCCTAGGAGTGGCCCCGCCACAGTCTGTGGGACCCCCTCCTCCCCACACACACATCAGTCAGCAGTCATGAAACCGCCTGATGCACTCACCTATAGGCCAGTCTTAGGGAGGCATCTTCTCAATTGAGAGGCCCTTTTCCCAAATGACTATAGCTTGTGTTAAGCTGACATAAAACTAACTAACTCACTAGCTCTCACTGGGACCTGAGGCTTACCAATTAGGATATGCCCCATCCACGAACCTGTCTTTATGCCCTAGCACGGAGGTACAGGCACATGCCACTATACTAGCTTTTATGGGAAAGCTGGAAATCCAACTCTAGTCCTCGTGCCCAGCAAGCACTGCACTAATGGAACCTTCTCCCCAGCTGTTTCTGTTGATTGTTTGCTGTGAGTGTGGGTGTTGCATGCACTTAAATGGTTCATGTAGAGAGCCAGGGAAGAGCACTCGATATCTTCCTCTAATTGTTCTACTGCCTTGCGACAGGGACTCTCACTGAAACTTAAGCTCACTGCTAGGCTAGGCTGGCTGGCCAGTGAGCCCCAAAGACTGACCTGCCTCTACCTCCCTAGTCCTGGAATGACAAGCATGGTCCCTCACCCAGCCTTGTGGGTTCTGAGGATTGAACTCGGGTCCTGATGCTTGCAAATCAAGAACTGCGTGTACTAACTGAGCCTGTCCAGGGTGTGTGATCTTCCAGGTAAGACGCACTAAGCGACTCAGTTCTAAGTCCTGATGTTTGACCCCACCACCCTGCTTAGGTAGCAAACCAGAAAGACTTGGAGAGGAGGCAGATGGAGGTCAGTGACGCAATGAGGACGCTGAAGTCGGAGGTGAAAGACGAAATCAGAACCAGTCTGAGGAACCTCAACCAGTTCCTTCCAGAACTTCCAGCAGATCTAGCGTCTATTTTGGAAAGAAATGAAAACTTAAGAGAGTTGGAAAGCTTGAAAGAGAACTTCCCGTTTACCACAAAAGAGAGGATTTTTGAAGAAAAATCCAACTTTCCCCAAGTTCACATCATGGTAACGTTTGTCCAGCTGTCCCGGGCTTCAGAGTGAGAATCTGATTCCCGCCTCCCCCGAGAAAGCTAAAAACAGATTTGGGAGCACCAGGGAGGGAGGGAAAGATGGTTGGCTCCCACCTGTGGCAGTCGGTGACTCATTGGTCTCCTTTTCTCTCTGAAAAAGGATGAACACTGGCGTGGAGAAGCACTCCGTCAAAGGCTGCGCCGCCATGAAGATCAACTCAAGGTTGCCTCTTAAAAAACCAGAGAAAGTCCCTGTGAGATAATTGGCACTTGGCAAGAGTAGGGAAAGATTTCCATGTGCAGTCTACTGCAACACTCAGGAGGATGCTTATAGATCACACTTAAGACGTTCAGAGAAGCTGACATTACAGATAGCAAATGGCTATCAGCATTCAAGCCCATCTGAATTCTAGGGCATTGGAGGATAGCCCAGTGGTACAGCACTTGTCTAGCACATGCAAGGCACTGGGTCCAATCTAGAATCTTGGTGTCAAGCTGTGTTCTTTAACCTCTATAACGCTGTTCCTTGAGACAGGGTCTCTCTGTACCCTAGAATATCCTAGTACTACAGGGTAGCCCTGAATTTGGGGCTGTCTGGCCTGTTTCCCCAGTGCAAGGATTGGTGATTACTGCCATGCCCTACCCTCATATCTGTTTATTAAAGTTAGCTTGTTTATCAAATGTGAAGAAGCAGAGTACATTCAGGAGCATTTCTTCCATGTAAACCCCACATCTGATAACACTTTCCAGGCTCAACTTCGACACTGTATGTCTAAGCAAGCAGAAGTATTGATCAAAGGAAAGCAGCAGACAGAGGGCACCCTACACAGTCTGAGGAGACAAGTTGATGCTTTAGGAGAACTGGTCACTAGTACCTCCACAGACTCAGCATCATCACCCAGTCTGCCTTCCCTTGTGGAGGACTCCCAGCATGGGCATAGTCAGGTAAGAGGAAGCTCTCTAGAGTTACTTGGAAACTTCGGGGTAGGTGGTCCAGAAAGACTGAAATGCCACCCTCAACTGTCTTAGCAAAGACTATTTGTCTGCCATCGCTGGGGAAAGCTTATAGGTGCAGAAAGAATAGGCAAGCTGTAGCTTAGACGGTGAATTGGAATTGGAGCTAGGATGACTCAGGAGAGATTTAGTGTGTGTCCTCAACTTCTGGATTTATTTTCAGTATAGAGGGTTGGAGAGATGGTTCAGCAGTTAAGAGCACTGAAGCTTTACCCAGACTAAGTTCCTAGCACTCATCTGGCAGCTCTCACATTCATGTGTTTGATTTCAAAGGACCCGTCACCCTTTTCTCCACAAGCACCAGGCACCCCAACAGTGCAGACATATACATGCAGGCAAAACAGCCATATACATTTAGAAGGAGTAAGAGCTTAGGCCTGTGAGGTTAAATGTGGGTTTCCCTGGGTTTTAGGTGGTACCTCTCATGTCTCAAAGACATTTGAATGCAGACTTCACTTCCTATTTATAAAACTCTGGACATCACAAAGGTTTCTGTGTGGGACTTAGTTATCAGTCATCTAATAGAAAAAAAAATAACTCGTGGAACTGACCAACAGTAACACATTGTGAGCAGAAAATGGCTTCCATTTTCAGGTGCTTACTCTATGTACATACTAAAAACCATACATACAACACCCCATTTAGAAAGGTACAAATTGTCCCTTTGTGTAGGTAAGGAACTACATGAAGTTGTAAGTAACAGGTCAAGGGTATAGCAAAGGACAGACAGATCAGGATACAGAAGCCAACCTACCTTTACCAAGAAGCAGCGGATCCTGAGTATACTGTAAATCACAAGGACTAGCCAAGGACAGTTTTGTAGTGAGAATTTTAGTTTCTTTAAATACAGAAATGTTACATGAATATGGTTTTGTTTTGATCTCAGGTATGGGATACGGAGCTGCTCTCATGCTTTTGTGGGGGGTGTGATTTTGCCAGCTGCCAGTAGTTTCCACAAGTGTATGATGTTTGGAATTCTGGGGACTCTTGAAAGGGTATATAAGTGCTAGAGCCCCGAAGGGCATCGCTCCCGCTGGTTAGCCAGTTGGTAGTTAGTTGTTGGTTAAGTGGTCAAGTGTAGAAAATCATGAGATATCCTGACTGCAAAGATCAAACTTGCCCCAGGGAACTCAACATCCCTAAACAGCAGAAAGTAGTCTAATAATATCCACCGCCTCCCCTCCCCTCCCCTCTAGTCTTTCTCTCCTGCCTAGTGTTGGGAGATTGAAAGGGTGGAAGAAGAGGAGTGGGAAAAGGTGGTAGAAAAAGGAACTCAGCCTACAGCCAAGTTTCGATGGATACACAGTTGTTTCTTTGACTGGCCTGAGGGGCAGATAGCTAACCTGAGACACAAACCTAATGAGCAGCGGGGCTAAGATTTTAATATGGTTATCTTACCACCTGTGGTTGAGACAAGTCAGGTAAAGGCCCAGACCATATGGCCCTCCAGAGCTTAGACTGTAAGGCAATAGCACAGGGCCCATACATGAGCCTTGGGGGTACTCTACAAGATATCAGAGGCATAGGTGAATTGTAGGCAGTGTTTTAGTCTGTGGTTGTCATCTGAGCCACAGTGGCATGAAGCCTTAAATAGGGTTGGGATTGGGGGCTGGATTCTGTGCCTAAAATGAGTTCCCTTCTTTTCAGAGCTCCTTCCAAGTTCTGCAAGTTCCATTAGAAGAACCAAACAGTTACCGCCACTAAGTTTCCTGCTTGCAGGTACGTTAGCCAACCAGCACTTAATTAAAACATGGAATTCTGGCAGCCCCAGGAAAACTAACCTCATCTTTCATCATTTTATAGCAGTTCATCTTAAAGCATTTGGGGGCTGGAGCTATCTATGGCTTGATGGTAGAGCACTTGCCTAGCACATGTACGTCCCCAGATTCAATCCCCAGCAGGTCCTTAAGCACATTATTTTGCCAGTCATCACACCACCACCACATCCTGTAAGGCCTTGTCTGGTTAGAGGTTTAACTCATCCGTTCTGCTTGTCTTACTGTAGGAAAAGAAGCTCCAGCCAAGGTCAGGAATACAGCCATGTGTAACCATAAGAGGAAATAGCTACTCTCCTACCTCACTGACATCCTAATGGAATGTCAATCAAGATCCTGTGAAGACTGAAAATGCATTGTAGTTTGTACCATTTATACCGAGGTGTCTGTAAATCACATGCACTTGTGGGACTAGATGTGTGTATCTAACATAGGATGTAAGGGGCTATTTTTGACTCTCCTCCTCCTCCAATGATGAAATATTTTTTAAAGACAGTGAAACCACATATACTGAGTCCATAACTGGTATGTCTAGTTACCATGGAAAAGAATGTACTAAAAGCCCCTAGGCTTAATTAATAAGTTATTATTTTTGATTCTGATCCAAAGTTTATTTTTAATATGAAAATAAAGGTACAGTCAACTTGTGTCTGTCATCCGCAGGTTACCTTTATTCTAAGACAATAACAATATCCCAGTCATTTCCTACCACTTTTTACCTGGTCTACTTAGCAGCAAGTGCTTCATCAGAAGTACCTATTAAGAATTCATCACATGTAGGCTGCTTTTCCTTATTAAAATAGTAATTCTTGGTGGAAAACATCAAGACTATACTGTGGAGACTCAGTTCTGATGGTGAGTATATTACAGACAACCTTTAAGCATTCAACTCTGTGACTGATCCATTTAGTTAAAAGCAAGAGTAACTGTCTGATGATGTTGACTATGTTGACTAGACAGCCTTTTGAGCCACCATCAGCATTGTAGCATGTCAGCTCAGCGCAGCCCAGCATCCCTCACTAAGCTATCTGGCTAGTTACAGAATACGTATAATTACAAGAGACAATAGAAGTCACACTGCTTACTGCACATTATCTAGATGACCTGTATTTCCAACACAAAACTTGTCTTTTGTATTCATATACTTTTACTTTATGTCTTTGCAAAATGCTTAAAGGTATGGACTAATCCCAACTATTGACACAGTACAGGAATAGGACCTAATGAAGGTGAAGTAGTCTTATTCCCACATAAATCTTCATCTCTACTACCACATAAATAGTAATAGAAATTGCCTGGTCTTTTTTTCTGTTTATGATGAGGGAACTACACCATCTATTTAAGGCCACATTTAAAGCAGTTCTCAAAACTGAGCTTTCAAAACACCTGATTTCAAAACCTACAGCCGGGGGCTGCTTGCTTAGTTTGTGCAGAATCCTGGGTCTGACCAACCACACACACCAACACAACCAGAGGACATCTTAAAAAAACCTTGTATAGCCTTACTAGTACCATGTGACCACCACCACCCAACTCCTTCCAGCCATCATTTCATTGAACACGTTATTACTTCAAAAACAAAACAAAACACCAAAAATCAACTCCACATTGTGTTGGAGTACTAGTTACCACCAGAGGGGTTCCTCCACAGCAAAAGCAGAGTGAGAAAGCCAGAGGAGGCATCTGCACAATGACAAGCTTTTGTGGGTTAAAAATGAACAGAAATCCACTCTGCCCAGATCCACTGGCTCACAGATGCTGCACTATGACAATCTGCTTATCTTTAAGCTCCCAAATTTATTACACGCTGGTTACACAAACAAATAGAATTTGGCCCCATATACAGAAAAGGGAGAACACTATTAGCTAGCAATGTGCTGGCCTCAAAGATGCAACATACATGGATGAAACTCCAGCTCAATTGGTAGCTTTACTGCTACTCAGACCTCACCATACACTAAGTGCAATGCTGTAGTAAAAACTGATAGTTCAAATATTCATCTGAAAAGTCTTACAGATCAAAAATAATGCAACTATGTTCAATTTAATCTAGATACAGGTACTTTATTTACAAATATTTAGATAATAGCATTTTGTTACATCAAATGAAGAGTACAGCAGTCTGAATAAATCCTTCTGTCACAAAAACAATTAGGACCCACTGTCACTTTGGGAAATGGGGTATTGCACCTAAACAAGCCGAAGGTCTTCACTCTGTGATTGCTACCTTATGTCCCGATGGGTGATTTGTTTTGTTTTGTAAATATATACACACACCAGCAGGTCATGGTCCCTGGGCGAATCCCCTGTGATGCAACAGTGTAAGCAAATGGATCACTCTACATCTTTAACAGAATAGATCAGTCTACTCCAAGATTCCTTTAAGTTAAACAAGGACAAAAAGGTGAATCCACAAGAAAACCGAATCCTATTTTCTGCACATTCCAGTTTTGGCTTTTATTTAACATTGACTATACAAAACTCTGGAACTACCACATGTTTATAATCCAGAAGATGTACTTTTACATTAGTGTCTGGTAAAGAGGGATTTAAAATGTGTATTTTAACACAGCAATGAGCAGAGAGCATTTTATATAATGTGCTGGGGCTTACCTACGTGCACTTCCAATGACCTCTCAATTCCCAGCCACTTTAAACTCAGCTAGAAACCAACCAAGAGAAGGGAAGAACTGAGTGAAGCAGATGCTGCCTAGAGATCTGTTTCTCTTGCAAGGCGTTCTTTCCGTGGCCAGACCACCCAGTGCAAAGTAGCAACTTACATGATGTCAGCATACACATTTAGAAACACCTTCCCTTTTACAAAATAATTTATGCCAACATGACATAAGATAGCCCCTCATACTATGAACACAAAGGATAATACTAAATTATCTCACTGTAGTGTTAAAAACGCACAATTTAAAATCCCTTAACAGCAGACCTGTGGTTCTGGCTATCTGGTCCAGAAGTTGACCATTCCAAGATAAAGGTATAAAAGCTTAAAATGTGCAATATTAAACCCAGCCTTCTTCCTTTTCCTATACAGTAAGGCAAGAATGCAGCCTATAACACAAAATGTTTACAAAAAGAAAAGCAGGTGAGCGCGTTGATTACACAAGAACAGTTAAGAAAATCAGCAGGTATGCCACAGTGCAAAGATGGAGTAGAATCCGCTAGTGTTTCCGCTGATGCCAGGAGCTCTTTCCAGCATTATGTCTGTCCCCAAACACTGCCAGCACCAAGGAGTGGAGCCAGTATTACTTGTGAGCTGCTGTTGTGTCTTATTTCCGTGTGTGAAATGGAAGAGTAACATGGTCACATATAGGTCACACTGTACAAACTGGTATTTTATACTGTTCCAATGCCAGTAATCAATTTATTTTCTTCATTAAAATAATATACACAGAAGGTATTGTTAGTTAGGTTCCTTCAAATTTTATACATATTTACTTTCTGTTAAAGAGAAAAGGATAAAATAGTGTAAAAATTAAAAAAAAAAGATAAAGCTATTAATTAAGCACAAGAAAAGATAAATGGGTATTTTTCCCTGTGCAAGGCTAAGACAGAAGCAAACCTCATCAAGAAAAATGCCACCCCTACAACAGGGAATTTATCCAACAAAAACAAAAGCAGTTGCAGACCCCTTTTCTCTACCATCCAAAGTCATTTCACAGCAATGAACTTACTGGCTACAACAGACATACTCAACAGTTTAAAGATGGGAGGAAGGCTGAAAAGATCAAATTTAAACCGTACAGCGAGACAAAGCCTTGCCAAAAGGGAAGGTAAAAATCAGGTCCAGCAGCAGTGCTCAGTTTAAATCATATATTGGTGACAAACCTATCACAAGGACAATCAAAGGGGGAAAGTCTAGATTTACCATGCAGGAGAGATTTATTACTCTACTTGCCTTTGATAACCTGATTACATCTAGATGTTTAGCAGTTTAGTATTGTTAAACTGTTTTTACAAGAGTTGTTTTTTCTTTTTTCTTTTTTTAATTAAACCCAGTAAGATGTACAGAAGACAAGGAGGCAGTAAAAAGTACTGCTTCCAACAGACAGAGGTGAAAGGTCAAATGAGGGGCCAGAGCAAAGAGGTCACTAGCAGCCACAGCCTTCTCTCTGGGGTTGGGGTTCACTGGTTAGCCGTCCTCCCTGCGGGGCTGAGGGTTTGTGTTGTACACCAGACTCGGCAGCATTCAGATCCAGGCTTCCATCCTGAATGTTCTGATAGATTTTCTTGGCAGCCTCAAGAAAAGCATCTTCTACATTCTCTCCCCTAAGAGACAATCAACAACTTTATTTACAAAGCACAGCTTTCTAGAAAATGTAAGGCATTTACACTGACCTGCTAAACCTTTAGTCAACTGCCATGATGTCTTCCACTTAGCCACTGTCATCTAATAAGAGATTACCAGAAGACTGAGCTAAGAGAACATAGGAAATGTTTTTGGTGGTGAGTAAACAACCCAGTACCAAGCTGTTTCTAAAGCTCAGTTTGCATATTTACATCGTCTACTCACTGCAGGGCTCTGTTAATATACTGCATGAAAACTGAGACGGCCACTCTGAAATGAGCAGGTGCTCCAAATAAAACTTCTCCAAATGTACCGACAGGATTCCAGGCTTTCCATTATTTTATGAACAGCCATGTATAAAACTATGCTATCTTTATCATGCAATGGTGACATAGTCATGTTTAACCATGTTCACAGCTCAGTTCTCTTGGGACCAACAGCAGAGATAAATAACATGAACAGGTTGGCCTGTCCTTGCCTGGTGTGATACAGAACTATGACTGGGAGTGCTGGGATCAATGCTAAACTCCAAGGCAATCAGGAAATGTTCGCTGTGTCTCATTAGTCACTAAGTATGGAGTCCTTGAATCATTAAGGTGCTGTGTGAACATGCTGGCCCAGTGCATGTTCAAGATACCAAACTCAACCTCAGCTGTGAGAGTCAAACACTTGTGAGATGTCAGCACAGTTTCATTTATTAAGCTGGGTTACCAGTGGACACAATGAGGTACAACCCTTTAAGTAAAAGGGTCCCATTCTCTTGTAAAGTGAAACAGGAGCTTCTTCTGCTCACTGCTCTTCCTGCTGTCCACGGCCTCACTACACAGCACAGTTCCCACGCCTGTCTACAGCATCACTCACTTACACAGCACATGATTCTACTCTGCATGGAACTGAAACATGATCTACATTTTAGCCATACTTACGTTTTTGCGCTTGCTTCAAGGAACAATAAGCCTAAAAATAAAATTCAGACTAAAATTAGGACATTGCAGAGTCAGGAGTGCTCCAGTCACATGTGAGTAGGCCCCACAGCTGTCAGTACTCCTACTCCAGCCCTCATGAAGGAGCACGTGTCTGAGGTGCAGGGGCAGATCAGTACTTGTCACTCAGTAGCTGCACTACTACTAACAGGTATCATAGAAACAAACACTTTATTTCCTTATTGAGATTTCTGAATAGAACAAGTTAAAAAAACAAAATTCGAATAGCCGGCATGATCTAATTCTCCTTTCTTTTAAAAAATCCCATAGGAGAGTGTTAAGTCTCAAACCCACCGTTTTCCTCAGCAAACTGTTTGGCTTCTTCATAGGTAACATCTCTCTGTGCTTCCAAGTCTGCTTTATTTCCTATGAGAATTATTACCTAATTCGTGAACAAAAGAAAAGATATCTTAGAACAAAAATACCTATGAAAATTCTCAAATACAAAAGCCTTGACAGAAAAAAAGATGAGCCCTGGACTACACAGCATAAGGCAAGAACACTGAGCAGAACTTTCACAACAAGCTGGCTCAGGTTCTGAAAAATGACTGTAAGGAAGAGAAGGCATATTTCAGATTTGTGGGCCCCACACAAGTCTTGCTGAATATTATTTTTATTGTTGTCACAAATCTCTTAAAAATAGAAAAGTCATTCATTAGGTGAATATGGCTCACAAGCCAATTTGTTCATATCTGGTCTAGGCCAAAAAAAAATAAGCAAAATTAATAAGAAGGCCCTAAAATTAAGTGCAAAGTGCTGTTACCATGAACACTCCCTGGAGAAGGCTTATAGCTTTCAGTTCTCAAAAGATTCTGGGACCTTGAGGAAACTTGAAAACCACTAGTTTAATTCATTCAGGGTAACAGTAATTACCTTCCCCTTAAATTCAAGACAGAGTTAGCAAAGAGGGCATTAGAACCTTAGAGAATGCAAACTGTGACCTAAAGACAAACTATCCCAGGAGAGGTGTAAATTTCTATCAACTTATCAGCAATGCGTGTGTCTGTGAAAGAAGCTGAGGATGGGATAAATACGCAATAGGTTCAAATCCTGGAACAAATACCACACTCTGTCATCTACTTTGGAGTTACCTACTCGAGTAAAATTGTTAAAAGACTAAAGGTAGCCGTAGAAAACAAAGGGGTTTTGTTTGTTATTTAAAGCACAAAGGGGGAAGATATCAGCCCCTCTTCTACTTCCTGCCCCCTTTAACCAGATACAGAGGTTAGGAATCAATGATTTCAACAAAAAAGTGCTTCCCAACTTTTTTTTTCCATATAAAATTAGTACTTGTACTTGTCTCTTCCACTTTCAAATATTTGGGTCCAGTGAACTAATCAATTATTTCCAAGTAAGTTACATGGGTATAATAACAACAACAATAACAACAACAGCAGCAATAATAAAATCATTCTTCAAAGTGCAAGTGACTACTGACAAGGGAAAATAATGTTCATAGTCATTTGAACAATAAAATAATGGCACTTAACAAAAAGATCAAACCCATTCAAATCAAGAAATACTATCTTCAGTATGGGCAAGCATTTGCCTAGCAGGCACTCAGCTATGGTTTTAATCTCCAACACTCCACTCTACCACAACTCTCTTCAAAAAGAAGTATTTTCTCTTTCCCAACTACATATCAATCTCCAATCTTCATTGCCCACCTCCCTCCCTCAAGAGGTAGTCTTGTAACAAAGTGGCACAAAACATTAACAAAAATGAAGAATACATACTTTCCCCATAAAAACAAAAGGCAATTTCATAGGAAACATAGTAATATAAATAAAGTGTGCTTCAAAAAACATTTTCAAAATTTTTTAGTAACTCACAGGGCTACATTATACTGTCAAAACGAGAAACTAACACTGGTACAATTACTGCCCTAAGATACCAGTGTTTTTTGTTTGTTTGTTTTTCAAAAGTGTATGTGGCTGTACCCACATGTGGCTCTGTGCAGTGTTAGAATAGACTCTGGCTGTCACCTCAATCTGGGCACAGAATTATCAACATCATCACCAAGAAACTGCTCTGGCTGTTTTTTCCCAGTTCTATCAACTACCTAACCTGTCACTAACCAACCCTTGGCCATCACTAGTTTGTTCTTTATCTATCTACAATACTGTCATTTTGAAATATGTCAATAGAATCATAGAATATGTAAGCCTTTTAGATTTTTTAAACTCAGCAAAATTCTCTTCAGATTTATCAGCTGATGCTGTTACCCTAATTGCTTCTTCAGTGTGGCTGAATACCAGGTCACTGAAGTGGGAATTGCAACCAAACTGTTGCTGTTCACATATCTGTGGTAGCTGGACTGATTTCCGTTTTTAGTTATCACAAATAAAGCTGCTATGAACATTTATCCATAGGTCTCTATGCATAGCAACAGCCGAGTTTAGTATAAATGAAAATGAAAGCTCTAGGCTCTACACTAGCAAAACAGATCTCTTACCAAGTGCAGGAGGTACAAAGCTAAGTGAAACACTGTTCTTGCAACACCCTCCAGGATACCAGAAGGCCCTGCTCGACTGTGCTCTCCACCACTGAACCATTCACATTTCTAATTCATCATTCAGGTGGTTTTATGGCTTCTCAGTAAACCTGAAGGTTCTCTCTGCTAGACAATAACCCACTGAGGACCAGAAACATGTTTATCTTTGCATACTGTGAAATCTAGCATGGTAGCTGTCCTTCAATAGCTCAGTATCTTTTCTGTCTTGCTAAGAAGTTAATTACTTAAAGTATATAGAATACTTACTTTTAGTTGACATTTTATTGAGATAATTACAAATTCACATGCAACTGTAAAAAACCAAAAAGAGCCCTTGCACAGTTTTGCCCAGTTTCCTCTAATGGTAATATTTTACAAACTTAATCTAGAAGTGTTTTAAATTTATAATTTCAGATTATAATAACTCCAACTGATAGCACCACCTCATTCATAGCTTTTTGTTTTTGTTTTCAAATCCAAACATAAAAAGTATAATAAAAATACTTGGGGCTGGGGATGTAGCTTCATGGCAGATCATCTGCCTCGCATAAATGAGGCCTGCATCTCTAGCATTAAAGAAAATCTGAATGCAATGAATAAATGAGTGAGTGAGAGAATGAGGGAATGGTCTCTTAATCTTAGCACCCAAATAACAATATCTCACCAGTACAAGGCCAGCCTGTTTGGGTTAGCTGATTTTAAATCTCTATACAGTTAAGTGTTGACTTACAGTGTTTGGATTGGTGAGATTCCTTGCGTCTGTCAACCAGCTGCTTAAGTGGTTATATGTACTTCTTCTGCAAAAGTTAAAATTAAAATGTGTTGATTCTACATACGATTGCCATTTGTTCAGAACAACAACAACAAAGAACCAGGTGTGATGTGCCTTACACATGTAATCCCAGCAAGCCAAAGGCACGAGAGCCCTGAATTTGAGCCACCATGGCACTAAGTGAATTCCTTATACCATGGCTTGTACAACAGTCTCAAAAACAAACAAGCAAATAAACATATAAGTCTGTACATAATACATATACAGAATTTAATTGAAAGACCCAAACTATGTGTATTTTTACTTTGATGAGATGGCTACTCCAAAGAACAGCTGTAAACACAACCAACATAATTCTCAAGACTCTAGCCAAACTTTGTTTTGTGTTTTGAAAAGTCTCCCTCTGTAGTTCAAGCCATCTTCCCTCTCTTAATGTAGCCAACTTTCTCTCAATCCTCCCATGTCTTTGATTACAGGTGTGCCACCATACCTGGCCACAAACCCATTATTTTTTTTTAATTAGGTATTTTCTCTATTTACATTTCAAATGTTTTCCTCTTTCTAGGTCTCCCCTTTGGAAAACCCCCTATCCCATTTCCCCTCCCCCTACCTCTTCAAGGGTGCTCCCCCACCCACCCACTCCCAAACTCATTAATTTTAAATAGCTCAATATCCAACTATATTAATAATATCAGAAGTATATATATAAACACACCAATGTGCAAGCAAGGTACATAGAATATTCAGAACCAAGATTTGCAGTTTAGAGTCAAAACTAACATTCCTTGAAATTATCCATATTTTCTAATCACAAATTGGATAACAGTACCAAAATGTTTACCAAGCAAAATTCCCAAAGGAAAAAATATTTTTGCTTCTACCTTCAAGTTACGATTTTTAGTCAGAAATAAAAGACAGACATATTAAATTAGTACATAATTCATCTTTCCTAAATTGTTCTTTTAGTTTCTTTTTTCTTTTTCCTTTTTTGAATGTTTCCCAGGCCCACCAACTTGTGACCATCTTCCTAAATGCTAGAATTCCAGGCATATGACACCATGCCCAGATTACTACTCTGGACTGAGTTAATACACAGATTAAAAACTGCCTTTAAAAAAGGCATTTAATGAGTTCATCTAAAAATTCAAGACCTCAGCTACCGGAAAGAAAGCTTGTATCTTGTCACTCTTATCTGCATGGCACTTAAAGCCGCTAGAGATTCAGACTATGGCACTGTTCTATTCCACATGGTGTCATCTGCACTAGTCCAGTTGACCCTAACACAACAAATCAATCCACGCACAGACGGTCTCTGGGTTAGGATGGCTCAGCTTTCTACTCTTGACTTCACGATATATTCTGACTGTCTGGCAAAACAACTGACATAATAAGCTTCATTATCAATTTAGGAAAATGGCTTGTAACAATTATAGCTGATGCCGAAGATAAAAAGCATTATTAAAGCAGGAACTTCTAAGCTGTAAAATGTTAAGGATTTACAGAAATAAGTGGTAGAAAATAGTGTCATTTCTCTACCAGCAACCTGTGACTATGAACTGTCTAAAGTCATCTAACATCCAAAGTACTTCTTTCAGTAAATACTGAAATAAAACGCATCACCATAAACCCTTTAAAAATACAATTTACTTTTAGTATCACTACTAAATTCTAGAACATTCACAGGATCCCCAAAAGAGAAATTTTGTGCCCAGTAACTGCCATGTCCTTGTAATCTTCCTGCCTATTCTAGATAAATAGAGTCACAAGTGGCCTTTACACTTACATATAGCATTTATCAGTCATCCTTTTTATAGCTCAAAAACAGTTCATTGTGTGGATAGCCACCTGATGTATATTCATTCCTTTAGCTGATGGACATTTCTGCTGTTTCCATATGAAGTGCTTGCATACACTTGAATACACATAAATTTCACCACAGTATTACTATACTTAAAAGATATGTTTAAAAAGCAAAATAAATTGCATTTTAAGCACACATCATATTTAAGTGTATTGGTAATGTATGGGACATTTAATTACATTAAGTCTTCAGGAATGCAATAAAAACTCATATTGAGGCAGTTCTGTACAACAGCCAGGTTTACAGTCTCCATTTACTGATCGTGTTACCAACTGCCCATTGAGTGAGGAAAATGAAGACTTCCTTTACTGTGTGCTGAGACTTTACTGAGGTTTTAGATACATGATTATAATCAGTCCCTATAAATATTCTAAAGGCAGCATTTTCAAGAGTGTGTCAAAGTCAGAGAAGTTAGCAAGGGGCTCCTTTCCTGTGGACGGCTCAGTCTTATGCTCAGGTTCGCTGACTGTTTAAAATGAAACAGCATAAAGCTTTTTCTCAGTAACTCTCCAGCTGTCCCTCGGTTCCACTCCCTTCTCGCTAAGGAGGAAGTCTTCTTAGGGGTGCTTTTGGCTGACGCTCTGCATCATGATGAAAGGAGACTGGTTCATTTTTATCTTACAGGAGAGAGCTGTTCAGGTCTAGTAAGTGGCAGTTTGACTACATGCTCCAAAGTCAAACCTTTATATTCCTGTTTTGTGACATCATGTCTAATGTTCTGAGTTTCTAGAAAGAGCCATGTTGTCATGAATTGAATCCTGATGCAATGTTTTAAGTCACTTCAATCCATGGTAGAAAAATGAATTTAAGTAAATGAGTAATTACTCAAACATCATACATAAACCAACACCAAAATGTCAAAAAAGTCAACTTATCATAAAAGAACCTTTTGTTGGCCTATAGATGAGAAAACAGGATCTGTTTCAGTCTATCATGCTTCCAACGAGACTAAGTATTTCACTCCTCACTGCTACTATTTACAGAGGGTGTCAATTTTAACACAGACTGAATACAATTCCGAAGCACTGGCTTGCCTTTCTTGAGAGAAAAGTCTCATACAAAGCCACCTCTCTGCAACAACTAACTCAGCTCCACAAACTGTGCTCTTCTTTTAGGTCCCCATTATCTCATGGTCTTTCTTTAACCAACTTCCAGGGAAGAAGATCAGAATGTTAATTTTTCAAGCTTTAGAGTAGAAATCATAAAACCCAAATAAATTAGTTTACAGATATCCAATTATAAACTAAAGGAGGCCCAAATCAATAGAAAAGAAACCATACTGCCCAAAGTAGTGGTCTACTCCAAAGTGGGACATCATCTTACCTGGTGATGTCATACACCATGAGCGCACCTGCAGCTCCTCTATAGTAGCTCCGTGTAACCGCTCTGAACCGCTCCTGCCCTGCTGTATCCCAAATCTGCAGTTTGATTTTTTGACCACTAACTTCAATTATTCTTGTACCAAATTCAACACCAATTGTGTGAGGACAATCAGCCATAACTGTTGGAGAAGAGGAAATAGACAAATTTCAAAAAATGTGTGTGGAAAGCAGCACAAAAATGCTATGTTCTCAATTATATTTTACTTATCAATTACAACATACTGGCCTCTTTTTCCACTACCCATGATAAGAATTGTATTCTAAACTTTAGCCAGTGATAAAGATAGAAAAAATCCTATTATTATTTCAAAATTAAATTATAGTGAATAAATGATACATACAGGAAAAAAATGTTTGAGATAATGCATTTTGGGGGTGGGGAGCTAGAGAGATGTCATAGTGGTTAAGAACATTATTTGCTGTCCTTCCAGAGGACCAGAGTCTAGTTCCCAGAACCACCTACACTGAACAATTCCCAACTGCCTATAACTTTCAGCTCCAGGGAATCCAACACCCTATTCTGGCCTCTGTGTGTACCAGTCCATATGTAACATACATGTTCATACAGAACAACATGCATGATCATGCAGGTGCATGTGTGCATGCACACGCAGGCGTGCGCGCACACACACACACACACACACACACACACACACACACACACACACAAATAAAAAGTTGATTAAAAAGATACATATTTAAAGTGAAAGAAAAAGATGGGGTTATTTAAATTTAACATTCTACACTTTTAGAAATTAATACATACTATGCAGTGGTGGCACACACCTTTAATCCCGGCACTTTGGGAGATAGAGGCAGGTGGATCTCTGTGAATACCAGGACACACAGGGCTACACAGAAATTCTGTCTTGAAAAGACAAAATAAACATATCAAAAAAACCTGCCATGATGGTTTGCATCTTTAATCTCAGCATTCAGGAGGCAGATCTCTTTGAGTTTGAGGACAACTTAGTCTACATAGTCAAGTCCAGGTCAGCCAGAGCTACACAGTGAGACTCTGTCTTTATTTATATATGAATAAATAAGAAGAATCAAAGTGAATATAATCAGACATCATGATGTTAAAAAACAAAAAACTAACAATTTAACTGGCAATACTGTATTTTATCTGAACCCATTAAAAAAAAATCCATGCCCCTTGGGTCTCGAGAAATGATTCAGCAGTTAAAATTATGTACTGATCTTAGAGAAGATCCAAGTTCGGTTCCCAGCAGCACATCCAGATGGCTGACAACCATCTGTAACTCACTCCAACTCTTGGAGATCTGTTGTTTCTGGCCTCTAAGGGCACTTGCACTCACAGGTATATAACCCTACAAGCACACATACAAACACACACACACACTTAAAAATAAATCTACTAAAACAAACTGCAGAAAAATAATCATGGCACTTTAAAAACCTAAGTGTAAATATAGAGACAGGTTATAATTAAATGCATAAAATACACTAAAAATAGTACTTTTTAAAATGTAGAGAATGTGACAATAAAGTAAACTACTAATTTTTTTTACCTTTAGTATTGAACTTACATTTTTTTTCTGTAAATTGATGAAGCAAGCAAGATTTTCCTACTCCCATATCCCCTGTTTAAAAAAAGAAAATGTTTCAGATGGTAATTATATTTCTCAATTTTTACGCGTATAATCATAAGCAATGACTGCTGCATATCAGCATATCCTATACACCTCAAGTTTCTGAACACTTGGAATATCTGCATCTTCCTCCTTTATTATGAATTCAAAAGACGTTTAACTGAGCACTTCTAACTTTTAGCAGGATAGAATTTTGCCGTAAATTAGTGTTTAGTAAATAGACAACAAGTTCAACAGGACTTATAACAGAAAAATTATTGTGGTGAGTTTTTTTTTTAAATTTGAACTGTTTCCAAGTGGGTATCCCAAGTGCATTTATTGGTTTATGCAAATGAACTATCACAAAAGCAAACAAATAAATAACAAATTAAAATCTGGAAGTTTGGCTAACTGTGTTGTCTTACCTCTATATTACAATAGAGGCCATCTCACAACGCTATACAAACTTGACATCAAAGCAAAAGAGATGACATTTCTTTTCTTTCCTTTATTTACGGGTTGTTGTGTTTTGTTTTCCATTGCAGAGATCAAACACAAGCCCACAGCCAGGATAAGCTTGTAAGAGCTCTTCCACTGGTCTCAGCACAGCATCTGGGCTTTTACCTGTTATTTATAACCATTCCTGGATAAATGCATTAAGAGAATCTAAGCAAAGTCTTGACATTTAAGAAACAAATCTATTTGTGTGTGTGTTTGTGTGTCACAACCAATTCTGAATCGGTGTTCTCTACTTATTTTGGAATTCAAGAGGACCTGAAAACTTTTATGACATTGGGATATTTCGGCACTAGCAGGAAGTTAATTTTATAACCTCAACAAGTTCGCAGGTGGCCCTGAAGAACAACCACCATCATTTCATTGGTGGCCAGAGACTAGATAAGTACCCAGTGCCATGTTAGAAAAGACATATGCATCTTCATCAAAAAGCTTTAGTTCTGAAGCCAATAAAGCAAGCACTTCTGCAGCAGTATGTTAGGTACTGATGTATACGTGTTTCATGTGTTAACTTTCTTTGGAGGACAAGCATACACATTAAGTAAACTTACCAATAATAATATACTTAAAGATGTAAGAGTAGTTGTACGGTGCAGTTGCCATGGTGGCACTAAAAACAAAGAAAACTATGTTACTTCAGAAAATAGTTTACAAGTTATAGAAACCAATATTACTACTGCCTTTCCAAAGGCAAAGCAGATATATTAAACACGCATACTTATCTTTTAAATTATCATACATATTAAGAAAACACACTGACTACACAAACAAAATTTTTATCTAAGCCAGTAAAATTCCCAAACTGACCAAACTCTCTCTTGAATGCTACTTTAGTATTCTCATGTGATCCACAAAAATGTGGAAAAAAAGAGTTTTACTCTAGGAACTATATAAAGAAAAAAGTTATTCTGGAAATCTTACAAAGAAGAAAGTCTTTATGAATTTAAATTCAAACATCATTACATAGTTCCTTCTCCCTTTAAGGTCCTTTTCCTTGTTAACTGGTCAAATAAGTTATAATATCAAAAGTAATCACTAACATAAATACAAAAATAACTTTCTCCTCTAGTTTAAATCAATACTTAGCAAAGAATCTGAAGTCTAGAATGAGCATGTAATCCAAATCAAATTGACATCAAAATTAGATTTTATCACACAAAAGTGTCATTCCTATAGAATTTTAAAAAGGAGAACATAATTAGCAATTTCATATGGTTCAGCTTAATATAGTATTTAATTATTAAAAACACATGAATTGAGTTCTGTATACTATTCTAGGAGAAAAAAAATGCTATAAAGCTGTATTCACACTTATGAAACCCAAAAGCTTACATGTTAAGATACTTCCAAAGACCACAGCCTACTCTTTCCTTAGTCATCAGGTAAACTTAACCTAAGAAAAATTCCAATTTTGTTCCTAAACCTTCAATCTCACAGGCACAATCACACTCGTTAATCTTGGCTGATACTCAGGAGACTGAAGGATTGTTTGAATCCAGGATTTTGAGGTCGGCCTGGACAATACAGAGACCTGTGTCTCAACAACAATAATCTTCCCAAATAATTCATGTGCTGTATAAATGTTTCATGTGTTAACTTTCTTTGGAGGACAAGCATACACATTAAATAAATTTACCCATTAATAATATACTTAAAAATGTTGGGGTAGTGGTGTCTCAATGTGTCTAACACTGTGCTATGTTCTAGAGAAACACATCCTAATAGCGATAACAACATCTAATGAAGTTATTTTTTCACCAGTTTTCAGCTAAGGAAAGACAAAACTCATACATCTCAAGACTTATGAACTGTTCAAAAACTTGTGCTTTCTAGTGTTTTAATGACTATTTTGTGATAATTTTATGCTATATTTCAAATAAAATTTCAACATAACAAAACTAAATCTATAGGAGGAACATCTGCAATAGGTGAAGAATCAAGGAAAAAGAAATCCTTAAATACAGAAAACTAAAGAGTGCATCTCATAATTACAGTCACCTTACTTTGCTGTACAGACAACAGTCAACCCAAGTCCATGCCTTGCTCCCAATGCACCCAGCATGTTGTGACACATAATCAGTCCTCCACATCTCAGAAAACTCCCTTAACCAGTTCTTTCAGGAGGAGTTTTTCTAGTTGGATCAGCTGGGCTCCTAGATGGTAACTCTTACCTCTTTTCTAGCTACTACTGGGACTCACTTTAAAATGAACTTGGCCTTAACCTAGGCAGTGAAGTGGCACATGCCTTTAATCCCAGAACTCTGGAGGCAGAGGCAGGAAGATATCTGAGTTCAAGGCCAGCTTCGTCTACAGAGTGAGTTCCAGGATAGCCAAGGCTACACAAAGAGAAACTCTGTCTCAAACAAACTAACAAAAACCCCACTACAACTTGGCCTCAAGGTTAAACTTGATTTAAATTATTTACCTGATCTCTGAACCAGCTACTTACAAGGGGTAGAAGAAACCCTCAAATTAAGTAATTTTCAAGATTATTAAATTCCTAACCTATTAATTTCTCTTCTGTATGGAAACAGTTATATTTTTTCCTCAAATTAGTTTTTAATTCCTAAAACTCCTTTCCAAAGTAATCATTTGTAAATTAGTTCTCTAATTTACTCCTCCCCTTGATTTTCCTATTTTCTTTTGACTAAAAGAAAACTTTAGTCTTTTGACTAAAGTTTTGTGTACATACTTTTGCTTCCTACTATTTTATTATGTTAAAATCCAGCACTAAGGAGACAGAGGCAGGCAGATCTCAGGGAGTTTACTTACATACTCTGTATAATTATTTCCAGGATAACCAGCGCTATGCAGAGACCTTGTTATAGGTAGATGGTGGGTGGATAGATAGACAGGTGACAAACAAGTAAACAGATAAATAAAATTACAGGGCTTGTGCTGTATCTTAGTGTTGAATGCATGCTTAGTTATGCACAAGGCCCTGGCTTCAAGCCCCAACACACAACACCCAAAAATCATGGTCTTTAAACAGTCCCAAAGTCAACTAACTTCAAGTGTTCTAGGAGCAACTGTGAATTATAATTCAATTCTACTTGGACTAACTGTGCACATGCTACTAGTCACATATAGCATCCTCTAAAATATCAACTAAAATGATGAATTTTTTAAAATAATAAGCGTTTTCTAGATAATCGCTATTCAGGATGAACACAGATGCTTTGTTTTTACTTTACCACAATAATTTTTTGGTTCAAGTTTCTTTTATAATTACAAATAAAAGCCCTGAAAAACATAAACAGGGAGACAGTGCTGGGAATGTACCTCATTGATAAGTGTTTGACTAACATGTACCAAGACTCAGCTGCACACATAAACCAGACCTGGTGGCACAGGCCTGTAACCTAGCACTCGGGAAAAACACCAGTCCAGAAGTTTGAGATCATTCTTGGTTACATGTTAAGTTTGAGGATAGCCTTAGCTACATGAGATACTGTCTCAAAAGCAAACAAACAAAATACAAATTTATTCATTTCTGCAAAACATCTTTCTTATTCAAAAATAAGAAACTGGTAAATTTTAAATAATCCCATAGTCTGTCTCTTAGTTAAGATACATGCTTACAAGTCATATGCAAGGGGCTCCTTTCTGAACAAAGCAATGCACACTTTCTCAAAGCATGCCACTGAGAAAGTGAACAAAAGATTTTTGCCTAGCTTTGGAAAGAGAAAAAATAGTCCTCTGTTATTTAAGAGCAAGTTTGTTTTAAAAGCTCAAAGGTCAAAAAAGGCAGAGGGTGGGGGATGTGCAGGGAATGTGGGTTAACTCATGGTGAAAGCACAAGTCACAACACTGCAGTATCCGCTGATTTTCTTTCTTTCTTTCCTTCCTTCCTTCCTTCCTTCCTTCCTTCCTTCCTTCCTTCCTTCTTTCTTTCTTTCTTTCTTTTTTAGAGCTTGGCAATATTTTGTAACTTGTGTGGTTAAAATGCATCTTCTTCCCATTTTGTTTTGTGAAATACGGTCTCATGATATCATCCCGGCTTGCCTGGGACTCACTACACCAACCATTTACAATACTCCTGTCTCAGCCTCTTGAGTCTGACTACAGGAAGTGCCACCCTTTGTTCCTTTTTTTAAATAAAAATTACTTGGATAAAATTGACATAAGATCACCTTTAATGCTTCTGATTTTTTTAAAAATAAAAAAACAAAAGGATTGCTGCGTTTATGAAAACAAGCGTGATGAACAATTTGTAAATTAGTAACAGCTTCTATCGTTTCCATTTTGGGGGCACTTAACAAATACCAGGCAGTACTCTAAGTGCCACTTCATCTGACTGCTGTCCTTGTAAGACTGCTACTAGGTTCCTCATTTTACAAAAGAGGAAATGGTCTCAGAGGAAAGCAGTCTGTCTAGCTCAGGCAGTTTGGACCAAGTCTATACTGTATCCAGCCCAGTTAAAAACACAAATTCCCCTTTCCAAACAGCACCACCCTGCCTCCTCCAGGTGATACTTTTAAGGCACAGACCTTTCACTCCTTTGCTTCTAATTTAACACTCTGAATAAGAAATATTAAATAATTACACTAGGAGTATACACAATTTTAAGAAATATAAATAATTGGTAATGTTGATTTATTATTATTTATCCATAGTAACAATAAGGAAAATTTGAGAATAAATCATTCAATGATCTGTGTGACTTATACTAATTCTTAATTCCTACAACTCTGTAAAGCTATTATTTTCATGCAAAAATTGAAGAACTTGAGATTTGGTGAAATTCACTACATTGGCCAACGTTCTAAAGTTAGTAAATGGACAACCTAGAACTTAAGCTCAGAGGCCTGACACCAAAGAGCATAATGCTCTCTACTTAACTAATTATTGAAGACATGCAAGGTGGACACATAAATGTCCTTGGCTACCAAAAGAAACCTTCACAAAGTGCCTTTAAGCACTGATAATTGTTGCACTATGTAATCAGGTGGCCAGTTTTAAATATTAAGTATCCTTAATGTTGCTTTAACAAAGGGGTTTTCAACTTTACCTTAGTATGAAATGTACCTATGTTAAGGAGGTATATAAATAAGCTTTACTTAAAGATGGAACATAGCAATTATATAAAACATGCAACACTTAATGAAATCACGGACATATTCCTGAGTCAAAACATCTATATTAAATGGTTATGAAACATATATTGCATGCTAGTCATTGTCATGTCAAACAAAATCAGATCTCTTACTGAATAAGGTTATATAAATGAGTTTTAATTTAAACAAAATGTATTTTATGAGAACATTTTGCCTACATGTATAGTACATACTCCTGTCAGGCCCCTTAAATCTGGAGTTATGGCTGGGCGTGGTGGCGCACGCCTTTAATCCCAGCACTTGGGAGGCAGAGGCAGGAGGATTTCTGAGTTCGAGGCCAGCCTGATCTACAGAGTGAGTTCCAGGACAGCCAGGGCTACACAGAGAAACCCTGTCTCGAAAAAAACCAAAAAGAAAGAAAAAAATCTGGAGTTATGGATGGTCGTGAGCCACCACGTGCGTACTGAGAATCAAACCTGGGGCACCTACAAGAGCAGATTTTTATCCACAGAGCCATCTCTCCAGTCCCAAATGACTAGTTCTAAAGGTGCTGGTAGAGGCCTCAGAGTAAAAAACAAAGCTCCTACTAACAGGCATTTTCTCAGGCTTATATTTTAACTCCTATGTGTTTATTTATACACTGTCATTCACTGTTTACAGCTACTGTAGTCTATTCCTTAGATTACTAGGCAATCTTTACAATAACAAGAGGAAAGCAACACACTAAGTACTCCTGGTGGCCTAAAGTCTTAATACTGCTCTTCAGTTTTAGGGTTTTTATGTATTTTGTTATAAACACTGGAGACCAGACTACTTTTGTGATTAAACACCAACAACATAAAAATACCCCACATCTACTAATCACAAACAATGTTGAAAGGTTTTAACAATAATCAAAAAGGGAGTAACATTGTCTCTACCTTCATGGAACTCAAGAATGGGTGCATCCTTGCTTAGAGGCCCCTGAACTGGAATTCTATGCCACATGTTAGTCAGGTGGACAGGAAACTTCTATAATTAATCGAATAATCAATCTAATCCAAATGGTCAATTTTCTTTCCATAATAGAAATACAACCTTGGAAAATAACCTGCCCATTTCTGAAACCAACTTTTCATAACTCACTTAAGATTACACTTTTGTGTAAATTAATGTAATAAAAAATTTAAAATACCAGACTGCTTAACAATGTCCACAGAGAAAGACAAAACCTTCCCACTAATGATAGTGTGCTATGAATAAGAAATGAAGTACTCCCAAATCTGTTTTCTGATTTCCATAAAAGTATTTAACAACAACAACAACAAAACAATGGTACCTGCACTTGAAAGAATTAGTAAAAGCTTACTAATGACTTGTCTCAGACCCAGGTGAGTTTGGTAGGAGCAGTGTAGAGATAGACCAAGACTGTTCACTGCAGACACTGATCAGTAATACAGTATTAATGCTCACTATACTGATGCTTTATTTTGCAAACTTTAAAAAGTTTGAAATATAGTATAACTTAATATTAATAATAATTTGTCTCCTGCATACTTTTAAAATACTTGTGTATGACTGTATGTGTGCACATGTGGCACACATGTAGATATTAGAGAGAATAACTAGCATGAATCCTTTCTCTCCTCCTTCTGGGTGGGTTCCAGAATCTAAGTCTGGTTGTCAGCGTGGCAGCAAAAGACTTTACCTACTGAGCCATCTTGCCAGGCCCACATTGCTAACGTTTTTAATGTCATAAACACCTCGAGAGCTATAGTTTGAACATTTTTATCTTACAAGTCTTGCTAAGAGTATGCAAATAAGACCTATAAAACCTGGCTGCAAGAAATTTTCAAGCTCTGTTGCAAAGCTTAAGTTTACAAATATACAATTTAACATGAAAAATATAAAGCAAATTTTTTTAAAAAGCCTTAATTCCAAGGAATTTTCAATAGCAATTATAATCTAAGGTTTTTACACCTTTACAATAACTCCACTTACTGAGCCCCTAATATAAACTAGCTACTTTATAAACAATTTCTAACCCTAAAAATTCATTTTACAAGTTAGGAAACCGGGTCAGAAGTGATTTACTGATGGTTATATACTACTAAATGGGCAGGTAAGATTAAGCCAGAGTCTACTTCGACAGTACTTGTCCAACAGATATTAAACACCCATTATATGGCTAGCAAAACTACAGGCAACTTGCATGTCAAACCTGAGCTTTCTTTAATTCTAGTTAATCCTTAAAATGACCCTGAAATGTGGGCACAATTTATAAGGACACTGAGTCTGGGAGGTTAGCTAACTTGGTTAGGATCAATTCAGTAACTAACATGTAGGTATGGTTTGGGCGATTTTACTTGACCATGCACGAAAGCGTGTAGGCTAAGGTTTTGTGCCTTGGGTTCTGCCATTTCCTAGTTACACTGAATTCCCGAGATAATCGCCTGCTGCAGGGAAGGGAAAAGAGGAAGCTGCATTATTAATGGGTCAAATTTGTACTCAACAATCACATTTACATAAAAGGTAATTGAAACAACATGTCATGACCAGTAAACTTTCCAAGAATTTCCATACTTGGCTGTGCAGCCACCAAGAACATAGCTTTCTTCACAAATACGGAGGACATGCTACCACCACCTCTCCTCCAAGGAGCATTTGCCAGAGTAGCAGCTGACATGATAGATTTTGGGTCTTATCAGTTCTCACCCAGTGTGAATGGAGAGAAAATGGAATTCAGTTGTCTCCTCTCTGAACCGATCCAGTATTGTGTATCTCAGCCCTCGTGGAATGTACTGTAGTACAAAACATACCAGCCAGGATAGGGAGAAGCCATCATTTGTGTTCCATCATTACTCAGCTACAGGACAACTTCTGGCTTCGGTCCGTCCCTCGCCCCTTATTAAAAAAATGCGGAAAACTCTCAAAAGGCACTCGAAGCAAGCAAGCTATGTGTGAAGACACCTAAACCCGTGTCTGGCACACACTGGAGTTTTAGCGTTCCCGTTCCATCGTCTTTTCTCAAATTCTCGAGATGCCCAAACTTTTTCCCTTCGTTCTTTCTAGATGCTGTCTAGGTTCCAACCAGTGCAGGCTGGCCAGGGACTTTACAGGGATTCGGAGAACCTCGCGCACAGTCCCACACGCCCAATCCTCAGCCGGGACGACAGAGCGGTGGCTTACAAGGACACGGGAGCCAGCCCGAGACGCCGAAGCGCTGCCTTTTGTTGAGGCCCTGTAGGGTGGGACTGCCACGGCTGGGGGCTCGTGGGTGGCAGGCCGGCGCGCCACGCGTGGGGCAACACTGCGGGGGTGTTCTACAGCCGCGGGCAAAGGCGGCGAGACTCGGGCCTGCGGAGGCCGCGGCTGTGCCCCGCAGGTCGGACGGATGAGGTGGGAACACACCCTCCCTGCACGCCTCGGAGCCCGGCTGCGGGCAGGGAGCGCGAGCCGCCCGGGACGGCGCGGGCGACAGCTCGCCCCGCGGAGTCCTGTCAGGCCGGCGCCCTCCGCCGACCCCCGGGCTGGCCGCGGCCTGCGGGGCCCAGCCCGGGACGCCGCCCGCCTACCTCTCGGCTCGCCTCCGCCCCTTGGAAGGGCCGGGCTGGGAGGCTGGCTCCGGCGGCCCCTGCGGAAGGCCTTGGTTACCTGGGGGGTTGCTGGTGGCTGGGCAGCTTTCCGGACGGGAGGGGGACGTCAGGACGAGGAAGCGGAGGGCGGACGCGGCGGGAGGGAGGCCGGAATCCGTCAGCCGAGGCCCTGGCAGGTAGGCGGGCTGGCCGGAGGTTGCAGACACTCGGGTGGCAGTCGCGGTGGCGGCGGCGGCTGCTCCTGCGGCTCCCTCAGGATCTTCCTCGGGCTGGCCCAAGATGGCGGCGCTCCCTGCACAGGGTTTCCTGTCACCCTCGCAATGGGCCGGACCACAAAAGAAGGGGGGAGGATGCGCGCGCAGCCAGCGGAGCCCGGAAGAGGGTGGTGGAGACTAACCTGACGGCCACGCCCCTTCGTCAGTTCGCCCCTCCGGAGTAGACCCGCCTCGGCCTCGGCCCGCCCCCACTGGTCCTCACGCCTGAAGGAGGCGGGGAAAGGAGCCTGCGCAAGCGTAGTCGTGTGCCACGCCTCCCGGCGGAGTTACTGCGCAGGTTCGCACGCTGTTTTCTAAGGGTTGACAGTGTCTGTCCAGAATTGTCGCCGTTAGAGACCTAACTATTTTTAATACGCGTAACTGCTTATCACTGGGCCGCCTCTGTATACCGGCTTCTGGAACACACACGTATTTACTGCATTTATTCAACATTTACAGACCAATTGGAGACTAGTAGGAACAAGGCTGGCCAACACCCAGAGACGCTTCTCGTGCCATCAGAGGCAAAAGGGTGGTTCACATTGACCAACCCATTTGTATAATCATGTAGCTAGGAGGTGGCCCTTTCTTGTGTTTCATCTTTGTCTAGCTTAACCTTGCTTTGCGGACACCAGCAACAGGAAGAGGGAAACTTGACATTTTTACTCCCACCTTCCCAAGACACTTCCCACTCCCACCTTCCCAAGACACCTTGGTGAAAGCAACAGTTTCACTTTCTTGGTCTTTCGTCTTTTTGCCTTGTAGAACCTGGATGTGGATTTACTTATCTTACATTTACGTTTATCTTACATTTCCTTTTTTTATCTTATTATTTATTTGACATTTACGTTATTTATCTTACATTTACGTTTAATTTATATTTTACAATTACATTGCCACAAGGATGGATATGTTAATAACGCAAAGCAAAGCAATTTTTTTTTTCAGCATAGAAGTTGACCTTTTTTCTCCTGATTTTTTTTGAGGAGTGGAGTGGGGTTCAATACAGGATTTCAGTATGTACTTCTGGTTCCCCTGGAACTCACTATGTGAATCAGGGTGGCCTCTAACTTGCAGAGATTTGCCAGTCTCTGTATTCCCGTGTTATGGTTAAAGACATGCACCATCACACCCAGGTTTCCCCCCATGATTTTAAAGGATTTGGTACATATCTTGTGTGTCTCTGAAGGGACTATGGACTGTAACCATTATCCCTACCATGCCTAGTGGATAAAATGGCCCTTTCCAGAACCCCCAAAGAAAAGTCGCAATTCTAAGCGTTTAAAACCTTTCGTTGTAAACTGGTTCTGCCTTAGGAAAGTGAGATGTCATTAGAAAAATACATAGCAGTTTGAAAATCTCTTGTTTTGATAAATACATGATACAGACAACAGTTTTATACATGTCATTTACTTTCTCAGGTCCTCAGACTTTTCTCCAAAGTAAGGATGTGATATCTAATTCCTATCTTTCTTGTTAAAATTAAATAGACAATGCATACAAAATTCCTGGCATATAATACCTTGAATGGGGACTATTATTATTTGATAAGCATAAGGTACTCTCTTCCAGTCCTGGAGGTCAGTGGTTTAATTCATTGTGGTGGTTTAAATAAGAATGGGCCCCATATGACATATATAAGATAGAAATTGGTGCCATGGACTGGGGTGTTGTGTGACAGTCATGACCATTCCATTTGTTGGAGGAATATGGAAACAACTGGGACTTTGGACTAGAAAAAGCATTGGAGATTTTAAGTGGGGCTTAATATGCCATCCTGGTAGGAACATGGAAGACAGTGCCGAGGGCAATTTGAATAGGAACCTACTCAAGATATTTCAGAGGGGAATAATGAGTGGCCTAGAGGCCATCCTTGTGATATTTTGACAAAGAATATGGCCACTTTGTCCTAAAAATTCCTGGAGGATAAATTGAAGAATTAATGAATTAATGGCCTTGGAAGAGGAGATTTCAAGATAGCCTAGTGTTGACTGTGTCACTAGTGGTCACTTTTATTTAGATCTACAATGAAAAGAAGCAAGTTGGGCAGAGAGAAATACAGAATGCACAGTTATAGCACTAGAAAGTATAATGGAGCTAAGAGTCTTGGGCTCTGGAAAAAGTTTAAAAGAAAAGCCTGATGCTAAATGGAATAAAGGCAGTGGTGGCCTCAGGGGAGGACCCCACTCAACTAAGCTGCCAGTTTGTCAAAAGGGATTAAGGAAATTTTTAAGCAATTAAAGAAACCATAGAAAGCAGAAAGGTGGTGAAAATGTATTTGAACAAGGGGCCATGTTCCAGCCCCAGCAAAGAGAAGATCATGGCAGCTTCAGGCACATGGTTCTGACTTTAGAGTCAAGGATACCAGATATGGACTGTGGAATCTCTCTCCATGGCTAAGGAAAGCCACTGAAGCCAGGAATGAGTCAGCGTTGTCCTCTACATGGAGATCTAGAAAGACCACTGCATGGATCTGTGAAGGTGAAGCCTGGATTGCCTTGGAGACCCCAAGATGTTTGCGATGCCAGAGTTGTAGGAGAGCTGACAAGGAAAGCTGCCGACTAAATGTGGAACCATCCCAAGAAAGAAGTCTGTTTCAGCCAACAAAGCTAAAGGGGGTTGGAGATGTGGAGAGCGCTTTGATATCACACATCTGATGCAGAATTTAGAGTTTGCCCTGCTGATTTTCAGTCTTGCTTTGGTCCAGTATGTCTTCACTATGCTTCCTTTTCTCTTCTGGGAATGGTATCTTCTGTGCCATCGTATATTGGAAGTATGTGACCTGCTTTTTATTTTTGATTTTTCAGGAGATTACAGTTAAGAGATGGCCATCAGTCTCAGTAGAGACTTTGGACTTTTAAACAGTGTTGATACTGTTATATACTACAGGGACTTTTGAAATTGGACTGAATGTATTTTTGCATTATGACATGGCTACAAACCTATGGGGGCAGGGAGTGAAAAGTAGTGGTTTGAGTAAGAATGGCTCCCACAGGCTCATAGATTTGAATGCTGAGTCACCAGGGAGTGAACTGTTTAAAGGGATTAAGAGCTGTGGCCCTGTTGGAACCTTGTGGAAGAAGTGTGTCACTCACTAGGGGTGCATTTTGAGATTTCAAAATGTTAGCCCAGTCCCCCACCCCTCTCTGTGCCTAAGGAGTGAGATGCAGCTCTCAGGTACTGCTCTCACACATGCCTAGATGCCACCATATTCCCTGCCGTGATGATAATAGACTAAGCCTCTAAAACTGTAAGGAAACCTCAATTAAATGCTTCCTTTTCTACAAGTTGCCTTGGTCCTGAGGTCTCTTCACAGCAACTGGCAATGACTAAGACATTTATACATTTTTTTATACTTATGTACATATTTTGACATTTTTTAAATCAAGGAAATTTCTAGGCAGTTGTAGAACACTTGTATGTACCAGGATGTGAATTCCTTCTTAAACATGGCAAAGAATAAAAATTTTTTTTTTGCTTTGATACTGTCTTGGTAACTAAAGGAGAAAACTGAGCATCAGTTGTCACTGTTTGCTCAGGGATGAATTTGTACCTAACCAGAAAGTTTCTGTCTGTTTGTTACCTGAAGTGAAACCTTCTGGTGTTACTGAACAATTATTACACACCAAGAACTATCCAAAAGTCATTTTCTTACCTAGTTTCTATAAGCCTTTTTAATTTTTAATTGTAAGTGTATGAATGATTTGCCTGTATGCCTATGCACCGTGCGCATGCCTGGTGTCCACAGAAGTAAGAGGCACCAGACTCCCTGGAATGGTTGGAGTTATAGATGGTTACAAGCCACTATGTACATTCTGGGAATGGAATAGGTCTTCTGCAAGAATACATGCTCTTAACCTTTGAGCCATCTCTCTGGTCCCATTCTAAGACAACTCTATGAATTCATCACTGTATCCATCCATTTTACAGATGAAAAGGAGTAATGTCATATAGGCCTAAAGGTAAAAGTTGTCCTATAGGTAAAAATTGGCAGTGCTGAGTCAGGAGCCTGGCAGGACAGGACTCCAGAGTTCCTGCTCTGAGCTCTACCCTGCTACTCTTCCTTAGCTGCACTTGGAGATCTGGACTGCAGCTTACTGGATCATTTTGAAGTAGTATTGAACAGAAACATTGTTGCAAATGAAGACTGCCACTCATGCTAAGCAAGGAAATTATAAAGTTATTATATAGTTATAATCATTAATCATTATAAAGTTATTTCTGTAACCGATCCTAGAATTTCTAAAGTTAAGCCCAATGTAACTGAATGCTGTATCATTAAGAGCTGTCTTGCTGAACATCTGTCAGCACTTCCAGCTAACTCTATTAAAACACTGTTTGTATGTTGGAAGATATACACACAATATTTATAGGGGCACTGTAATAGCAAAGGACTAGAGACGAAAATAGATAGCTGTTACAGTAACTTACAGCACATCCGCATTGTAGAATATTATGCAGCTCTTTAAAAAGGTGACTCACTTATGTAATAGACATCGGGAAGCATCTTTTCTGTTGTCTTTGAACTCCTCCTGTGGCCAACCTAAAAACAAAAGTCTCCAAAGAGTCCATATTTTACATGCAAAGGGCCATGAGTGGCTGGAACTATGGACCTTCTAGCAAGGGATTTGAACACCTATTATTCAAGGTGTGGATCTTGTTCCAGGAAGCTCCCACCTCCACTCCACTGCTTTTCAATCCTTTCCCCCATTCATAGATGCTACGCACAGACACATACCCTCAGCACTACTCAGTGGAAAGATGGGCTGGAGAGATGACAGGGACATCGGTCTCCATGGAAAATGCAGTGGGGAGGGGCTCTCCTTCCACTCTCTGCATAGAGTCTCATATCCCCTTCTAGAGTTGAGAGGAGCTCTAATTCATCAAGGAAGACCAAGTATGCCTGTAGCAAGGGGAGACTGGATATCAGTTCAGGCAGCAGATTTAACTGATCCATTCTGCCCAATTGCTGCCTGCACTGGTGGAGGGAGGGAGTCAGCCTAGCAGGGGCTTGTGGAGGGGGAGAGCAAAGTATGGAGGGAGAACAATTTAAACTGCTTTCAGCTCTCCTCCCTCACTTCCCAGTCCCTCAATGGGGTGTTATCAGAAAGCTGAGGCCAAAACACTGGGACCGGCAGTCATCTGGACAATACAGCAGCTACTCGGGGGTCACCAGCTCCCAGGGGAGGCATTGCGGACCCCCTCAGTACTGAATCATTGCCATGACCACCTGGTCTTGTCTCACTGTTCTTTATGTACTTTATATATTTTCTTTTCTAAAAAAAATATTATTTTATTCTTTATCTTATTTCAGAACATAAAAAAATTAGAGTCATTTTCAGATCTACCGTGCTTATTAAACCAAAATAATACTTTTTTTATTATTAGTTTTACAATCTTAATTTTGTTGGCTAGTTTTCCTCATATGTTTTGGATTTTTGGTCCATAAACTTATATTGGACTGCAGATCATTTTTTCTCCCCTCTCCCTTCCTCCTTCCTCTCACTCTCTTTTCTTCTCTCCCAGGCTTCCCTCTTCATCCATTTTTGTCTGGTAGTATTGGAGTTGACACCAATCCAGAATCAGATGTTAAACTATTGCTGCCCTAATGCCTTAGAAGGTACCAGAATTTGCACAATTTGTAATCTGAATTGTATGCAGTATGTCAATGCTACCTAATTAAAAACAAATATATATTTTTAATGTAGTTGATTAACTCTCAGAGATGCATAATTAAGTAAAACTAAACAAAAAGCGAGCAAGCAAACAACAACAACAAAAAAAAACCCTAGTTCAGGTGAAGAAATAAATGGTGTGCTCCAAAATTTAGCAGATTGAGAAGCGAGTTAAAATCAAGTTCATGGGACCTTTTAGTCTTTAGTCTAACTGAATTGAAAAAGTGTGGAACACAGTCTCCTTCAGGTCAGGATGTAGAACTCTTGGCTACCTCTCCAGCACCATGCCTGCCCGCATGCTGCCAAGCTTCTCTCCATGATGATAATGAAGCTCAGAACTGACCTTGAGAGATAAGGTGTTCTCCAGAAGGTCAGTCAAGGAGACTGGGGAGGGAAGGCCACAATCTGGATCAGCACCTTCACCCATTGAGTCTTAAACAGTCATTGAGCCAAGGGGCCTGGCCAACCGGCACAGTGCATCTTAGGCTCCCATACCTGCTCCCAGTCACACAGAACCCTTTTCTTCTATCAGTAATCAACTCATAACAGGAAACCTTTTTTGTTTCACAGTCGTGGAAATTGAACTAGGGCCTTGCACACCCTGGGCAGAGGTTCTACCAATGAGCTACATTTCCAGCCTTTGTTTTTTATCTTTCAACAATAAGTTACCTAGGCTAGCCTGAACTTTTGACTCTTCTCCCTTATGAGTAGCTGGGACTAAAGGCCTGTGCTTCCAGGCCTGGCTGACACTGTAAGAAGACCTTGCTGACAAACCTCCCTGCCACCACACTACACATACAGAGGCCTGTCTGCAGCCATGTCATGTGGCACCCACAGAGATCACCCAGAGCTTCTCCTGGCATGAATGGGCTGCCTGCAGCAGGAGCCACTACAATGTGCAAGTATGTGGTGGATAGGTGGGAGAGGAAGAGGCTCAGGACAGTTTAAGCATTGGGAGGAGAGACTTGGAAAAGCAAGGCTACAGAGGAAAAGTCTTGGTGAAGTCCCAACCCATGCTGCCTCAGAGGGCCATGCCTGGCGAGCATCTGTGACCATGCACTGGCAAGGGTCAGTGTCCATATCTATGGCTCATATTACCACCAAAGACCACGAGAACATCCCATGTCAGGGAAGTCGTCTGGGAGCAAGTAGATGTCAAAGGGTCATGCAAAGCTGGCCCCACCCCTCACTGGCTGTAGCACTTGGGAGAGCAGGCTCTGTACCTCAATGGGGCAACACAATGGAGTTGTGTTGAATGCACCACCTTCAAATGGTGAAGGCCCTCACAAGCTGCAGTACTTTGGAGAATGGGCCCCACACCTTGACTGGGCAGCACCACTGTGCTCTGAAGACATGGATGAGTGAGAGAAGGCCTCGAGGGCATGAGAGTGAGAGAGCTGACCTGCCTCCTGCTGATGGCAGAGCTCAGTGACCTGGCCAGAGCAGTGGGGGACAGTTCGTCCTTGTGTGCAGGCTGACCAGCCCAGCTACCACCCACTCCCAGATCCAGAGTTTTGAGTTTGCCCACCCCAAATCTACATCATCTATGAAGTGTTAAAGGGCCAGATCCAAAGCTGCAAGCTCTCCATGACATAGAGCAATAACAGGATAACTGGGAGGAGTCCTGGTGAGGATCCAAGGTTGATGGTGTGACAGAGACCAGAGGTCTGGAACCAGACCAACGACTCACTAGTGAACATTTGCGTGTGAGACACACTGTGACACACTATGGCTTCCATGATGAGATGTTTTCTGTGCTTTGTTTTGTTTATATTTGTGTGCTTTTTTTTTTCTTTTGGAGGGGATGTTTGCAAGGGTGGAGGGCGGGTATGAATGGATGGGGAGATGAATGTGCATAATGTGAAACTCACAATGAATCAATAAAGTTTTTTTTTAAAGGACTCAATCCAGTTAATGGTCACTAAAAAATTGTGTGCTGTATCAATACAACTGTGTAAAAAAGTTGAAAAAGAAATATTTTATTATAAAAATACTTCCCCATCTCCACTTTAAACTGACTCTCAAGCAGCCTGAGCATCAGCTTACTAGACAGAATTAGTTTCCTCATCACTGGGCCCTGGGATGCTAATATGAGTGGGTGCCAGAACACAGGGTGGGCTGTTTCAAAAAAAAATAAATACTGAAAAATAAATGTGAGTGTGTGTAAGCCCCCGCATGGCTGCTGGGAAACAGACTTGGGTCCTCTAGAAGAACCCCTGAGACTTCTTGCCAGCCAGAGCCTCCCTCTTCTCTCATATTGGGAAGCAACTTCTAGGACTCCATCTGCGTTAGATAGAAGATTTGATTCAGATACTACAACCAACCAAGGGCCCTCAAGATGTTTTGTTGCCTCTCCCTCAGAAAAACAAATAAACAAACATCAAAAAAAACCCAAAAAACAAAAAACTTCTGTCTGGTGGCTCAAAAACACTTGTAGTGTCTGCCCGGAAGCTGCACACACCATTTCTGCTTACATCCCACAGATGAGTCACCTGATCACAAAGTGTGCTAACTCGAAAAGCAGGCTGGGAACTCCGTCTTCAATCCACGAGACACACCCACACCTGTCACTCTACACTCTTTGCCTGAGAGGGCACTGAGAGTAAAATAAAATAATTTAAGGGAGGGATCTCTCTCTCTCTCTCTCTCTCTCTCTCTCTCCGTATGTGTGTGTGAGGCTAACATAATGGACTGGGGTAGGAGAGGTGAGCAATAGGACTTGAAGTCTTTCCCACCAGGGTAATTCCCTCAGGCTACCCCTTTAGGGCTAGCTGCAGAACTCTAAGTCAGTGTCTTCTCTTTGTGTTCTGAGCTTCTTGAGGAAGTGAAACAGAGGAGCAGAGGGAGGCCGTTGCTGATACTGCCTGGTTTAAGAAGAGGATATTAGATCAAGCAGCAGGAACGCACCACTATCAAACCCCAGACCTGGGCTGCAAAGACCAAGGCAAGTTCCAAAAATGGTGAACAGAAGCCAGAAGCAGGCTAAGCTGAGTGTGGCCACGTATTCTCAGGTTTAGTAGACAAATCAGTCCTTCATGTCTCCAAGAGTATATGAAACAGAAGAGGTTTAGGGCCATCCTCAGAAAGAAAATCCTCTCCAATGGAAATGGGAACTAGAGAAAAGAAATCCCCTCTACTGTCCTGATGAACTGAGTGGGGTTTAGAAATAGCAGACCAAGCAAGTCTGCAAAAGTCCCCAAACCGACAGGTCAGAGCGATCCAACATCATAACTGGATTTGAGCTCAGCTTTCTTCTCTGTAACTGAGGCTTTAGATAAGTTCCTTAAGGAACTTTATTTCCTTGTCTGCAAAATGACAAAGTAGTGGCATCAAATTCCCCCAGTGGCCAGTGAGCTAGAATGAGAGAGGGCATGCAAGCTTAGCAGGGGACCTGCAGGCATGGATGCCTGCCCAGGAAACAGGAGTGGCTGATATCAAGTCTGAGGGCCAATCAACAGCTGCAGAAGCAATCCCGTTATATAAACTGGGAAAGGAGAAGACATTTCCCTGCTATCGTGGGATTTGAGAGAGATCAGAAGGATGTTCACAGAGAAACAAATAGGCAAAGAGAGAGAAGATCAGGAAGTAGGTATCTATAGGCTTGGCTATCTGAAAAGCTGGCTGACATCTGGGACGGTCTCAGCAGGATCTTCCATATCCCTTGGCACATGCACACAAGAGCACATACCACACACATAGAGACATACACACATATATGCATATACACACATACATATGTACATACACATGCACACACATATGTGCACACACTATGCATGCAAACATGCACGCACACAAATGCACACATGTGAGCACACATAGATGCATGCACACATGCAGGAATACATACACACACAGAGAACCAAGAATTTTATTGAACATGAAGTCACAGCTCTCTGTTTCAGGAATAGACATTGCTTTCATAGACACGTTAGCAAGAGTCTAGATCATCCCTGATCTCAGTGTTTATAACTACAAACATTTACTTCTTGCTCATCCCTGCACCCATAATGTGTCTACTGCTTCCCAGTGCCTTGCCATCTTTATTCCAGGACATGGAGGGCGCACTCGGTTTCTGTTTCTGAAGCATTGCCAGACTTCACAGGAAAAGATCAGTGAATAGACTGGATTATCAGGCTTCTCTCCAAAGTAGCAGAAATTATATTGTGTGACCTCAAGTTGAGAGAGTTGGGTTGTATAATTCTATTGAACGATGAATGATGCACACAGGTCGATGGTATTCCAGCCTACCACATTGGACTCCATCCCTGTCAGTTACACTCAGGAGCCCAAGAGACAGCTAAGAGCTGCCCTCTGCAAAAATGGACCCAGTAATATCTGCCTTGTGAACTTTACAGAGAATGGGTGGGAATGTACGTGAGAAGTACAGATCTGAGGGTGTTTGTAAACTGTAAAGTCCCAAACTCCTAATAGGGAGTTTCCTTACCACTCTGAATATTGGGGGAAATAATAGTGTTGTCTGTCTGTCTGTCTGTCTGTCTGTCTGCCTATCTTTGGTTTTTGGTACAAGGTTTCTCTGTGTAACCCTGGCTGTCCTGGAACTCTGTAGATAAGGCTGGCCTTAAATTCAAAGATCCACCTGCCTCTGCCTCCCGAGTGCTGGAATTAAAGACATGCACCACCAGGCCTGAGTGTAGTGTAATTTTTCTACCTCATCCTCTCTCTGCACACAGGAAAAGTCTTTTGACCATGTTAGCATATAGTGCCACATTATGTAAGCACCTTGCCCTGATCAGACCTCAGAAGTATTCTAGTAGTGCCACTAAGGCCACTCACAGGATAAGTACACAAATGCAGTGCCATGTTATTTAGTCTCAGAGGGGAAGGAAATTCAGACTCATGCCACATGTGGCTGAACCTTGAGCATAGTGTGCTAGTGGGGAAAAAAAAAAAAGCCAGTCACAGGACTGGTATCATATGGTTCCATTTCAGGACTGGTATCGTATGGTTCCACTTCCGTGGAGTCCCTAAAATACTCAAATGCACAGACCTAGGGGATAAAGAGTTGTTAGCAGGAATGGAGAGCCACAACACAGGAGCTCTCGCTCCATTGATACAGAGTTTCAGTCTTCAGTAATGAAGGATCTCTGAAGCTCAACAGTGGCAAGAGTTACACTACAGTGAGTATCTATCTAACACTGCTAAGTATACATTTAAAAGGTGCTTCAATGGGGCCCAGGGGCTGGCTCAGTAGGTAACATGCAGACCTGCAGACCACGTGTTCTAGTTTGCTTTCTGATGCTGAGATAGATACAGTGACCGAAAGTAACTTAGGAAAGGGTACTTCAGATTTTGCTTCTAGGTCATAGTCCACCATCAAGGGAACTCAAACAGGAACTGGAATAGAAACTATGAAGTAGCTGTTTATTGACTCACTCCCTTGTTCAATCTCAGATAGCTTGCTTGATCTTCCTTCCTTCCTTCCTTCCTTCCTTCCTTCCTTCCTTCCTCTCTCCCTCCCTTCCCCCTCTCTCTTTCTTTCTTTCCTTCCAAGGTACTCTTGACTCCTGGCTGTCATGTCTTCTTCTTCTTCTTCTTCTTCTTCTTCTTCTTCTTCTTCTTCTTCTTCTTCTTCTTCTTCTTCTTCTTCTCCTTCTTCTCCTCCTCTTCCTCCTTCTCCTCCTCCTTCCTCCTTCTCCTTCTTCTTTTTTGAGACATGGTTTCTCTATGTGTCCCCCTATCCTGAAACTAGACCAGGCTGGCCTTGAACTCAGACACCCAGCCACCTCTGTCTCTCCAAGTGCTGGGATTAAAGGTGGGCACCATCATGCCCAGCCACTTAGCTACCTTTCTTATATAGCCAAGACCCACCTGCCTAGGGATAATGCTGCCCACGGTGGGCTGGGTCCTCCCACATCAATCATCAGTTAAGACGATCACTCAGAGATATGACACATCTGAACTGCACAACTGCTCATGTGAGGTTTCCCTTCCCAAGAGTGCCAAGTTGACAGTAAAAACTAGCCAGCACATTGTATAAACATGTGTGCCTGGGTTCCATCCCCAGCACCCACATAAAGAGCTGGTATGGTGGCACATATTTGTAATCCCAGCACTGGGCATGTGGGCTCCCTGAGGCTCCCTGGCCAGTCTCACCTATGTAGTGAATTCCAGACTAGTAAAAGATCCTGTCTCAAAGACCAAAGTGGGATGGCACCATTGTCTTCTGAATTCCATATGCACCTGCACATATATACCCCTGTGAGTATGTGTGCATGCACACACACACCTATACACAAACACATATACGAATATACCTACACACATATACAGTCATATATATATATATATATATATATATATGGGTTAAAATAACAAATGATATATATTATATTCTACTACCCCAAAAAAGTACATTGTAGTAAAAAAAATTTTTTTTATTTTGAAAAATACCGCAAATTCTTCAAGTCTTAGGTAATTGAACTCACATAACAGATTCTGTAACCACTATGTAATTTACTGGTGGCTTTCCGTAGTCTGTTATGCTGATAAACAGTAGCTTTCAGGTGTACCTGCTGTTATTTAACTAAGGACTAAGGGGGTGAGGAGAGGTCGAAGCCAACTGGGACCCTGTGGAAATTGCTTTCTCTCTCTGGGTCTCTGCCTCCAGATCTGAGAAGTGAAGAGATTAGTTGAACTCAGCAGTCCATTCCATGTTTCTCAGCCCTAGGGACACAGGCTTATCCACAGTTCGGGTGACCGAGGCTCTATTCCCCTCAGCTTTCCCCCTCAACACCTTTGTAATGGGAAGAAATGGTGGTGGTGGTGGTGGTAGTAATGGTGGCAGTGATACACAGCAGCCATTTTGAAGGATTTATGGCTTGGTGATTTTGGTCAAAACTTGAAAAACAGAGAGATAAAGAAATCTCTCTGGTTGCTGACGCTCTCTGCTCTTTACTGATAAGGGTCTGAGGTGCAGCAGGAGAGGCCCGGAGCTGACAGGGCATTCCCCCTGTCGTGAAGAAACACTGGCCTCTACCTGGGGCCCTCCTCTCTTCAGGTCCCCTCAAGCCCCTCTGGGCCCCGTTGTGTTTTTCTGACTTCGGTTGTTGTAGTAGCTGGTAGAACGTCAAGAAGCCATGGGCACCTTTTAAATTAAGTTTCTGTTGTGCTGATAAGAAAACAGAGGTCCCAGCAGCCACATAGCAAGCCTCCACGCTGGGACTAGGTAATGGCTTTTGAACGTTTTATTTCCTGCTTCCTCGAGATCTAACGGCAGCTCATCAGGTCCGAGGCTCAAGCAAGCTTCTTCATGTCTCAGGGCCTCAGTGTCCTTGCCCGTGCAATAAGAGTGGGCAGGAGGGGAGACTCTTGTTGATTGAGTTGGTGGTAGTTGGTTGATTGAGGTGGGTGGTGGGCTCTATCACGGTGGCTCGCTGGCTAAGCCTTTCCACACCCTGCTCTCCTCTTCAGGATCTAGCTGCCACCTCCCCTACCCCGAGGAGGACCACAGAGCAGCCTCCGAGGCGGTGCAGGCAATGCTTCAGTAGAGTTGAGGACCTAGCTGTGTTAGAACCACCAGAGTCCAGTGTGCGCTTCTAATGTGGCAAATGAACTCATATGCATTTAATGCATTATTGCATTAAAAACTCCCTGTATGGGCACCCTTTTTCATCGCTGCAACGTCGCAGCAAGTAACTTACAGGAAGCAGAATTTTATCTTGGCTCACAGTTTAAGAACTCCCAACCCATCATGGGGAAGGCATGTTGGGAGGAGGCTGGCCCAGCTATATGCCTCACTGCCCGAGTCCCAGCAACGTACTTCCTCCAGCTAGGTCCCACCGCCCAGAGGCTCCACTCTGCACCCAATTGGCACTCCCAACTGTTTCAGACACAGGCAAACCATAGCATTCCTCGTGCCTTGGGCTTGTCAGAGATCTTTCCCCACTCTGGAGATGGCAACAAAAGTGAAAGAAAAGGAACGTGAAGGAAGCTGAATTTCTTCCTGCCAACATTATTTGTTCCGGGGGTTTCGCGTATTTATGTTCCACTTCTACACTGCAGACGAAAGTCCACTTCAGGTAGATGTACTGTGTTTTGCTGCTGTTAAGTACAGACATGATGTAAAACCAAAACACAAAACAAAATCTCTGTTTGGTCAACAACTGGACCCAGCGCAGCTGGGCTTCCCAGAGCGGCCGGCAGTCTCCGTGCAGGTGTAGGAGATGGTAGCTGAGGCCACTGTTTTCTAAAGCTGAGTAAAACACCCTCCTCCCCTGGCTACTCCTGCATCTAGCCTAGTCTGAAGTCAAAATGGAAAACCCAGGGGAGCGGAGCATTTCAGCACTTCTCCACAAGAGGGCGTAGGTTGTCCGTGCCGGGCCGCTCTTGCAGCCAGCTTGCCCTGCCCGTGTCCACTGAGCCCATCGGTGTTGCTGGCCCACCCCTTGTTAGGCAGCTGTTTCCCTGAGTCTCTTTGTTAATGCCTCTTATTCTCCAGCCTAAGAGTAAACCGAGAAGCTTCGGAGTCAGGTGTACTTGGATTCAAATCCTGGCTCTGCCGTTTGCTGAAATCTTGGCAAGTTAGCTCTCTTTCTGATTAATAATTAGTGACTTTTTCCCAAGCCTGGGGAAGCTAGAATTATAGACCTCCTGGCACACAAAGGAACCTGCCTTCTGCTTTGGTCAGTACCGCCCTAACATTTCACGGATCAGGGCCCAGAGGTCCAGGCTTGGAGAGAGAGAGAGAGAGAGAGAGAGAGAGAGAGAGAGAGAGAGAGAGAGAGAGAGAGAGAGAGAGAGCCCATGGCTTACTTTCTGGACTCCAGCTCTTGTCTCCATCACCCATGAAAAGCGAGGGTCATTCATTAAGGAATGAAAAGATAGAAAGCCCTTTTATGCTGCAAGCTCGGGCTTTCTGTTGGAGCAAAGACACAAAGTGCTGCATTCATGGTCCGGCTTCCGCAGTTACACACTCGGGCGAGTACTTGACCTGCTGGCTCTTGGGTTCCTCACGGCTGTGGCGGAAAGCATAGACCAAAGATGAAAATAATACCTACCCCGGAGGGTTTCGTGAACTTTCAATGAGAGCATGACTGTGACGCTCTGCATAGGGCCTGGCGCCTCACAGGCATGGGATTAGTGTTAGTGTTCGTTTCTGCAGCTCACGAGCTTTCTGACCCATGTTCTCACCCATAAATGGGAAGGTGGCCCATAGATTTGTGGCAAGGCACAAGATGTAACAACAGTCACTTACCTCCTTTTGAGGAACAAGGCGCAGCTGTTTTTAAGAGCAAAGAAAACTAAGACTACATTCTAGCCTGTTCTGAACAGCGTTCCTTTGGATTAATTGATAGCTTGAAGGGATCTAAAACCACCTGGGAGACAGGCCGTGGGGATTGTGTCGATGTTGTTCATTTATGTGGGAAGACCCATCTTAATTCGGTAGGGGACCCCAGCAGCTGGTTCAGAGGTAAGTCCCCAGTGTCTAGGAGGGACCCACAACACTTGTTAAACCTTCCTCCATATTTGTGTTGCTTTGATTGCAGGCGATGTTCTACCAAAGTACACAAGGTCAAGCAACAGTTTTAGGAGTGTCTTAGTCAGGGTTTCTATTCCTGCACAAACATCATGACCAAGAAGCAAGTTGGGGAGGAAAGGGTTTATTCAGCTTACAATTCCATACTTCTGTTTATCACCAAGGAAGTCAGGACTGGAACTCAAACAGGTCAGGAAGCAGGAGCTGATGCAGAGGCCATGGAGGGATGCTCTTTACTGGCTTGCTTCCCCTGGCTTGCTCAACCTGCTCTCTTATAGAACCAAGACTACTAGAGATAGCACCACCCATAAGCACCACCTCCTCCCTTGATCACTAATTGAGAAAATGCCTTACAGCTGGATCTCATGGAGCCACTTCCCCAACTGAAGCTCCTTTCTCTGTGATAACTCCAGCTGTGTCAAGTTGACACAAAACTAGCCAGTACAAGTGGTGAACTCTTTAAAACTGTGAACTGACACATGTCTTTCTTTTTAGCTTATGTCTGACATCATGGTGACTAACACAACTGCTGCTCCATCGTGTGCTCAAGGATTGCATTCCTGTTTTCCCCTGACCCAGACCAGAGCTTCATGGCTGGCCTTGCTGGCCTCTCCTTCTCCTTAGGTGGAGAGCAGAGACTATGAATTATTCTGCTCATTTCCTAGGATCGTCCATTTAGAGGTTACCTTTCCTGTAACAGAAGCGATTCCTTACCCTTTATGGAGTGGCCCCACCCCTACTCCCTTTCCCTCCCCAGCTTTAGCTCCACTCTCAACCCTGCCAGATTCTGATTTTCTTTGCTAGTCACCTTCAAGGTCCAGCTCTAAAACCACTTCCTGTTTGATTACTGCCAGGCATCTCACTCCAGTTTCCTTGGAATTACAATACTTCACCATAAGACCCTGCTTCTCTGACTAGGCTGGGGGCTCCTGGAGAAGGAAATTGATCTTGCCCTGTGAGCTTGCTACATGCATTTGTTAGACATCCATCACCATAACAAAATACCTGAGATAATTAATTTGGCTTATACTTTTTGAGGTTCCATCAATCCCTCTGGGCAAACGAGCCAAATTTAGAGCAAGTTGTAATTAAATGCTGGCCAGGATGATGAACTCTTGCCAGGCCCACTCCAGGGTTCCCTGAAAATGCCCGAGCTACATTGGTCAGGTACTTAAACAAGCAAACCCAACAAGGCTACACACTACCACCTTCTTCCGGTGGAAACAAGCACACATCCTGATGTACTTCTGTCTGCAGTCAGACTAGGCTTACAGTTTCAGACCCTTAGATAAGGACACACCCTTATGGTATTATTTCAACTTATCCATTAAAGACTCTGATGCTTACCGTTTTGTTTTGTTTGAGACCGAGTCAAACTATGTAGCCCTGGCTTTTCTGGAACTCTCCCTCTGTCTCCTGAATGCTGGCTTCGTTTTGTCAGCTTGCCACAACCTAGAATCATCTGGGAAGAGAGCCTCAATGAAGAATTACACAGGTCAGGGGGCTTCTGGGCTGTGGGGCCTTGTATTGACTTTAGTTGATATAGGAAGACTAACCCAGCCCACTGTGGGCGGCATCATTCCCTGGACAAGAGGTAAGAGAGGAAAAAAGCTAAGGTGAAGACCCCAGAGATATGTTTATTCCACTTTTTTCTCCACTGTGGACGCCATGTGATTGTTTGATTCTTCCCCACAGTGCTGGGCTGTAACTTGGATGTGTAACCTAGATAAACCCTTTTTCTCTTAAGCTAATTGTTTGTCAACCTGTTTTATCACAGACATATAAATGGCAACCACAGAATAACCTACCTCAGAATACGGTTATGTCTGAGGTACTGGGAGTGAGGACTCCAGTTCATCTGGGGTGAGGTTGCATGATTTGGTCCATAACAGTTATTTCTTTACATTTAAAATAAACACAGAAATGCATTATTGTAACTTCAAATGGAATGCTAACACCCCTCTCCCGCACCATCCCACTCCATCTAACTGACAAATCTCCATCTTATTCATTTTTTTATGTGCCGTTCTCACCCTTGTCTTGACCTGGAGATTATCTGTGACTAAACACATTCGGAATAGTTGTTCAAATATTAGAAGGTAGAGGCATGAAACATATAAGTCTGTTATGCAATTCCTAGCAGTCACCTAATAACTCAGCGACTCCTTCTCCTTACATGTAAAATAGAGGACAGTGGTTGTGTTGGATAATTTTCTGTTAACCTGACACAAGCTGGCATCATCTGAGAGGAGGAAACCCCATTTGAGAAAATACTTCCACAAGATTGTGTTGTAGGGCATTTTCTTATCAGTGATTGATGTGTGAGGGCCCTGACCAATGTGGGAGGTGCCACCCCTGGGCTGATGGTCCTGGGTTCTGTAAGAAAGCAAACCACGAAAATTTCTGTGGGATCTGTATCGGCTCCTGCCTTCAGGTTCCTGCCCAGCTGGGATTCCTGGCCTGACTTCCTTCTATGAGAGACTATGGATGTGGAAGTAGAAGCCAGATAAACCCTTTCCTTTCCAAGTTGTTTAGGTGGAGACATTTTACCACAGTAATAGCAACCCTGACTGAGATAGAAATCATTTTAGTCATCTTCTAGGGCCATCCAGTTAGCAGGTGTTGACAGGTTACCTTTTGTGTGACAGGCTGCTTCTGGGAGTTGCCTTTTGTGGAGTTGCTACTCCCCCACCCCACCCCCATAAGAGCTGACAGTTCTACATCTTGATCTGCAGACAGCAGAAGAAGATTGTGTGCCACACTGAGCCTAGCTTGAGCATAGGAGACCTCAAAGCCTGCCACCACAGTGAGACACTTCCTCCAATAAGGCCACGCCTACTCCACGGCCACAGGTCCTAACAGTGCCACTCTCTATGGGTCAAGCATTCAAACACATGAGTCTATGGGAGTCAAACTTACTCAAATCACTACGCACACTACTCCCTGGCCCCCATAGGTTTATAGCCATAACATAATACAAAATGCATTTAGTCCAACTTCAAAAGCCCCCATAGTCTATCACAGTCTCAAAGTCTCTTCTGAGACTCATGCAATCTCTAAACTGTAATCCCCTGTAAAAGCAAAATCAAAAACCAGATCACACACTTCCAACATATAATGGCACAGGATATACATTGCTGTCCCAAAATGGAGGAAAGGGTGGAGCTTGAGCACTAGGCGACCCCAAAACCCGCCATACAGTGACGCACTTCCTCCAATGAGGCCACACCTCTTCCAACAAGGTCGTACCCCCTAACAGTGCACTCTCCATGAGCCCAGCATATGCAGACCACCACAAAAGCCTGCCTTCCTTCCTTCCTTCCTTCCTTCCTTCCTTCCTTCCTTCCTTCCTTCCTTCCTTCCAGTGCATCCTTGTCTTTCTTGGCTTTTGAGTGGAAGCACACAGACTTCAGTCCAGTAATATTTGGCCAGAGTCTATCATCATGGCCAGTATTAAGTTAAAGCTTGTTCCAAGTTTGGCTCAAAAACGTGGCCATGGTCTTACTCTCCACCCTGGAGTTATCATGTGAGGCACCTGGCTGAAGCACCTCCTGAAGTTTGGCTGCGCTCAGTGGTGGGATCCCCGGCTAATTTTAGCTATTTCACACAAAGCCTAAGAAACCTAACCGACCAGTGAGTACTAATCCCATTCTCTCCTGCCTTTTAGAGCCTCTGATTAAATCAAGAAAAGCATCGGGTTATTTCTAACAGACTTTAAACATTCCCTAACATGCCTAATCTCCTTTTCCAACAAAGGTGGAGCCTGGCACCAGTATCCAGGTAGAATTTAATCACCTCGTTTGGCTGTTTGGTTTTCTTTGGACTCATTTTCATGGAAATGATGTTGATTTCCATAAAAATTGAGGATTTTTTTTTCCAGTTGGAAACAATTGGCCTGGCTAGATAACCATTAATAAAAATAGCTATAATATTAAAGAGAATAAATTTCTACAGAAAAAAATAGTGAGCAAACAATGTGATTAGCTCACTAAAATAGTAAACGTTGAGTTTGGGGTCCTTAAAGCTAAGCAGGTAATAAAGGCTCGGTGACCTGGCCCCATCAGGGCTCAGCTGTCCCTTCTTGTTTCTGGCAACCTGAGAAGAGGTGCCCTGGCCCAGCCCCAACTCCAGCGTGAAGGAAAGCCATGTAAAAAGTTCAGCCCTTCCCTTTAGCTGTTCCCTTTCAAGTAGAATTTCCAAATCCCTTCTCATAACAGTTACCCTCTGATCAAGGTTTTCCCCAAAGCAAACAACAAAAAAGCAACCAGTTTCCCCCAACAAGGACTTAAAGGACAGGCTGCTTTGCAAAGGTCTGGGAGAAAATTAGGTCATGAGGGTGGTCCCCCTGTACACCCAACCCCAGATGTGGAGGGACTCCACTCTCCCTACCTCTAAAGAAAAGCTTCCAGAAGCTCAGCCTTGGCCTTCTCTTATCGAATTGTGCCATTTTCCTGAGGCCAGTTCCCTTGGCTTGGCCTTCCACCCACTTCATGACTAGTATGGAGAAGGGAGAAAGCATTGTTCAGAACCCTGGATGCTGGGGTTGTGCTAGTGTAGTGATTTTTCAGCTTGCTGTGTTACCTTGGTAAGGGGTGGGTCCCCCTTCTGATCTAAATTTTCCCCTCTACAGAGTCAATGTAAAATTATAACTTTGCTGTAAAGAAAAACAAAAGTTTACTCTAAGCGTAATCTGAATGCCCAAGCCGTCAGGGATATTGTCTATCACAGACGGCAAGCCCTGGGGGCAGGCGCGTAGGCTCCGCACATAGGCTCGCTGGTGGCACCGCAGCTGCAGTACGGAAACAGATGAATGCTTATGTTCCATTTGATTCCTCCTTCTCTTCTCTTATTTGGCCTAGGACCCCAGCTCCCCACACCCAGTGTGCCACTCCTTGTAGATGAAATGCATATGTCCTAGATGACTCTAAACCCATCAAGTGACCATGACAAAGGACAAAGGCGCATTCAGGCAGGCTGTATTTTTCACGTGTCAGAGAGCACATGGTGTCAACTTCTAATGGGGGACCTAAACTAAACCAGTTGCTAAAAGTAGCTTGCAAGGGTGTCCCCTACTCTTTGTAATCAACGAGTACATTTAGGAAGAAATGCTTTGAGACGGATTGCTCTGTTCCTAGACAATGTCTCACATGATGATGCTCATGAGCATGGTCTTCAAGTCCTACATCATCTTATGGAATCTGATATCACTGGGGTAGCTGTAAGACGGGTTTTTAATTCCCTCTCCTCCCTCTCCCATTAGAGTAATAATAACACTGTCAATCCAGTGTATAGTAGTCTTTTGTAGTCTGCCTTAATCAATGTTCTACTGCAGTTAAGAGACACCATGACCATGGCAACTCTTACAAAAGAAAGCATTTGAGACTTGTTTACAGTTTCGGAGGTTTAGTTTGTCATCAGCTTGGCGGGATGCATGTTAGCAAACAGACAGACATGAGGCTAGAGAGGTAGCAGAGGGGTCTACATCAGGATCCACAGGCAAGAAAGAAAGACACTTGAAGTGGAAGTTTCTGGCTGAGTCTGGTGATACAGATTCACGTGGTGTTTTGCTGATGCAGACTCACCTGTGGGAGAGCACGTGATGTTTGGAGAGGGTATAAATAGGACTCAACAGACAGCACCAGTGTGCTTGCATAGCTAGCCTTGCAACACTTCATTGGTTGGTCTTGCGTTTTCATCTTTGCTTATCTTCAGTTTGTTGAGAGAGGCATAGCAGAAAACTGCTGGAGTCCTGGCTGGTCCGGGTTGTTCCCACCAATTTGGCAGAAGACTGGCATTTTCTGCCAGATCTTGCCACCGCTGCTGATTTCTGTTTGGTATCCTAATACTACTGAACTGGACTGCTGGTATCCTGCTGGAATCACCCCAAGGAACTACTTTTAATCAGGTCCACATCCCCTTATGCTATTTATCATCTTTTTTTTTTCCCTACCTTTGGGTGGTGTGGGCTAGATTGGGGGGTGGGGTGGGAGATGTCGAAGTGTTTGTGAATCCTTATTAAAAGTAGGTTTTGAAGCATTTAAACCCCCAAAGCCCATTCCTAGTGACACATTTTCTCCTTCAAGGCCACCTCTCCTACTTCCTGTCAAGTATCTTCACTCCCTCATAACCAAACATTCGAATATAAGACCCTATGGAGGCTATTCCTATTCAAGCCACCACTGTGGTCATTATTCACTGTTGTCTTAGCCTTTGTTCTGTGCTGTGGAGGGATACCATGATCAAAGCAACTCTTATAAAGAAAGCATTTAATCGGGGAGTTGCTTACAGTTTCAGCTCTTAGGCCGTTATCATCATGCCAGGGAGAATGGTGACAGGAAAGCATGGTGCTGGAGAAGTAGCTGAGAGAGAAGTAGAGATGACACTGGGCCCTGACTTGGGCTTTTGAAACTTTTTTTTTTTTTTTTTTGACAAAGTCCCTCCAACAAGGCCACACCTCCAGATCCTTGTAGTCCTTTCAAATAACGCCACTTCCTGATGATAGGAACCTATGGGGGGCCATTCTTACTCAAACCACCACAAGTTTTATGTTTGAATCATCTCAAGTTTGACTTGTGGGGTCTGCTTTGAGCTGGTGCCTGTGTGTTCTTACCTGTCTCCAACAACCCCGAACACTTCCTTGCTTTCTGTTACAAGATATTCCAGACTCATCTTCACTCTCTTAAAGGAGGAATAAAAGGGGGGCTCAGAGAGAAAATGCTAGGCCTATTCACAATATTGGAGGAGGGGGAAGGTTCAGAAATTGTGTATTTAAAATCACATGTTCTCAAGGAAGTAACTTGTGTTGCACAAGGATATTCTCAAGATGTGTGGGATGGATCCTAAAGCCAGACGGCCTTAGCTGACTGACTGCACATGAAGCTGTTGGTTAATGGGCACATCTGGATAATTACTTTGAACTTAGGTAATTAGCTCCGTGTCTCGAGGATATTGTGTTCATTGAGGAAGTTGTAATGTGGAGAGAAGACTGGGTTTTAGAAGCAGGAAGGACCCGGCTTCCCTTACACACTGGAGCAGACTTTCCCTTGTGTCTGGGTAATTCACTTTTCCTGGATGAGCCCCAGCCTTCCAACCATGAAATGGGAAGATCATATGCACCTCATAAATTTAAATGGAGTCATTTAAAGGCAGTGCTTATGTAGTAGTTGTCGCATATTAAACACCCAATAAATGAAAGCTACCTTTACCGAGAGTGCCTCTGTTAACATTGAAATCCTAGAGGGTTGAAGTGTGTAGCTCCACCATGAGACTTACCAAGTGTGAGTGGAGGTCTGTGGATCTCTTCTAATTATTATGGAAATGCACATGTGCTGGTGTGGGGGCTGGGGCCTGGGCTTCGGGTGTTCTCTCCAGTGCTGCACACAGGATCAGCGACCAGGGGTAACTTAGAGATCGTGTGCCTTTGCGGGGCCGAGAAGTGTGCATGGAAATCACAACTTCTCAGTGCTTTCATTAGGATTAGCATGTGTGAGACCCTGGGTTCATGACCTAGAAACCCAAAATTTAAAAAACCCTGAGAAAACTCTGTGATTCTAAGACTTGGGTGGCAAAAAGGTAGAAGATTTGGACTTGGAAGGCTGCTGTCCAGCTTCAGGGACTTGAACAAGTCCTTGCCACAGTCAGGAACTGTATGTTTTTGGTTTTGGTTATCTTTACTTGTGTATGTTAAGACTTCTTATCCCTCTTAGGAGCACATCCCACAGGTCCTTGTGCTCACAGATGTCCAGGGAAAACAGGACGGTTAAGCGCACTGGATTGTCTTTCCAATGGGGAAGATGTAAAACAAAACAAAGCAAAACAAGGTTAAAACAAACCTGTTCTTCTATCCTAAGCTGGAAAATTGGAAGTGATTAATAGCCTGGCATTCTGCGATCTCCGTTATCTCTTGGGCCAGGCCACATCAAGTTTCCATAGCCAGGTCTGGAGGTGGCTAGTAACCTAGATGACCCTTACCACCAGTAGGTCCCACAAGTAGGACTGGAGATAACTAAGAGTCTAAATGGCCGTTAAATTATCTGTATAGCTACAAGCTCCCCCAAGCTCCGCCAAGCAGGACCAGAGGTGAGTAATTGCCCAAATGACCTCTCCGCTATCTGTATGATGAAGACCAAGCCAGACTTTTCCTTAGGCCCTCAAGCTAGCACAGGTAGTCTATCTTTGGAACCCATCTTCTTGGAAGAAATGACATGTACCCTGAGGCGAATTTCTTATGCACGGGGGATTGTATTACACCAGAAAACTTCTTTTCCAAATTGTACTGTGTTTTAAACTTGCTGATAACGAACTGCCTGGCATCAGACTCCTCACGGTCGTGATCCAGGTTGATGACGCGTCAGTCTGAACGGTTTTCATGCTCACTGCTTTGCGCATGCTCACTTCTTTGCCGCTTACTTCCTTGCCTGCCCCGACCACCTGAAGGGTCTTCTACAGATCCCTCCTCTGCAAATATGTTGCATCTCCGCTGAATGCCGGGGACTTCCATTCCCGTTGCTACGGATAAAGGGCAAGCATGATCACACTCCTCCTCAACACAGGACCTATCAGCAGTCCATGAGAAGGCAAATCAGGAGTCTGCTGCTCTAGCTTTCCCGACCTCCATGCTTCTCCCGGGAGATGGGCGTGTTGTTTAGGAACAAGACTCCAACATTGCTCTGTTTTATTTGTGGTAAGAACATAACACAAGCTCCAGTCTTTCAACTTATTTCTGTGTGCGCAATACACTTGATGCCATGTGGCACAGAAGCTCTCTAAAACGTAACCAGTATTGTCATCTTAAGCCAAGGGATGGGAAGGGGAGGTGTCCTGGTGTGGATCTGACCGGAAGAACTGGCATACGCCTGGATTTCACAGAGTAATGACGAGGTTGGTCTGGGAAGGCTAAACACTCAAATCCAGGAGCAAATCCCCTTTGCTTTTTTTTTTTTTTTTTTTTTTTCCTTTAAATCTTTAGTTTAAGAGGCAAGTGCTTTACCGGCTGAGCCTTCTCTCTAAGCCCTGAGTTTTCTTTGAGACAGACTCTCCCTGTAGCTCAGACTGGCCTTGAATCAACCATCCTCATCCCTTCACGTGCTGGGATTATAACGGCACCACCATTTTGCCCTCTGTAGCGACGACGTAATAGGAAATGCTCCCGCAATCTCAGGCGTTTGGCCCCAGTTGGTGAGCTGGTTGAAGAGGTTTAGGGGTGCAGCCTTGCTAGAAGGAGTAAATTGCTAGGGGTGGGCTTGAGGTTTAAAAGCCTCCACCACTTCCGGTTTGTTCTCTCGGCTTTGTGCTTGCTATTTCAGGTGTGGGCACCCAGCTCACTGCTCTGCGGCTATGCCATGTGCTGCCGTGCCTCCTTTCTGACGGACTCTTACCCCACTGGACCAGCAAGTTAAAATTAACTCTTTACTAGTTGCTTCTGTCATGGTGTTTTGGTCACAGCAGCAGAAGAGTGACTGATAGTGTCTCCTGTTTTAGATGCCTGCTTTGTGATCCCAGTGGACCAGGTAGCCAGACGACATCTCAAACACAGTTGCGTCCCTGGGTAGCAGCTTTTCTCTCAAGGGCTTTGTGGTAGATTTAAGGTGTTGTAAGTCTCTTATTTCTTTGTTGAGAGATTAGCTTTGATCCCTCTTGACTTGACTGGGAATTGACTTGAGTCTTGGTAACCAACACTCTGAGGTAGAAAAGAAGTTCGGTTGGTTCTGAGCTGACAAAGCAAACATCTTCCTCTTCCTCTCAGATCCCTGGACACCCTCCACCCCCCAATAAAAGAACTCAAGGTCTTACCGAGGCCACAGGAAGAGCATCAGAGAACTGGAGGCATCCTTGCAGAAGCCATCTTTGATGTCCAGGTCAGTCAGACCTCCAAACCCAGCTGACACTGGACTGCAACCTCATCAGAGATTCAAGGCTAGAACCACCCAGTCCCATCCCGTCCCCCCCACCCCCTGCCCCCAGCCAACCCATCAGGCAAAGCGGCTGCTAAACCATAAAGTTTGGGGGAAGATCATTACATAATAATAGGTTAACAAAAGAAGCCCCATACTGGAGACCCAGAGTTCTAGGGTAGCTGATTCACTTGGCAGGTGGGTCTGGCCTGTTCTACCCCTTGGTTCCTGAACCAACTGCACAGCCAAAGATTCGGTTTGGCTAAATCGAACAACAGAAAACTCCAGACAGCAGAGCTTTAAACACGCCAGACGTTTCTTTCTCTCAAAGAAGTCCGGGTGAGCTGTCCAGGCTGGAACACTGGTCCAGCATTCGAAGGACACTGTACATGATGTTGGCCTTGTGGATCAAAATGACACTTCAGGCAGCAGGGTGGAGGAAGGTTATGAAGAAAACTAAAGATGCTTTCTCCTGAGATTGTTTAAAGCCGCCCTGTGTCACAGGGCTACATTCCACTGGCCTGGGTGTCTCTCATCATGTCTACTTGAAACAGACCCTGCAAAATGCTTGCTGTAGATCCTGCCACTTGGGTAAGAAGGCTGCGGTGCAGCTCTTGGCAATATCAGCCTTGTTGTTGGGTCGTGGGAATAAAAGAGGAAATCAGAGTTTTGAATATAGAATGTTGACCAGGGAAGGGAGTGAGCCCTTGTCCCCCAGTGTCTGAAAGGTGGGGACTAGAGAAAGCCTAAGGTCAAAGAAGTCAGATGGGAACCAGGAAGATCACATAAAAAGCCTCCGGGCCAGGCCTGGTGGCGCACGCCTTTAATCCCAGCACTCGGGAGGCAGAGGCAGGCAGATTTCTGAGTTCGAGGCCAGCCTGGTTCCAGGACAGCCAAACAAAACAAAACAAAAAGTCTCCAGATGTGGTGGCTCACATCTGTATCCCAGAACTCCAGATTGGAGGCAAGGAAGGAAAAAATGGCTTCCTTAATGTGAAAACAGAAGAAAAAAAAAAAAAAAGGCAGAGACGTGAAAAACCTCTTGACATTTGTATGTGTTAAGGAACAGTTGTATGTCCACACTCAGCCACATATATTAAAATAAATTAAATAGAGAGGGGGTGGGGAAGAAAGAGACAGACAGACAGAGAGAGAAGGAGAGAGGGAGAGAGGGAGAGGGAGAGGGAATGGGAAGAAATGAAGAAAAGCAGCTAGGTGACAGGAGACTAGAAATGCTTCTCTACTTGGGCTACATGTGACAGATCATGTATGTGACAGATCATGTGAGAGAAGAGCCTGTGGTTTCACAAACACGAGAAGCAGGCACAGAGTGAACAGCCTATTCACAGGGCAGTTTGCGTTCTTGAATGCTTAGTCTTTCTTAATAAACTGCTTATTTTTGTTACTGTTGCTTGAGACAGAGTCTTACTATGAAGCTATGACTGCCTGCAACTCCATATGTAGTCCAGGCTGGCCCTGAACTCCTAGAGATCCTCCTGCCTCTGCCTCCTGAACAAGGGGGTTAAAGCCAAGTGCTACTACACCTGCCCAGTGTCTCTGATTGCACAACCTTACCATGCGTCCTTGTGCAATTCTTTGCCCAGGAACACATAGAACTAGCGGGTGCCCCCAGAACCCAGATCTGTACCTGTAACACTGGGATCAAAGGGAACTGAAACAAGACCTTGGGCAAGACAGAAACAGGGCAGCCCCAGGCAAACCTTCCCAGGCATCTTCTAGAAGGTTCTGCTACAGTGTCCTCTGGTCAGCTTCAGGGTCTCTCAAGACGTGTGTGCTTTTTATTTATTTATTTATTTATTTATTTATTTATTTATTTATTTATTGTGTGTGTGTGTGTGAGTGTGTGCAACAGTTATGAGGTCAAGGGACAACTTGCTTTGTCCCTTGAAGAAAGAGTCTCTCCTTCCACCATGTGGATTCAGGGATTGACTCCCCGCCATCAGGCTTGGTGGCAAGCACCTTCTAGCCATTGTTGACCCTCAAGACACACATCTTTGCCAGGTTGGCCTATGGTGGAACCAGGGCCTCTTTGGGGCATGGAAGTGGAATCAATGACAATCAATGATAATCTTCTTAGGATCTGATGGAGTGGGGGAGGGTCAGGTCCTTCTTGAGAAGGGTGATTGGAAACAATGCCACCAAATATTTTTTGAATCAGGAGGGGTTGAACAAAAGCTTCTAGATGATGGCTGCTCATAGAAACTCATTTGCAAAGGACTTCCATGTTAGGCACCTGTGTCTCTAAATATCTCTAAAAACAAAGGACTCATTCAGTCATCTGGAAAACGCAGAGCTCTGGGAACACTCAGCAGCACATGGAAGCCGGCTTCTCTCCGCTGCTCAGTATCCACAGGTGGCTTTCATTCTCTCCACAAAACTGGAGTCAACTGAAAAGCTGGGGGAAACAAGAAGTTCTGCCACTTAGCAAGCCACCGGAGATGCTGCTGCTGATGATAAAAACAAATCAATTAGAGAAAAAGCAAACAGAAACAAAAGTATTATTCAAGTTAACTTCTAAACCAACCACTTATAAGTGTAAACAGGCGTCCTTGCCCTTTCAGAATCAGGACCGTTCTGTCTGGAGCCTCCCAGCTTCAGACAGTGAATTGTATCAGCATTGTAAGAAGGAAGAAAGGCCCACTTTGGAGCTGACGATCAACAGCACCTACCTCAAAAGTTATTTGCAGGGAAAAAGCAGTTTCTCAATTTAAGAAATGTTTTATATAAGTAAACATTTAAGGGGAGCTGTCGGCTTCAGTTCTCATGTCTGCTTCCTTCTCTGCCTCTCTTTGTAGGAGAGACAGAGCCACTGTGAGTGCTAAGGTGGGCTCAGGGCAAGAGCGTGTGTTTAGCATGTGCAGGGACCTGGGATAGAACCCCAAACAAACAAATAAATAGAAAAAAAATCTCCTCAGAGGCAGTAAGGATAAAGAGTGAAAACCCTGAGATAGTAAAATGACATTTCTTTCTAATGAGTTTTCAGAGGAAGAAAGCCTTTCCCACATAAACAAACTGTCCGTTGAGCAGTACCTTGGAGATCTCGCCCCTCTCTTTCCTTAGGTGTCAGCACCTGTCAGGTATGCCTGGTGCTGGCACGCACCTCACTGAGAAGACTTAAGACTAAATGTGATAGCACACAGTGTCTAGATCCTAGTAAATGCTCAGTAAATGACCACTTAAATTATTATCTACGGCAATTAGCATTATTAGTACTCTCGGGGCTTTTGCAGTTCTGAAACTGTAGGATAATGTGTCAGAGAGAACCGGCTAACGCAGGAAAGACAAACCTTTGCTTCATCTGCTTGAGCGGACGGCCAGATGACAGCCGGTTTGAAAGCCACCGGGTTTTGCTTTCTCTCTTGCTTGCTGAGCCCCTCGGGAGGATCCCGTCCTTTCTTCTGTCGAGATGAATTCCTAATACTTAAGATTCATTGATTCTTCGGCTAACCTGAATTTCAGGGTTTCTGAACTTCACTAGGTCTCTAAAGGATGAATAGTACACGCTGTATGGTTGTGCTTTCTTGCAAGTGGGATGGCTATCTGGAAGATGGCTTTGTGTCCCGGGCCCCACTTAATGGTGGTGACTCAAGCATTCAGCCGGGCTATCTCTCCTGTGTGAGAGCTCAAGAAGGAGGCCGATCTGAGAACTGGAGCTGACAGCTCCCCTTAGTTGTTTTTCTACTCATATAAAACATTTGTTAAATTGAGAATTTTTTTTTTCCCTGAAAATAACTTTTGAGGTAGGTGCTGTTGATCACCAGCCTCAAAGTGGGCCTTTTTTCCTTCTTATAATCCTGATACAGTTCATGGTCTGGGGCTGGGAGGCTCGGGACAGAACGGTCTGGTTTCTACAAGGGCAAGAAATCCTGATCACTCTTAAAAGTGCTTGGTTTAGGAATGGGCACCTGAGATAGGAGGATTCAAAGGGAAATTTTTCTTCATTCTTAGAAATAGCAGGCACCGCTGTGACCATCTTTAAATCCAGAGGCGAGGCTGAGCCAGCCACCCGGGGCTCCGTAGTGAGATTCAGTCAAAAATTAATAAAGACAGACAAGCTGTGTATCTGTTCATTTTTGTTGACCTCTCTTTTGAAAGGTAGAGTCTCTGACTTTGAACTCACCATGAAGCCCACGTTAGCCCTGACCCGAGGATTCTCCTTAGTGCTGGGGTTACAGGCATGGACCCCATCATGCCTAGCCTTAAAAAGCACAGTTCCTTCAGAGGAAAGGTACACTCCCTTGTTATTACACATAACAAATCCCGACAAACTTGGTTTAAAACAACACAGATGATTCAAGTCTGGCCAGTCTGTGTTCCCTCTGATAGGTTAGCAACGGAATGCATTTTTCAAGTTTTGTGGTTTGTAGCATTCCTCTTGTAACATTTCTCAGCACGTGGCTCCTTCCTCTGTCTAGCTCCGAGTCTGGCAATTCTGACTCTTCAAATGTTTCTGCTCTGTCCTCACACTGCTTTCTCCTTCATAAAATCTCCCTCTGCCCCCTCCCCCACCCCCCGTTTCTAAGGATACCTGTAATCCCGCCGCGGTGGGGGTGGAGGGGGGTGGAGGTGGGTGGGGGTGGGGTGGGTAGACTGCAATTACAGGACACCCTTCCATGTTGACATTCTTAAATCATACCAGCAATATTCCCTTTGGGTTTATTAGGTAATATGGATTCTAAGAACTAGGATTTAGGAATCTGTATTGACTGCTAATTAGGATAAGAAGAGGATTTGGGCACTAATTAGCAAGGTACCTGTTGGACTGGCTAGTTTTGTGTGTCAACTTGACACAGGCTGGAGTTATCACAGAGAAAGGAGCTTCAGTTGGGGAAATGCCTCCATGAGATCCAACTGTAAGGCGTTTTCTCAATTAGTGATCAAGGGTGAAAGGCCCCTTGTGGGTGGGGCCATCTCTGGGCTGGTAGTCTTGGTTCTATAAGAGAGCAGGCTGAGCAAGCCAGTAAAGAACATCCCTCCATGGCCTCTGCATCAGCTCCTGCTTCCTGACCTGCTTGAGTTCCAGTCCTGACTTCCTTTGGTGATCAACAGCAATATGGAAAGTATAAGCTGAATAAACCCTTTCCTCCCCAGCTGTTTCTTGGTCATGATGTTTGTGCAGGAATAGAAAGCCTGACTAAGACTCCTGTGTTTCCTCTTCCCTCCCCCCTTTCTGTCCCCTCCCCTTTCTGTTTCTCCCTCCCTTCCCTCCTTCCCCTTTCTTACCCTCTCTCCCCCTCTCTGCTCTCCCTCTCTTTCTTTCTTTTTTCCATTTTTGGTGGTACTAGAGTCTGAGCCCATGGCCTCATATTAAATTAGTACTCTACCATACGGCTCTGAGCGGCTGTGCGGACATCCATCTCCCCTCTTCCACATTCCCCCTTTTCCCTAACTCTGAAACTAAGTCTCTCTAAGTCGCAAGGCTGGCCTCAAACTTTTGAACCCCATGGTTTTCTCACCCTTTTAAGTGGCTGGGGTTATAGGAATGTGCCTTTGTTTGTTTGTTTGTTTGTTTTTACAGGTAGGCTTTACTTATATACGGTAAAATACAGTTGGGCTGGAGAGGTGGCTCAGTGGTTAAGAGCACTGACTGCTCTTGCAGAGGACTCAGGTTCGGTTCCTAGCACCTATACCAGGCAGCTCACACCGATACCCTCTTCTGATTATGTCAGACACTTGCATGTATATGGTGCACATACATGCACATATGTGCACGCATGCATACATATTGAGAAAAATAAACAACATTTTAATGTACAATTATATGAGTCTTAACAAATGTGTGACTGGGAATGTACCATATCAAGAGAGAACAGTTTCGTCACAGCATAGCTCCCAGTCAAGCCATCCCTTCACCCAGCCCCTGGCAATCACTAGTTCCATCTCTGGCCCTGTGATATATTGCCTTTTTGAAAAAGCCACGCATTTGGAATCACGGGAGTAGGAGCTTGCTATTCCAGCCACTTTCCCTTAGCATAGTGACATCCACCCCAGCTGTGGTGCATGGACTGCTGATAAAGAACTTTCCACCCTCAGGAGGTTGGAGTTGAGCCAGGCCCTTGTGACAGAAGCCAATTCACAAGAGAAAATGAATAAGTTTACTGTGACACACAGGACACACCTCTCAGGGAAACCTCAAGTGAGTGATAGCCTGAAGCAGAGGCTTAAAAAAAAAACAAACAAACAAACAAAAAAAAAAAACACTTAGCCAAAGAACAGGAAGTTTTAGGGAAGTGAGATGGGACCCTGGAAAGCAGTGCTAGTCTTTGGAGGGGGGGGGGCACTGGCTACAGGAAAGTGTCTGTGGCTGAACTCACCTTTGTTTTACTGCTGTCACCCCTGGGCTAATAAGAGCTGTCACCAGTGAGCAAGACTGCAGCCTGTGTGTCAGGGACGGTGGGAAAGGACAGAGAGCATCTCTTCTTCGTCTTGCTCTTTGATTTAGCTCAGAAGTTGTTGCAGCACACAGGCAAGTTTTTCGGGTCAGGGAATCTATGGGTAGTGAGGAGCCTGACAGACTTAAAATGCTGAGGTTCTGGTGCTCACAGACTGCTGGACCAACAGGCAATGGAGGACCCGTCTGCTTCTACAGAAGGATGCCCTTGCCCAGTACCAGCCTAAACTTGTTCCACACGGTCCCATTTCTCAAAACTCAATGAGTCTTGAACCCAGCCTGCCAGACAAGGAAGACACAGTAGCTCTAGGCTGACCCTATGCACATCTTCTTTTGTGTTTTCTGTCTTGGTTGCACTGTGTTGTGAAAGCCCTGCTCCACACAGATAGGAAGTGAAGTGCAGCAGCTTTCTACCATGGGCCTTTGTAAGGTCAGTTTTAAGCCACGGGACCGGGGCCCCGCACAAGGTGGTGCTGGGATTAAACCCAGGGCCACGCTCATGCCAGGTAAGATGTATCCCCAGCCCTTAGCCATTTTCAGTTAAACTCACCCGGAAGTTTGAAAGAGAAGCCAACTGAAAGTGTTTGCCTGGATTTAAGTAGTTGTGGCTAGTCTGTAGTATTCATTTGAATAAAGAGGAAGCCGGTACCCAAGGTCTAAAATAAGCACAAAAGGCATCCGAACAGAATGTCATCGCGTGCCCAATTATTACACTGAAATATAAATGAACTCTAACGTCAGCCCCACCCAAATCAAGATTTTAGCAAACAGTCACCGATTAAACACAGACAATCAAACTCTCCTCTTTCCCTCATGTCCCACCCACCGCAGGGACTCCAACCAATGAAAAAGCACTCCACTAAGAATTGTTGTCTTTAAAGAGAACCGGTGCAAAACAGAGACCAATTCACAATAACCAATATTTGCATAGAAACAAACAAAATACTTCCATGGTGTCGCCTTCATTCCACCCCCAAGCGGCTGTGCATTAGACAGTATCCATGAATTCCTAACATGAGCCAGGCTACAGGCTCAGAACTGGAGATTCAAGGGAAGCCTGACACAGATTACTCCTGTGAGAAAACACAGCGGGGGGGAAGCAGTGTGCCCAGAACTAAGTGGACACCCTGTGAAGACCTCATGGAGAACACAGCATGTGGGCCTTGAAGAGTTAGCAGCAGCATCAGGCAGAGATGGTGGTATGGGATTGGAGGGAGAAGAGAGGGCAGACACTTCAGAAGACTGGTGGGGAGCAGCTGGGGAGGAACCCTGGTGAAAGCAGAGGGGCTGGGGACAGATCAGGGAGAGCCTCAGAGCTATGCCAAGAGGCTCCGTGATACTGCGTGGCTTGACTCAGTGCAGTGACAGAATTATATGTTTGTGAGAAGGGTCTTTTGGAGGCTATCATGGGGTAGATGATAAAGGCAAAATGAGGCTAGAGGTGTCAAGACAGGAGAATGTTGCAACAGTCTAAACCAAAGGTGATAAAGTATGAACTGAGGCAAGGAGCTTGTGAGGCATCAGTTAAAAGAGTTACAAGACAGCATTGATGACAGGAATGCTTGGAAGGCCAGGCACGTGTGTAAGGGACAGCAGGGGGTGGGAAGTCCTCCTCAGATGCTGTTGTAACAGGGCCACAGACCTTTGCACCACTAACCCCAGGATGGAAGTACCCACGCAGGCCACAAACCTCAGCATGTTGACAGTACCACCTGCCAGCACTGAAACAAAGACCTAATCCATCAAAGTCCACACACAGTCCTGGGAAAGACTCTAATGTACTCACACCTTGCTTTGTGGCTTCTGTAGTTCCATTTCTGGCTAACTGTTCTTGTTAACTGAAGTATGTCAACCCAGAACGTGGTTTTGTGTTTACAAGCTCACTTTGGGAAAGTCTACACTGGGATCCTAAACACCCAATGTAGACTCCGGCTGGCTAATAGAGACTTCTATTGGCTTAAACCCATGGCCGAGCAGTCTTCTCTGGTGGCTAACCCACAATACTGTGTCTTTACACCCATCGTTTGCATGGAAATGTGTATAGTTACATATCCATATGAAGCCATTTTCTCAAGAATAGGTCCTAACGTCCATAAAAGTGATTGCTTTTCTCCCAGTTCCTGATCCTTGGAGTTAGTTTCTTTGTAAAAGCAAAGTCGTGTGTAGTAGCCACCAGTATAGTTGGCGGCTTCCACTCAGGTACTGAGCACAGCCCTTCTCTGAAATCTTGAAACTGGAACAAAGAATATGGCTACTGGTGCTTTGAAAGGAATTGGGACCTGGGCTACTGTTGGTTATAGCTCAAATGGTTGTTTTCAGAGCAGAAAAAAACCTAGGCTTATTGAGTGAGAATAATAAGGTTTAGGCCCAGAGAGAAACAGACGACAAAGTCTACATTCTGCCTTCTCCTGAGGCTGGCACGATGGTGCCCTCGGGTTCCTTACTGCTCTGGCTCTGGCTGGTATCACTCAACCCAAGGGACTGCTAATTGCTTTAGCTACAGATAACATTTCAAAGCCCACACACCGGGACTGCAACTGCTAGAAGTACTTTAGCATTCATGAAATCTACTCTCTAAATAGCTCCCTTGTTTATTGTTCCTGTTTGCATTTTTAAAAAGACTTTTAAATTGAGGGGCAGTACGCACAAAGATAACATTCATTGTTTCTAAAGACCAACTTGCAATTATCTTAAAATTATTATCCACACTTAAAAACAAAACAAATGGATGGAGTCCCATGGAGCATGTCCTGACATGAGTCCCAGGGCTGGTTGGTAAGCAGCCAATGGAGATGACTAAGACCCCGTCCATCATCTGGAGTTTATTACTTACTGGGGATGCGGATGAGGGCGAGAGACACAAACAATTTCATCGCCATTTGAAAAATTCTAAAGCAGGAGCAATTCCTCAGCAATCGTTCCCTCAGTGCCCACTCTATGCCAGGCACTGGAAAGACACCAAGGGTTGGTCTCCTGGGACTGAGGTGGGAATGGGAGAGAGTCTAATCAAAGAGATGGGGCCACACTATACCAGTTAACTAATTTTACCCTGAGGGATTGGGGGATGGAGAAGACAACATCCAAACTGGGCTTGCAGTCAGTGGATGGAGAGGGTAGAAAGATCGAGAATATACATTCAGAGACTATCGTGAGTCAATCAATGGAGGAGAGACTCTCAGGATACAAGATGGAAACTCACTGCTCTGAGCCTGGGAGATTATAGTGTCAGGAAACAAAACTGGAGGGCTCCTGAGACAGAGAAAAGGTTTTATTTGTTTTTTTTTAATTGTTTTTGTTTTAATATTTTTAAAAACACAGTTTCTCTGTGTAGCCCTGGCTGTCCTGGACCTCACTCTGTAACTCAGGCTGTCCTCAAACTCATAGCTCTGCCTGCCAGTCTCCCGAATGCTGGGATTAAAGATGTGTGCCACCCCATGTCTTAAGTGCCACAGGGAACAGAGGAACTTCCTGCTTGTCATATTTCCATGTACTCTCCCCATTTCTCAGTTTTTCCACCATTGTGGGGAACCACCTGGTTAGGTTAGTCTCACCAACAGCTGGAACTGGCCTCTCCCATTCTGATTCCGAGCTAGAGCACAAAAGAGCGCGTTTGAATTGTACAGTACCTTTCTTGCCTTGCTCTGAAGACCAAAATGGGTCCAAGTGACACTTGATGGCAAGGTGGCCTTGTTAGGTCTCAAACCCAAGACAAATGGCTTACCGAGGTGTCCATTTAACATATCAAAATAGACCTGGCCACCAGTCCCTACCTGTTACAGGGTGTGGCCTGCATATCCAACCCTCTACCTTAAACCCAGGGGCTGTGCTGCTCACCCCCCACTGTCCTTCCCTATATAATCCAGCCATTGTGGTTACCCTGCCTTCTCTGGTCTACCCTTTGCCCTCCTGGCCTCTAGGCCTGGTTCTCTCCTCTCTTCTCTCCTCACATGGCCCGGCCCAGGGTCATGTCCACTCTGGAATCTCTCAGATGTCCCCACCTCTGGCTGTCCTCTCCCTTTTTATCTACAGTAAACCTTCTCCACCATCTGTTCCTAGGAGGGCCATGTCTTTCCTTTTTATTTCTGTTGTTTTGTTTTGTTTTGTTTTGTTTTTTGTTCAACTGGTGACAAAACCACGGGATCGGGGTATATGAGCTCCCTTCTAAGGAACTCGGCTTCTCACAACCAAGCTGCCGATCAGACTCCTAAGGTATGGCCGGATCATTTGTTTCTGCTGGCTCCTGTCATCCATCAAATTTGACCCAAATTCTAGAGCCCGCCTTCTCAGCTACTTCTCCCCTAACAATTCCTCTCTCTGTCTCTCAGGCTCCTAGAGCCTTCTCCAACCTTTCAAGGAACCCGCCTGGATCTTGCATCTCTGGGTTCTGGCCTGCTACACTCATCTGGGTCTCTGTGCTAAGAAACTTACTGTCTCCCTTTGGCCCCGCTCTCTCATTTTAGACAAGTAATAACATATATCTGATAAATAAGATTCATAAATTCCTAAGGTCCACTCGGGTTCATGGTATTATGTGCCTAGCCCCTTTGCCTTTGTTCATTTTGCTAAGCTTTAGCTATTTTGATAAAACTAAATCATGCAAAAAACAAAAACAAAACTGTGATATTCTATAATGGTGAACCAAAAGTTCCCAGCCACCCTATGGCCTGTCTTTATGGTTTAAAGTTTGTAGTATTTATGGTTTAAAGTTTTATTTTGAGGTTAAAGGTAATGCAACTATATCTTCAACTCAAATTTTTTTTAAAGTTCAAACTTAACAGGGATAAAGCTGTAAAATCCTAGACTTATAAAAGCTACCAACTTAAACTGTCAAAGATAATTAAGACATACAATATTTTATGTATTAATATATTTCCAATTATTTTTGGAACAGTTTTGGACAATTAATGTATTTCTGAGGTTAAGCCTAAACCCGGACATACTTAATAGATGGTCCTTTAGCTCTTCAGAGGTCTGCTGAATATGGCATTTAAATGTTTAATAAAAAGCTTTCCATAAAGAAGATAGGTGGGAAGGAAGACTACACCAGAATTGTGGTGACATTAACCGTTGGGAAAAATTGCCCCATACCTCGCTAGCTGCCAGGGTCTACCCAAGCTGTGGGCACTGTTGGGTTGATTGCCCTGCTTTGCATGGTCAAAGCAAGGTCAGTTTTCCCTAGTCCTCCCTTCTCTACAGGAAAACCTCTCAGACCTGGGTCTGGCAGTCAAAGGCCGATGCTGCTCTGTGTGGTAGCTGAAGATTAAAGACTGTTCTATATTACAGCCAAAGGCCTCTGACCACTTCCTGCAACGAAGCCATCACGGGAGCCTGAGGCAGAGATCTGGGTGGTGGGTGGGTCTCTGTCATCTTAATTGATACATAGGTCATTTGGATTATATCTCTTGCTACAATTTATCCTTCTCAGAACTCTAACTGTAGCTTTAACAGCTCAAGCACCCTGTTCCTCCCCCAAGGATACAACTGCCTTCTTCTCTTCATGAGTAAACATCAGGCCTCTGGCCTCACTTTCCTAGAGCTACTTGGTCTCCAGCTGAGAAACACAAAACTCTAAATGGAGAGAAACTCCAAGGAGCTTTTAACCCCAAATCAATTTGGTTTCCCAAGCTTTCACTATGCCTCAAGGGTCTGCCTTTTCTACACTGTGGATTTCAGTACAGATTACAAATGGTGGTATCTCTAACATAACTAAACCTTTTAAAAATTTGTTTTATTTTATTTTACATGCATTTGCCTGCATGTAGATCTGTGTAAAGGTGTCAGATCCCCTGGAACTGGAGTTACAGATAGTTGTGAGCTGCCATGCTGGTGCTGGGAATTGAAACCCGCCCCCTCCCCGTCCTCTGGAAGAACAGGCAGTGCTCTTAGCCACTGAACCATCTCACCAGCCCCTATCTAAAACTTCTATCTCATTTTGTAAACCTAAACATCTTGAAAGCTTCAGCGAATCAATTTGAATCCACCTCTCACAAGTCATACTTCAGAGAAGTACTTTTATGTTTCCCCCACCCCCTTATTCCGGAGGCTGGATCCCTCTCCCCCTCCCTCTCCCTCAGCCCCTCTCTTCCCTCTTCCCATCTCCTTCCTTCTCCCTCTCTCTGTCCCCTTGGGACTCCCCTCAGTTTCAAATGTACACCCTGGATAAAAATTTTCCTCTAAATTCCTTAATTTTATCTTCCGTCTCTAGTCTATCTGTTCCAATCGATTTTCAGTCAACTAAATACTGCAATCTGCTCCAAACTCACCAGCCCTAGGTGTTTCTGACAGAATTTCCAACCATCCTGAGCCTCTGTATCTTAGATGGCTCTAGTGTGGCTAGCCCTGTGGTCCAGCCTGCACTTCACTAGCCTCAGACAGTCCTGCAGAGCCTGGACAGTAATTGAAACAGCCTACATTCCCCTCTCTATTCCCAGCCTTGGCCAGCATTCCAGATCTCAACAACAATGCTCTGATGGCAGCAGGACGTAGTCATAGAAAAGATTACATCACCCCTTATCATTTATTGTCAACAAGGAGGTTGTAATGTTAGGTCCCAACCCTGGGACAATGGCTAAGGTTACTATTTAATATATTAAAGCAGACCCGGCTACCTGGTTTTCTCAGTACTCCTCACTTATGCCTATTACAGGATATGGCTGGCATATCCTTCCCTCTACCCTAAATTCTCCAGCCCAGGGGCTGGGCTGTCTTTACACCAGCTGCCCTTCCCTATATAATCCAGCCATTTTGGTCACCTTTGGAGTCGGAAAGCTGTGTGATTGGGGGAGCCAGTCTGGAGCAAGAATGAGGGCAAGATGTGCCCAAACCCTGAAAATCTCACCCTGAGACCAGCATGAGTTAGGATAGCTCCTTCCCCTCTTCTGGGTCTTCATGCTCCAGGGCATGTAGTCTGTATGGATACCCTGCCCCCACCTCTGCAACCCTTGAGGAAGTCACGTAGCCTGGTGGCCAAATCACAGGTTTAGCTTCCTCTCTCCCTATAAGGACATGTCCAGCAAGCACCTGGAAATATTCTTCATGCAAAAGAACCCTTCCCAGCACCTGTGCACCAACCAATCATGTACACTCACCCCGAAAACCCGTACTTGCTCCCCAAGGTCTGTATGGCTCTTGTTACCTCCAAAAACGAGGGGCTCTTTCACTGAAAACCGTCTTGGAGAAGGCTATTTCTCCCCAGCACCCTTGCTGATGGAGATTTGTGGAACCCATGCCTGCTACGCTTCATGCCTTCCCCAGCCCATTGTGCAACAGTGCTGGACACCCCAAGGGCAGAAGCCAACCAGGGACATCAGCTACCATGCCTTCTCTGGTCTACCCGTCATCCTCCTGGCCTCATGGTCTGGCTCTTCTCTCTCCCTTCATGGTCTGGTGCAGGGTCACACCTGCTCTGGACTCTCCCAGATGTGCCTACCTCTGGCATTTGCGATTAAATTTATCTCCCCCTTTGCTGCTTGCTGCCCTTCTCACACTGAGCACGGGCATCTAGTTGTGTAGTTACCATCTCCCTGGATCCAGGGCCTCAGTTTCTTGCTTTGTATTTGGCCTGGAGCATTATACAGGACATGACTCCTGGAGTAGTAGCTTGCTTGCTGGGAGGGCCTATTTCCAAACGGTTGGCATTCGACTGGTGAGCTGTTGGTGTTGGTGGGGTGACATAACACCTGATGAGCTACTGAGAAACAGAGTTCGAACATACTTTTGATGGAAGCAACGGGAGGGTCTCCGTGGTTATGGCTGTGTCAGTGACTCAGGTCTAGCCTGCTTCTTGCCGCTTAGACCCCCCCTCCCCTCACCCCCAAGGCCCTGCTCAGAGACAGTCATTTGTCTCGGCTGATCTACTTCTTGCTAAACTGCTCCAGATCAGTTCTCAGGGCTGGCTGGGCATTGATGTGACCCTACCTTCACTTCCTTCCCCCTCCTTTCTCTGACCTCCACATGACCTTGAGAAAAGTTCTTTTTAGCATCTTCTTTTTCCTCCTGTCTCTAGCTTTTTGGTTCTACTTAACAGAAGGCTTGATGGCTGTGGTTTGAGTGAGAAGTGTCCCTGTAGAGCTTGAACTCATGGTCTCCAGCAGGTACCCCTGTTCTGGGAGGCTGTGGAGCCTCTAGGAGAATCTCAGGAGCAGAAAGTTGAAATTTCTTCTGGTACTAGCTTGAGCTCTCTGCATTCTGACCTTCCAAGACCTGAGAGGCAACACCTGCAAGCTGCTACCACAAGAAGGAACTTCTCCAGCTTCCCTGCCTCCTCTGTCACAACAGGGCTGTTCCCTATAAACTGTGAGCCGGGGTAAACCTCTCCTAAGTTGCTCTGTCAAGTGGTTTCTTCCAAGGAGGAGGAGATCAACGCAGCAACCTATTAAGCCAAGAGACAGGTTGATACTGGTTAAATCAGGAACCGAGAAAGGAAGGAAGGAGAGGGAAAGGGTTCTTCTGTTTGAAGAGTTGGTAGTCTTTGACTTCTGCTGTTCATAAGGGCAAATGATCACGCTAGGTAGACCAAGAGGGACAGAGATCAGCTAAGCTTCGATGCTGAAGCAGTGTTGGACTCTCCAACCCTGACCCACTCACAACAGCAGGCTCTGTCCCGCAATAACACAAGATGGCTTCTCTGCAGCCAGCCCTAGAGCTTTAGTCACATACAGGGGCCAGTTCAGCTCTGGCTTCTATTGTTATTTAGAGCTATGTTCCTTCTCTTTCCTCTTTTCCCCCATTTCATATTGGTCCAGATATCTTAAGTCCACCCTAGGGGAGGTAAAAAGTTACTTAAAATCAGAACTACGTTGGAACCTTAAGAGTCCATTCCTCACTTTTATGGCAGGTGGGTTGCCGTTCCCTTCCAGACTGGACCCCAGGCTTTGGCTTTCCCAAATGTGAATCCTTCAGGCAAACCTTATAGCACCATGCATACATAGCAGTGTTTGTGTCCACAATAGGTTATTATCTTTGTTGTTATTATTATTATTATTTTGAATGGAGACTATATATGCATGGTTTAAATTTTAAAAGCAGCAGAAAGATATAAAAAAAAGGGGGGGGGAATCTCTCTTTGGGAGCAGCATTGACTGCCCAGCGGTACTGCTCTTACAGAGGACCCAAGTCTGAGTTCCAGCTCCTATGATGAGCCGCTCACAACTGCTTGTAACTCCAGCTCCAAGGGATCTAACACCCTCTTGCGGACTCTTCCAGAACTTGCACTCGTGTGCACATAACCACACACAGGCACATAGACATAATGAAAAGATAACAACCTTTCTGCTCCCAGCTGCCAGCCACTCAGTACTCTCCCCACAAGTGACCACAATACCAGTGTCTCATGTGTTCTTCCAACACAGCTTGTGCAAGTACACACAAACACAAAACTAGTCTTTTCTTTATTATTAACACACATGCTGGTATTCTAGTTCTGTGTACTTTTTTTGCAACTTCGTTTCCACTTATTATTATAGTTAAATCTTTTTTTGTTTTGTTTTGTTTTGTTTTTCCAAGACAGGGTTTCTTCATTTGTAACCCTGGCTATCCTGGAACTTGCTCCATAGACCAGGCTGACCTGGAATTCATAGCTTTGCCTCTCTTTGCCTCCCAAGTGCTAGGATCAAAGTTGAATGTCCCAAAGCCTAGCTAGTTAATCTTGAGAGTACTCCTTAAACCTACCCAAGGACTTTTCCTATTGTCAGTTTACAATACACAAGAGTTTTAGTCTAGGTATAGATAAGCTTCCCTTGTGTGTGGGGGGGGTCATGGGTGGTTTTTAATTTTTGCTGCTCTGACAGCATTTGCCTAATCTTGTCAATATGTCCTTTCAATGTGTGTGAGTCTGTCTGCAGTAAACAATCTTGGAGATGGAATTTCTGAGCCAAGAAAATAATTTTCTAACTGTCCTTTTGCTGGCTTATACTGGTTTATATCCTGAAAATGGTTTTAGAAAACTCCTTGTGAGACTCATGGAAGTAACTGGAGGATCAACATGGAAGTAACTGGAGGTCAACAGCCATAGGAGAGATTGTGTGCTCTTGATAAGTGGATCTGGAGGCAGTCAGTCTCTTTGAAGGTTATAGTAGCTGACTTTTATGTTCCGTGATAGAGTACCATGACCAAGTCACCCTAGAGAAGGAACACTTTATCTAGGCTTTTGGTTGCAGAGGGGTAGGAGTGCATCATGGTGTAGACGAATAGCAGCAGGTAGCAGGCCTGGTGGCAGGAGTAGGAAGCTGAAAGATCACATCTGAGAGAAAAAACCGGAAGTAGGGCAAAGAAAGTCACAAAATCTATGCCCAGCAAGGCCACTCTTCCTAAACCTCTTGAAAACATGACACTAAGTGGGGACAGAGTGTTCACATGCCTGAGCCCAGAGAGGGTATTCCTTTTTCATTCAAACTATCACAAGTGTCGAAGAGGCTTCCTGGGGTAGGAAGGTTTTCAGGTCAACCTTAACACTCAGGGGATCATGAGGCAGAGGGGTGAGCGTCGTAGCTGGCTTTTGCTACTTTGTGGGTTCTTCTTTCTTCAATCTTTCTCTACCCCTTTTTCTCCCACCATGTCAACCCCTAAGAGTAGATAAAAAAGAAAAAAGGATAGAAAGGAGAGGAACGAGATCTCTGAATAAAGTCAGGGGTTAGAAATGAGGCAATGTTATGGTTAGGCGACTTCCTGCTGATTGGGGTGTCAAGTTCCTTGAGGCAAGTCTGATCTTCACGTCAGGATATCTCATTTTCTTCCTCTTGTTTCCTATTTGTGCATAACTATTTAACAAACTGCAACAAAAAGCCAACTAACAGCCAAAAAGTCCCCAGAATTCCAAATGTCACACACTATCAGAAACTATCTGCAGCTGGCAAAATCACACCTCTGCTAGAGCACGAGGCAAATCATAGTCAGCTGCTACAAAGCAGCCCCAACCAGGATTACAGCACAAGCATATTCTTATACTTCTGTGTTTTTTTTTTTTTTTTTTAAAGAAACCAACATTTCACAATTCCCAGTACAGAGCACTATGGGAAGTTTAATCTGAGGAAGGAAATCTTAATCTGAGGAAAAGAAAGACACACTGCCCAAGGATGGATTCTGCAGGATTACTTGTAAGAGTTACGGAATAAGAATTCTTTGGGTAATGATGCTAAGGATTTAACAACCCTGATGTCTGAACCCTATGAGAAGGGACAATATACAATGATAATCACACATCTTGGAACAGTAATATTACCAGCAAGGTAATATTGTGTCAGGTGCTAGGTTAAATGTTGTGCATGGAGCTGATGAGACTCCTCAGCTGGTAGAAAGGCTCTTGTCACACAAGCCTGACAACATGTGTTCAGTCCTCTGGATGTTTGTGTTAGAAGGGGAAAAATGACTTTGGCCTGTATGTGCCCCAAAGCACATGCACCCCCAATCAGTCATCAATCAGTCCATCAATGCAATCATGCTTTTAAAGATTAGTCTTGCGTCATACTGCAGGAGGCATTGTAATTTGCAGTTTTCAGATGAAAGAGAGCTAAGGATCCAAGATGACAAGGATTCAGAGCCAGGTATTCTAGAAAGATGCATGACCTCACAGCCCACCCTCTCCTCACAGCCCACCCTTTCCTCACAGCCTGCCCTCTCCTCACAGCCCTCCCTTTCCTCACAGCCCTCCCTCTCCTCACAGCCCTCCCTTTCCTCACAGCCCTCCCTCTCCTCACAGCCCTCCCTCTCCTCACAGCCCTCCCTCTCCTCACAACCTGCCCTCTCCTCACAGCCCACCCTCTCCTCACAGCCCTCCCTCTCCTCACAACCTGCCCTCTCCTCACAGCCCTCCCTCTCCTCACAGCCCTCCCTCTCCTCACAACCTGCCCTCTCCTCACAGCCCACCCTCTCCTCACAGTCTGCCCTCTCACAAGCTGGGTGAGTGAATAACCAGAAGCAGTCCCAGGCTGGAACTGAGCTCTGACATTGAAGTGCATAGGCGGCTTGCTTCTGCACTCTCCTGCAGAAGTTCCCCTTCCTCCTAGGCTCTCTCCCACAGTAAGCAGGGTAAGGCTGGTTTCTGATGCTTGCCTCTGCATTGCCCTTCAGAAGCTCTACTTCCCCTCACTCTACTTGCAGCAAACTCGGGGGTACTTGCCACCTCCCTGGCTGCTCCAAGAAGACTTAAGGAGCTGAGGGTGCCAGCCCGAGTAAGACAAATGACAAAAACTCCTCAGCTTTGGTGTCTCCAAGGCAAGCAACCAGATAACCAGGCGTAGCTGGTGCCTATCCTTGAAGAAAGGAGATTAGGGTCCCAGGCTTAAATCATAGAAAAGAGGTAATCAGAGGTCACAGACAGTTATGGCCAGCCAAAAGACTAGTTCCTGATAGCCCCACAAAAGACAATCTTTAATCCCCTTCCCAGCTTTGCAATTCCACATGGTATCCTGTCTGAGTTACAACTCACCTAACCTGCCTTCTCTCCTCTTCACCCTAAGCATTGAAAGAACCTCTAACTGCTCGGTATATAAGTGCTAAAACATCGGAGCTGGGGGTTGCACTCTGAATCTACACTGTAGGGGTTTGCGATCAAGTCAAGACTCTTTTGCAAATTGCAGAAGACTTCGAAATTCTTGAGCTCTTTTGGGTTTCCCGAGGAATCGGGGCATAACAAGATGTGCTTGGAGTGCGAGTAATGGCAGGTAAGGCGCAGAGCCTGAAGTGACACAGTCAGAGGAATATAGAGAGAATTCAGAGCATGGGGAAATGTGTTAAACAATGTAACCAGGAGGTTAAAAAAAACCTGTGTGTACAACTATCTAAATATAAGGATCACAGCTTTGTGGAAATAGAAATATGTGTGGGAGTCCTGACTACCCAACCAGAACATTCCAGGGCAGCTCTGTGCTTAATGACTGTGGTTGATGGCATTTTTCCCCCCAAGTGTAATATTTTAATTGATAATTTGGAAGTTTCACGTACACACCCCAATCACATTCACCTCCCAGTCTTCCCAGGTCCAACCCCCTTACCCTTGTGACCTCCCTCCTCCCAAAACAAGAAGCAGAAAAAAACAAAAAAGAAAATATATAAAAGAAATAAGAAAAAATATAGACCAAGTTTGTGTTGTCCATATACTCACTGGAACATGGTCAAACTCCCAGTGGCCAGCCCCTTACAGAAAAGTGAGTCCTTCTCCACCCACACCCCCACCAGAAGTCAACAACTGTGGAGAGCTACACTTTAGTATTCCGATCACACATTTTTATGAGCTCTCTTCAGTGGTTTCCTGTGTAGCCTGTTTCTTTTTAGGGGATGGGGTGGGATGGGGGAGAGAGGTTGTCACAGAAGATTTCTATGTCTCTTGTTCTCAACCTGGAGTCATCGATATCTCTGCAAAGGAAGCTTCCTTACCCTTTACAGTCGGCAGGAACAGGGATCATGGATTTCCACATGGTTTCTGGTGACAGCACGTACCACAGACATGCACATGTCCTCTGGCCTCATCTCTGACCATGGACCACCGACCTCAGAATGGTCTTCAGCAGCACAGACTATGGATATCAACATGGACCCTGGCAGCAGCCTGGGCTACAGATAGCTGCATGACTTCAGGTATCAGCATAGGCCACAGGAATTCATGAGGTCCTCATAGTAACATGGACCAGGGACATCAACATGGCGTCCTACAGCAGCACAGAATATGAACATCAGTACTGCTCCCAGTTGCAGCATGAGCCACAGACCCCCTCATGACCAGTGAATACAGGCCACTCACTTCAACATGGTCTCCAGCTGATAACAGATGCTGTGCTCTTAGTTTGGGCAGCTTTCGGACATAGGACTACTTAAAGCCAAACGCTATGCAGAAGACACCTAAGCAGACTGCATTTTTGCTTTTTAATATAAAACTTGGGAAAACTAAAGGGTTATATTGGACACAAATCTAGGAAGTTAAGGAGCAGACATCTGGAGAAGTTATCCCAGTGTTACTAATGAATGTAAGGTGGTGTCAATGCCTTGCCTAGTCATTGGGTTTTAATGGTGATTGGACCAACTCCATTGGAAGTCACACTTCCTCCATGCATCAGTACAAGCCAACAGAATCAAAGAGAAGCCTTCCAGTAGTGAGCAGCAATGATAAGGTCATCTACCGGGTTATTTATAAATGTTTTTATTTGATCATTTTTATTATCCTGCATTCATGTTAGCTCTTCCAGCTTGTCATTCTACCCACTGATTGGTCCATCCATCCAACTATCCACCTAACCGTCCATCCATCCCTTCTTTCCATATTTACTAGTCTCCTATTATGTCCTAAATTCTGTACCAGCACTGAGAGAGTACTCCTGTGCAAGTTCTTGCCTGTGCTGCATTCACTGGTACATCTGGGAATCCCAGGGCTATCTTGGAAGATGTGATAACCAGCTAACTTGTCAGTTTCATTCAGAGGGTGTGTGCCAGAGACTCCATTTCACCCAGGGCACAGTGCTTTGAGAAGAAAGACATCTGGTCCTGCATCGAGGGAGCTCAGGGGCAGAAACAGACAGGTAAACCATTATAGATAACTATCAATGAGAAGAGATTTGAGTGGGGTTCTGTAGTGAAGAATAACAGGATAGGGGAACTCAGTTCTACAAGGATAGAGAAGTGTTGGGAACCCTGGGGACAGAGAGGGACAGCTAATATAATACACTGTGAAGGAGTCAGAGAAAGCCTAGGAGATCTCTCTGTAGAAAGCCTCCTGAGGAGGGTTCCCCTGTGAAACCAAACATTGTCACACATTGTTACCACATTGTCATACATTGTTACCAAGTCTCTACACCTTTCAAGAATGTCTCTGTTTCCTATATCTAATGCATCCTACAAACCAACCTCTGCTGAACTTGTGACCCTATAGTGTGTACCCATCCCTTTGCCTTGCTAAGCTCCTGAACACCTGTGATGCCCCCTTCCACCTGGCACATTCCTGCACTTATCTACCCACAGAGAGCCTTGAGCCTAAGGCCCCCCTCTCTGTCCAGGTGCTAACAGCCAATTACCTCAACAGGTATTTTCTATCAAACCTAACCCTTCCTCATAAAAGGAACCTCAAAACCAGGAAGGGGCTGCTCACTGAAACCCCAACTTAGAAGGAGACAGTTGTCTGGCAAGTTCCTTGTATACTTCTAAATACATACAGCTGGCTTTAATCTAACGTCATGGAAATGCTTTTTCCTCGAGTCTAACATGCCCTTCTCTGCTTCCAGAGAAAGCCTTCTAGAGGGTCCCCTCACAGAAAGCCTCCTAAGGAGTGCCCCACCTCCAGAGAAAGCATCCTAATGATTTCCCCAAGACTGAGTCTGGAAAGATAAGGAGAAATACAGTGGATGGCATGTTACAGTTTGTAGTCGAGGGGGGGTTGTCAGGGATTTAGGGTACACTGCCAGGGAACTAGCAAATGCTTTGACTGCTACAGGTACAGAGTTCAAGCAGGAAGGGGACTCGAGGCTGGAGAGATAAAGAGGCCAAGTCACCTATGGTCACCATGCCAGGCAAGCAAGCTGGGGACCGGTCTGTCTGGACAGTGATAACCACAGTGGTTACCAACCCCACCCACTCCCGGCCCTGGACATATCAAGTTCCTGGAGTCAGTCATGAGTCTTTATAAGGCCAGATCATACCACTAGTGTATTTTATACCGTGATTAAACTAGACACTTTAAAGAGCAAATCCCAGAGGCAGGAGAGATGGCTCTGTGGTGCTCTTCTAGAGAACTGGGGTTTAATTCATAGCATCTACATTCCAGGAGATCCAATGCCCTCTTCTGACCTCTGTAGACATCAAGCATGCATGTTGGCAAAACACTCATATATATAACATATAGTAATAATAATTAATAAAAAATAGAGCCAAGTGATGGCACGTGCCTTTAATCCCAGCACTAGGGAGGTAGAGGCAAATGGATCTCTGAATTTGAGCCCAGCTTTGTCTACAGAGTGAGCTCCAGGACAGCCAGGGCTACATAGAGAAACCCTGTCTAGAAATAACAAAAACAAAACAAAACAAAATAAAATAATAAGTCCTAGGGTTGCCTCTGAAATTTTAACGATTTTCCTATTGTGGAAATGGTCTTTAAAGTCCTCTGTGGGTATTCTGCCTTGCACTTGCCTGAGGGCTTTGTTTTCATTCCTCAGCAGGAATGTGGAGGCCATCAGAAAACAAGAGGCAGCTAGTGTCCTAAGGGTGGTGAGGGGTTATCCCAACAAATTTTGGTATAGGGTTGCTAGCCAGCTGAGACCTTGAAGAATGGCTATATGACAAGCCACATATGTCTTTGGGACCTGCTCAGTGACCAGGACCTGCAAGGCCAGCAGCCTGAGGTCAAGGACAGAGCAGCAACATTCTTTGCCCAGGAGAAAACAACACTGCACTGCAGGGGGGCGGGGCAGGTGTGTGTGTGTGTGTGTGTGTGTGTGTCTTGGGCTGGACACTGGGGCCACTCATCAGGAAGAGCAAAGCGGCAGGCTTTTTAGTGGTCAGAATTTGAGATTCTTAATTTCTTTTCATTTTTTTAAAAAAAGATTTGTTCATTTTATTTATATGAGTACACTCTATCTGTCTTTAGACACACCAGAAGAGGGCACCAGATCCCACTAGAGATGGTTGTGAGCCACCATGTGGGTGCTGGGAATTGAACTCAGGACCTCTGGAAGATCAGTCAGTGCTCTTAACCGCTGAGCCATCTCTCCAGCCTGAGATTCTTAATTCTTGATTTTCATTTGAAAAAAAAAAAAAATAGAACAGATAGCTCAGAGTGACTTTGATAAAAGTTAGTAACCTGAAGGTTAGCTTTAGTGGGTCTTAGGAGACAGCCACTGCCTGCCTGCCTGCCTGCCTGCCTGCCTGTCTGTTGGTTGGTATAACTGTTTATCCTTGGGCCAGGAATCTAGTGCTGGGCTATGGTGAACAGCCAGAAGCTGCGGCATGTGTGCCTGCTGCCGTGAGTCAGGTGTGAGCTCTCTGACACGTTTCCTTCCATGCAGATAAGATGGGGGGGGGGGCAATCTTAGAGAAGTGAGCATCTTGTCCCACGTCATCTGAAAGGAAGAGGCAGGTCAGTTGGCTCAGCAAGGATATCTGGACTCCAGCAAAATGTTTTCTGCTGAACAGTGCTTCAGGAAAAGAGGAAAAGAAGAAAATCAGGAAGGAGAAGCAAAAAAGAAACTGAAAAGAGAAAAGAAGAAATTCTTGAAGAAGGAGGGAAGGGGAGGAGGGAGTTAACTTCTGTCTTTTTAACAATGTCTCTCAATGTAGCTCAGGCTGGCCTTAAACTAGTAAGCATCCTGTCTCAGCTTCCTTAATTGCATGAGATTATCTTGTTTATCTGCTTGTTTGTGTGGGTATGTATGTGTGTTGCGGGTGCGGTTACATGTGCCCGTATGTTTATATGGAAACCAGAAGTCAACTTAAGGTGTCTTCCTCCATCACTCTCAACACACACAGGAAACACACACACACACACACACACACACCACTTTTATTTATTTACTTATTTATGTCTGGCCAGCATGCCTCAGGAAGGATTCTCTTGTCCCCTCCCCAGCCCTGGCATTACTGGCACACCACACAAGCGCTGGGATGGAGCTCAGGCCTTGGTGCTTATGCCCATCTTGGTGAGAAGCAGGGCAAGCACTTTACCAACCATCCCCAGCCTCAGGTCATCATTGACTAAACTCTCAACTCCATCAGCTGCTCTACTGGTTTTCATTTTCTCAAAGTTTTTCTTTTTCTTTTTCACATCCCAAAGAAGGTAATGTATTGCCAGCCTGACATTGTTCCAACTCTAAGGCACATCACCACATCTGAAAAGCCCATTGTTCTGTATGCTGAGAATATAAGTCTGTCGATGGTTACAGTCCTGTATACAAAGCACCACCCCTCCTCCCACTGGTGACCTGCATGGACAGCTTAATGCTTTCTGTTATGCGGCACCCCAAGAGTAGGGCTGGCCTTTCACAAACAGCTGGCCTGATTCATCTGGAACAAAGGCAGCTCTTCCTGCTAAATCCCTGGTAGGCATGGGCTGGGAGGCCAGTAGAGCCCTTGTGTCCTCCACCAGAATCAATCTCTCTCTCTCTCTGTCTCTCTTTCTGTCTCTGTCTCTCTGTGTCTCTCCCACTCCCTTTCTCCCTCACTTTCCCTTTCCTCCCTCTACCTCTCTCTCTCTCTCTTTTCTATCTCTGTACCACCCCCATCTTAGTTATCTTTCTATTACCATGACAAATCCCATGACCAAGGAAACTTATGGAAGAGTTTACTAAGGTTTACAGTTTCAGAGGGTGAGTATATGTGTTTGGCATACTAAGAACCCCCAAAAGTCCTTTGCCCACATTCCAGAGCTAGGCTCCTCCCTGCCTTCTGTGACTCAGTGCCAATGGTCCTGTCATCAGTAATGACCAATGTGACACCATTTTCCATATGAGGGCTATAAAGCCCACCAACACAACCTTTACCTTACTGTCTCCATCCATGCTCAGAGGCAGCTATTTTGCATCATTCCTGCCCCAATAAATCTCTTGTGTGAGCTCTGTTCTGAGGTGTAGTATTCCTGGCATTCCTTAGCCCAGGATCGCCAAGATACTCTTCCACCACAAAATCTTTCAATATGACCATCATGGTGAGAAGCATGGCAGCAGGCAGGCAGGCAGGCAGGCATGGTGCTGGAGCAGTAGCTAAGAATTCACTTCCTTAAGACAACCGTGAGTTAGAGAGAGAGAGAGAGAGAGTGAGAGAGAGAGAGCTAACACAGAATGGTGTGGACTTTTGAAACCCCAAAGCCCATGCTCAGAAACACATTTTCTCCAACAAGTCTACACCTCCTTCCCATACGGTTCTACTACCAACTGGGGACCAATTTTATCCAAATATCTGGGCCTATGTGGTCACTCTCATTCAGATCATCACACCTCTTTCTCTCCTAGGCTAAGAAGGAAACCTGGGTTCTATCCCAGCTCGGCCATTTCCCAGGTGTGCAACAGAAATAAGAGCCATCATCTTGCTGCTGAGCCTCAGTTTCTCCATCTGGGAAGTGGGAGTGGGAGTTGTGCCAGTCTGAAAGCTCTGTTGTTAGGTTCTGGAGGCGATAACAACATGAGCATGCTTTCTGCCTATTTCTTGTAAGCTGGAAGCAGCTTGCTGTCTGGCTTGGTCTATAATTCAGTCCAGGCAGCGAGCATGCTGCACACACTGGCATTAAAGCTTATCCACTGTTAGCACTTCCAGGCCTTTACTTAGGGCTTCCCATGATGACTGAGACTTTCTGTGCTCCAGGTGTTGGCATGAATAATTTAACTTCCCCAAAGCTTTTCAAATGAACACAACTTATTGGGGGAAAAGGGGTATTTAAGGGATTTCTAGGAATTACTTTTATATATATATATATACCCATTTTGAGACAGATTTTCACTATGTAGCCATGGATGCCTGGAACTCACTGTGTGGCTAGGCTGGTCTGCAACATACAGTGACTGGCGTGCCTCTGCCTCCTGGTGCATGGATTAAAGGCACATGCCACCGATCCCTGCTTTACTCTTTGTTTAAAGCATTTTTATAAGTTATCTGAAAATATTGCTACAGTTTTTAAATAACTCCAAATACCCTCCATGCAAAGAATTAGTAAGTAAAAGGAAGGAATGTAGCTAAACAGTGGAACGGAACACCTTGTGGCCTGGAATTCAGTTCCCAGCATTGCACAAACCTACCTCCAAAAGAAGCCAGCTATGGTATTGCATGTCTTTAGTCCCAGCACTTGGGAGACAGAGGCAGGCAGATCTCTGAGTTTGAGGTCAGCCCTGTCTACAGATTGATTTCCCTGACAGCCAGGGTTTCACAAAGAAACTCTATCTCAAAAAACCCAGAGTAGGGGGACTTTAAAAGAATAAATTGCTCTCAGTTAATATCTAAAGTGGACAAGGAGGGGCTTAACATTGTGCTGCAACACTGAGATAATTATTTTTTAAATTGTTTATTATATATTAAGTTATGTGCACATGAAGCAGGTCCTTGCAGAGACCAGAAGAAGGCATCAAAGGAGCTGGAGTTACCCACAGTGGGAGCTGGGGGCAGAAACGCAGGTTCTGTTCATAAGCAGTAAGTACTCTTAGCCACTGAGTCATCTCACCAGCCCCTAGATGAAATAACTCTTGATACTGTATAAGAGATACAGAAAGGACCTTGACCCTCAACTGCCTTTCTCCTTGGCCACTAGAGACAGATTTGGGCTTAAACCCCCTTCTGTGGCTCTCCTAGCTTACTAATTGAGATACTGAAGTAAACTCAGTTTAATGGAAGTATTAAGTACCTGTTATAATTGTACTTTTCATTGTTATTATTACTGTGGATATCACCATCATTGGGCCTGCTGTGTGAGGTGGGAGCAGCAGTGGTAGGCTCAGCAGAATGAAAGAATATCTGATACGTTGAGTCCTTCCTTGACAATGTGTCTTGAGAGTCAGGGAGGCTGGAAAGTCTTGTGCTGTGGAGCAGGGCGGGGCTGGGCGGGGCGGAGCTTAGGCACTATTGTGCTGGTGTTAGAAGTAAGCTCTCAGGAATACAGGGCTGGATGCCCCGACTTAAGGCTTTTCCTGATTTCTACCTTGGCTGCTTTCTGGCTACATGCATGATATCAGGGAAGGTTGAGTTGGAAAGAGACATGAATTAGTGCCCAAATACATGTAACATTTGTATCATATGACGAAATAGCCGAAATGACCTTAAAGTCTAGTTGGTAGTGAACTATAGCAAATTTAACTTGGAAATCATGCTTTGAGAATGAATTACCTGTGTAATTTATTTAATTACAAGTTCACACAAATTATTATTTATATGAATTGTTTTAAAATTGGTTTTAAAACATTCTGAGAGATTTACTAATCAACTCTCGAGAGCTGGTGTGAGCTGGTTGTGGCCATCCCAGAAGGGAGGCAGATTCCTCTCCTTCCTCGGCTCTGTCTCCCTCCATTTCCCATACACCTAAGTCTTTGAAAAAGAGCTGGTCCATTCTTGCTCCTCCAGCCTTCCAAAGATGCCTCTGCCTTCTGCCTGGTAAAGCTGTCTTTCTGGACTAGAATTCCATCATTTTTTAATTAACAAGGAATTTCTTTTTGAGGCAGCATCTCATGTAGCCCAGGCTGGCTGGAGAGTCACTGTATAGTGAAGGATGGCCTTGAACATCGAATCCTCATGATTCTACCTCCTAAGTGCTAGGATTATAGTCATGTAGCACCAAGCCTGCTTTATGAAGTACTGGGGGTTGAACACAGGGCCTTGTACCTGTGAGGCAAGCATTTTATCATTTAAGCTACAGCCCCTCATCTCTCCATCCCTGAAACTGAGTCCCTGCATCCACAGATGAGGGTAGGAGAAGCCAAGTTTTGGTAGTGTGAACCTGCTACTTTGGCTGGAGTATGTCACAAATGTGGAATATAGCACAAATACAGGTTTCTAGCAAGAGCAGTGTCTGTGGGTAGAAAGAGGCAGTCTTGGGAAGGAAGTGAACTCTTCCAGTTGTCTACTGCGCGGCCTACGTGTGGCCTTCACCTCTCACATCCTCATTCTGAGCATGGGGAAGTCTTCTGTCAAAAGAATACATCAAGATTCTTCCTTCTGTCTGCAGGTGAGGATCCAGGAATGATGCCGAGCTTCAAGGAGTCCAGAAAAGAAAGGGGATGGGACACTGTGTTGGCTGGTCTCATGTCAACTTGACATAGCTAAAGTTATCTGATAGGAGGGAACCTCAACTCAGAAAATGCCTCCATAAGATTCAGCTGTAAGCCATTTTCGTAATGAGTGATTGATGGGGGAGGGCCCAGCCCATTGTGGGTAGGACCAACCCTGGTCTGGTGGTCCTGGGGTCTGCAAGAAAGCAGGCTGGAAGCAAAGCCGGTAAGCAGCACCCTTGCCTCTCATCAGCTCCTGTTTCCAGGTTTCTGTCCTGACTTCCTTAAATGTTGAACAGTGCTGTGGAAGTATACACACTCCCCAGAGGAAGCATACACACTCCCCAACTTACTTTTTTGGTCATGGTGTTCTGTCACAGCAATAGAATAGTCTAAGACAAACATGGAGCTGAAGGGACTTTTAGAATTCCTGCACAGCAAACTTGACCTGAAAGGACGTATTAGAGCATCTGTGAACACCAGGAAGTGAAGGACCTTCCTCTGTAAGCATCCCATCTTTATCCTTATAACTAGAGGTAGTAATTTTGGATGATAGCTCTCTGCCTCTCCAGCCACTGAGTGGAACGATCAGAGGTATAGGAACAAGTCCCTCTGCTCTCTTGAACCTCAGTCCCCTCTTCTCTGACAGGAGGGCTTGAACAAGTGTTCTCTGGTGTTTTCTATATCCCAACGTGATACTCTACAGCTTGAGGGAGACACAGATTTAAGATTTCCTCCACTTTGTCTGGAAGATACCCCCGGGTTTGGAAATGACGTGTTAGATAATTCCAAAGTACATGTGTGCCGGGGCTCAGCGTCAGGGTGCAGGGCCAAGTAGCCTGTGATTTTGCCTTCAGCCTACACTGCAAGGGTCACAGGCAGCTTCTGGAAAAATCCGATTAGCCGAGAGAGAGGTGTGAGTGTCCCTTCATGTGGGCACTCTAGTTTTTAGAGTGGAACTGGGCAGTGCTGACCAAGCCAGGAAGAATGGCAGAGTATGACACAGGGACAAATGAGCCACAGCCAAGCCTCGTGCATAGAGGACCAAGCTCTGTCTGTGGCTTGCTCATCTCATCTGAACAGTACACATCGTGATGCCTACCTCAGGAATGGCTTGTGGTGTACTCACTAAGAGGAGTAGGCATGGGGGGGGGGAGGGGCGCAGGGAGAGCCAGCCTGGGATTCCCCGGGCCTTGTGGCTTTCCTGGCTACTTCTCAATGAAAGACCAAACTAGGAAACACATTCTGAGGTCTTGCTTTCTCTGCTACTGAAACACCAGCCTTGGCACCTACTAATTATGGGATCCCGGTGTATTTTACCTGTGTTAGAGCTTCTCGCTGGGGAAAGTGAATATTGTCAGCATTCAGCCTGGAATGGGCATCTGACATTTGGTGCGGTCCCCTGTGTTGTATGTGAATTCTTCCCTAGAGAAGCCGTGTTTGTATTATAAATCCTGCTCCATTATAAATGCTCTGTTTTTCAAATGGTGTCTGGGGCCATGGCGGGGGTGGGGGGTAGGGGGAGTCCCATTTCACACTGGCTTGAAAATGCTCTCACCCTCGCTTCTCTGACCAGTTCCCCAGGGAATATTTGCCTTCACGCTAATATGAACCTTGGTTTATGAGGGATTCACTATGTTTGCCATGGCGTCAAGTATCTTTCCCTCCCATTTGACAAGAGGCTGCACTGAGGCTTAGATGTGCTAAGTTCATTGCCCAGAGTCGTAGGCTGGACATGTCAGAGTTCTAGTCTAGGCCTCCTGACTCTGATGCCAAGCTACTGTTCACATTTTAGGAAGGATTGCCTTGGCATTTCTCCTTCGATACTTCAGTGTGACGTTAGAAGAAAAAAAAATCTCCTTCAGTCTCTTCAGTAGGGCAAGCTGCCGTCTGACTGCACATCATGGCTATTCTTGCAGGGAGCTATTTCACAGTCAGAGGGCTTTGCCTCTGAAGGCCCTCTCCTTACAGCTTTAGCTTTGCACTGTAGGCTACCCTCGCCTAGTACACTCTTTGTCCCGAGTCTAGCCTTGGTGTAATCCTGAGTCTCCTTCCCACTACCTCAGGTCCCCTCGGATCTGCCTTCCATGTTCCGAGACTCAGTTTCCTTCTATGGACCGCAGAGAGCTTGATTGACACTTTCCTCGGGACAGAGGAAGCGAAGCGGTTGTGCACTGGATGAATGCTTAGCCTGGAGCCGGAGTCTACATCCTCCCAGCTGCGCTCCTCCCCAGCCTGCCCCGCCCGCCTCGAGGGCGGCTCCGGCGCGTGCCCTGCCCACCCTGCCGCTCGCACAGCGCACCCCGCCCCAAGGCCAGGAACCAGCTGAGCACACAGCTGGACTGAGCCGTCGCTGTCGCCGTCACCAGCTCTGCTGCATCAGGTAAGGAAGCGGGCCGCCCGGGTCCCAGACTTTTGGGGTCGTGGTCCGAGCTGAATTTCCTCTCCCTCCCGTGCCCATCCGAGATCGGGTGAGCCTGGAGCTGGGCCCACGCGCGGGCATCGCGGGAGAAAAGAGGTGCTCGCTCACTTTGGCTTTCTTCTAAGGGACCTAGGACTGTGGCTGGGGGCTAGAGGCGAAGAGGAGCGGTGCTACCGCCACGCCTAGATTCGGTATGCTGCAGCACCGGACCTCACATTGATCCCCACCCCGCGAGTGCGGGGCAATGGGCCCGAGTCTTTGTTGCTTTGGGGGTGTCTGACCCTGCATGCAGGTGATTGCCCACGCACGGTTGAACAGTGGCTAGGTGAAGAAAGCGGAGCTTTCACTCCTGAGCAATACCTTCTTCCTTGGGGCCCGAAACTGTTAGAAAGTTCCTCCTTGTAGGTGCCTGACTTCTTCATAACTTACCTGAAGGCACTAGCTATTTCGTTCCCGCCTTGCCTTGCCGTGTTGTGTTCCCTTCAAGCTTGGAGAGGAAACTTCTGACTGAACACCATCTCTTTTTTGAGTAATTAGAACCTTGTCTCTGGGCCTCCATCACTTTGCAGGCCCCTCCCCCAACTCTATTATAGCAACTTCCCCATGGTCCGGGACTCTGGATTTGTGGGCTTGATGGACCTGTAGGGGAAGCCCCAGTCTTGGGAGATCTGGGGGCGAAGGAGCCGGCAAGCAGGGGATCCGACTGTAGGTTCTCCTCAGCCCAGACATCCATCCTTTTATTCAGTCCTTGCGGTCTCCACAGAGCAGAGATGAACCCTTTAAAAGACCCAGGAGTCCTTCCTGGTGTTCCTCTAGGTAGCCTTTATGGACTGCCGTAGCCTCTGGCTTTGTTTGGCCTCTGGGACTAACGGAAGAGGAAAACTTAACTGTCCTGTCCCATTCCTACAGACCATATTTCTGACCTGGTCACCAGGGCTGCTGAGCCACTTAGTACTGACCCCTCTCTGTGGAGTTGCACCGCATTTCTGAGTGTGACCCAAAGGCCTGAGTCACACAGTGAGACCGTGGCAGGGGATAGACCCAGGTCCAGCCCACTCTTTCTGACTTCTGTGAGACCTTAGACTCTATGCTGTAAAGGCCAGAGGCCCCACCCTGTCCCCTACAGTTGGGGATGAGGTTGCTATTCCTTGGAGGATTTTGAAGTAAGGATGATGAAGGATGTGAACAAGGGACCAGTGGCTTCCAGCTTCTTTCAGACTCTTTCCCTTCCTTGGGCCTCCCTATTTGTAAATGCCAGGGAAAATCATAAAGAGCCAAGGGAGCTTGGCTTGGCACTTGTGTAAATTACACAGCAGCAAAGGTTTCCGTGTGAACCAGGGGAGGGAGTTTACTCCAGAATTTTCCATAGTCTTTTTATTAGGGACTCTCAGAGCCAGGGGAAGCTCGCCTGTCAATCTGTTTCCTTCCCTCCTACCCTGATGTGGCATTCTCTGGCTTGTGCTCTGGTCCTGACCTTGGAGGGGCCCAGGAGCCCTAAGGAGAGCTCCCTAAACTTCTAATCTTGACACATCTAGGTGATAGTTTCTTCAGCCATGTAAGAGCGGGTGACTAATTGTGTCTGGGTGAGCCAGGCCTTGGAAATGAGTAACAGTTTGCCAGGGGAAGAGGGCTGGGGAAGGAGCTATTCTAAGAAGCAGGGAAGCTTGTGCAAAGGCACTGAGCATCCTTCATGACTAGAATGGAGGGCACAGGGTTGGAGTCCTGGGACTGAGAGTGTTAGGTGAAGGCAGAACTGACAAGGATACTGGGACAAGTTTGTCACCAGGGCAGTGACCAAGAACTCTCATTGACGCAGTGACTGAGGTGGGAGTTCATGGGGAGGCCCTGAGGAGGTGGCCTGGTAGTCAGCAGGCAGATCCAACCCAGAGCAATGCCTGCTGGGCAGATCAATGGCAGATCCTGGAAACTCAGCTTCAGGTTTATGGGAGCTGGACATTTTATCTGAAAACAGATGAGGCGAAGCTCGCAGGTAGATACTGTTACGGTTAGTGTCTCCCTGTTGCTGTTTTTCTTCTTAAGAAAATAATTCTAAATTAAAAGAGACTATAGCTATGAATCGAGGGACAGTCAGTCACATAGGCTGCCTTGTCTTGGTTGTCCCACTGTGAACAGTGGTCTGTGCAAGGACACGCACTGTTACAGGGAGAACTGTACACAGGAGGGAGGACGTGGTGTTTCCTGGTCATCTGGAGCCTGTGGGTTCCTCCCCCTAACTCCAGAAGGGAAATTTGGCTCTTAGATGACATGTTGTCTGGCCATAGAGATGGTATCATTCAGGCCTGTAGCGCTTTGCTGAGACATTGATCTCTGGTTTTCTTCAAGGAAACTCTTCTGGCCCCAGCCCACAATTTTTGAGTATTTGCTGACTGGAGGTGATAAGTTAGAGGGCAAGAGAATGAAAGAGAAATTACAAGTGATAGCTTAGGTGTGTGTGTGTGTGTGTATGTGTGTGTGTGCACGTGTGTGCATGTGTGTACTCTGGTGTGCATCCATCAGTGCATTCACAGAGGCCAGAGGTCAATTCCAAACATCTCCTATCACTTTTTACTTTATTTTTTATTACGTTTGTATTTGCTATTAATTTATTATTACTGTGTGGGTGTGTGATATATGTGTGTGGGCACACACATGGAAGTCTGAGAACAGCTTTGTAGAGTCCATCTCCCTTTCCACCTTTACTTGGGTCCTGGGAACCAAACTCTGGTCATCAGGTGTGTGTAGGAAGTGGTCACTCTGCTTAGCCATTTCTCTGGCCCCTCTGTGAACCTGGTGTTCAGCAATTCAGTAGGCTGACTGGCCAAGGAGCTCCAGGGATCTACGGGTCTCTCTAGTCCCCTGACTTCAGCCCTGGAGATACAGATGTGCCTCCCCCCTCCCCTGCCCTCGCCTGCAGCTGTTACATGTGTGCTGGGGCCTTGGCATGCACAGTTCGGGAACGCTGGAGAGGCCTCGGGACTATTTATAAACACATATGTTCTTTACCATCAACAGGTCTGCAGAGTGTGGATCAGTCTCCTATCTATTTTTAGGAAATTAATGCTCCTGGACCCAGGCAAGGTCTTTTGTTAGCTGGGCACCCAGCCAGAACTGCATTCTTCCTTTCTACTGTTTGACAAACTCTTAGACATCCCCAAGAAGCGCTGGAAAGGGAGTCGCCCTGTTACCTTGTAAGAAAATGTGGGCTGAAGCAGAGAAAAGCGGGTCCCAGGAGTTACGTGTGGTGGTGGGGGGTGGGGGTGGGGGTAGCTGGGCCATCAATGTTTAGGCAGCCGAGGGAGGTTAAGTAAAAATATCTCCTTCCTTCCAGCTGAATGAGCGTGTGTCATATTTCAGCCTGATGTGGTTTGTGAACTTGGAGACCACAGGCAGGCTTAGTTCCTTCTGCCTCTGACTTCCCCTCCCCCTCTTCTTGAGAGACGTGCCTACTTGCTCCTGCCCTGCCTTGGACCACAGGGGCAATTGCAGGGTAGGGGAGAGAAAAGCAGAGGGTGTGGTGGGTGAGGCTAGGCAGCTAAAAGCCTGGGTTGGGGTCCCTGTCTGTGCGCTGACAAAACGAAGGGTAAGGTTTGGTGCCGGCGTGCTTTTTTAATGGACTCCAGCTATCCTAAAACTCACTCTGTAGATCAGGCTGGCCCGGAACTTAGAGAGATCCACTTGCCTCTGCTCCTGAATGCTGGTATTAAAATTGTGTCCCAACATATCTGATCAGTTTTCGGCTTTGTTTTGTTATTTTTTTATTTTTTCTGGTTATTGTCTCTCCTAATCTGGCTTTTTTGAGAAGACTCCAGAAGGGTCTGAGCCATGGAGCCTGGTGGGAAACTGTTATGAGGGAGCCTGGCTGGAGGGAGTGGGCTTCCTTTATTTTGCTAAGTTGGTTAAGCAAAGGGTGTCTCGTTACTTTCCAACCTCAACAGATCTATCATTTGGTTCAAGTACTTATCAAGCAAAAGATATATATATTCCATGTAAGTCAGCCTTGAGGGTGGGGCTCTTGATTTCTCTGTTGTAGAGGCTGTGGCTGTGGCTGGGCTGGGCTGAGTAAATACTAATTAAATTTGCAGGGTGGCTTAGTGGCCTGACTGGGGGATGTGCTTCATCTCTTCATGGGCCTTCCTTCCTCATGGTAACAAGAGCTTGTGATAGAAAATTTGGAAAATGAATTTCTTTTAAAGGATAAAACCAAAACCAACTAAACAAAACCAAAGAACTATCCATAACTGCCACCACTACAAAATTTGGTATGTTTCCTTCCTGTATTTTCCTTCTTAAAAAAGATTTATTTCATTATTTTTATGTGTATATAATTGTTATCTGTCCATTGCCTGTCCATGGAGTAAGTCCATCCTAGTGAGCAATTTTTTAATATGTTCTTTAAAAATTTTTATTTACATTTGTGTGTGTGTGTGTGTGTGTGTGTGTGTACATGCCAAGGCAGGGGAACAGAGGTCAGAAGACAACTTTATGGAATATATTCTCTCCACCCTGGGGGTCATGAGTCTTGCAGTAAATGCTTCCACCCACCGAGCTACTGCTTGCCCCTGAGTTCTTCCTTCATTATTACAAATGGAGCTCCTGGCTCAGTTGTGATGTGTTTTATAGCTTTTGTTACATTTTGCCAAATTGTTACTCAGGAAGAATAACAGTGGTCCCTGTTCCTAGCACACTTGGTGGGGAAATGGTATTCTTGAAGGAGTACTGTAGCTGGGTATCTAAAGTCTAGCTGTTCTAGACTTCTGATCCAGGGACCACTTTCCTAAAACATTAGACTTCAGTTCATTCTCTCAACAAATCTTTTGCACAGCCAAGTATCAGAAAAAGGTAGAGTTGAGATTCTAGGTCAAAGAGCAGAGGGAACCTGGTTCAGTCCTGAGTAGTTTGCCTCTCTAGGCTTTGGTTTCCAGAGTAAAGTTAGGATTTCAACACCAGCTTCCTACATTTTTTGTTAGTTTGTTTTTAGGGTTTCCTATAGCCCAGGCTGGCTAGTCACTATGTTGCTGAAAATAACCTGAACTCTTACCTCCACCTCCCAAGCAAGGATTACAGTCATGCACCACTGTGCCTGATAGCATGCAGTCCTGAGGACTGAACCCAGAGCTCCATGCTGGGCAAGCACTCTCCCAACCGGGCCCCAACCCATTCCTAGGGTCTTGAGGAGTGATGACATGGTACTTTGCCAGGATAGACCATTCAGACTCTTGGAATTTCTGTTTTCTCATCTGATTTAAAATACCCTGGGACCAAAGCAAAAGGGAGAGGGCCATTGTTTTTTGTTGTTTTGTTTTGTCTTTTTTTCTTCTTTTTTTTTGTGATCATGTGTACTTGGCTTCTCGAGCTTCAGGCCAGGAAGTAGAAGCCAGTTGATGCATGCCATTCAGAGTAGGGTTTTCATGGGCTAGCCTGGGCTCTGTGCCCTTTGCATTCTCCTAGAGCATTTCTCAATAAAGCATGAGAACACTCCATTCTAGAACACTCCTTTAGAAGTTGGGAACTGCCTGCCTGACTCTATAAATGGTCTTTTTTAAAAACCTTGTAGAACTCATGGTTGCATAAAATTCCATTCTCATAGCTGTAAATGGTATTTTAGATGCAGCAGGGCTGCATTTGGGAGCTTTTTAGAAATGTTGAATCTCAAGCTCTGCCCTTAGCGTGGCCATATTTAGCAACTAAGAAAACAGGATGCTAGTTAAATTAGAATTTCAGATAAAGAATGAATAATGATTTAGTATTACCATCTTCTTTGCAATATTTGGGGGCACATGTATAAAGAAAAATCTGTGCATATCTGTAGTTCAAATGTAAATGGACATGAAGTAGTTTATCAGGCAGTCCTACCTCCTTCCCGTCTGCTGGATCAGTTCTGCACTCCACCAGGAGGCTCCTGGGATAGTCTTACACAGTTTCAAGGGTGGGAAACATTGTTGCTAGAGGCCCTGATGTCAAACCAAGCTGAATTCTTTTTGTGGCAACTGCGTGTATACAGTAGACCATAGTACTTGGGAGGGAATTCCCCATCAGTCCTTTGTATACATCTGCACATTCCCATATTGTTCTCATACTGCAGAGGACTGGGACTTTTTATCCCGTCTGTAGCTCAAAAGGGTCCCCCCATGTTACGAGAAAAACTCACAATCTATAGAGAAATGGAAAATTAATTTATTCGTGGTTTTGCCCGAAATGATGGTGAGCGGGAGAGTTGCAATCTGCCTCTGCTTGGCTCATAGCAGAGTGGCAAGTGTAGAGGGGAAAAGAGAGACAAAAGCCAGGAAATAAATATAATAGCTGAGGGTTTCTCTTGGCGTTAGGGCTCCTGTGGGTGGCTCACCCTCGCTCCCTACATGGAATTTTCCTAGAAGAACCCCAGTTCCAAGGCCCTGTCACACTGCTTGGTTGGCAGCCGAAGGGAAAGATGCTGGGCTCTAATCAGAGGCCCTGGCAGCTCTGGAGGCCCCAGTTTCTCCACCATGCTAAGCATCCCTTCGGTGCCCACACCAAGCTTCTCTCTGCCTCCATACTCGGGACTGTGGCATCAACCTTTGTGTTGCCTGCCATCCCTGAGACTCTGTATCTGGGGTGCAGGAGATATTGCTCCTGACTGTCTTCTCACCTGACAAGTCTCCAGATCCAGCCTGCATAGATGGGCTAACTGCTTAGTGCCTGCCACCTCTTCACTCCCCAAGCCTGGGGTTCCCAAGCCCCGAGAGAGTGAGTGTGTCTTGAACACCCACCGGGGGATACCGGGAGGGGCATCACTTAGGATATTTCAAAAGTATCATCCAAATCAAAATAATTTTTATTTTGGCTACTATTCAACCCAAGGGCTTGGAAAGATTGAGGAACCTGGCCATGGACATACCCCTAGCTCATCTTGGGTGCTGAGCTGGGATAAGTCATTTGTTCACTGGTCTAACCTGGTCTATAACTCGGCTCCCACTCCTCTGTGAAATGTGAATGTTCCTTTCTCTTCTCCTAAATCTGCTTCCATACCCAGTTAGGGCTGGGTCTAGGGAGGTGACACCATGGCACCTGAGAAGATGTGGTTAGACTCCTTTTAGCAATATTGAAAGGAGACAGAAACGATGTTCTGAAGATCCAAGACTCACCATGTCCACAGACCACCCAGGGATCCGGGAAGAATGTAGGTGTAGGCTGCGTTGGGGCCTGGACTCTGCATCCTAATGAGCTCCCAGCCGATGCTGATGTTGCTGGTCTGGGGGCCATACTGAATTGGAAGATTCTAAACTGAGGACTGTAGAGTGCTCACATAGCATTCTTGAAGCTCAGAGTTAGATTCCAGGAATGCTAACATGGGTGTGGTGGTGCTCACCTGTATATAGTGGGCAGGAAGATCAGAGATTCAAGATCACTTTTGGCTGTGTATTGAATTCAAGGGTAGCCAGGGATAAATGAGACCCTGTCTCAAAGAAAACAAGTGGGGGGCAGATTATCAATTGATAGTTTAGAATGAATATCTAAAAGGCAAGTCTATTGATAAGGCATAAATAGTCAGTCTAGATCCTGGCACTTTTTTCTTTTCTTCAGAGCAGGGCATAGAACCCAGAGGGCATTCCACCCATGAGCTGCCCCACCAGGACTCTTGCTATCTCACCCTCGGGATTCCTTATACCCATCCTGTGGGCTTCCTCTTCTTTTTGAACTTTGGGTCAGACATTGTTCCACTGTTTCTAGCATGTGAGCAGTTGTTGAGATAGTTTTCTGCTAAGTCATGGAGAGGTAGGGCCTTACAGTAGGAGAGACTGACTCAGTGGGAAGCCATCTGAAGGGAGAGAAGGCAGATGAAGGGCCTGCAATGTGGCTCTGATAAGTATCTCCCCCAGAAGGTTTCACTCTTAAGATGATAAACATGTTCTCAGTAAGTATGTGAATGACTAACTGGGCCAGAGGGGCTTCAGTCTGTTTCTGTATGGATCTGAGCTAAGAGTGGTTTTTAAAAGCCAAATGACAAACAAACAAATAAACAAATAAATAAGAAAGGAGGAAAAAAACCAAGAGAGAGCAGTAGCCCGCCTTGGCTGAGATCGTGTACCCTCTTGCCCTCTGCAGAAGTTTGCTTGTAAACCTGAGCAAACCAAGCTTCAGGTATCTCTCTAAGTGAGCAGGAGGCCTAGCCTTATACAGCCTGGTATTAGGTACAAGCTAGGCCTAAGAGAGGCAGTCTGACGTGGCAACTGTCTCAACATCTTAGCTGTGACCAGATTCATGGCACCTTACTTTACCTCCCCGAGCCTGGGGTCTTGCTTTGCAAGGTGTGTGTAGTAATATCTGCCCGGCAGACTTACTGTATTGCCTGTAGAATCTGATATGTAGTAAGTGTGCAGACAGTGGCAGCTATTGTCATTGGAGATGGCTGTTTGAATCCTTTAGTGTGACTGGCCATCAAGCCCAACAATCCTTCTGACTCAGGAAGGGCCTTGTAGGATGAGAAGAGCCACTGCGGCAGCCTCCACCACCCACAGGTCGAACGTTCCCTCTCAGCAGCCTAGACGAGATCAGTGTGGTCCCCAGGTGGCGTGCACACTGACTGTCAGTGAGCTCCCTGGCCAGAGCCCAGCCTTTCTGTGATGGACAGCCCGACTCTCTCTCCTCTCCCTGAGGTCTGAGGTGTTCAGCAGGCAGACTCAGAACCAGAGACCTTGAGCTGGGCTGGTGAGGACTGCCACAGAAACCCGCTCTTTCTTGCTCCGTTGGGAGTGTGGAGGTGGAGACCTAGCTAGTACCAACATCGTCTGGAGAGCTTGCTTTTGAGTTGTTGCAGCTTTAAGATTCTAGAAGGGAAACCCCTCAAACTTAGACTTAGCTGGGGCTCATTGTAAACCCAGCCTGGTGTGAAACCTGATGTCGCACTCTCAAGGAGAACCAAGTCCTTTTCTTACCCATAGATGGCAGCATCTGTACTGTGAGCAGGCTCTGTGGGAATGAATGTGCCTGCCAGCACATGTGTTAAGCATGTGTACAAGCACTGGCTTCTGCCGTTGGCATATCCGGAGCTGCAGTGGGCCAGGGTCTGGAACCGCGTAAACAGATCTTAGTCTGTGGGGATAGCCCAATAAAGAAATACGCTGCTGTAATTTCGTGTGGCAGAAGACCCAGGGTGCTGAGGGGGATTCAAGAAAACAGCGCACACAAAGATTACCCAGAGCATGCAGGAAATAGAACACGCTTGTGTCTGGCTGGAGTCTGGCAGGCACAGACCAAAGATGCCTGAGGATGACGACTGTGGTTCAGGGGGTTCGTATGGGTGCCGTTCAGAGCCCAGCAGAGTCAGAGCAAACCCGGTGATGTGGTCTGAGCTTTCTTTTTCTGAGGCGGGTGCACTGCGAAGGAGTCAAAGATAGACTGTCCAGCTGTGCAGTGGCAGTCGGGGTGGAGAGCTGAGGTGTGTTCTGGGGTAGTCAGAGACTGAGCTGGCGGGAAGTAGTTGGAAGTCAAAGTGAACTGGAGGTGGAGGAGGGTGATGCCTGCCAGGACCCTTGTGTGGATGGTGGATGGGAGGTGATGGATGGTGGTACCCTTTGCTGACCGTGAAGCATCTGGGAACATATGCAGCCCCTCAAGTGAACAAATGAGTCTGGACTGAAGTAGAGGATGTCATTTCCAAAACCAAACACCCAACTTGCCTTGACCTGCCCTTAGGAATTAGGGCTTTCTTTCTGGAAGATATCTGTGAAAGGCTTGCAGAGGTGCCATTGAAATCCAGTTCCCCAGGCCCAGATAAACGTGTGACCTCTGACCTCTCTTCCCGTGGCTCCACAGCCACTGCTGTACATCTGTATCACCTACTGACACTGCAGAAACCATCAGCAATGTCTGCTATGTTCTGTGCTCAAGGAAGGAGCTTGTATTCTCATCTGAGGAGCCCGTGAGGCCCCTCGGTGCGAGGATCCTGACTCTCCCCTTGGCAGGGAGAAGCCAATTTGGGTAGCAAGATCTTCCAGAGTGGGCCTGAGTCTGCCTTCTTGACAGAGGCCAGAGGACTCAGCTGTACAACCCACCATTGGTTTGGGTCTAGGATAAAGGATGGACCTTCAGCCCCTCATCTAACATGCTCTGGGTGTGGCATTTACCACAGCCTCAGAGAAAGCAGTTATGCCAAGGAGCTCATGGCCTGGCATCCCCGAGGCACACTCTTACCCCGCCCAACCCTCCAGCAGCAGGTGTGGGCAGTGCTAGCAGGAAGTGAGTGCCTCATCACTAGAGGTATGCAAGTAGGAGGGATTTACCCATGTGACCTCAGACTCTGACACTGAGATTCCTGGACCCTTTTCCAGGTACCACCAGCTTCTCTTCCAGTGCTTCAGCCGCTGTCATAGCATCTCCTCTCGGAGTGGCTCTCTCCTTGTGCAGCCTGTAAGGTAAGTAGAACACAGAGCCACTGTCCACCCAGTGTCCAGGGGAGTCTAGACGATTCTAGAGTGGGAGTGGCTGAAGAGCCTTTGTGGATTTAAAGGTTTCTCCTGTGGCCGCTACTGTCAATGTGTTAACTCATCTGCTCCTCAACAAGGGGAAGGCAGGCGAGGGGAGCCCTGAGGGCGAGGGATGAGGTGGGCTGAGTGCCCAGATGTCTGCTCCCACCCAGGCTATGGGCTATGCTTCTTGCTGTGTTCTCAAGTCTTCTGGGACCCCTTGTATGGTGGGGCAGATTCCCCATGAGGAGGAGGAGAGGCAGGGAGTCTCCCTGCATGTGGCAGAGAGGTGAGAGAAGTTGGGTTGTGGCCATCAAGTCCCCGGCTTGTTGACCTTAGGAGGCACCTGAGGAGTGTGAGTCACGGGAGGGTGGATGAGTCACTGCCACCTGGCTGGGTGGGCGGGCCCACCTATCAGATTCCAGGTGAGCCTGCAGAGCCCTGGGAGAGCAGAGAGCTGGGCTCCCAGCCAGGAGACCCAGATTGCTTTCCAAGGGCTTTCCTCCCTGTAAGGCAGGTGCATTGCACAACTCCGCAGCCCCCCAACTCCCATACATCTAACAGGGATGTGGTGCGGGGCGCGGGGGTGGGAGGATCAGATGCGCCTGTAGATGCCAAAGGCCTTTGTGAGCCGGAAAGCCAAGAGGGTCGCTGTGACAGTGTTTCAGTTCTGAACAGAAGAAAATTTCTTACTGTATGAAGAGAAAGCCCTTCAGCCCATGGCATCAGTGAGCAGCCTGTGATGTCCCTGTTGCTTGCCCATAGCATCAGGAAGTGAGTGCCTGCATTGTTCAGCTCTCCGCCACACCTAGCTCCTGAGCGATGACAGGAGCCGCCTACTATCCCTCTTAAAGTCTAGATAAAAGGGCCTTTGATGGTCATCAAGACACTTAGTCCTTGGAGCTAGGGGTTCCTGGAAGGTTCTCTAGGCCCAGACAGAGGCCTGGCCTGGCCCCAGCTGACACTGAAGAACCATGTCTGGCTTCTGGGGTGCTGTTTCGCTCCATGAGGGAGCTGCCTCTGAGAGATTTTTATCAGTAAGGAGTGTCCCTTTCTGTGTGTACTTTGCTCTCTAGCAATGTCACAAGGACCTTGCATTCTCCCTGCCTGCCCTGCTTTTGCAAACACCGCAGGACCACAAGCAGACCTGCTTGGGTCTAGCTGAGTATGAGCGCTTGCTGAGCTGGCCTGCTTGTTCTTGTCCTGTACCTCCATGAACTCCATGTGAGCAAGATGACCCGGGGTCCTGTCAGATCCGCAGATAGCCTTGTCACAAGTCTCTGGCACACTGATTGCTTTCTCTTCATCTAGAACATTCTCTTCTTTGCTGTGGGAGAGGCTGGCCGGTCTGTTTTCCTGAGCTGCCCCACCCCACCCTTTCTGGGCTTTTGTTTTTTTTTTACTTAAATGCTCACCGGATTCTGGAATCCATGAATCACGTGACAGATATTTAGGCCCTGAGCTGAGTGTTGGAGAATGGGCAAAGAACGAATCCTTTCCATGCATCCTGTGTAGATAGTCATTCCTGCCACTGAGTCAGATTTTCTTCACCTGAGGAGGAGGAGATAGTTTAGGTGCCCGGGGGTGGGGGTGGGGGGTGGGGCAGGTGGACAGTGCAGAAAAGCTTGAGTACAGGACAGCAGGGTGGCTAGGCAGGGAGAGCATCCCTCAGAGGGAATGGGGAAAGTTCAGACAAGGGGATAAGGCCATGCTGCCCTTGACTGTGGGTTTTACTCCAGGCTACTGGGGGCTTTCAGGAGCTTCCCAGTGGGAGACCAGGAGAATTTTATTAGTGGAACCATCATGTATGCACACATGCACATACACACACACACAGATGTACACACACATACAGACACACACGGGCGCACACACACACCCAATGTGGTGTTGTTGCTTTAGGGTTTTCCTCATTGAAGTGCCCCAGTGCTTCCTCATGTGAGGCCTTATGTTGAGAAGTCCTGGGAAATGAGCGCTTTCCCAAGATCCTCTTGGTTCTTTGCCCCACCCTCCCTTTCCTAGGCAGCCCTTGCTGACTTCTGTACTGGAAAGAGAGGTGAGCTGTACCATCCTGCAAGAGCAGTGATACTTTAATCCATGAGGAGACAGTGGTGGCTGATACCCAGGGTGCATTTGCTGACTTCCAAGACGCCCAGGGAGCCAGTCAGCTTTTCATGCCCCTGAGATTAGCACTGGGCTGAGATGAGCATTATGTGCAAGGGGCTGGTCACCTGGAGGAGCCCAATGTGCCTGAGGACAAGTGAGTCATGGGTGGAGACTGAGTTGGGAGCGGCCGGAGGTGACAGGGATGTCTAGAGAGACCTTGAAAGTTAGTTTCAATTTTCTGGGTCACCGCATAGATGGCTGTCAAGGAGAGGAATAATTTGATTGATGGGATTGTAGAGCAGCCAATTGGTGGAAGGCAAAGGGGAGGGTGGGTCAGAGCAGGCAATGCTGAGAGCTGGTAGGAGAGAATGTGTGTTACCAGTGAAGCCCTGTCGCTTCCCTTCACTACACACGCGCACACACACACACACACACACACACACACATTGGCACACAGAGACATACACATATACACATTTATACAGATACATACATACATACATACATACATACATACATAAACATACACTCAGACACAGACACACACACAAAGTGGGGGAGCGAGATGGGGAGGGGAATAGCGAATAGCCAGGCTGGTCTTCTCTGTTCTTTGTTCTTGTTGGGTTCTGTCCCCACTGTCCAGCTAGGCTGACTTGAGTTAGATCTCTGCAGCTCTGGATTCAGGAGTGAGAGAGTCTGAGTCTGAGTCTGAGTCACTATCTCTCTAACCCGAAGGTGCCCCAGTCCCTCTCAGTTTGGCTTTCTGCACCCATGAACTAGGGCTGGATGGTGGCTGGGAAGAAGCCGAGAAGCCTGGTTTAAGTACATGGGACGGCTGGGGAGCCTTGGTTTTACCGTTGGTGAAGGCCCTGCCCAGGTCACAAGTTGCCCACTGGGGACTCCTCTGTGGCCACAAGTCTGTAATCTGAACCAGAAACAAGATGTTCCCAGCAGAGCTCACAGAGGCCACCAGGAAGATTTGGGGGTGGGGAAAGGAGGGTTGGAAATGCCTTTAGCACTGGTGTCTGGCCCAAGGCCAAGCATGGAGGAACTGGTCAGGACTTGTTCAACTCTTCATCCTGGGCTCTCAGCACTCAGGATGGCTAGGTTCTTAAAAATCCTAAACAACACAACAACAGAGGCTATGGATATAGCTCAGATAATAAGAATGCTTGCCTAGGGTAGGCTGGGCCCTGGGATTGGTTCCCAGGACTGAGATGATGATGATGATGATGAGGAGGAGGAGGTTGAGGACGATGATAAAACACAGTTTCCAAATTGATGGGGCAGGGCACAAAGAAGTAGGTGTGAAAAGCAGAGGGTGCCACAGGCAGACTAAGAGCATCCTGGCTGGAAGGGCCCAAAGGCTCACAACTGACCTCCCTAGTTCACAGTTTTGGAAACTGAGTCCCAGGCAGAAGCAATGGAAATAAGAAGCAGAAAAAAAGGAGCCTAGGCCCAGGTCCAGGATTCCCTCTAGGTAGGTGTGGCTCTTTGCTCCAACCCGCTGCCTCCAAGGAGCGTGAATAATGTTCGGTTAACTGTGGGGGAGAGGAGGCGGAGGCTGTTTGTACTCTGCTGCCTGTGGAGTCGGGGCTGGCGCAGCTATTTCAGCCCAAGCCACAGGGTCCTATTTATAGGCCTGTGTGATTAGCCTGGCCTATGTCAAAGGCCTTTTCCCTTCTGCCCTGCCCGGCCATGGCTGAGGACAGAAGCCCTAACAGGAATGGCAAGTAGCAGGGACTTGAGGGTGCTTTCTGCAGCATGCTCAGGCGGGGCAGGCAGGTTAGCCAGTTTAGCCAGCAAACTGTTCTCTGCCTGTTCTGATGCCCTCTTCTGGCCTCCAAGAGCAATGCATGCATGTGGCACAGCGATATTGGCCGGCAGAACTCATGCAAGTAAATAAAATCTTAAAAATAAATAAATAAACAAATAAATGCGATGTATTTTTATTTTATGTGTTTCACCTGCATCTCTTCATCGCTGTATGTGTGTCTGGTGCTGAGGAGACCCCAAGAGGACGTTGCATCCCCTGCAAATGGAGTTACATACAGATGATGGGTGTGAGTTGCCATTTAGTGCTGGGAACTGAACTCAGGTTCTCTGCAAGAGCAGCCAGTAGGTGCTTTGTAAGGGGGGGTGGGGAGGAAGAGGGAGAGACAGAGACAGAGACAGAGACAGAGAGGGGGAGAGAGACACACACAGAGTAACAGGCTTCAAAAAATCAAGTAGCCCTGAATTTAAACTCTGATTTGAGGTTCCCAATTGTGTGGTTGGTCTTCAGCTGAAGCTCTGTGAGCCCGTTTCCTTATCTACGAAGCTGGATGATGGCACCGTAAGTTTTAAATGGTGCTTATGAGGCTCATATCATGGAGCTGAGGAGATGGCTCAGAAGGTAAAGTGCTGGCCCCACACACCTGTTGGCTCCCTGGCATCTCTATAACCAGAGTCCAGGGGAGGGGAGAGGAGAGGGGAGGGGAGGGGAGGGGAGGGGAGGGGAGGAGAGAGAGGGAAGGCGAGGCAAGGCGAGGTGGGAAGGGAAAGCAGAGAGAAGATCACCTAGGGCTTCCTGCTTAGACTGTTAGAGCCAATATGTGAGCTCCCAGTTCAAGGAGTAAACATGCCCCCCCCCCCAAATTAAGATCTCTAGCCTCTACATGCACACACACACACACACACACACACACACAGAGTTCTTGTCATGATGCCCGCTGCATGCTGAGTATCTGTGTGCAGTAGAAGTCTTATTTGCAGGTGAGGAACTGAGGCTCCTTGTGTAGGGCTCTGCTCAAGTCAGGTCTGGGCAGTCCTGGCTTCCCACGCTGCCCCAATTCTCTCTCCTCCTCCTAGCCCTTGGGGCCTATCCTGTTCCTAAGAACAGGGGAGTTTTGTGTAAGGGATTGTTTTTCTTAAGAAGTTCCTTCTGTAGTGCCACATGATGACTCAGAACTCTGAGTCACAGCTGATGGCAGGAGCAGCCCGCCCTAGGAAGGAGGCAGAGGGAAAGGAGAGAAGAAAACAGGAAAGGGACCAGCTAGTCCCAGCTGTCCTGCTGTTTGGTTAAGGAGACCCATCAGGTCCCCTTCTCCTGCTTAGCCTCAGTTTTCCCAACTATGATTTTTACCAAGTGGTTCCCATTGGGGGTTGATTCTTAGAATTGGGTTCCTGGGCCCACCCAGATCTACACAGTCCAAGGCTGGGGCTAGGTTTGGGAGTTTGCACAATTTCCAAACCCGGTCCCCCCAAGGATTGTGCTGGCCCACCTTGTCTGCAGACATGTTCATAGCCACTCTCTACTGGCAGCCGCTCCAGGCGGGTCTCAAGTTGCTGACAATGGAAAGTTGATTTCTCCAGCCGAACACTAGGGCTTTTGTTTCCAAAACAACATCCCTAAAATATATTTTACATAACTGATTAGAGAAAAATGTATATATATATATTTTTCCATTTCCATAAACGTTTTTTTTTTTAAGCAAATTGTAGACCTGGTTGTCCTGGAACTCACAGAGATTCTCCTGCCTCTGCCTCCTGAGCGCTGGGGTTAAAGGCATAAGTCATCACAAGTGGAAAGAACATTTTCATCACCTCCCCTCCCCTCCCCAACACCTCCCTTGTGTTTACAGTCTCTCCTCCAGTGCTCCCTACAATCTCTCCTCCAGTGCTCTGCCCACAGTTAATTAGCATCTGTGTCTAGCTTCCTGCCCCCTCTCCTTTCTGGCCCTGTGCAAATTGTCATCCTTCTCTGAACCTAGGATTTCTTCTCAGTAAGAGGGATAACCACACCCTCTTGCAGGCTGTTAGGGTTGCCCCAGCACGCACAGTGCCTCATTCACAGCAGACATAGGATTCTAGTGCACGGCACACAGACTCAGGCTATACTTCAGAGTGCTTACCAAGTATGCAGGTGCTGGGATGCAAACCGTTGCGTTATCTACTTTAATCTACACCATTCTGCCAGAGAAATGTTACTGTCATTCCATTTTAGATCTGAAGAAGGTGAGGCACTGACAGAAGTTGCTTTGGCAAGGTCACGTGGTGAAAGAGGCTGGTGGGTGTGGTTTTAACTGTGACACTGCATTGTCCCTGCCCCTTAGGCTACATATGCCCCCGGGGCGAGGAACACCATTTATGAGTCCAAAACAAGGAATGGCATGTCTTGCTCAGGGCTGAGCCACAGTTCAGTGGGCATAGCAGTGTGTGCAGGTCAGTAGTCATGACTGAAGGCAAGTGTGAATTCACATACAAAGTAGACCTTACCATGAAGCCTAAGGGACACAAGGCCTGGCTTGCGATGTAGTCACATGGTATGTATGTGACACTGGTGTGGCGTATAAGATGGACAGGCATGGTCCCAAGAGCTTGGTACTTGAGCTCTGGCTCTTGTGTGTCCCTAGGCCCCAGCAGGCTCTGTCATGGTAGGATCTGGGGCTCAGCAAGCAGGCAGTACAAAGGCCTGCCTGTTCCTCCTCCTGTTTCTGGATGCCAAAGAGTAGGCATGTTCCAGAGGAGTACTGGGGCCCCAAGTGCACCCACTATCCCTTTAGCTCAGACAGGGGTCAAGGCATGGGACCAAGTTCATTGTTCAGGAAGAGCTGCCAGGCCCCCAGCTCCCCTCTTTCCAAGCCAGTCTCACCAGCACTGGTGAGGGCCAGCACGGGTAATTTTCCTCTCCCCAGATCCTCCTTCTGATTGGCTCCCTGGCTGTGTTGCTGGCTTGAGAACAACTGCATTCCAGGCCTTTGGGGAGAGACAGCTACACTGCTGTTGGGGCCCATGAACAAATTGCTAACAGCTGTTGTGGGAGGTGCAGAAGAAGAGGCTGGGGTTACAGAAGGAGCTCCTCTTGGTACCCGGAACTCACCAATTTATTCTGTCTCTTCTGAACCGGAGTGCCAGTTCCAAGGTCACACATGCCCAGAATGAAAGCTAGGTTCCTGGGTTCTGGGAGGTGGTAGGCAGGGAGCTGAGGTCAGATAGCAGAGGGTGTTCTGGTGGTCAGGCAGTGTTAATGCTTAAGGCTCCTGGGCACCAGATCTTAGAGGATGGCCTTAGGAGACCTGTCTATCTGCACTGGGGCCATGGAAGGGTCTGGAACAGTGATTACCACGTGAACATGAGATCTCGTGAATCCTTTTTCTCTGCTTCCTGCTAGCCTCTGACCTTCATCTCTTCATGGGGATTTTCTGCTATTTTATTTTTAATTAATAGTATGTGTAGCAAATCTGTCATATAGTCTAGTCATTCTATGTCCAAGGGCAGTGAAGTTTAGAGGGGTTGAGTTTCCGGTTCACACTCAGCTGGGGAGTGTTAGGGTCTGTGTTCTTTTGAGAGGACAGAGAAGGCCAGATCCATAGAGGAATGGAATTAGTGGAGGTAGATAGCAAGGCTGGCTTTTTAGGGGTAGGTAAAGGCCCTTTCCGAGACACCCACGTATCCCTGAACTAGCCACCACCCAATCTCTGGCTCTGGTTGGAACCCTCCAGCTGTCCTTTGGTTTCAATGTGAAAAACTAAGTGGAGGTCCAGGATGGGTCAAGGATGGTATGGAGCAAGTGAGCTGCAGGTGCGTAAGGGCCTTCTTTGGACATCACAATTGCTAAGCACCAGTTCAGTAGCACATTCAGAGCTAGGGGTTTCTTCAGTCCTATCAGACATCCAGCAGGGTAGGCACTGTAACCCCATTTTATATAAAAGGAAATAAGATCATTGTAGAAAGGAACCATGTGCCCAGTCCCCTGGCCTCCTGCAGTTTCTTTCCTGAACGTGGCCTGGTACTTCCTTGGCCAGAAGGTCACTCAACCTTCACTTGTCATCTCTGCAGCGTTTGAGCTCATGGAGATGTGGCATGGGTTCCTGGATCCGATCATCTTCTCCCTCTTCAGCAAGCCTACTCCTTGGTCCTCTCTGGGACCTCTGCCTGCAGCCTGCAGAGTGCCATTCAGGCTATCGGCTCAAGCTGCGGCCAGAACCCATCACAGAGGACACTGTGGTGGTGGTTAGCTGTGGAGGGTGTGGGAATGTAGAAGAGTGTATTGAACCATTAGCAGGAGGATGTGGTACCCTCCGGTTGATATAACTGTATGTCATGTCCTGGGGAGCGTCCACCAGACCTGTTGGATCCTGGTGACAAATAAACTTAGCCTCCAAATCAACTTGGTCACATGCAGTGCTCACCTTTTTCTCTTTCTTTGTCTTTGAGTCCCGAACAGTTGTGAACAGTCCTGGAGAAGGGCTGGTCACTCATGTCACATAATTCCTCTTGACTGGATCCTCAAAATGAGCAGATGTTTCTATCATGGGCAGAGTAGATGTAACACAACCCAGCACTGAAAATATCAAAGACACATGGTTCCATGGTTGTTAAATACATTGTCTGTGTTACACTCACCACCACATGTACCCAGGACTCTCCACCTTGCAGAACTTATTACTTCCAAAGATGTAAGGAGAGAGACCACTGGCTCAAATTATCATGGCCAAATTAATTAAAGCAAGCTTCTTAATTTGTGTGCATGAGCTGCTCTCTCTAAAAGCAGGGTCCAAGAGATCAGCATTGGATGTGAGGAAAACAGGGCTTTTATAGCCAGAGGTAGGGGGTTTCCAAATGAGGGATTTGGGGGCAAAATACGTGGAGTTACAGGAGCAGAATACAAGCATAGCAGGTTAGTCCTAACAACCTCCTGCTACAAAAGTCATGATTGCAAGGTGATTGTAACAATATAGTCATAATCCGGTAGTCAGAACAACCTTTTGAAACAAAGACAAGGTTGCAAGATTTTAATAACTTTTGAAACAAATACATGATTTGTTGCCATTTTCTGGGACAGCCAGTACAGAACCATTTGTAGTTACTGTTATAGCCCAATCCTTGAGAAACGGGTATAATCATAAACAGGAATGAACCTAGTTTGCCTTTACTATAAGACGGCTTTCCATGGAAGAAAGCCAAAGATGGAAGGAGGCAGGCTGCTTCATCAAACTGAAGCTCTGTCTGCTCTGGACAATAGCCACACATTTCCCTTCCCTCACAATGGTCATTTCACTGTACCTGGTTCTTCTCAGAACTTCATGGAAGTGGGCTCACAGTATTTGCTGTTTTGTACTGGTTTAGTGTTCTCCGGGGCCATTCCTATAGCAGGCTGTAAGCTTTTCAAAGGTTACTATTCCTCTGTTGGAATATTTTTGTTGATTGTGTTCTTATTAGTTAATGAACAGCTGGTTGGCTTCCATGCTTTAGCTGTGATGGGCAGGACAGCTATGGATGTGGGTGTACAGATGTCTCTTAGATGCTTGCTTTTTTAACCCAGTGTTTTGGAAAATTCATCTTATGAAAAACCCAGGCCTTGGAACTTTTGTTTTAGTGGTCTCATTTGCATTTTACACTAGCATTAAACACACACACACACACACACACACACATGTTGTTGTTTGTTTTGAGATCTGATCTTGCTAGCTAACCGGTTCTGAGTGAGCTGAAACTTATTATGTAAACCAGGCTGGCCTCAAACTTGCTTCTGTCTCCTGAGTGCTGGCATTACAGGTACACACCAGCATGCTTGGCAGGGAAGGGCCTTTTTACCTATAATTTACACACATGAACATTGAGACCCAGAGCGATAGAAACTCACCCAAGCAACTGACCCAGCATAAATAGCAGCTTCCTTTTCACAGTGCTTCATCTGCATCAAGCTATGCCAAGCCCCTAACATATTTCACCTGGCTAAAATCTTTTACAATTTACTCTTTTAAAGTTATTTGTATGCCCCCTCTATGTATATGAATGTCTGTGTGTATATGTCTGTGTGTTCATGTGTGTGTGTATGACTCTGTGTGTGCCTGTATCTGTGTATGTGTGTGTCTATGTGTGTATGTGTGTGTCTATGTGTGTGTATATGTCTGTTTGTGTATGTCTGTATCTATGAATATGTGTGTCTGTGTGTATGTCTGTCTGTCTGTTTCTCTATGTGTGTCTCTGTGTACTCCCCCTCTATGTGTGTGTGTGTGTGTGTGTGTGTGTGTGTGTGTGTGTGTGGTATGTTAAGTACAGGTAACTGTAGAGGCCAGAATGGGGTGTCAGATCCTCTGGGACAGGAGTTACAGGTGGTTGTGAGCTACCTGATATGGGTGCTGGAAAACCAAACTGAGGTCCTCTGCAAGAGTGGTATGTTCTCTTAACAGCTGAGCATTCATGCCTGTTCCCCTTATTAAATTCTTACCACCTTCATGGGAAGAGGATATTATAATCCCTACCTACAGATAAGGAAATGGAAAAGGCTCTGAGCCACTCAGCTAGTTAAGTGGCAGTTTAACCCATAGCTTTTGCTAGTGGTAATGCTTCCCAAATCCTTCCTTGGAGCAGCTGCCTCCAGCAACATCTCTTTGTTCCTTTCTGCTCTGGCTGGGGCATCACAGACCCTGCCTTCTGTCTGCAGCACAAGATCAGCACCCTACCCAGGCCTCCTGCTTCAAGTCACTGTGCCAGTGCGTGGGCCCCTTGGTCCAGCTGTTGACATACATTTGTGTCTGGGCTCCTCCAGGGGTTACCACAGAGTTTTAGGGGTGTACTAAGGGGCTAGGGCTCAGTCTTTTGACGTCCCAAGTTTCCTAGGGCTAGAGTGTTTGTCTCAGTATCAGGGAAACTGATTGCTACAGTGAGTCCTGGTGGAAGAGTCCCTGGGCTCTGAGACAGGACAAATCTTGTTTCCAGGGAATAGGGCCAGAAGCAGTAGGGCCAAGCCTCCTCTTAATGTCCTGACTTGGCTCACAATGTGAGGTGGGGCTGGCTCTGGGAGAGGGTCAGTGGCTTCAGTCCCTGGGATAGATTCAACCAAGCCCCACTGGCCTGATTCCCAATAGCTGTCCACACCCAGGATAGACATCACCAGGGCAGAGGCCCAGCTGGCCATATCGGGGAACTCTGTTCCATGAGCCCCAGGCCTTGGATCTGGTGTTGTCCACAGACCTGAGATTTAAGTCTAGTGTGTGGACACGGCTCCATGGCCTGGAGATGTCGTTTTCTGCTTGAAAGAGACAAGAAGCTAGTGACCATTACATATGGCAGTCTTGTGGCTTGCTCCTATTTCCTCCCATAGTTCCCTGTATACAAATAAGTGACTGGAGCTTAGAATGGGAACTGACCCAGTCCACAATGCACAGCCCAACCTGAGCCCAAGTCCCATTTGCATCCTGTGGTCTTACCTCTAGGCTGCCATCCAGTAGGTATGGATTTGCTCAGCCCAGGCCTCTGAGAGCAGAGAGCAGCAACTAGGAAACCTTTGGGAGTTAATGCATGCCAGGTCTTAGGTTTTGTTGTTGTTCCACAAGCCTGACACCATCCTCTTCATTCTAAAAATGAGGAAACTGAGGCCTTGGTTACAGGTGCTGAGGCCTGTGTGCTTTCAAGTCCATGCATGGGGCTTGCCAGAACTTGTGCTGACCCTGTTTGCTTCCACTGGGTTTCATAACTGCCTTCTCTGTTTACTGACCATTGTCCCTATTGGCAAAATCCTAGGCCAGAAGGGTGGGTGCTCCCAGGGGGACCAGAGAACAGCAGTGGGCTAAAAGTACACAAGGGGAGAGAGAGAGGGAGAGAGAGAGAAAGAGAGAGAGAGAGAGAGAGAGAGAGAGAGAGAGAGAGAGAGAGAGAGAGCGCTGCAATGTCTCGGGTGAGGGAACAGAACAGGGTGGTGTCTTCCCAGCCTGCCAAGGCCTTTTGTATACTGAGGCCGAGGGTGGAGGGTGAGGGTGAGGCATCTCATCTGGTAGCCACCCTAGGAGGCCCACGGAGATCCACAGATTGACTGGAAGCTAATCATAGAAGAAAGAAGGGTTCAAGAGATGGTTCTGGGACCCTGGATCCAACCATAGGGGAGGGAAGGGCCCCTTGACCCATCCTGTGTCAGATACTAAGAGCTGCCTGGTGTATAAGGGGACACTGGGCAGGACTCACACACAGCCAAGATGGGAGATTAAGGGGGTCTCTGAGGCACAGCAAAGAGCAGGGACCAAAGACCCACACCAGTCGAAGTGCTAACAGTGCTACATTCAAGTCAGAGCAGCCATCCCAGGTCTGAGTGTCTTGGAATGGAGGTACCACAGTCTTTCTCCACCCAGTGGCGGTGGCCTGAGGATCTACATAGACATCGCCCAGCCTGGGAGATGTTGTAGGGTCTGCTGCTCTAGAGATGTCTGCTTGGCAGAGGCTTGGACTGGTTTAGCAACAGCAGCCTTTCCTGGGCTGGGCTACTGCTCCCTCCCCAGGTGAGGTGGGGCCAGAGCTCTTGCTTCTGCCTCCCAGACAGAATTGGGTCCAGGAATCCCAGACAAGGTTTAGAATATCAGCAGTGCCTCCTTCCACACGAGTGGCGCCGAGTCTTGGTTTCTCTGCCATCGGTCTGCTTTCCTTTCTTATGCACGTGTATCTACTTGCTCCCCTGAATTCATACATCTTTTTCCAAGCAGGGAACAGAGCAAGACAGTGTTTCCCTATCATAGTCTCTACTCCCTGGTGCACCATAGTGAGAGGTTCCAGGCTTTGGTGTCTTATGGGGCTTGATAACTCACTGGATCTAGAGGTGAGGTGACTTGCTGTTTCTGATTTCAGAACCTCTTACATATGGCAGGGATCGTAGGTGGTCTGATTCAGAAGGACGTGCCAAGGTGAGATGGTCCACTGTCCCCATTTTGCAGATAGGGACATCGAAGCATAGAAGCAAGTAGGTTCTGGGCAGGATGGTGCAGCCATGCTCTGGGTCCAGAAGAGTATTGAGGCACCTTTTGTATGGACACCTAGACCCATAAAGAATGAGTTGCCTAGAGTCATCCAGGTCATCTGTGGCAGACCCTTCTCTAACAGGGGATCCCTGCCTTTTACCCTCTCTTAAACTCCTTGTTCTCTTGAACTCACGAACCTCTTCCAGGCAGGGAACAGAGTATCGCTGCCCCATCCGGGTCTCCTTCACTGAGGCCTTGGAGTGAGAGTTTCTAGGCTTCAGGGTCTTAGAAGGCAGGGGTGGGGCCTTGGTTAATATGGCCTAAACTCCATAGCTACATAGCCAGCAAAGATCACCACCTTTGTGATCATTAACTTCGGGGGGAGCCTGGGCTAGTGGTCACTGACCCCAGGGGTCGAGGCCAAGCCATACTGGCCTTCTGTTAATCACCAACTGGGTAAGCTGGGGCCACACTGCTTCCCTGTTCCTGAGGGGGCTGTGTAGCCAGGCCAGCTGCTGGCTCAGGCTCCTGGTCATTTCCTGAGTCAGCCAAGGAGCAAGTATCCCCTCAGGCATGTTCTTAAAGCAGTCTTTCTAGACTACAGTTCTAAATCAATCAATTAATCAATCAATCAATCAATCAATCAACTCTATTGGATATATTTCTTTTCTTTGGCTTTTTTGGGGTAGGGTTTCTCTGGGCAGTCCTAGCTGTCCTGGAACTCTCTTTATAGACCAGACTGGCTTTGAACTCACAGAGATCTGCCTGCTTCTGCCTCCCGAATACTGGGGTTAAAGGTGTGCACCATCACTGGCCGGCTAGATGTATCTGTGTCATGTTTTAGATCTTGTGCTTTAAGCTGCTATTTCAGGAAGTGTCTCAGGATGTAACGCATGTAGCATGCACAGTCCACTCACCGAAGCACACAGTTCTGTGATTTTTCTGTGGCGTGAACTGGTTGTATGATCATCATCGTGGTGTGGTATTAAAAATTTCCCACCATTACAGTGATCTGAGGACTCTCTCCAGCCTGGGCAGCCACGCCACGGCAGTGTCCAAGGTGACGTCTCTCTCCTAGTCGAAGTGATAGCTTTAACAGTGCAGCGTTTACTGACTTTGCAAGGGTTTGTGCATCAACTGCAGATTCTTTCCTTATAGAAAGGAAGAGACATCATTGTGCAATTTGCTTCTGGCACCTGGAGGTCTCTCCATGCCTACTGAGTGCCTACTATGTGCTACCAGGCACAACTGGCTCTGACTTCTTTTTCTTTTCACAGTTGCTTTGTGGTCCATTGTGTGACAGTCCCATCACTTATGTCCCCAGGGCATTTGGGTCATTTCCAATTCTCTTTGAACAATGCTTCAATGCATATCCTTGTCCATTGCAAGCAGCTCTGTAGGGAATGTTGTATTATGTGTCTTGAATATGCACAATCTACTTTCTATCTAGAGAGGTGAAAATGGCTTATGCTTCCAGAAATGTTCCTGCAAGCAGTGTGGGCTTTAATCACCTCCCTGAGTTGTGCCCAGGGCAGCCCACTGTAGGCTACACAGGCTTGAAGGTGGGCTTCCTAGACCATGGAGCCCAGAGAATTCAAGGCCTCTACAAACACCTGATAAAATCCCATTTCTAGGGGTACTCACCTTTCTTGCCTTGCCCCCCTGTAAATCAGATCCTAGCTATTTACTGGGCATGGCCTGTGTTTGCTTGCCCTCTGCCTATATGCTGTTCCCTCCCCTGGAAATGTTCTCAGTCTCCCCTGCGACAAGACCCAGGCCATCTGAAGTCCCCATAACCTTCAGTCTCAGCTGTTCTCTGTGTTCTCTTAGCTGTGAACTGTTTCCCCTTAAGTGGGAAGAAACTGGGGAGGGAGACAGCAAAGTTAGATAGAAGTCATGCTATGTAGGCTCCCAAGGGAGCTGGGACAGCGATGCATTGCCTCCTGCAGACCAGGCTATCTGAGCAGGCCTGATCTAACCCTCTGCAACCTCTAGGAGACATAGTAGGTGGTACTTAGTAGTTTAACTTAGGTCCACATTTCCCAGTGATGAGGAGCGAGGGAAGGAGAGGGCCTGAAATGGGGCGGGGAGGTGGGGGGAAAAGGTTGCAGAAGGAAATGGAGGTGTTATCCTTTAAAGGAGATGGATACAAGTATTGCCCTGGGCAGGGGCAACCAGTCAACAGGCAAGAACTTTGTACAACAAACTAAGATTTGCTCAAAATAACAATAACAAAACAGAAAGAAAGAAAAAATGTCACTGGGGGGAGGGGAGAACAATCCAAAAAGAGTACTTGAGTTGGAAACCGCCATGAACTTGTTAGTTCATGCTAGGTGTTTTTTGTTGTTTTGGTTAGTTTTTGTTGGATCTGCTTATTGGACCAATAAGAAGGCGGTTGAACGGGCCCCAGAAAAACTCTCACTGAGTTAGCATCTGTTATATGTCAGACCACAGGCCGGATCTTCTGATTGGAAACTAGGGTCCAAGGGGCGACCGCACCCAGTCGGGTTGGTCCCAGTGGGAAGGGAACCCAGATGTCTCAGAGATCCCGGACAGATACCCGCCTCCCCCGCGGGCCGCAAGGCCCTCCCTGCTGGGCGGTCCTCAGCTAGGGCGGGATGGGACGGCCGGTTACTTAAAGGTTGGGGCGACCAAGGGTCCGCGGCCGCAGCCTGGGTCCTCACCGTCGCCATGGCTCCGTACCGCTCTTCACTGCTCTGCGCGCTGCTCCTCCTGGCGCTGTGCGCACTGTCGCCTTCCCATGCAGCCACCACATCACGGGGCAGGGCCCAAGAGAGGGCGCCCCAAAGTCGGGTGTCTGAGGCGCGGGTGAGTGCCCGGGGTCCCCGGGGCTCCCCGAGTAATTGTCTATTGTAAGTTCTTGCAGATACAGCGCTAGGAAAAGGGGAGTAATTCAGGTGTAGAATGGAAAAACTGTTTTGTTGCTTTGTAAGTATGTCTTGCTGCTTCGGGGCTCCTGGGGGCGGGGTTCGGGGGCCGGGGCCAAAGCTCTTTCCTTCCTGCAGGCTAACCTCACCTTGGCCGGATCTTTCCCCACTACTGATTTGGATCCCATCTCCTTTATCATGTCTAACTACTGCCCTTCTTGCTGGTCTTTCTCAGAGTCCTCTGCGTTTGCTGTTTGCTGTTTGTCTGTCCCCTCCCGTTCGGTTTCCCCTTTGAAAGCCTCTGGACAGGACTGTTATTTTATTCTCTTCTCTCTACCCTGATTGTGGTCTCCTCCCCTGCCCGACCCCTCCCACTTGTCTGCCCTTTCTGTTCTCTACTCTCCACTACCTGAGTTTTTCTCCCCAATCGCTTCTGACTTCTGCCTGCTTTTTGTTCCAACCAGACCTTCCTCTGTCTGAGGTGACCTGCTGACATCCCTCCTTGGGCGCAAACCTAACCGTCTGTCCCATTGGCACCTACAGAGCATGTCTGGCAGCCTTTCCCACCCTCAAACCTTCTCCTAACAGGTTCCCCCTGCAGACTTCAGGCTCCATTCCTTCCCCCTTTCCCAAGATGTGGAAATTTGGTGGGTGGGATGCTGGGGGCGGGGCAGGAGGGAGGAGGCAGACAGCTCAGGAGGCCACTTGGGCCCACTAAGCCAGTCCTTAGTGGGCTGTGATGATCCTTCCCCTTCCAAGGAGCAAAACCAACCACGGGACCTAGGATCGGGCCCCTTGCCCTTTGGTCCTGTTTCCCCATTTGCAGAGTAGGGGTGGATAATGCGTCCTAAGCCACAAAGGTTCTGGAAGAGAGCATGCAGAGTCACTGGGGACTGAGAGATTTGCCACTGCTATCTGGGAGTGTCTATCCATAGGGGCAGAGAGTGCCTTTGGAGTCCAGGGCTATCCCTCTATGTTGTCTCCCAAATGGGGGCCCCTGAAAGACAGCCTGCCTCTTTGTGCCTTAGCTATCTCCCCAAAAGGGAGGGAGCTCTCTGCCTCCTCTGTCATATCACCAACTAGGAGAGCAGAAAGGAAGACAGCCTGGCCTGGCCAGAAACTCCCAGAAAGGGGTTGATTCTCCTCTAGCACAGGGAGAGCTCGAAGCTGCCCTCCCTCATGCCTGGGGTCTCTCCTTGCTGAGACCCACACTTCTGCTCAGGTTCTGTCCTGTCTCTCTGCAGCCCAGCACTATGGTGGTGGAGCACCCCGAATTCCTGAAGGCAGGGAAGGAGCCTGGCCTGCAGATCTGGCGTGTGGAGAAGTTTGACCTGGTGCCTGTGCCCCCCAACCTCTATGGAGACTTCTTCACGGGTGATGCCTATGTCATCCTAAAGACTGTGCAGCTGAGGAATGGGAATCTGCAGTATGACCTCCACTATTGGCTGGGTGAGGGAGTGCTCCTGCTTAGCCCCTCCCCATCCCCGACCCCCAACTGTATGGATATACCTGAACTGAGTACTCTCTACACCAGGCCTTTGTTAGTGGTTTCCATGACACCGCTCTAGAGCCAGCCTGTACAGGTTCAGATCCCAGCTCTGCCCTTTGACCTGTGATCTACCCTTCTGCAGCTCACCAGTGGTTTTTTCTATAGAATGGTCATGTTGACCGCTATGCTTCCTCAAGAGGACAAACAAGTTTTGTAGATGTCATGGAGACCCCAAATCCCTCCCCCTACCACCACCCCTGTGCTTTCTTGGATCAGCTCCAATCACTCCCTCATTTTCTCTTCCCAGCTAGGAGCCTAGAGTCTTTAACACTGGCTCTGTTCTGTTTGTTTTAAGGTCTCCTTATTATACAGATGGAGTAACTCAGGCTCTTGAAAAGCAGGGAGGGACTAGCTCAATATCTATAGCCAGGTCAGAGTAGAGCTGTTGGCTCTGCATGCCTCCTCCCCAGAGGGCCAAGACTACCTTCTAGAAGCCAGTCTCATGCTACCCTCATGTTTCCTAGGCAATGAATGCAGCCAGGATGAGAGCGGGGCTGCTGCCATCTTTACTGTGCAACTGGATGACTACCTGAACGGCCGGGCTGTACAGCACCGTGAGGTTCAGGGCTTTGAGTCGTCCACCTTCTCCGGCTACTTCAAGTCTGGACTTAAGTACAAGGTGGGTTGGGTCAATGGCATGGTTCACAGTCTTTCAGCCTTGCAGAGAGATGGACAGACAGGCCAAGTGTTAAGCTTTGGAGCCTAGCAGCAAGGAACCCTGGGTCCTTACCAGAGTGGTCTTGGATACACCAAACTCCTGCCCTGAGCTTTTGATTCCTTATCTTACAATGAAAAGATTCTCTACAGCCTGGTAGACAATTGACAGCATCAGAGTGAGCACACAGGAGACCTTCTCACATTGGCCCAGGGAGTGTGCCAAGTCCCGATCCTGAGATCCTGCACCCGGTCCTTGTTGAGGCTTTGTTGGCCGAGGGCCCTGTGATGAGTATTTGACAGGCCCTTTCATTCACATCTCTCTTCCTGATGCCCCCTCCTCCTGCCACATTTTCCTCTTGTACTTGTACTTTTACAAATCTGTACCATGTTTTGTTTTGTTTTGTTTTGTTTTCCTAAGCTTTTAGCCAGAGAAAATTCAAGCTGGGGACCCAGGAAACTGTTCCCCAATATACCGTGTAACCTCTAGACAGCCCCATGATACCCAGAGCCTGCCTTTCCGCTCTGGTTGCTGGAGAGCCAGTTATACCTGCCCTACAGGACGAGGGAGAGGCTCTGGTGAAGAGGTAGCTGGGCAGTGTCCCACGGCTCAAGAGAAGCCTAATAGTGATGAAGCTCGGCTCTATGTGTAGGGTAGAGAGGGGATTACAAGTTTAGGAACAAGATGAGTCCTGATCTCTCATTTTATTGGGGCTGAGGCAACTAAAGTACAGAGAGATTGATCAGTTAGACTAGGGACACAGGGTGAGTTAATGCAGAGGCTAAGACCAGAACCCACATTACCTGCCTGACTCTCAGTGTTGTTCCCAGCAAGTGACCCTGTCTCCCATGACCCGGTTCTAAGGAGGACACATACCCTATCTATGCCACTGTCCCTCTCTGGGCTTCAGAGTCCTCTTTGTCAGTGCAGATGTGACTCCCTCTTTCCCAGGTGAAGGACAGGGATTGAGTGATGGAGTGTACCTGTGAGACTTGGTGTGTCCTGGACCAGCAGCCTAGGCTGTGTGGGGCTGGGCTGCCTTTGCTGGGTTACCATGGCTGAGCAGCTGCTGCTCTATTCCCTCCTCCTGCTGTTGTCTGGGGTCCTTGCAACCCTGAGGAAGGATAGATGAGCAGCTGAGCCCTGGGCTGCAGAAAGACCTGTGTAGTCTCTCCATCCATTGTTCATTTAGCAGATGGCTTCAAGCTCCTAGATCAAGTTGGGCATAGTGGCACACACTTTTGAACCCAGAATTAAGGAGGCAGAAGATCAGGAATTCAAGGTGATCCTCTGCTAGATACTGTGTCTGAGGCCCCATTATGTACACACCGTGTGTGTGTGTACATATACGCACTTGTGCGCACCCACACGCACGCACAGACACCTGCACATGCATGCACATGCACACAGGCTCGTACATACACATATATATGAAGGAACAAGGGAAGGAAGACAGACCTGTAACACTCCCACTTGTGGCTGTCATGCTGCAGACAGTACTGGGAGTGTATGTGACCTTGTTTTATCCCCAAGGTAACCCTGGGAGGAGACCCGAGGCTCAGAAGGGTCACATAACTCTAAGTGGTGGAAGTTGTGTTCTAGCCCAGCCTCGCCCTGAGTCTGTCAGGCTCTGCACTGAGCAGTGGGGTCCAGGCGAGGCAGATCCCTTCCTGTCTAAGGATTTGAGAGTACTGGTGATCTTCAGAGAGTCGATCCACTGAAGACAAGAAGGAAGAGAAGGGGGACCCACAGGATTCACATGGTCAGCTCTCACGGAGATTAGGGCCATCCCTCTGCCTCAGTTACCCGTTGCTATGGGAAAAGCTGAGCAAATATAAATGTGACAGTTGTCATGAACACAAGGGCAGATTATCTGGCCAGAGAACATTGCAGAGCAGGCTATGGGCACGCAGGTTTGAAGTGATAGTTTTGATACATTAGGCTTTTCTATGGGATCCTGTTTCATTCTCACCATTGCTGTTAGGGTGTCGGCGACAGTCCCATTTCATAGATGGGAAGGCTGAGGTCCTGTGGAATGAACCTGCAAGCTAGTAGGATGTTCTTACATCACGTGCCTTCCGTGGAATGTGCTACGCACTGTACTCAGTTCATGTTAGACTGTGAGGTACTGGCCAGTACTGACCCCATTGTGTAGCTGAGGAAAGTGTGGTGCAGGGGTGTTAAACACTCACTCAGGGTCACACATCTAGAGAGTCATTCAAAGGAAGTTCAGACTCAAGCGTGAAGGGTCTAACCCAGCCCAGAGCCAGCTCAGAGTGGATGTTTCAAGAGTCCCTGACCCTCTTCCGTCTTAGCCCTATGGGGCTTATAACCTGCATGTCTGCCTAGCCGCTCCCACATCAAGGGGATTTCAGGAATGTTCCGAACCACACTCTGAGGACCACTTGAGAGGTAGATCCCAGCCAGAGTTCAGATTTGAGCCTTCAGTCATGAAGGAAACTGGCTCCTGGAGGACAGAGGAGGCCCATAGCCAGGCCTGTTTGCCTCCTCTTCGGTCCTCAGGCCGCCCCCGCACTTGGCAGGCCCGGACCAAGGTTCTCAGCCTCCCCACCCTCATCTATTATAGATGCGAAGGAGCCAGGCTTGTCACACAAGACTTGTTTCCATGAAAGCCTCCTTCTGGGAACCACTTGTGTCTCCGAGTCAGAGAAGGGGCAGAGAGGGGACACAGAGCCACCAGGGAGAGCAACAGTTATTGTTACCGCGGTCATTCCTAAGTCACTGTCCAGGGTGGGGTGGGAAGGGTTCCAATCTCTCGTCACCTGGCCTGCTCTTCACCTTCATCCAGAGCCCTGATAGCATCCCCCCCCCCCAAAGGCTGGGTTATTTTAAGTCCTTTGCTCAAAGGGAAGCTGGGCCCATGAGTCCCGGGAGCCCTGGACTTCGAGACAGTTAGAAACCAGACATCCGCTGGGACTTTTGCTTAGAAAAGGGCTCTGAGCTAGAAAATGCACAGCTCCAGCCTCACCAAGGAGTTTTTTAGTTACGTAACACAGTTTGACTTTTTATCTTTTTTCGTGGAAATTTTAGTGCCTTGCTCCCATATCTCACTAGCTATGTCAAGCTTGATATACATTCGACAAGAATAAGAAGCAGCTCTGAAATGAAGGACCCTGGGACCCCACCCCTGTAGGCACAGACCAAATAGTGTTGGTCACTCTGGTTCTTCCACGAACCTCCTCTCATCACTGTATATTAAATTCAGGGAATGGCTCGTTAAACAGCTCACTCTGGAGAATTTTGTTCAAAGAATTTGATCTCTTCCTGCCTCACCCCAAAATTAGATTAGACAGCAACAATCAATCCCTCAAAAAAAAAAAGTTTAAAAAACTAATAGAATGCCGGCCGGTGGTGGTGCACGCCTTTAATCCCAACACTTGGGAGGCAGAGCAAGTGGATTTCTGAGTTTGAGGCCAGCCTGGTCTACAAAGTGAGTTCCAGGACAGCCAGGGCTACACAGAAAAACCCTGTCTCGAAAAACAAACAAAACAAAACAAAACCAACCAACCAACCAACCAAACAAACAAAAAGTAATAGAAAAAAAATCTCAAATTCCCATCCTTTCCCTTGTAGATTCACTGGTGTCTTCTAAGAACTAGCTTTATTTATTATGTGTGTGTGTGTCTGTGTGTCTGTACATATACATGTGTATATATGTGTGTGTGGATAGGTGTATGTATCTATGTATGTGTGTGTATGTAAGCATATATATATGTATATATGTATGTGTATATGTGTGTGTAATATGTGTATGTATGTGTGTATGTGGTTGTGTGTATGTGTATATATGTATGTGCATATGTACATGTATATCTATAATATATATTTATTTACATGTGTGTGTGTATGTGTGTGTGTGTGTGTGTGTGCGCAGCACTGAGTAGCACGCATCAGGACTCTCAGGCTCACCAGCTAAGAGTTGATGCCATGACAGTTCCTACCTCAGTGGCTGTTGTGAGTCTTGCATGGACAATGGGTGCCAGCCTTATCGCTGCTCATTCATGTGGCCCTGGGGTCCTGTGGGTGACTGTGGAGGAAGCACAGAGTGCTAGGGTATACTGCCCAGTGTCTGCCCCTCACCTCGTCCCCAGTGACTGCCTCAGCCCTTGCCCTCCTCCAGCCCTCACATCACTCTGGGTCTCAGGCACCATGGCCATCTGGCCTCCGATTCATTCTTTCTGTGATGGGGAAAGTTCCATCCAGGATGGAAGCCACGGGTGTAGCCTTGCCCCACAATGAGGTCATTCCACCCAGTGGCACCACAGCTCTTCCTGGTGATGGGCAATGCTGATAGACTTTACGTCCACACCAAGAAGGGACACCAGAGGGCGCTCCAGTCCCCAGAAACTTGAAACTGCTTGAACCTGGGCCTAAGAACTGATATCAGGAAGAATGACATAATTTTTCAGATTCAGACGAACTTGGGTTTGATCCCAGCGTCACCTGCCCCACTGTGAGCGCTTGAGCGAGGCCCATCATGTGTGGGCTCTTCTCCCCCTCACCTGTGAGATACATGTGGAATGTGTGGTGTAGTGACTATGATCACGTCTATTCTACTTACTGTTACTGTGCCTTACAGGAGCTGCCTCTGCCTACACCATCAAGGTTGTAAGACTAGGGTCAGTGCAAGGAGGTGGGCTGATAGGGTCCTGGCTGGGGTGGTCTGAGAACCTATAGAAGCCTCTGAACTCCCACCTCCATGGTGTGTGGAATAGGGAGATGTACGGGACCCAGGGCAGACAGCAAGGCTGTCTTGAGTGTGCCACAGGCTTGCTGAGCACACCTGAGGAAATCACTTCACGTCTCTGGGCTTTGGTCAGGTTGGACACAATGAGTGTAAGGTGGAGGGCTGTTGAGTACCTGAAGCTGGAGACATTCCAGACAGCTTCCTTTGGCTTCCCACTGAACTAATGAATGTCTTGCAACGGGGTGGGGTGGAAGAGTGGTGAGCTAGGGAGAGACTGTGTGAAACAGGGCAAGCGTGGCTGTTCACCATAGGAACCTTTGGTATGTCCATGTTTGTTGTGTGACAGTCAGGGTCCGTGAGTAGGAGCACCCCCTACACTTGGATGATGGATCCCTTTCCTTGAAGATTCTCCGTGTAGCATGCCACAGTGTGCCCTTTGGGAAATGCTGGTTTTGAGAGAGAGATGTTTGCGGTCCTTTGATCCAGGAAGTGGCTCTCAGGATCTTTTAGGTGCAGTGGAAGGTTCAGAGGGATGTAATGTGGAGGGAATCTTAGCCATGTGGTTTTGGTAGATGTTATTTATTTTTTTCTGAACCTCAGAAAAGAATGTCTCGGTATCAGACACTAACAGCGAAAGTCCTGGTTGAGCTGAGCATCTCTCCACCAGCCAGAAGTTTCTTCCCCTCAGTCCTGCGACCCCTGTGTATCTACTTCACCAGATCTCCTCCCCTGGACTAACACTGTCTCCTTCACCTGACAGAAAGGAGGTGTGGCATCTGGATTCAAACACGTGGTACCCAATGAGGTGGTGGTCCAGAGGCTCTTCCAGGTCAAAGGACGCCGTGTAGTCCGTGCTACTGAGGTACCTGTGTCCTGGGACAGTTTCAACAATGGCGACTGCTTCATTCTGGACCTGGGAAACGTGAGTCTTGCCTGCCCTTTTCCAAGGCCACTGTGGTGAACTTGGCCAGGTCTGACTCTGGGGAGGGGAAAACACTTGTGAAGGGGTGCATGAACACTTGGGGGATGGAGACCAGACGCTGGATGCGCTGGGCAGACAGATCTAGAATGGCTAAGTCTGGTCCTAGATTCCCACACATAGACTCATGTCACGCATGTATGCATGGGCCTTGGGTTCCCACTGTTTACACAGAGTTCTTGAAATGCAGCCTCCCCGATATCTGACATGCACAGTTATATACCTTTAAGAATATAGACACTCACTTCTAAGCACATGGCAGTTATGTGCAAGACTGTAGATTCTCATTGACCATGGATACTAACCCTACAGTGAGTGCTGCACCCATAGACTTGGATAGACCCACAGTGACATGAGCATCATTGATTGCCTATGAGGCTAGCATGTGATGATGCCCGTGGTACACATCCCAGGCCCACTTACAGGTTAGTGATGATGCTTCCTACAGTCTTGCCTCATAGCCCTGCATGAGCACAAACATGCTGATGGTCACAGCCAGACACTGCACCCTAAGACCTCTGTGCATATGAGCCTGTGGAATGTGTAAAGGTGTTTGGGGGTGCATATTCATCTGTGTGCCAGGTATACCTGGTACTTACAGAGGCCAGAAGAGTGACTTGGCTCCTCTGGGACTGGAGTTACAGATGGTTGTGAGCTTCCGTGCAGGTGCTGGGAGTCAAACCCAGGTCCTCTGCAGGAGCTGGCAGTGCTCTTAACTGCCGAGCTGCCTGTTCGGCCTCAGCATAGTTTCTTGTTGATGTGACATGGCAAGCTGTGTTATAATTCCAGCTGCTGTTCTGTGTTTCGCCCAACGCATGTACCTGCCCATCTTTTAACTGTAGATCCAGAAATGAAGCATCACAGCTCTCTGCAAAGCATCAGTTGTCCTCCCAGGCCCTCTGCCCTGAGGGGCGGCCATCGGAACTCTCAGTTGGATAGACTCAGGGTTTTTTGTTGTTCTTCTTCTTCTTTTTTGCACATTTATGAAATTATGTGCAGGAGACCTTCCTCTCTTATATCGAATTCTTCATCTTGCATATCTGAGATTCCTCCATATTGTGGGAGCTCACTCAACTCTACAGGGACTTAGATACTTCATTATTCCTGTTGTTGATGGGAACTTGGGTGGTTTCTGGTTTGGGCCGTTCTGAACACTCGGACACTTCCATATCACACTCCATCACTGAAGGGAATCAGGGCAGGGACTCAAGTAGGAACTGAAGCAGAAACCATGGAGGCACACTGCTTACTTGCCTGCCTAGGGAAGTTACTGCCCACAGTGGGCTGGGTCCTCCACATCAGTGACCAATCAAGACAGTCATTCACAGACATGGCCACAGGCAAGTCTGATTTGGGCAATTTCTCTGTTGAGGTTCCCTCTTCCCAAGAAACTCTAGGTTGTGTCAAGTTGATGATAAAAATAACTAGCACACAGGCAAGGTGTAGGTCAGAAATGCTGTGGACGCTGTAGACAAATAGTGCTTGCAGTTTTGCTTTCCACCAGCAGGGGTCTCTATAACAGATGGGCAGAGATGCTATAACTTGTAAGTAAACATTGATTTCGTCCGTCTTAGGGTTTGGGGAGGGGGAGATCTGGCAGCACTGTTTGGAGACTGACTGGCTGCTTTATAAAGTGGCCAGTGTAGACAGGCAAATGTCTGTGTGTAAAACAGTTGAGATACAGAGGTGATCTGCTCTGTAGTAGGAAAAACTGACCCCCTGAAAAATGTTAATCCTAGCAGCCAATGTAGGCCTTTCTCTCCATCACTGCCAAATTGCCATCAAACTTTAGAGGAACAAGTCATATGCAAGCCACAGCGGCCAGCAATCTAGACGTCATTGTACAGTCAGTATCCTCAAATGCAAATCACTCCATTGCCCTTGGGTGACGTGTGTGCCCTCTGCCAGCCCTCACCTGGGCAAGCGCAGGCCAGGGGGAGCTTGTACATAGCCACAGGCTGCATATTGCCATTCTGCCAGGCGGGCTTGTGCAGAGGCTGGACTCTGACTTCCTGGGATCTCTGTCTTCTTACAGAATATCTATCAGTGGTGTGGCTCTGGCAGCAACAAATTTGAAAGGCTGAAGGCCACACAGGTGTCCAAGGGCATCCGGGACAACGAGAGGAGTGGCCGTGCTCAAGTACACGTGTCTGAAGAGGGAGGAGAGCCAGAAGCCATGCTGCAGGTGTCTGTGGGGTATGGGCGGGGTGGGCAGGGGGCAGGCTACGAACAAGAAGCAGGCTAAGAAAGAGGTCCTCCCAGCAGCTCTTGAGGACTAGCTGAAACAATTGAGACCCAGCTGTCAGTGGCCTCCTCTGACATGCCTGTTTATTTATGGCTCCTTCAGTTAACGGATGGATTATCAGCTAGGCTACAATGCTTTGAGAATCTGCCAACAGAGAGACAAGGCTCCCCAGGAAGTGGAGGAGCCAAAGTCTCTGTTCTGAGCCACCTTGCTCCTACTTGCTGGGGACACCTAGTTCTGAATTTTTGCAAAGGGGTTTTATGGGGGTGGGGGGGAAGATCCAGACACCAGGGATAGTAGCTGGGATGGAGCAGAGCAGATATGAGCTCTGTCGTGGTGATAGCTGAGGTCCCAATTCTGACAGCCTCCCGGAAGCAGCGTAGACCAGTGAGCCTGTCTGAGTGGTAAGATCCTCTCCAGACCTGGCTAGAAGGTGTTTGCCAATTGCGTTTAGCTCAGAATCAAAGCAGACGACTGAAGGAAAGTCCAGCCTGGGGGCAGGGCACAGGGAGGGAAGGGCGGCTGGTACTTGATGAGAGCTCGTTCTCAGAAGGAGTAGATTCAAGATGTCAGGGCCAGGCAGGTTGCATCTGGGACATGGACATGGCTATCTATGAAGCCTGACTCCAGAAACCTCCATGCTCATGGATTCTCTTCCACCCCATTGACAACCTCCCCTAGGTGCTGGGCCCCAAGCCAGCTCTGCCTGAAGGTACCGAGGACACAGCCAAGGAAGATGCAGCCAACCGAAGGCTGGCCAAGCTCTACAAGGTGAGCCCCGGAGTACTGTCACCCATACTACACACAGGGTCAGGCTGGGTGGCCGGAGGCTCTGCTCTCCTCAGCTGTCCTGACTGGGGAACTGATGCCGGAGAGTAAGCGGGGATGCTGAGTCCATCCGTACCACCCCTTCCCTGCAAAATAGAAACAACCTTTGTTGGTGTTTTGGTTTGCTTGGGTTAGGTGTGTGGGTTTTGTTAGTGTTATCTGTTTGACGGGATCTCATCTTACTGTACAGCTCAGGCTAGCTTTGATCCTGTCTCAGCCCTCTAAGTCCCGGGGTTGCAGATCAGCACCACTGTGCCCATCGAGAAGGTCAATTTTGCAAAAATGTTGGTAGGGTTTCTGGGTGTCTGAGCCGGGATGCTGGGGATGAGAGAGTGCCTTAGGAAAACAGGACATTGCAGAGCCAGGTGAGGGACAATGTCTTCCTTGTGTATACTTGGGTCTCCTTCTCATTGCTGGGGCCCATGTTGGGCCATGGCTTGTGCACACCAGGCAGGTGCCAGCCTTTGCCCGCCCCTGTCATTATAGAATCTGGGGTGATGCTCGTGGACTTTGTTATGTGTCAGTCCCCAGCTCTTGAATCTCCATCCCCGGGGACTCAGAAATCCCTGCTTACCCAAAGTGGTCTTGTGAAATCTTGGCTAGTGGACACCTCTTGTTTCTAAGTCAAATGAATTCTTTATACTGGAATTTCTTAGATTTATGGGAATATTGCAGATAGTGCATAACCCCCCATCCCGCTTCTCCTTAGCCTAACGTAAGTAAGCAGGCACATTTGTCAGCTAAGAGCCTGAGACTGGCCAATGCTGCCCACCAATTCTAGGCATGATTCTGGTTCTCCCAAGTTCGTTCCAAGCATGGTCCAGGCTGGCACATCATGTTTGCCGGTTGACATTTTTCTTTCCGTTATTCATGATTTCAAAAGCTTCCCAGCAAACTCTACATCTTGTCCGAGCCCCCACACTTTTACTAAGGCAAAGTCTCACATATCCTGGGCTGACCTTCAACTTTCTACATAGGTAAGGATAAAATTCTGATCTCCTGCCTCTACCTCCTGAGTTCTGGGACTGCGGGTGTGCACCTCCACCCCTGGTTTATGTGGTGCTAGGAGAATAGAACCCCAGGGTTCGTGCATGCTAGGCCAGCACTCCACCAACTGTGAGCTACATGCTTGGCCTCAAGTTCCTCCTCCCTTCCTTCCACTTACCCTCCTTCCTATTCTAGGTGCAGTAGCATCTGTGTTACATGGAAGGTGGAAGAGCGTGAGTGTGCTCAGAGCTGGTGGGCATGGATGTTGATCTGCGCCCCTGCCTGTCTCTGGTGCTCACATGCTCTCGTCTCTGTCCCCACAGGTCTCCAACGGTGCAGGTAGCATGTCAGTCTCCCTAGTGGCTGATGAGAACCCCTTCGCCCAGGGCGCCCTGAGATCTGAGGACTGCTTCATCCTGGACCATGGCAGAGATGGGAAAATCTTTGTTTGGAAAGGTATGGGGCGGGTCCTAGGTCACCACAGGTTTCTAGAATCTCAGTCCCAGGGGGAACAGAGGCTGCTGGGACAATGAAGGCACCTGGGATCCTGAATCAATGTCTCATTTTGCAGCTGATTCACTGTGTGATCTTAGGCCCTTGCTGGGCCCAAGTCCCTGTTTGGGCTCAAATGAGTGTTTGCCAATTGTGTGACAAGATCAGTCCTCCAAGAAGTTAATGGATACCATATAGTGTGTGTGTGTGTGTGTGTGTGTGTGTGTGTGTAGATTGAGCTCTGTGCTACCTGAGCCCCAGCATGCTGAATGGGGTTAAGCAATATGTTATTATAAGACTTGGAACTCTCTGCTGGGTATCAGGGCCTTTTGTGAAGGAGATTGCACCAGGAGTCACCAGGGAAGTCCTTATGAATGGGTGGCTCCTGTGAGAGCCCAGAGATGTCTGAGAAGACCCCCAGTGCTTCCTCTGACACTGATGCTGGGAAGACGGGAGGGAGGGAAGTGAGTAGGGACAGCAAGAACTTGAGAGGCTCCTTGAGTCTGGGCTGTCTGTCTGAGGGATGTGGGCATGGACTGGCCAGGGCCTCACCTGACTCTTAAAGGCTCTCAAGGGCTGGAACAGAGGCCAGGCAGTGGATAGGCAGGATCACCTTGCCTTGGAAAGAGGCTTCTGTGTAAAGTGTGCAGCCTGGGTGTCTGTACCAATGTGGCTGGCTAATTTCCTATGATTTCTCTGAGATCCCGTTTCCTTATATATGAGAGGGCACAAATCAGCCATGACTTTCGTGATTTAAGGCTGTTGTGTGGATTAAATGGAATAATCTGAGTGTCATTCTAGCGCCGAATCTGTATTCAGTAAATTGACCACAGTGGTTATCATGGTTGCTGTTATTGGCCAGGAGATGGGGAGTGTCTCTTGGAGCTAGGAACCCTCAGGGATTAGGGGTGATGCTCTCTGGCTATTGTCTAAATGTAAGGAGAACAGGGAGGTGGACTGGCTACCCCTTTCCAGGGACCTCTGGCTACTAGCCTTACATTGTTATTCTGATTTCTGGCAGGCAAGCAGGCCAACATGGAGGAGCGGAAGGCTGCCCTCAAAACAGCCTCTGACTTCATCTCCAAGATGCAGTACCCCAGGCAGACCCAGGTGAGGTTCTCATGTCAGGGAGAAGCATGTTCAGTGGGGGTGAGGGATGGAGAGGGTCCCCCATCCTCCTCAGGGACCAACCAGCCCCTGAGGCTCCCTAAGACCCCTGCTAGGCAGCCTGGCCACATCCTAAGCCTCTCTTCCCTTCCCAGGTTTCAGTTCTCCCAGAGGGCGGTGAGACCCCTCTCTTTAAGCAGTTCTTCAAGAACTGGCGGGACCCAGACCAGACAGACGGCCCCGGCCTGGGCTACCTCTCCAGCCACATTGCCAACGTGGAGCGCGTACCTTTCGATGCTGCTACGCTGCACACCTCCACCGCCATGGCCGCTCAGCACGGCATGGATGATGATGGAACTGGCCAGAAACAGGTAATTGCAACCACAGTTCTACAGCAAAGAATTCCACAGCCCAGGCTCAGTCACTGGCCCCGTTACACCAGCTAAAGGATAGAGAAGGGCAGATTGAGGCTTTATCAATGTAGTCAAACTGGGGAGAACAAAAAAAAGGGGCCCCAAGCCCTCCCCCAAGTCCATCTTCACAGCACTGACTTGAGCTTTGGGTTTAGATATAGGGAGAGTTGGGGCTAGAGGTGTGTATGAATAAGCAGTCTTGGGCCAAGCATGGCGTGGTTAATCATCTGATATCTAGTCTGCATATCGAGGCCAGTTTGACTCCAGGGTGCGCCCCGCTCTCTTGGATATTCCCCATCACTGGAGGCGACGAGCTCCTCAAGAGTGAGCACAGGTTCAGGGCAATGACTTATCTGAGTGCCTTCAGCCTTGAAGGAGCAAAGGCAGATGAGATAGGTCTGCGAGACTCCTCTTGAAGTAACGTGTCTATAAGCAGAGCTGAGCAAGTGATGCAGACCTAAACAAGATGGAGAATTCCGTGTTCTCCTGGCTTCAGTTACCCTGTGAGCCAGTGCTTTCTAACAAAAAGCAGTTTCTAAGTACTTGTTACAGTGTCACTGTGCCTGGGCTGGCTTTGGCTAGATGCCTCCCTTCCCTGTCTCTCTACCTGCTATAGCTCACACCCAACCTCTACCGCCCCGAGGGTGTTTCTCCCAAGTTTACACCACAGCCTGTGGTACATGAGATTCTTCACTTCCACTTTTTTTGTTTGTTTGATTTTTAACAATCAACATTCCCTGAGTACCTACTGTGTGCCAGGCTCCCAGACTCCATCTTCCTCCCCAGGAGTGCCTGGGTGGGAAGGGAGGTGACCACAGCCACAGTAGAGTCTTGAAATCCGTTGTTCCCGGAGCTGAAGGGAACCTCTGGGATTTTGTGGGAACACAGGGAAGGCAGTGGGAATGGGGTGGCTGGGATTGGCTAGCACAGTAGGAGCGGGAGTTTGCTGTGAGGGAGTAGGGACACATTCCAGGCAGGACCTGTTTTTTGAGGAGCATGGTGCCAGAGGGACCATGAGTGCAGCACATGGGGTACGGCAGTAATAAAATAGCTTGGGTTTTCTTTTGGTTTTAGTAGATGTATGACAGATTTGGTTCTGTGCTTTAAAGGCCCGCCATAAAAAATAGGTAAGAGGTAGAAACATGAGCTAGAACATCTGGGAATGGGGAGGGGTCGTTCTGATCGGTTAGGGGAGAGATAAAGCACCCGGGAGTGGGGAGACAGGGTGCAGGTGGAGAGGTGGAGGTGTGCTCATAGATGCTTGGGGCCCAGAGTCCATTCCAGGTCAGCGTCCACTGTTCCCCTAAGAGGCATAGCGACAGTCACCATTACTGTCACGGGTGCTGTTCTCTCCGTACTACTGGCCAGTGTGCAGAGGAGGCAGCGAAAGCGTTTGGTAGACAGAGAGTTGAGCCTGGCCATTTACTCAACCTCTCTGAGCCTCAAATGCTCCTCACCTCCAAGACTCCATGCTGCGGGCTCAGTGCCTCCACTTGACCACTAGGTGTCACTGGAGGGCCTCCCGATGACTGGTTGCTAGCGCTGTTTGTACAGATCTGCCTGCAGAGGGAGGTCATTATGAGCCCACCCAACTATGGCCCCGATGAATAAAGTGACCTATAAAATCCATAGGGAGAGTGGAAATACTGGTGATATAATGCCGATCCTGTTAATGGCAGTTGGGCCTAATAGAGCTAGCTTGTGGTAGGGGCATCATGGCATCTTCATGACTAGAATGGAAGGCTTGACACCATTTATGGCTGTTGTCACCATCACTTTTCAGGTGAGAAAGCTGAGGCTCTGAGAGGGGCCATCGGAAGTCATATGACCTCTCAGGGGGCATGGCTTAGGTTTGACTCAGGCTTGGCTCAATCTTCTAATCTAGAGCTGTCTTGAGGGGCTTTTCAGGGGGGAGAAACAGATCATCTGGTCAGACGTGGTGGGAAGAGGTAGAGCGGGAACTCTGCGATCATATCCTGCTGTGCCTCTCAAGGGCTCTGAGCGCCGGGCAAATTATTTAACTTTATTTAACTTTGCTTGGGCCTGGATGGCACCGCGTTCCCATGAAAAACTTGTCCTGTTCTCCACACTGTCCACTATACTGGGGTCCCAGCTTGCCCAGGGTGACAGAGGGCACACTGCAGTGTCTGACCTCAGCTCTGCCTCTGCAGATCTGGAGAATTGAAGGTTCCAACAAGGTGCCAGTGGACCCTGCCACATACGGGCAGTTCTATGGAGGCGACAGCTACATCATTCTGTACAACTACCGCCACGGTGGCCGCCAGGGACAGATCATCTACAACTGGTGAGGAGCCTGGGCTAACTGCTGAGTCTTAGGGGGGAGTTTGTGGAGCCATAACTGTGCCTGAATATGCTGACAAAGGGAGTCTGGAGTATAGAGGCCTGAGCTTGGACAGCCATACCTTGCTGGGGCCCGTTCTCAAGCAGAGTCACAACCCTGAACTTCTTGTCATGCCCAACTTAGGGACAGAGACACACCAACCCAGCAGCTCTTGCCAGGCAGTGCCAAGTGCTAATACTAATTTATCTTTCCAGAGGCTTCTGTTGTAATAATTACAGATTATTCTATACTACAGAAATATGTGATATATACATATATATCAATTATAATTATTTAAATTATAATAATTATTTAAATTATAATTATTAATTATATCAATCATTTAAATAATTGTTTTACAGAAGAACATAGAATCACATTGCTCCAGATCCAAAGCAAAGCCCAAAGGTGTCATTCTGAACTTTCCGTTACACCTGTGACTCATCTGCCAAGCCCCACCCTTTCCTCTTGACCAGTTTGGCAATTTTTATTTATCCTTTTTGCATGATTACTGGAAGGATGTATAATGTAAGCGCACACTAAGCACATTTCCCTGTAGCTGGCCTTTTGGCTATTACCTTCCTGGAAATTTACAGCTTCCTGGAGTGGGTGTGTGTCTAACAGCCATGCCATCCCTTTGGGTTGCTGTACTGTGGTTTACTGACAAGCTCCCACACCCATGCATGCTTGGGTGCTAGTCCGCTGTCTCATCAGTGTCAGTGACTTTAAGCAACAGGTGGGTGTGTAGAGAAGTCTCTATGATGAGTTCCCAGGAGTGGATTGCCAGTCAATGGACCTGTCAGTCATTTTGATAGATAGCTCCAGTTTCCCTGGCTAGTGCCTGGGCCTTTCATATCCCTGTACTCCTGCCAGCTACATGCAGGAGTCCCTGTTTCCCTGGATCCACCTAAGCAGATTGTGTTGTTAAAACTCATGGATAGTTTATAAAGTGTTGTTTTTTTTTTTTTACTTTAAGTTTGCATTGGGGGTCAGGGTGTGGCTCAGTGGCAGAACACTTGTGTGCATGCTGGCGGCTCTGGGTCCCTCCCCTAGTACTGAAAGATAAACAATAACATACTGGTGACCCTGTTACTAGACACTCTCAGACTTTTGTCTGAATAATAGTTGTCATATTTCTTCTCCATTGAAGTTTCATTTTGAAATAATTTTAGACCTACTGAAGAGTTGAAAAAAAAAAAACCCACAAAAGAAACCAAAGCAAGAAACCCTGGTCAGTTCTCACATAAGTTCTGCCCCGCCTGCTTCCTTTCACAGCCCAGGCAGCCGTGGGCCGGCTGATGCAGTGCTGTGCATCTGTCTGTGTCTACTCTGTGTCACCAGGTCCGCATTCCTCAGTCTTTCCTGGCCCAGGCCCTAACCCAAGATCCCATGGGACATCTCTAGGGCTTAGGACCCCAAGGGGTCTCCTAAGCCTTCTGGGACTGTGACACCGATTACCGCTCCTTTATGACCGTAGCCCCTGAAGAGTGGTACCCAGGAATCAAGTGCACACACTGTCTGGCAATCCCATATTTTTAAAAGCTTCTGCTTTTTGTTTGCTTGTTTATCTTGTTTTGTTTTGTTTGTTTGTTTCGGTTTTTCGAGCGAGACAGGGATTTTCAGTGTAGCCCTGGCTGTCCTTGAACTCACAGATATCCACATGCCTTCACTTCCCAAGTGCTGTCACTAAAGGAGTGTACCACTGCTGTCTGACTGAGAGCATCAGCATTTAAAAGCTAAATACAGATATCGTTATTGCAGGGACATGGGGATGCTGAAGTTTGAACCCAGAGCCTAGCATATGCTAGGCAAGCCACTGCCAGTGATACCATTTTTTACCTTTTATTTTGAGACAGAGCCCCACTAATTTGCCCATGCAGGCCTTGAACTTGCAATCCTCCTCCCTTAATTCCCCAGGTAGCTGAAACTGCAGTCCTGTATCACTAAGTTCAACATACGATTCAAACGTCTTAGGAGGCTTTTTGACATATGGTGTGTGCCAGGGACAATATAAGGCCCAGCCTTGGCAAGAAGCTGAGGTGGGGGGACCTTGAGTCTCCCTAACTCTCCCTCTCAGGGAAGTTACCACACACAGCACACATCCAGGAGTCCTTTTCACATGTCCCCATGAGGGTGATTGACTGGTGTCTTTCCTCACAGATGGCACACATCATGCCAGCTGTTTCTGTCTTTTTATACCAGCAAATGCCCCGACTACTTTTGTGCATCTGAGTCTCAGTACGCTCTTTGTATGTCTATCAGAGGACCCAGGGAGTTCCGCAGGCACATTTAGGACAGGGAATCTTCCCGGTGTACCTGAGCTAGGAGTAGGCAGGTTGACAAAGCTGCTGTCTCTGGCTCTCCCCACAGTCCCTGCACTTTTCCATCCCAGGTCACCCCTACAACAAGCAGCTTCATGGGTTACTAGAGCTCAGAGCAAGAAAGAGGCCCATAAACTAGGAACTATGGAAACTAGAGCTGAGTCTTTCTCCCTCTTCTAGGCAGGGTGCCCAGTCTACCCAGGATGAGGTTGCTGCTTCTGCCATCCTGACTGCCCAGCTGGATGAGGAGCTGGGAGGAACTCCTGTCCAGGTGAGCCAGAGTATTGCCTCTTATGGCTTCAGTCAGGACTTCATCTGTTTGCTCACTTAGCTGCCTAATTATCCATCCGTTCATCCGTCATCCATCTATCATCCATCCATCCACCCATCCATCCACCCATCCATCCACCCATCCATCTATCCACCTGTCCACTTATCCATCCATCCACCCATCCATCCATCCATCCATCCACCCATCCACCTATCCATCATCCATCCATCCATCCATCCATCCACCCACCCACGCATCCATCCATCCATCCACTCACCCACCCATACATCTATCCATCTGTCTATCTACTCACCTACCCATGCAATAAACGTTTATGCATGGCCCCTATGCACTAGACTTAATGTCTGTATCCAGATATATATATCTCCCTTGGTTGTCCACCAGGGGATGACACAGTTGATCCCTGCAGGGCACATTTAGGACAGGAAATCTATGTGCTGTGTTTAGATCTAAGTAAGAAGACAGGCTAGAGATAGGGGAAAGTTGGAAGTTGGGGCCATATGGGGTACAGTGGTGCCTCCAGACCCGAAAGGCTCTTTGCATTCCCTCACGCTTTCATGTGTCTGGGACTGACCTCAGCATTCTGAAAGAATGTACTCAAGCACTCCGTCCTTCCTTTTAAGGTCATGTTTATAAACTTGGACTTCCCTGGTTTTTGGACCGGACTCAGGGGCTGTAAGGCAAGGCTTCACAGGGATGGATGGTGGGAAAACAGCACCCAGGGGGCCTGAGCAGTGACATCATCTCCAACTTTCTCTTCTCAGTACTGTGGTGCTGCAGAGTATGATTGATGTTGTTCCCTGCACAGTGCCCCCAACCATAGTCAGACACAGTGTGGTGGCCTTCCTGGAGGAATGGTCCAGGACCATTAAAAAGAAAAAGAAAAGCTGACTCTTTCCTTTCTCACTGCCAGAGCCGAGTGGTCCAAGGCAAAGAGCCTGCACACCTCATGAGCTTGTTTGGCGGGAAGCCCATGATCATCTACAAGGGTGGCACCTCCCGTGATGGTGGGCAGACAGCTCCTGCCAGTATCCGCCTCTTCCAAGTGCGAGCCAGCAGCTCTGGAGCCACCAGGGCTGTGGAGGTAACGCCAGGTTCCAGAACATGGGCAGCTCTGCCCTCCTCAAGTCCTCTGGGCCCAGTGGGTTGCCCTCCAGTGGCCTGGGTGGGAGGAGGAGGCAGACGCACCAGAGCTTCCTCCCTGGCAGCCCCTTACTCCTCCAGGATTCCTCACACGCTTTCCCACACTCCCTTCCCTAGAATTCACTCTGTGCAGCCAGGACGGCATGTGTGATTCTGTTCCAGCAGACACTATGGTCTTGGTGCTGTGAATTACTCTATCACTTCCTTTGTTTTGAACATACAACTTTTGCTAAGGCAGCCCCAAATTCTGGAGACTTCTCCCTCATCACATGCATCCAAGAAACATGGGAATTAGCCAGACCCGCTCAGTCTCCAAACTTTGTGCTCTCCATTTCTGAAGGGAAGAAGTTTGTCCTACTGCAGAGTCTCCTGGCTATAAGGAGGGGCAGGGTTGTTTTTTCCTGGCCCCTGATTAGTTGAGTGCTGCCTGTCCCACTCCACCTCCAGGTGATGCCTAAGTCTGGTGCTCTGAACTCCAACGATGCCTTTGTGCTGAAAACCCCCTCCGCTGCCTACCTGTGGGTGGGCGCAGGAGCCAGTGAGGCGGAGAAGACCGGCGCCCAGGAGCTTCTGAAGGTGCTTCGGTCCCAGCATGTGCAGGTGGAAGAAGGCAGTGAGCCAGGTGCGGGGACCCACCAATTCCCACTGCCTGGAGCTCCATCTCCACATCCTTCTCTGGTGCCTTCACCTCGAGTGTATTGATGGAATGAGGGTGATAGCCAGTGATAGATAATCTCTTGTCTCCTGAAGAAAGGGGGAACTTGGTGTGGATGGTTCGAGGGGGCCTCAGGGGCTGTTGACTATTTCCCAGGAAGTCTTGTAAGAGCGATGAGTGACAGAGTCAAAGAGGCCCCGGACCTTCAGATCTATAGAGAGGAAGACCCTGCTTCAGCCCTCAGCCCTCTTTTCTGCTGATACTCAGAACCCTCCCCCTTTCCTGGTATCTCACAGAAGCAGTGAAGGACAGCTTGGTCTGTGTATGCTCTGTCCACGCATGTGTGGGCATGCAGCCTCTCCATCCAGCAGACACATCTATGAGGATGAGTGTTCTGTACCTCCCAGCCCCAATTTGGTGGCTGATGGTCACTGTGGCTTTTGAGGACTTGAACTGTAGCTGGAGCCAATGAGTGGACACAAGGAAGTTGTATCTTTAACGGTGATACATTTCTGTAAAAATGCAGAACACACGTAGACAGCAGGTATTGTAGAAAGAGCATGGAAATCGGACTTAAAACAGATTTGCCTCCTGGTTTTTCCATTCCCAGGCTGTTTTAGGTAAATTGCTGTCCTGTCTCTGGGCATCTACTGACTCATGTGCTGAGAAGAGATAATTAGCCCCGTTCTGTAGTGCTCTCGTCTCTGCACTGTTTTCTGCCTGCTTACCCTCTCAGGCCTTTCTTTCCATTCTCTTCCATCTTGAGCCCCTTGGGATCTTAGAGTGGAGAACAGCCAGCTGGCTTTGGGCAGTTTGGTCTGGGGTCTGGTGAGATGTGCTCATGGGTCAAGGGTTTCCCTTGGCAACCAAGGTGATCTCCCCTCACAGATGCCTTCTGGGAGGCTCTGGGCGGGAAGACTGCCTACCGCACATCCCCCAGGCTTAAGGACAAGAAGATGGATGCCCATCCTCCTCGACTCTTTGCCTGCTCCAACAGGATCGGACGCTTTGTGGTGAGTCTGGAGGTGCCACCTCTGCTTGTGCCTAGGGAAGGAGGCAGGTCCAGGGCTCAGTGAACCTCAGAGCCTGGAGAAAGTCTGATGGCCCAGGGAAGGGTCTCTGCAGGCAGACCATCCCTCTCTAAACTCATTCTGGGAACCAATAGGGCTGATGTTTCTTCATTGACCCCCTTTGACCCTTCCCAGATCGAAGAGGTTCCTGGCGAGCTTATGCAGGAAGACCTGGCTACTGATGACGTCATGCTCCTGGACACCTGGGACCAGGTGAGTGAAGGAGAGAGGGAGAAGACCTGGGTAGAGGGAGAAGCTGGACTCTTAGTTCTAAGATGAGTCACCATGGGAAGGGCATAAAAGAGACAACACCAGGTGTTTCCTGGAATGGCTACAAGCCATACCCTCTCCCTGAGACGCCATTTCCACAGTTGTAACATGAAAGTGGTGGGACCTGCCTGGCAAGATACATGGTTGTTGAAATCTGCTCAGCACCCTAGAAAAGAAACCCAGGTCACATAGCTCTACTGCCCAGTGTGATTTGGAGACTTGAGAATGTCACTCCCCAGCTCTGATCCCTCTAGTGCCATCTGCTAGGGTAGCTGCTGTGGGGGCCCCAGAAGGGATGACAACATTCATTCATTCATCCAGTGTCAGTTGGGCATCTGCATAGTGCTCTGTACTGGGGACGCTGGGAGTGAAGGACTGCATCAAGTTGACCTCTGCCCGGTCTGGATCTATTCCCGTGGGAGTGTCAACTCAGTAACTCTTCTATCAAGTGCCTGTTCCCAGTATCCTCCAGGCTGTAGAATGTCTGAATACAAAGTCCCATGTCTTTCTCCCGTGGGGCAGCTTTGGGAAAGCTCAGTGGGAAGTTGTGTTTGCAGTTTGAACAATATGGCTGTCATCATTGACTAAGCGGTTAGAGACATTACCTGTTTATGCATCTCCTTGGTAGTCCTCGGCCAGTGTTTCTTAGCTTCACTATCTTCCAGGCAAAATGCTAAGTGCTTGGGTTCCTGAGACAAGTCAAAGGGACACCAGACCAGTCCTGACTCGAGCCTGGCATTTTCTCATTTAAGGCGTTTGATAAAATTAATTGCCATTGATATATGGCAGTTGCTCTTGAATGCAATTCTCTTGGAAGAAGCAAATAAATAAATAAATAAATACATAGATGGCAGAGCGGGGAGATAGCCCAGTGGATAAAGTGCTTGCTACACACGTGTGAGGATCAGAGTTCAGGTCTTCAGAACCCAAGGAAAAGCCGAGAGTGATGGGTGTGTCTGTGATACCATGCTCCTGAGCAAGAGGGGAATGAGGATATCAGAGGCAGGACACTCCCCAGGAGCTCACGGGCCAGCTTGTCTGGCTGCCTCACTATGAACAAGAAGATCCCACATCGAACAAAGTGTGAGGCGAGGACCCACACCCAAGGTTGTCTTCTGACCTCCATGTGTGCACTGTGGCACAAATACACACATGTACATACACAAAAAGATATAAACAATAGATGGTGTGTAGAAATCAGCAAGGGTTTTTTATGTGTGTGTCTTAAGGCTCACAGTGACCTGGGCTTTTCATCGCAAGCTTTAGACACATGTCAGTCAAGATGCCAGGATGGGCAGCCTTCCCGAGTGCATTTGTTGGATGAGTGATGAAGAACCTCTGTCCACTCATCTGTTGAGTGAATCTACACTTTAAAGGTGTGACTCGTGAGCTCTCAGAGAGGGCGTTCCAATGCTGCCGCTGTATTGCAGTGATTGCCGGTGTGCAGGCTGGGATGAGGAAACAGGAGGAAAGGTATAGCCTGAGGTAAACTGGACCTTCCCTTTCAGCTTCATCCCAGTGAAGGTGATAGCTCAGCTTCTAGATTCTCTCGTGTTTCTGGAGAGGCTGGAAAGCCAGACTCTTAGACTATCATTGATAACCAAATTTGCAGACGGTGCTATTACAGGCCAACAGCTTAATGACAAACACATTTGTAGGTCGATGCTTTGCAGCCTTTGTTCCATGCCCTTCTACTTGCTGTTTGAAGGCTGTTAGTTGTGGAGTTTTGTCTTTTGCTAGCACCCAGGACCCTCCTCCACCCTTGTTCTTCACGGGGCAGTGACTGTCGCGGCACCTCTCACGTGATTTTCATTTCACATCTCACTCCAGGTCTTTGTCTGGGTTGGAAAAGACTCCCAGGAAGAGGAAAAGACGGAAGCCTTGACTTCTGGTGAGGCTTGGGGTGGGGGTGCGGGGGGCCTCTCTGGTTGTGGGTGGGGGTGAGTCTTAGGCAGTAGTGGGCATGGGGTCTTTGGCTGTAGGTGAGGGTGGGAGGTGGGCGTGAGATAAAGGCTGGGGCTTGGTGGGAACAGCCTCTGATGCTCTCCTAGGGGTTAGCATCCATAGGGATGGGGGCTTTCTGCTCATAGTCTGACCTTCTAGAGCCTTGGTTAGGGTGATATCCCAATAGTTGGTTGTGATGACCAGAGGCAATCCGTTCATAAAGACGGAAGGTTTACTTTGGAAGCTTCAGCCCAGATTGATTGACTCTGGTGACAGAACCTGTGGTGAGGCATGGAGGTGGGAAGTGTGTACAAAGTAAAGCCATGGGGACTTGGAAGGGAGATGAAGGCGTGGGAGGATCTCACCTTCATCACCTTTAAGGAACAGAAGATACCAGCTCTTAGAGAGGCTCTGAGGGATGTGCCAGGTCTAACCTATAGCAGGTATGAAGAGATCAGTGTGTCCCTTCAGAATGCCCAAGGGCTTACTGGGGAAGGAAGAGGAGAGGCCATGTCTAATTCCCAGTGTGTCCAAGGATTCCCTTGTTAGGGGCCCCATGTAGGAAAGCAGAATCCCGAAATCTAATCTAGAGGCTGGGAGCCTAAGAGCAGTTTATTTAATGTCTCTTAATCACCAGAGGGGAAATGATACACACAGGGAAGGGCTGAGGACTTTGCAAAGCAGGAATTTAAGTAGAAGTTTCTGTTCTTCCTGTGTTGGGGGGAATTCATGTGGGGCCTTTGCCTGTGTTCAGTGGTGGTGGTCAGTAGGGCTATTCTCTTCCTGAGGAGATCACTCTGAGAGTCCCTGCGTCTCCTTCCCCTTGTGTGTCTGCAGCTAAGCGGTACATCGAGACAGATCCAGCAAATCGGGACAGGCGGACCCCCATCACAGTCGTTAGGCAGGGCTTTGAGCCTCCTTCCTTCGTGGGCTGGTTCCTCGGCTGGGATGACAACTACTGGTCGGTGGATCCTTTGGACCGGGCCTTGGCTGAGCTGGCTGCCTGAGTAAGGACCAAAGCCATCAATGTCACCAATCAGTGCCTTTGAGGGTTGTCCATCTCCCAAAGACATCATATGGCAAGCAGGAAAACTATGATGTGTGCGCGCGTGTTTTTGTTTTTGTTTTTTACGGTAGCCAAAACAAGCCCTGTGGAAACTCAGGGTCTTTACAGAATTGCTTCAAATGTCTGTACTTTGGAAATGAAAGCCAATAAAAGCTTTTTGAAGTGTGTTCTCCCCAGGTGTCTCACTGCTTTCTGTATTCCATGGCTACCCTCCCTGTTCATGACCCGGTGATCCGGAGGGGCCCAGGCAGACGCCTCCCATGGGCCAGTGAGCGAGCAGATGAACTTTTATCCATCCTGCGTGTGCATTTCGGTCCTTGAGAAGCTGATGGCACGCCGAGGAATGCCATGCATAGATCGTACTGCAGAGCATCCTGGTCTGCTTTCCGTTGCCGTGATAAACACACTGACCAAAAGCAATTAGATGAGGAAATGGCTTGTGCCATCTTATAGCTTATAGCCTGTCATGAAAGGAGGTCAGGTCAGGAACTCGAGAGAGGAACCTAGAGGCAGGAACTGAAAAAGAGGCCATAGGAGAACACTGTTTGTTTGGTTTGCTCCCCAACTTGCCCAGGGTGGCATCTTCTCTAGTGGGCTGGGCCTCCCACATCAAACAATAATTGAGAAAGTGTCCACACTGACTTTCCTACAGGCCACCTAATAGAGGCAGTTGCTCAACTGAGGTTCCCTTTCCCCAGATGGCCCTGGCTTGTGTCTAGCAGACAAAAGCAAATGAGCACAGGAAACCAATGAAGCAAGATGCAGGGCTGACCTAAGAGAGGCCAAGAGGGAGAGAAGGCAGAGTAGCAATCTCTTAACATCTAGTCTAATAAAGTTTGCAAAGCTTTTAGATAGGCCTGGGCCAATCAATGGTGAAATGTCTTATTTTGTTTTAGTTTGATGGAATGGTCTGTTTTTGTTTCTTTTTTCAAAATTGAACCCCAGAGCCTGTGCAAGTTAGACAAGTGCTCTCTACCACTGAGCTATATTCCTAACCTGTTCTCTGTCTCTCTCTCTCTGTCTCTGACTCTGTCTCTGTCTCTCTCTCTCTGTGTGCCCCCAAGCACGCATGCACACATGTGTGCATTGTGTGGGTGTGTGTGTGCGGGTGTGTATGTAGAGGTCAGAGGACAGCTTTGAGGAGTCCCATCTTTCCTCCTGTCACTATGTGGGTTCTAGAGACTAACGCAGGCCACCGAGCTTGAGCTGAAAGCTCCTTTCCCTTCTGAGCAGCTTCGTCTCTCTTTCCTGAATCTGCTCTATTTGGTTTTGAGAAAGGGTTTCGATAAGTTGTCCAGATTTGATTTGAATTGCAAATCTCTTCAGCCTCCCTCAAAGCTGAGATTCTAGGTATGTGCCACCATGTCCAAGTTTTTTTTTTTTTAATTTGTCTTGTTTTTTATATACCAAGCTGTATATGACAGGATTTAATTTTAGTCACTTTCAGGTATATAATTCAGTAATATTACAGAGATATAATGTGATATAAGTTGTTATTGCTACCTGTACCCAAACTTTAAAAACAATTTAAAATTGTGTATGTGTATTTTACCTACATATATGGATATGCACAGTGTGCATCCGAGCAGGTGAGAAAAAGGCATTGGGTCTCCTGGAGCTGCAGTTGCAGGCACTTGTGAGCCATGTGGGTGCTGGGAATCTAACCTGGGTCCTTCTGAGAGCATCTCGTTCTCTTTAACAGCTGAGCCATCTCTCCAGACCAATCCCAACGTTTTTATTTTTGTTGGACAGGATAAGAGCCTTAGAACAGTGGTGGACATAGAGTTCAAAGCCAAGTACATTCCCTGGAGTAGGAAGTAGGTACCATGCATCATCACAGAGCTACGTTCTGTGATGTCTACCTGTACCAACTTTTATAGCTTGTCCCTTCTATTCATTCTGCTGCTCAAGACTCTTTGGTGAGATCTCTGCATTGGCAACTGCTGTAACCAGAGATGCTCTTGGATATACTTCTGTTTGCAGCCTCTGGTGTTCAATGTGGTCCCTGTAGGCCTGGATCTCTGCTGGTGCACCAGCATCAAAGCTCCCTCTTGGGCATTCCCACAAACTGTCCCAAAAGCCCTTCTCCACAGAGGTGCCAGATCAGTGCAAGGAACTAAAGAGCAGGCCTGTACCCTCCCCTCCTTCCTTCTGGTTTCTTCTTCCCGGCTTCCCTCCTCTTGGTCCACGCCACTCCAGTTATGGAATGGCTTCTGTATGTGAACTGTAGAGTAGAAGAGCCCAGAGTGAGGTTTGTATGATAGGAAGCCTGAGAGAGTTGTGTGTGTTTACACTATTGTTTCCAGCTCTGGCTGGGCCCTGAAACCGTCCAGGGAGTTCTTTAGAAGTAAGATTCCCTTGGGGTCCTTTCTCCAGAGATTCTGAGTCATTGCCAGAGTGTTGAGGGCATCAGAGAAGAGATTCTGAGTCATTGCCAGAGGGCAACAGAGGAGGAATTTTCCAGGTAGAAGAGGCGATGGTTTGGGTGTGGAGGCAGATCATGATTACAAGCAGGGTGTAGCAAAAACAAAGGTGGGGTTCTGTGAAGAGACTGGTGCACTCAGGGTTAGATATGTAGCCAGAGTAGCTTGGGAGTGCCGGACTTCAAAGCTGAGCAGTAGGCAAGGAACCTTGAGCACTGTGCCAAGGAGCTTGCACTTGACTTTATGTCTGCCTTGCCTACCTCCAAAGGGCAGCTCTCAGAAGTCAAAGCAATTGACCTGCTAAGTGTAACATGCTGAAAATGCATAGCAGAACAGAAGTCTGTTCCTAGAGCTGTGAGCAATTTTTTTTTTCCCCACAGAGATAAAACATTTCATCTTGGAGGGAAACTGGTGAAGCTCAGGCCAGAAGTAGACAACACACAAGCTTCAGGAAGTCCCTGAAACTGACCATATCTGCTAGGGCTCTCCCTTCCCAAGTTTATATAAGCTGCTAAGGACACTGAGAGACACCCTCAGAAAAGCCAGGCTGCCTCAAAGCAGCTCAGAATGACCGAAGGGCCTGGAACAGACATCCCTGAGCCTATTGAGCTGCAGCTCTGTGAGTTCCAGGTTCCCAGTGCCTGTGAGCTGTCCCCCGTGCTGTGGTGGGCTTTAGTGATACAGCTGCCTTTGAGCCATTCTGATCCTGTAAGTGACCCCAGTAAACCCATTTGGTTCATCAAATTGGTTTTCAGTTGTATCCTAACTTTGTTCTACAGTTGGTTCACTATCTAGGTGAGCAGGTTTTTTCGCACCTCCCCAGGGACAGCATCATACAACAAGGCTCTCCCTACAGGGAGGTGGGAGGCTTCTCTGGACACAGCCAGCTTACCCCTTGGAAATCTGTGGTTCTGGCTTAACCCAACGAAGGACTCCTGCTGAATGGTAGAAAATTACATGTACAGATTCTAGTGCGTCATGGGAGAAAGCCTGCCCTGTGCTGGGTCAGATAGGATGTGTTGGACTATATGTGATAGAGAACCAGCCCAAATCAAATGGCCTCAGGATCTCTCTGTGAGTCCTGAGTCTATGGGCCTGGGTGTCAGACTGGAGCTGCTATGTCTAAGTTTTCCACTGTCTCTCTTGGCTTTTAGTGTCAGTGTGGTAGCAAAATGTCTACAGGCATTTTGGCTCTCAACTATGCATGGGCAAGCTTAGGGAAAGGCAGAGTCATTGTTTGTAGAATGTTTTCCTGGGAGAGAGAGGATGAGCTGCTTCCAAGTCCACTATTCAGTTCTCAAGAGTCCTCACACCATTCCTGGTGAGGTCACAGGTCAGAGAGATACATCTGGTTGCTAGGTAAATTTCTCCTCTCCTGAATGAGCACTCTCAGTGAGATCCCTGGGAACACTGCAGGGGTTCCAAGGAAGAAGGAGGCAAATGGGAGCAGTGGATGGCAATTTTATTGATTTTGGGGCGGGACCAGATGCTAAAGCTAAAAATTTAACAGTAGACCTCCTACAACTTTGTGGTGTATGGTAACTCCCAGACGGTTTGATTTCCATCGTAAGGATCTATTTACTTGTATTTTCAGGGGCATTTTCCTGCATGTATATATGTGCACCATATGTGTCCCTGGTCCTCAAGGAAGGCAGAGTGTTGGATCTCCTAGAACTGAGTTGCAACTGATTGTGGGCTGCCTTTTGTGACAGGCAAGGCAGTGCAGATGCTCCTTCATCTTGTGTTCTTGCTGAGGCCATTTCAGGTTGATCTTGATAGAGAATCCCTTGGACAATTACCTAACTCTGTTTTAGGATCCCAACGGCAGGACGTCCCAGCTAACTTATCTTAACATCTGTTAAGCTGCCTGCTGGTGTGGAACCCCCTCCTGCTAACCAGTATGGCTTCTGTCTAATTGCTTGCTTGCTTCTACGAAGCCTGCCCCCCATCCCCTGAAGCTGCCAAGCGAGTGTGAGACAAAACAGGAACAAGGACAATATACCTTGCAAGTTATTTGGAGACCAAAACAGAAAAAGTATATCTTGCAGGTTAAAAGTCATGTTTTCAGTTAAGACAAGTTCCTGTCTGTTCTGTGCTTGTTTGACCCATCTGGGCTTGATCACACGTGTGCAGGAGATAGGTGGGCAAGAAATTATGTCAAGGTGTATGCTTGCCCCTGATTGGTCCTGATGGGGAATGCAATGAATTGTGGGTTTTACCTTTTTAAGTCCCTGCAAAATGCAACTCCTAGTCATTTCCTGGGGACCCAGGGATCAACTTGGCACGAGTCCATCCATCTGAACGGTATTTAATTAATGCTTGCTTCAAATTTGGCTTTAACTTGTGGTAGTGGTCTTATTCTGGACTGGCGGTCTTAGCACAAGATGCCAGAATGAGGTTTCTGTCTTCAAAATGTTCGTGCTCTGAACATTTGGGGCTATACCTGGGTCCCCAAATACTTGTCCCATACTGGCATTCCAGGCTATTTCAGTTGACTATAAGCTGTGTCTGAATGGTCATCTCTGGTGAGCTCCCTGTAATAGAGTGCTGGGACAGAGCCTGGGGTCCTCTGCAAGAACAAGTTCTCCTCACCTTTGATTCACCTTTCTAGTTCCTTACCCCAGAATCTTTAAAAAAAAATTGTCCTGTATGTGTGGGTGTCGTGGCATATCTGGGGAGATCAGAGAACAACAAGGGGGAGTTGGTTCTCTTTCCACTGTGTGTCCTGGGAATTGAACTCAGGTCGTTAGGGTGGAGGCAGGTGCCTTTACTCATGGAGCTGTCTTGCTGGCCCTTCCCCAGAATCTTTTAGGGAAGATCCACAATTTTTGTTATGAGTGCCAAGTTTCTAGATTCCTAAAACCTGTTTTAACAATGACTTTCGGCTTCCTCTTACCTAACCCTTCAGGCTACAGAGCAGATTCAAAAAAGCTGCCTGCATCTTTTCAGTATCTCCTTTAAGCAGATCCTGGCATCACCTGAGCCTGGATCTGCTCTCTGCCTGATGCCACAGGCATCACTATAAGAGACAGACAGCCCTAACTTATCCACAGAGTTCCTGTGGGCTGGTCCACACACACCAGGAAGGCCTGTGCATGCAAGTGAAAGATGCAAACTGCTGAGCACAGCACTTGGTGCTGGAGACATTATGGCTTCCTTAGCGAAATCTTTAGTTGGCACAAAGCTGTTTTAGGTAACTGAGTATTCATCGAGTTAGAATATAGGTGTAAAGTTGTCCAGCAATTCTGATGTCTTGAAGGCATGGTAGCCAGATCAGAGCGTCCCCTCCTTAAGTATACAAGTTCCCCCATGTGTGCAATTTTCAGAGCTGCCGTACAGCTTTCAACCAGCCAAGTCACACTCCAGGCAGCAGTGCAGAGGGAGGACCCCTCAGAAGTATGACTTTTGGACTAAGCTCTTCAGAATTCTACAAGGCTCTTTTGTGATGTTACAAACAGAAGTCAAACTCCATTTAAGTGGTAAGAAAAATCTGACGCCGAGAAGCATAGCTGAGTTGAGAGCCCAAGTTACCTATTTTTGTTTTTTAATGTTTTATGTGCACTGGTGTTTTGCCTGCATGTATGTCTGTGTGAGGGTGTTGAGTCCCCTGGGTCTAGACTTGAAAGCACAATCAAACAAGTCTTTTGAGTTCTTTTCTTTGTTCTATCCTGGCCAGTGTTGTAAACATGTGGATTACAGACTCTTTGTCCTGAACTGATAAAATCCAACAACCTAAAACGGAAGTTAAAATTTAAGGCCCCCTTCAAGTATGAATGCAAAGTCCTGTGAACATCTTCAAAATAGCCTCCATGCAGACAGAAACAAGACTCACAGAGTCGGGTCACAGGGCACGCACTTTATTGTACACAGCTGAAGGGGGGAATGCGTGGAAACCCTCCCACCAGCACCCCTTCCTCTAGGCTTGCTCTTCTCCTCCCCTCCCTGTGACTGAGTTTTAGCCTACTGGATTACTAATTCACAAGGCACAGAAGCAAAGGCCAGTTGGTGTCTGGACAGGAAATTTAGAAAACCAGGGGCATTGTTTCCTGTCTCCAAGGTGTTTTACCAGGACACAGGGTTTCCTGGTCCTCAGTGGAAGGTGAGCTACTTCTATAAACAGATTAAAAAAAAACATCTTTTTAAACTCAAAATGTAAATGCAACTTGAGTCCAGGTGGAAGTGCTCTATACACCTCTAGAAAACCCTGCTGGGCTCAAGGCTTAGGGACAGAGTGTCTGTCATGGGCTCCACGTGGGCCTGGCAGTGAACAGCTCAGGGCAGGTGTCAACAGTACTACTGTGACAGGGAACCATTCTTCCAGGCTCCTCCAGCTGAGTCAAGAATCCCCCCCCCCCCTCAAGCTGTTGCAAAAGCCACCACCAAGCTTTCCAGGCCAAGGGAAGGATGTCACAATAAGGAACTGTGATCCTCTACTGGTTTTATATGAGAAAGAAAACCCCACAAAATGAATCAAACATAAGCATTCTCCCTGTGCACGGAGGGCTCAGCAGGGGCGTCTGCACAGGTCAATCACAAGCTCTTGTGTTAGGGATTCCTTATGCTACTTAGGTAGGGTTAGTAATTAAAACATACCACAGTATACAACAGTTAATAGTATGTACAGAGCAAAGTATGATGCTTTCTTTAAAAAATTTAAAGGTACTTCAGTACTTAAGCTAATCAAATGGACATAAAAATTTATTGATAGAACTCCAAGTTATTTTTAAAAATCAAGATGATGTAAAAACCTGATCCATGAGAATAGGCACAAGTGAGAAAGAGCACTTCTGTGACAGGAATTAGCTGCTTTAAAGGCCACACACAGAGGGGTCATCAAGTCAGGGAGGGGAGGCCCAAGAAGGTTTTTTTAAAAGTGCACCTACTATTTTCAAAAGGACTATGGCAGGAGTGACCTTCGGCCTCGGAAGGGTCAGCGTGGGCCTCTCTGTTGGCTCCTACAGGATCAAGCAGGAGGAAGGAGAGGATCCCTCCCAAACAAGCTCTGGGCTTAGACTGGGTGGATGAACTTTGGGGAAATACCCTTCCTTAAGGCGAGGTGGTGGTGGTGGCACTCGGGTGGGGCGGGGGTAGAGGCAAGGGGATCTCTGAGAGCAAGGCCAGGACAGCCAAGGCCACTCAGAGAAACCCTGTCTCAAAACAAAACAAAACAAAACAATCCAAAATATCCTCTCAAGGGAATGAATGCACAGGTGGCCAGAGAAGTGGGTGGCACAATTCTTCAGTGTCATGGAACATCTACCTGGGCTCAGGTGGCATGTCTAGGCTGTGTCCCTTGCCCTGACTTGCCTGCTCATTCATGGTTCAGAATGAGTTAAAGGAAGTCAGAAGTTGGCCTCAACTACTTAAGAAAAAAGACGCAAACTTAAAGAGTAAGAGAACTGTGCATAAGCCAGCCATCTCATTCTCTCGTTATTTACAAGCCAACATGTCTCTGTTTTGGTGCTGAGGATTAAGTCCAGGCATGCTAAGCAAGTCCTCTGCTACTGAGCTACACTCCTGGCTCCAGAGTGAGTCCCTCATCTGCCTTTATGATTTCTATCCATTCTAAAAGCCCCTCTAGTGAACATACAGGAAAGAAGAGGGAGGGGGACAGTCAAGTTTCTGGCTAATCTCCCTGTGAGTTAAAGGCTAACTTTGTCCCCACTTTACCCTGGGAAGGATTCAGCACAGCTCTCCATAGACCTGGACAGCTCAGTGATTAGAACCCATGATGCCCTGCAACATGTCGACGGGCAGAGGGAAGACAATGGTGGAGTTTTTCTCTGCAGCGATAGTGGTCAGGGTTTGAAGGTATCGAAGCTGAAGGGCGGCAGGAGACTCGGTGATAACCATGGACGCTTCTTTCAGAGCTCTGGACGCATTCATTTCCCCTTCAGCTGCAATCACCTGCACAGGGGGAAGAAGAGATCAGCTGGCAAATAGCATGGTGCCACATAGTGGTCTTCGAGTAAGACAGCATACGGGACTTGCCAGGAGCCCATCAATCCCTAGACACTCAGATCCCAGGGGCTCTTCTTCCTGAAACTGAATTGTGTCAGGATGTGTCTGGCTCTAGGCTTTCTCTTCTACTGCTGCCTTGTCTCCCAGGCAGGGCTAAAACTATCTGAACAGGGTGCCAGACAAAGGCGCAGGCCAAAGCACTGCAAAGGGGCGAGCAACTGACTTAAATGTGTGGACAGAAGCCCTTTGCAAGTCAGGTGGATTTCCAGTCCTTTGAAAGCAGAGAAAGGAGACTTTATTGAAATGAAAACTCAGAGATGGTGTTTGATGAGGATGACGTGTGAGTCTCAGCATACTGACTGTGTGCATGCTAGGAGGTGCATGGCAGCCAACCAAAGTTCCATCTTACCTGTTATTCAAAGTCTCTTAGCTCTATCAGAATAAAAACTAATAGTACTGCACGCCTTCTCTTTCCGGTAAGGAGTACCGAGCAACCACTGACACGTGAGTGACTGCCGCACACACTGCACTCAGGAGCATGTCTAGTAAACATGACTTAAGGAGAAATTCTGAAACACCCGTAGAATCCCCTTCTATTTAGAGAACGCTTTCCTTTTAGCGTGTCCTAAAAGCATCACTGTAGGCTGATAAACTAATCCTGAGTAAGTTGCCTTGGCCATTCAGCACAGCAACAGAAAAGTAGCTAACACACTACACTCTTGAAATGGGACAGCATTCCATGGTATCATCATGAGGCAGATGGCAAACAAAACAGGGGAATCAAGTTCTGATTGATTAAGTGGAAACTTATAGAGGAATAGAAAGGAGAAGCCAAGAACTGATACAGATTTTGTGTGTGTGTGTGTGTGTGTGTGTGTGTATACACATAATATGGGTTTTGTTTTTGAGACAGGGTCTCACTATGTAGCTCTGGCTGGTGCAGTACTCACTATGTAGACCAATTTAGTTTCAGACTCACAGAGATCCCACCTGCCTCTAATGAGAATGATGGATAAGGAAGGGGAGGAGACAGGATCTGAGTCCTAAGTCCAAATCCTGGTTCCTTGTGTAGTGTTATTAAATAGGACAGAGGGTACCAGGCATTATACTGAACCAGGTAGGTAACAGTGCTCTGAGGCAAGCACTGGTGAATGCATGAGTACACTCCTGCTGTGTGTGGCAGCCTCACTCTCCTCCGTGCCATCTCTTACATCCAATTAGGCACACCATTGTCTGGACATGGACCACAGATAATTCATTTCCTTCCAGGAAGGACCCACTCTGATGGGCACACATTTAGTTCATCCAAAAGCTACTGCGAGCAAACCACCAAAGAGGTGACAAGATGCCACAGGCTTTTTTCTCGGCAGAGCCCTGGGACACTTGCATGTGGAGAGCATCTTCAAGCAAAGCAAGCTCCTTGTAGCTGGGTGGGTCTCTGGCCAAATGTGCAGCGATTCCGTGTCGACTGACACACGTCATTCTGTTTCACTGCTGGAGCCTGAACCCACGAGTTCATCTACACACTTTAAAATGAGAGCTGGTAATGTGGCTAGAGGCCTGCCCTCATCTGTGCCTTCCTGTTGGATACTTTTGAGCAGCTTTCTGAGCTCAGATTATGTTTGCGAGCAGTTCTGTGCTCATTTTCTCTGCATACTATTCTGTCCTATGAATAGCTATGCCCTTATCTATTCAGCTCAGGATGAGGACCAGAATGCTTCCAGGGTGGGGGAGGTGCTGCCCGGGCATACCGCTGGTAAATGTGAGTGTGTATCTGTGAGGTCCATGCTGAGCATGGAGCTATGGCCACAGGTTCTGCCATCATCCAGCTTTGGTACACTTTGCTAGACTGTCTTCCAAAGTGGCAGTACCAATGGGCATCCCCACAGCAGAACACAGGGCTCCAGTTCATGGTGCGTTTTCAGCCATCTTGATGGGTATCTGGTGTGGCATCAGCCTGGGGCTTGAATTTGAGTTTCCCTCTGGCTAATTAAGTTGAGGGCTTTTACTCTGAAGTCCATGTATATGGGTCACCTCACTACTCTCTCTTCTCTGTAACTTGCTTACTGAAGAGGCGGCCAACTTCTATTTTCCATGAGAACTTGAATGCGAGCTCACAGCGAATTCAGAGTTACTTCATTTACTAGTGTATTTTTCTGAAGCAGGTCACACTGTGTGAAGCCTAACCTTGGAGACAAACAGCTATGGGCCAGGCTCATGTAACCTTACAGCCTCATCCAAGGACAGCACTCTAACTGGCCTCTTTAGCTTTGCTCCTTGTCGTGAAGTGAAGAAAGCAACTGTTGAGACCGTGATGGAAGGTCCGTGGTGGGAGGCTCCAGAGGAATCGGGAAGGGAAGGGAAGGGGGCAACGGAGCGATCACATCTCTAATCAGCCGTGGGACCTTGAGGAAATCACTCAGCTCTTTCAGGCTTCAGTTTTCACTGAGCAGGATGGCAAACAAGTTTCATGTTTAGGGCTATCTCCGAGCAGCAGAGGGTTGTTATCTGGAGCCCCGCAAAGGGGTCTGGATGTCAAGCCTACACTCAGTGGAAAACAGCTCTGTAGTTTATCACCGACGTGGGAATAGAAGGTGAAGATTCCCGGGTCCCTTAATTCTCATACTCTGTATGAGACATTATTATTCCATATGATCTAATAACGGGCTTCTAGTTAATGTCACATAATAAGGTAAAGGCAATTCCTACTTTTCAAATAATTGGGTGGTAACGGGGAACATTTAATAACACTGCATATATTTTAGTTCCTGAAAGGGAGGGATTTGCAAGAAAACACTTGAGATTCCTGCAATGTCACCATTAGTGTACTTGGAAGACATGGAAATTCTGGCTGATAGAAACTTCCGGAGGCAACCTGTCAACAGGGTACTCCTCTATTTAGAACTGGCTGGCTAAGAAATTATAATAGCCAGTCTGTGGCTTAAATGGGTATCCAATGAAGTGGAGAGGGTTCTGTGGTCCGCCAGTCACTGACCATTATGACTTTTGATGATGACAAATTGGCTTAGGAGGTCTGTCAAAGGCAGGCAAAGCCTCCTATGAAAACCGGTCTAGCTTTTCACAGGGTGGGGCTGTGTGGCCTCTTCCTTGTACCAGGGAATCACTCGTCTAACAGGAAATCTCTGTCCTTACTGATGCTCCCCAAGGAAAACTGTGACCTTGGGAATGAGAAGCCCTCCACCACGGGCTGCCTGCAGCGAGACAAAGCCCTCCACCACGGGCTGCCTGCAGCGAGACAAAGCCCCGTGCAGCTCCGACGAGGTCTGCCTGTGCTTCCAGGCCTTGGGTTTGATGGGATATCTTCATATTCTGACATGTTGTCATCTTACAGGAAACGTTTTTTTGAGGTTTGCTTAATAAATATTTCCTCAGCACTACCAGAAGGGCCATTCACTCGGGGAGGCTTAGGACAAAGGTAGAGATGAGAAGAAAGGAAACATGGAGAGAGAAGAAAGATGGGGGAATGAACAGGAGGAAGGAGATGCAGCAGGAGGGAAGAGCCTCCTGGTGGGAAAGAGGAGGGAAAAGGCTAGAGAAATCGAGGACGGATGGGCAGAGCAAGCTGATGCACTGTCACGCGCTCTGAAAGTCAACCTGCCCTTACTAATGAGTCGGGGGAATAAAGCCTACAGCTCACAGTCTTGAGACAGTGATACAGCTTCAATAGACCAATGTTCCCATGAGACCCATGTGGAAAGGCTAAGATACAAGTGTGTGCACTGCGGTTCCACCCGTGCTAATAATGCAACAACCTAGTCAATTAAAGCGCAAGTACAGGCCAGGGAGGTGGCTCCCTGGATAAGGTGTTTTCTGTACCATCTTGAGTACCAGACTTTGGATTCCCCAGCCTTCATGCAAAAGCAAAAACATGGTAACATAGCACACATCTGTAACCTCAGTGTGGAGGAGGGAGGCAAGTGGCTCCTGGGGCCTTGCTGACCAGACAGTCTCACCAGATGGTTCAGAAAGGCCGTGTCTCAAAAATGCACATTCATCAACCCCCCCCCCCACACACACACACACGCATCACACGCACACACGCACCTGTTTAAAATGGTGACCTCTGAGGAAACGGAATATTAGGTGATGGGCAAGGCTTTCCTAAACATCCATGGCTATTTTACTCTTTCAGAGAGAGTGTGGAATTTAAGAAAACTAAACTGAAATAATAGCAGAACGTACGCAAACAGAAAGCATTACCTTGGCCCTAGCCTCCCGGGCGGCTTCTGCCTCTGCAGCCATGGCTCTCTGGAGCTGCACTGGCAGCTTCACGTCCTTAATCTCCACCCGCTCCACCTTGATCCCCCAGTCATCCGTGGCATCGTCCAGCGTACTCTGCAAAGAGAAGAGACGGCAAGTGAGTCACCGTCGCCTGTTCAGAAGCCAAGAGTGGGCCCATTCACCAGAAAGTGGTGTGGATGAGGTGGATAAAGACTGGTGAGTTGGCAGAGCACCATCGTCAGAGGAACGCTGAAGCAGGGGCTACAGAGCAAGCGAGGAACAGATCTGATTCCGTGACTACTGTGCTCGCGTAGGTTGGCAAGCTTCTGAGAGGACATAAAGGAACTGCTTATTTGTAGTCTCCACAGCAGCTGTTCCAGATGTTCTGCCTTGGTCAGGAGCAGCTGAGGCTATGGTCCAGCGAGCCATTATTACACACAGAGTGGTCAGCCTCAGGCTAAGCTCACAGCAGTCTGCCTACTCAAGTTAACGGGTGTGTGCAAGCCTGTCTCACATTCCTCCTTTACAAGGGCAGGAATGAATGGTACTCCATCTCAGGAGGTTGGGATGGCACCACACATACATTATCAAGGGGATGGTAGTAATGCTCAGATAGAAATGCAAGGCCCACCTTGGCTGCAGAGCAAGTGACAGGGCACTCTGTGGTGTAGGGTGATCACCTATTCAAAACTAAACAATCGGCAGAGTTTAACCATGAAGAGACCTCTGTGAATAGGAGTTTGCATTTACAGTATGATAACTTCATTGAATAAGCTATTAACATCTACATCACAGGCAAGACTGGAAAGCAAGGTAATTACATGGGGACTCATGGGATTTGTTTGGAGGCCAGAGCTTTAGCAATGCTTATACTGTCTTGCAGAGTAGCCCTTGAGCCATTACAATCTATGAGGAGAATAATATGGGTTCAGGGCGGGGAACACCAAAAGGAATTTAAAAACAGCATGCATCTGAGTACCATGATCCCATGGGTTTTGTCTGAAAATATTTAGTAAAGTCTAGAAAACCTGAAAAGGAAAAAGGGCAACCATCCCCATCTGGGTGAAGGGTCATGGCCTCAGCTTCAGTTCTCTGGCTCTGATCAGCTAACCAGCAGTGGGCACTCCTCACCTGCATGTGGTGTGCAATCTCTTCTCTGTCAGAGAGGATTTGAGACAGGTTCTTGGTGCCCAGCGCATTCCTGAGGGTAGTTTGTGCCAAAAGACGGGTTGCTGAATCTGCATTGGTGATATTGGCCACAGCCAGGGTTGCGTTCTGAACACGGTAGTAGACCACACCATCCACACTGATTGTCACCGAGTCCTTAGTGAGGACCTACGGGAAGAGGAAGGCAATCATACACTTGCCAGAGCTTCGTCATTGTCATTCCATGACCCCTAGGCAATGGCTGATACCCTTTGGTAAAGCATCAGAAGGTTATCTGTACCCCTTTAGAGATTTAATAAGGCTCTCCTAGTTATCCAAGTCCACAGATTCATTCAACCCCTCGACAAAAGCTGTGGTGCCACCTAAAAGCTGACATTGCTCTGGCTCATTTATTCCCTCCATTCAAATTTGTTCTCTGTGGACTTCCTGATTCTTGCTCTCAGGAAGGCCACTCCCTGCACACCCACTGTGCCCCTGTGCCGTGATACACTGATGGGGATGCACGATGGACACCTCTGCTTCTCCTTTCCACGGTGAGTTTCTTAGGGGCGGCTCTTCTGTCTCTCGAGCACTGGCAGTGTGGCTGACATGGTGGAGGGCCACGAGGTGAGACTCAGAACTATAATGAGGCCCTAGGACAGGATTGCAGGCGTGGAGCCCTGACCCTGGGCTGTAGCGGGCTGTAGCCATGTGACCTTTATCTGTAAGAGACTGGCAGCACTGCTTCCTAACTGTAGTCCTGCTGATCAAGGGAGGAGTCCTGCAGGATGTATTTGAAAGCATCCCTAGCCTTGTCAATGAGAAGTAACAGCAGCAGAGCCTCTCTGAGGCCTTAGTTCTGCCAGGCGCCCAAAGCAGCGCTCTCCTTAGTTTCGAAATCTAAAACCTCTCCGACTCAAGGGAACAGCGGCATTTGTTAACAAATGTACAGGTCATTGCTATCTTGTTAGACAGCTTCTTGTAATGCAGTGGGGAAATGAACGCTATTCACAGATTCCTGCCAGTGTGGCTGCCACAGCTGCTGCCCGCTCAATGCTGCAGCTTCTCTGAGCACTGGTTATTGTGGGTAGAGTGTTTAACCTCCCTCTGCAGTAAGATCCCAGGGGCTGGGAAAGAGCTGCTTGCCAAGTTCCAATCACTCCAGGTTGGTAGCTTGCAGGGAAAGAGCAGTGGAAGGCAAAAGCTCGCAGCCACATGCCAGATGCCCACAGTGTTTACACACACACACAAAAAAAAAGCCACAATTCCCAGCCCCTCAAAGGGGCTACGGGGAACCCATCTTCCTAAATGACATGGAAGCATTCAGAGGATCCAGGATGCACTCGGGCTTCTTTAAGGTGTGGGTGGGAAGTACGTCTGCTTCATTGAGTTCATGTGAACGGAGAAGCCTGCCTTACCCAGTGCTTGGGTCAGTGCCAGTGTAAGGGAGTGGCCAACCTGCACTTATGACTTATGATAAGAGAAAGCCAGGCTCCAACACCATGCTGAGTTCCCGGACTGTGCCAGGGAACACTGCTCTTCCAGTTCTCCCACAGCCAGCCCCTCAGCAGCCTGCTGGCTTCCTGTCAGCAATGGTTATTATGCCTGGTGTAGTCAGCCCTGAGCTGGGGGAAAGCACCAGACACAGCATCCCAAGAGCTGGGCTTCCTTCTAGGAACTGGCTGTAAAGTCAACTAGGAGCTGTCTGTGAAGAAGTCTGAAAAGAATCAAACGATCACAGAGGTTCCTAAAATGCCAGATGAGCACTTTCTAATTCTTTGCTTCTAACCAATTTATCTCAAATAAAAATGAAGGCCCTTAGAAAGGATGTTAAACTACGTTTTTCTTTTCTGTCTGAAACCCATAGAGTTGTGGTCAGAATGATAGTTACAACAGTAATGTTAAGTTCATGTCCTCGGCATCACACCGTGTCTCTAACAACTGTGACAAGCTCTCACACAGTGCTAAGCACTTCACACGCTCAATCTCTCACTCACTCCTCACCACACCCCACGGCCTCATCCTTACAACCTGCGATTCACAGTTGAGGACACTGACACAGATTTTAGAGACCTGCTCAAGAGGCAGGGCTGGGCAAAGAGAAGGCAGTCAGGGCGGCAAGCTCTGGCCACCCAGTGTCAGGTAGCCATAGTGAGAACTGCTCACCTCCTGCGGAGGAATGTCAAAGGAGATGGTCCTCATGTCCACCTTGATGAGGCTGTCAGTGCACGGCAGGATAAAAAACAAACCTGGAACATACAGGATCAGAGAGTGCGATTAGGCTCAGCTCGTCCTTGATCAGTCCTACGGAATAGCCCAGACACTTTTCATAACACAGCTTGCTTTCTTGATCACCCTTCTCTAAAGACTTACTAGAGTTTCTCCCTATGACCCACTGTCCTGAACCTCAAGCCCTTGCAGTCTCTCAGGATTCGCCTTGCCTCTCGTCACTCTCCCTGTCCTGGGGTCCTGCATTCTGACTGGACACAGTTCCTGCAGCACTCATTGTATTCTCTCCGCTACACTGCTCTGCAGATGTTACTTCTGTCAGGAATCCCTCTGTGTGGCTGGCACTTCTCCATGCCTCAGAACGCAGGCAGGCCAGCCACAGCTGGGCATATAGGTATTTACAGTACTTGGAAGGCTGAAACGGGAGGACCGCTGAGGTTTGAGGCTAGCTTAGGGTACACAGTGAGATTCAGGTTAGCCTGTGAGATACGGTCTCAAAAAGAAAATAAACAACAGTGTGTGTGTGTGAGAGAGAGAGAGAGAGAGAGAGGGAGAGAGAGAGAGAAAGAGAGGAGAGAGAGAGAGAGAAGGAGAGAGAGAAGCAGAGGAGCTGAGATAGCTCAGTAGTTGAGCACTTACTGCTCTTCTAAATAACCCATGTTTAGTGCCCAGCACCCATACAGGCAACTCCCTCCAGCTCCAAGGACTCTGACTCTCTTCTGGATTCTGAAGGCACCTGCACTCATGTGCACATACCCACCCACACCCACACATAGACATGTAATGTTAAAATAATAAGACTACAATAGGAAAGCTTTGACTGAGCTCCCACTTCAGGTCAGTTGCTCTTCTCCAGGTCTCCTGGCTTCTTTTTCAGGATTCTGTGGCTACTGGGTCCTAACACTAAATGCAGGGCACAGCTATCTGTTTCTTTATTGGTGGCCTTTGATAAGGGGACAGTGTTCTGCTCTCCCTTGCATTCCCAGAGCCTCACTGGGCATGGTGGCATGTGCCCGTAGGCCCAGCATTTGACTGACTGCAGCCCTTTCCTTGGTTAAGATTTTCTCATGCACGGCTTTCATTAAAGACTGCTTAAGTTAAAAAAAAAAAAAAAAAGATTTTCCTGCTCAGCCTCCCAAGGCTATGGCCATTGTTGGTCAAGGCCACTGATAACCTAAGCGCTCTAAATAGATAGGAGTGGAAAGGGTGGGCAGCCCCCAGGCTGGCCAGAGCCCCTGTCCTTGTTAGACAACTTCTGCTCCAAGCAGAGGGCCCATTGGCACATCAGTAAGACAGCTCATCTCATAGACCAGAGAAAGGCTCCGATGCTAAGAACTCCTGGTGCTCTCTTCCAGAGAACTAGAGCTCCATTCCCAGCACGTACATTAGGTGGCTCCAAATTCTGTAACTCCAGCTACAGAGAGATCCCAAACCTCTGGCCTCTGTGGGCACCAGCACTCATGTGCGCGCGCGTGCACACACACACACACACACACACACACACACACACACACACACACATACAGATGGGTTTAAAAAATACAAAACCCCAACACTTTGGCTTCCAGACTGCAGTCGAGTACTGACCTGGTCCTTTGGCGCCTCCTTGCAAAATGCGACCCAGTCTAAAGATGATGACTCTCTCATACTCTTTTACAATCTGGAATAAAAAATGTGAATGAAAATTCATCACAAGGAACACAATTTACATGCATAGCTTCCTAAGCATGTCTCTGCTCTGACCAGGCTCAATGCCTCCTGTTGTTTGCTCTATTTCCTGACAGTATCTATAAACACTGTACCTGGTGTTCACTGTTTCCAAGCACGAGGCTCATGTCTTATATACACATAGATCTTTATTTACTATAATAAGGCGATAGACCCCTGGGAGTGGGGGACATATGCTCGAATCTCAGGGCTCTATAGGCAGAAGCAGGAGGACAGTGAGTCCGAGCCAAGCTGAGCTACAAAGTGAGTCCAAGACTAGCCTGCTCTATCTAGGAGCTTCTGACCCAAAACACAGAACAGATACCCTGGCCTCATAACACTGGAGCGCAGAGCGCAGAGAAACCCACTCCAGCCCATCCTTGGCTGTTAGCATCCTGCCGACTACTCATGTTTTATTCGCTCAGAAAAGCTTACAGTGCTTCTTCTGATTCCATTAGTTACAATACAACTTATCCGAAAATGCAGGCAGCACATTCGTTAGCCTAGCAATATGCAAGTGGCAGTTATTTGACTAAGTATTAGTAATTGTGGGAAAGACAACTGCACTGGGGAGCCTTTGCTCTGTGCCAGGCTCCGCAGTGCGTGGACACGGGCTGTGTGTGGACACGGGCTGCTCCCTCAGTCCTGCCATCATCCAAAGGAAGGACTGCCATCTAGGAGGGAGCCTGCCACCCCACCCAGCCCCGCCCAGCCCCGCCCAGGCCCGCCCTCCACCATCCTCGATGGAGCATCTCACAGCTGACACAAAACTGTTGCATAGCAATCATCACTTCACTCGTGAGGAAGGGCTGAGCAGACAGGGGCTGGGTTTTAAGATTTTGCTATAACTCATCAGCAGAATCTATCCACAAGAGATGAAAGAAACAGCACAGGCCAATTTGGTATCCATTCACCTGCCCCATGGATCACATGGCTTCTGGAGGTGGGAGCTGACCTTGCTTCAGAAGGGAAAGAAATGCTCTTTACCTTTATGCAAATCCATATTGATATTGGGAAGGTTATAATTACGAAAAAGAACGAGGCAGCCACCAAAATCCATCCACAAGCTCCCAGTTCTGTCTTGGAATTTTCTGTCAAAAACAAAATCAGTTTGTTAAGGGCACGTTGTCACTTCATCCCAGCCGCTCACGAATGAGCTGTGCTTGGTGGACTGCTGGCTTCACCTGAGTGTCCTTGTCTCAGTCTCACTCAGCCCTGAAATACGTGTACCTGGTCTTATCTCACGTCACCTATTGCGTTACCCAGCAAATGCTTCTCAGATACCACTTGCTTATTTTGCCTCATGATGTGAGATAACAAAAATAGAGACTACTCAGCCTCTAATGAGATCAAGTATAGTGAGGACCGAAGGCAGTCATGACACCAGGAGGTAAACAGAGAGGAAGGAGGGAGAGTGACCAGGATGGAGGTGAGCGACAGTGGGATGGGGAGCTGACAGCTGCTGTCAGCTTCCTAACAGAAAGGGAAATGCCACCAAGAAGGCAGAGACAGAAAGAAATGGGTATTCTAGCTGAGGGCACAGCATGACTCCAGATGACAACCCTGATCCACACACATAATCCCATTACACTGTTGTTATACAAATTACTTGTGCCCAGGGCTTATGAACCATCACCCATTTCCTGATTAGTGACCTGGCTGTTTCTGGCTTCTTGCAATAGCAAGAACAATGTGATGATGGATGTCACAGTCCTAGGGCTTCCTTCCTCTTCTGCATATAAACAGTGCTTTTTGTCTGATTATAGATGTAATACATACATGACTGCTGCAAAAGTGTAGCAAAGTATAAAAAGGAGAGTAACGTTACTTTAAACCCAGAGACAATAAATGTTTCAACACATTCTTTCAATCTCTTTCCTAGTTTACACTATATTTTAAAATTCAAATAAATAAAATGAGTAGCATATTTCCCCCTTCTAGCTATTGTTCTTTATTAGCCTCTGTACTCATGAACTTGGGCTTTTCCTGTTTTTGACCTAAAAAAAAAAAGAAATCAAAGTTGTTACACTACCGAAGTTTAAAAAGTGAAACTCAGGGCCAGAAAGAAAGATGGCTCAGCAGATAAAAGTGCTTGCTGCCAAAATGGAGAAACTTGAATTTGACCCCTGGAATCCACAAGGTAGAAGAAAAGAACCGATCCCTGAAGCTTGTCCTCGGAGCTCCACGTGTGTGCTGTCACATTGGCACTGTGGCATGTATGCTATGGTATGCCTGCCCACGTGTAGAATCAAGCAGTTCTAGAAGTTAACACAAAAAGGTACAGTGTCTGCTCTGCTCACTTCTCCCCATATCTGTTTCCTCAAAACCAAACTGATCTTCTGGCTGCGTCCCGGGTCTAACTAACCTCCTCTCCTCAACCTGGGCTCGCCCTGCGTTTTCAGTTCTGAGCAGTACCACACGACTTTCCCTGATACCAGAGAAGTTGTTCTTCCTTATCTCTTCCTCCAACATGACTTATAAAACTGCATCGTAATTTTGGTTAGATTAATAACCACCAATATGTCAGTCAAAGCTAAGCCATGGTAAAGGACAAACTAGCATTCCTTTCTAGTACTATTTTTTTCCTGTTTGTTTCTTTTCACTTTCTTTAGTCTGCTACTGTTCTGACTGATCCACCCGTAATCCTCCATCCACAGTTTAAATCTCCTTTCACAACAGCCAGGCATCCCCTCGATTTCTTCTCTGGTTTGCACAGTTAGTATTCGGCAGTTGCCTTTTACCCTCGAGCCTGGCAATCCACCTTGGCCTTTTGTGCAGAGTTTTCTATTTTCTGAGTCCAGCATCTTCCTTGTTTCTGTGGTGGAACAGATGGGGACTGAGAGAGGCCAGCTGACCCTGGGCTTTTGCCATCACTTCAGGTGCTGTTGTAGTTTTAGAAGTGACAGGAGGGGAGAGGTGTACCTGGTGTGGTGAGTCAATGCTCAGGAGGAAGGGGTAAAGCAACTCGGCAACACAGAGCCAGGGCTGGGGGCTGGGCGGGGGGGTGGGGGTGGATAAAGGCTTTGGCAACTAGAGCGAGCCTCTGAAACACAGGAGGGGACCGAGAAAACACAGCCAGGAGACTGGTTATGTTTGTAACGTTCTGATCTGTGTCAGGGGACTGTTTAGACAACTTTAAGTTTATCTTGGCAGATCTAAGTCACAATTCTTAGGGCACAGACACAGTCACTGGCAGAGCACCTGGGACAGGGCCACTGTGAGGCACTGCTTGTAGGGAAGTTCTAGCAAGTATTACATGGATGATAATAGAGCAGTTGTAATTGCACTTTATAAATGAGGGGACAGAAGCAACGTGCCTTCCCATGGGACAATATGGGAGGTCTCCTACCAGGCAGGCGTTGTGTTTTTTAAATACTTTTAAAATGTGATGTGTATCACTAAATTTTAGAACCATCCAGTGAAGTCTTAATTTTTTATTTGTCTTTAAATAAACTCTTGCTATGTAGCTCAGGCTAGCCTGGAACTCTTCTGTGTGCTGGGATTAGAGGAATGCCCACCATACCTGACTAGGCTAAGTAATTCTAATTGCATTTTATGAATAAAGTAACAGAAACAACATGACTTTCACCAGGTCATGCCAGGAAGGACAAAACCCTGGCCCTAAAGACTATGCCCAAGGGTGGGCAGGCAATTTTGAGGATAAAAATCTTATATCCTAACTGAGGAAGCCTTTCACCCCAGGTGGACTTCCTATTTTTAGCAGAAAAGCTCACAGTTCTGAGTCACATAGGTCTAGATTTTATGTGAACTGGATTCCAAAGATGAGCAGACAGGCCACAAGATGTTTATCTGGTAACATTTGGTGATCTCAAAAACATCACTGTAAGTCCCTCCCACCGTGGGCAAATTGCTGAGCTCCTGATCACAGTGCACCACAAAACCTCCAAAGCAGGGACGGTTCTTAATCATGTTTTTTAGTTTATGGTACTGGGAACCCAGTCCAGGGGCTTGAACATCCTTGGAAAGTGCTTTTCCATGGATTACAAATACAGTCCCTCTTGTTCATTTCCATACTCCCAATGCTCAGCACGTGTTCTGCAAAACCAAAACAACAACAACAACCACCACCACCACCACCCACGACTGATGGGAACTTAGCTTCTTCACTGTAAAAGGACAATGAGCATTGGATTGGTCTTCTGGAACTGAGATAGCTAGAGCTCAGTAACCACAAATGAGAAGTCGCTGAGACCATCTACTGTACGCAGTGAAAAGAATATTCTATCCGAATTTCCATGTTGAAAATGGGAAATAGTACTTGCTCTTTTTGAAAAACAAAAATCCCCTTAAAAATGAGTTAATTCTCCACTTAACATTCAAAGATTTGTGGAAAGTACATTGTCAAAGATTCCCCCATGTAGACAGGCCAGGAAGCTCGACCAAGATATTTTCGGGGCTCAGGCCCCACCATTACATCAAGATTCTTCAAAGCCCAGATAGGTACATGGCATTGAAAGTGGGAAGCAGCTTCCTCAGAGTGTCTCAGTTACTAACTTAGGGTGTTTCCTTCTATTAGCATATGAGGGAAATGGCACACAAGCAAGGGGCAATCAATATTCCTGAGATATTTGGCTTAAATACCTTTCAATGCCCGACAGCGGGAAGACTAGAGAAGATCAGGGACCCCACAGTACTTGGGTGTAAACCTTGCTTTGACAGGTTTTGATGCATTTTCTTCTTCCACTATGAAACTCTTTTCTGAAAACTGGATTAAAAATAAACTTTTAACCAATCAAAACTAGGATTTATAGGGTTGGAGAGCTGGCTCAGCCATTAAGAGCACTGGCTGTTCCTCCACAGGACCTGAGTTTGATTCCCAGCAGCTATGCAGCAGCTCACAACCCTCTGTTAACTCCAATCCCAGAGGATCCAATGCCCTCTTCTGGCCTCTACAGACAAGGCATGTACAGAAATTCCTGTAGGCAAAAGACTGTGCATATAAAAACATATAAACTGGGCAGAGTGGTACATACCTTTAATCCCAGCATTTGGGAAGCAGAGGCAGACAGATCTCCGAGTTTGAGACCAGTTTTTGGTCTACAGAGTGAGTACCAGGACAGCCAGGGTTATGATAGAGAAACTTTATCTTGGAAAACCAATACTACTACTACTACTACTACTACTAATAATAATAATAATAATAATAAATAATTTATCTCAAAAGGACTGAAAATGCACACATATCTACACATTTAAATTTATTATTATTCAAATTGACCTCACCTCAAGGAAATTAACATAAAACCAAACCAAATCATAGAATGTAAAAGTTCACATTGTATAGTCACTTTTGTCGTCTGGCTACAGGGACAGCAGAAGTGCCTCACTTGGGAGCTCCTAGACTGTTCAGAGTGGTGTATGACACTCTATGTCCTGTGTCAGCTGTTTTATTCTAAGATGAATTGGAGCACAATAAAAAGCATGAGTAAATCCCATTCACCATTGAGATTTAATTAATCCAAAATGTATTGGATTTCCTCTGCTGGGGAAGCCCAGAAACATGACTTATATCTAAAATAAGGGACTCAGAGTCACATGCCCCATTGCACAAAGGGAAAGGGATGGGCTAACCCGTTTGCATTGCAGTATTTAAGAGGCAATCCTTCCCTTTTCCTTACACAGAATGTAGGTGAACATCTTGTTGTAAACTGTCATGAACAGTATTATCTAGGTAAAGACAGATAAAATAGTTGGGAATTTTATCTTAAAAATGCATGCTATCTGGGTCTAAGAACACTTTTTAAAGGGGAAACAGGCTGGTGAAAAATTTGGCCAATCCTAGCACTTCATTTTCTCATCTTGGCAAATTTTTACTTCCAAAAGTATTTATATTCAAGATACAACTATTTCCTCCTCTTCCTCCTCCCTTTCACCAGCATCCCACACCAGACTTCTAGAATTTAGCAAGTGTTTTCTTGAGAGAGGCAAAGAGAAAACAGGTTTTGCAGACCACAGAGCCTGAGCAAATACTCAAGTCTACTATGGCAGCATACAGCAGCCATGGGCAACACACAGGGACAAGGATTGTGGCTGTGTTCTAATAAAACTTACTTACATAAACTGACATCTGATTTTCATTTGTAACAAAACATTGACCCTTAAAAAAGACCGTATAAAAATATAAACGCTGGACTGAGGGTGTTTTTTTTTTTTTTTTAATGTAAAAACTATTGACAGAGGCTGGAGAGAGAGCTCAGCAGTTAGGAGCACTGCTTGCTCTGGCAGAGGACACTTTATCATTAGATTCCTAATTCTTCCCTCAGACGAACTGCTAAGATATATGTAGGAGCATGACAATTTGGGGCCAAATTCCAATCCTAGCACTTCATTTTCTCATCAGTAAAATGGAAGAAAGAACAGTACTTAGTGCACAGTGTTATGAAGACCAAATGAAAAAAAATACATAAAATGCTTGCTTGACATATAAGGGTAGTCAAGCAGTGACCACTATTACCAATACAACTATAAGGCAATTAATAAATAGCTTATAAGGTGTCTTAGTTAGGGTACTACTGCTGTGAAGAGGCACCATGACCACAGCAACTCCTATAAAGGAAAATATTTAATTGGGGCAAGATTACAGTTCAGAAGTTTAGTCTATTATCCTCATGGTGATGGTATCCAGGCAGACATGGTTGCTAGAGTTCTACATCTTGATCCAAAGGAAGCAGAAAAAGACTGTCCTGAGCTTCTGAGACCTCAAATCCCCCCACCCCGAGTGACAGATTCCTCCAACAAGGCCACAGTTCCTAACTGCCACTCCCTATGGGTCAAGCCTTCAAACACTGAGCCTATTCACACCACCACATAAGGAATAAGTGGTTTTATTGGGTAAACTGTCTTCTGGGACCTGCATGCCATGGAGAAAATATCAAGGCTAACAATGTGTTTGGGGATTCCATCTCAGGGGGGGAGAACAGATCACACGTGGGGCAGTAAAGAGTTGTGAACTCTGTCAGGGAATCCGTCACTCTCGTCTTTCCCACTTTCTCCTGAACGTGAACTGAATGGGAAGTGGGTATATCCCTGCAAGTCTAGTCATCTTTAATCTTTTCATTCTTTCTTTTCTCTATGAAGTAATATCATAAAAAAACCTCAACATTTCAAAAGAAGATTCACATATATCTGTGGGGGTCTCTGAGATCCCAGGGCCAGCAGAGTGTTGATGTGTGAGAGATAAGAAGACAGTTTGGTTAACACAACTCAGTAGTCAGTGTTGGCTCAAACTTTGAGAGTCTGACCCCAAGTAGTTTATTTTAGGCATATTCAACCACAGCACAATTTGCTGAAAAAAATTTTCTGATGCTAGTGAACTCAATCCTGTGTGCACAGTAAAGCTTAAGCCATGCTACATGGAAACTCTCTGTGAAGTACACGTGACATCTTCCATAAAGATGGGGTCAGTCAATTGACTGAGAAAAATAAGCTCATGATGGCGGTCTGTGGGAGGACCTGGCGTGGCCTTGGCCATAAAGATAGGACAAAGTTCACCAAGCTTTGACCTATTTCTTCTCTCAGCGTTCTGGGCAGAAAACATCCCCCTCTCTGCAGAGCCAACCCTATGTGTTTAACATTCCTGGTTCCCTGGTGCTTATCTGTGAGCACAAAGCCCTCTGTACCTCCTACACAGATCTTATTGGGAGATAGGGCAGTAAGGTTATGCCTACAATTGACTGACTCTGGAAGTCCGGGAACTTGCCTAAGTGACCCAGGTAGTGAGTGATGGTACTGAGCCCACAACCCAGGCTTTCCATTCTAATGCCACTCACTTCCCTGGACCATGCTACCTTCCCTCAGTGGGCATCCTTTTTATTGTCTCATAATTGAAGGCATTTTCTTGGTTATATCTCCAAGGTTCCATCTACTAAAATATCAAACACAAGCTTGAGGTCCAGGTTTCTTTGGTAGTCCCAGAGTGTAGGCAGAGACAGAAAAGAAAAAGGAGGTGCAAGTGTGTTACAGAGAACTGAGGCACACTTGTATCCTCTAGATTCTCTAACTTCTCTCGGGTTTCATAAGGTACACTATCTTTCCTTGCCAATTATAGTTCCTTTATTGTTAATACACACCTGAATAAGCAGACTTAAGAATACATAAGGAAAAGAATTGCCACATCCTAAAAATCAAAAAACAATAAACTATCAACGTTTAACAAGATGATTTACTCCCATTTCCCTTTTCTTTCAGCAAACATTTATTCATCTGCTATATGCCTCATACTGAGCTGCTCTCTGTGTAGCTCTGGCTATTCTGGAACTCACTCTGTAGACCAGGCTAGCCTTGAACTCACAGAGATCCACCTGCCTCTGCCTCCCAAATGCTGAGGTTAAAGACATAGGCCACAACCACCTGGCTCACCCTGAGTTCTTACAATGAGGCAAAAAAGGAAAGGGTAACAGATGGGTCCAACTGACAGTTACATTACACAATAGTCAAGACACAAGTATATGCAGGATTCTAGGCAGATACTGCTATGTGCTCATAACAGTTTACAGGAAATTGCCTGCCTGTGCCCTCTTTAAAACTCATTACCTAGTTTAGTCACCTCTGAATCACTTTATCAACATTTTACATTTTTAAAAGCAGGCCAGATAGTTATTCACTCTGTCTTTTACAGTGTAAAGCATATGCTATTCAGTGACACTGAAATCTATTTCATCACAAACTGTATAAACAATAGCTTCTGCAGTCTTAGTCTTCCGTTTGAGTTCATTTATCACCACTGGTGGTTTAATCAGGTCAATTATTGAAGAAGTTAAAGTCCCACCATTCTGATCAACTGTAGCAACTGAAATAAACATATCAGTCCCATGGTTCTGCTTCTTTCCAAGGGATCCTCCCCAGGGATCTATCTTGTTGACAAGGCTCTTCTTTACAACAACACTTTCCTCTGCCATCCACCTGCACTATTGTCCACTGCTCTAGCTTAACTTCCTTGGTTGGTCCTAGCTTTGGCCATGTTTATCTACGGGGGACCACTTCTCCACAAAGACACAAAGAGGCAGAGTTGGCACTGTGTAATTGCATGCTTCCATCAGAAGCAGTCCTCTGGAGTGGCTTTCTCTGGGAGGTCCTGAGTCACACTGATCCTTTAGGCTCCCTTTGTTTACTCCCTCTTACCCTCAGTGAAGTCCTGAGGCTGGACCAGACCCTCTATTGTGGTACCTCCTTTATGGATCGCTGCAGGACTGGGAACATCCCTCGGGAAGTCAGAGCCTGGGTTGGAAACCTGGTTCTCAATTTTTTAGGCTGTCTGAAATTTTATCACTCTGACTCAGTTTCTTTACTGAAAGACAGAGAATAAAGACATTTCCTTGTCCCAGGATTGCAATTAGATGTTTGGCAAAATGACGCACATTTAAAAAGTTCTGTTTAGTATGTTATAGTAATAGATTTCTTCCTAGTGTTAAATCTCTGAGGCTTACCAGTGAGAAAACAAAGATTAAAAGGTGGGCAGGTGAGCTACCCCAGCCCACAAAGGTGCTTGCTGTAGCATGGATGGCCTGAAGTTGATCCCTGGATCACACTTGTTGGAAGGAAAAAGCTCAAAAGTTGTCTTCTGATCTCTCCACAAGATGGACACACACACACACACACACACACACACACACACACACACAGTAAAAGCAAAGCTTTTTAAATAAAAAAGTGACAAAGCCAAGCAAAATTTCAATTGTATAATACTTGAGAAAAAGCCCAATCATTTTCACTAACTCAAGATTTCTGTCTAAAACAGCCAAGTGTAGAACCAAGAAAAGGGGTCTAGAACCAAAACTCAAATTGGTCTGTGAGCAAGAAAAATATAATGATCTTTAGGAATAGAGATTGAGTTCATTCCTAGGGCAGGGCTCCAAATCCACTTCCCACAGGGGGGTCCTAGGGTGGGGCTCCAAATCCAACCCCACTTCGGTGGTCTGAGTACAGGTGAAGGAGACCGCCAACACACCCACACTTTGATCTAAAGCCAGAGACCAGCACTGAAGAGGCAGACTTGGCACTTTTCTCCTGTTCACATTTTAGAATTACATTTGAATTTTAAGCCTTTGTGACTAAGTCACTAAGTATCAGTTGTGAGGACTCAATAAGATCACATTATAAAACACTTAGGGTAGTGCTTAGCCTATTAAGGGTCAGTTTTGCTATGGCTCTCTTTAATTTTGCTATGCTCCCAGTTGGGGGAAGGGTTAAAGTATGGAGAATGATACACACACAGGCTTTTCTGCATAATCCCGAGGATGGAATCCTGTAGGTTTCCTATTACAACACTCTGGAGCCATCTGAGATCCTCAAGATTCGCCTGAGAAAGAGTTAAAGATGCTTCTGGGCAGGGGGATGGGCGTTAGATGGGAGGCCAGGTTGGCTTTGCAAATAATCCGAATGGATGACAGCTGTCTCCGCAGGATGATGGAAAAGCCCACTCAGCCTCCTAAATCTCTTCCACCGTGTCATTCTCCCTGAAATTCCATCTTTAGAAATAATTCCTTTAGATTAGTAAAGCTCCCAGGAGGATAGCAGGACTCCTGCGAGGTTTATTTTCTCTTACTGGGCATCTCCTGACCCCAAGGAGTTATACAATTTAAAGGCTCAAGGAGGTAGTTCGCTCAAGGGCTCTAATTTTTTTATAGAAGATAGCCTGAGGGCCTGCTAACAGTTCTTGCCTTCAAAACTAGGAAGGCTCCAGAAGAGTGGTGAGCTATTTACCTGGAAGGAGAGATCTCTAAGACAAAAGTGGACACAGTATGGGACAGACAATGGAACTGGAAGGAAAGCCAGGGAGACCTCCTTTCTTCTGCCTATACCGCCTACTGTGTCATAGGTTGAAGCCTAGCCCTTTACTAGGAAATTGATTAGTTTCCCGAAGCTGGGGACGGCAGGAAGAGGGTGGGAGTTCTTCCCTGGTTCAGAGGACTGTGGATCACGTAGGGATTGCTGAAGGCTACTTGTTGGGACTGCTTGCTTCCCCTCCCAGGCGCTGGGGCAGAAAAGAAACAAGAATGAGCAGAGGAGGCTGAAGCTGCAGAAGAGGCGCCTCTACCACTCCTGGCTGCCAGGGTCTGTCCTGGTCTGCGTGCACCGCCCGAGATAAAGAAGCGCTGGTGATAGGCACCTGGCATCTAGGACCCAAAGGATAAGCCAGTTCTTGCCTGCTAGGGTGCCGAGCAATGGATACACGCCCCTGCCGCGCGAGTGCGCCCTCTTGACTGCCATGCAGGCTGCACCCCAGCACCCCCAAATCATCATGTATCAGCCCGAGAACCCAGGAATGAAGAAGACGACGGCTCTGCGAAGCGCACACAGTGCAGTGGAGGCACGCCGGCGGTCTGCGGGGGTTCTCACTGCAGGCGGTGGGTCTCGGGACCCAGAGGGGGGCTTGAAGAGGCTGTGCGGGGGACGAGAGACTCACCTCTGAAGGACTCAGGGATCCGCTGAGACTGGACATGGCTGGACTGCCGTTTGTCAGACATAGTGCTGGAGTCAGAGTCGCTCAAAAACTCGTCAGTTCCCAAAGCCGGAGCTTTACTGAGAGCCGTTAGCAACGAAGGGGCTCAAGCTCTGGTGCAGTCCCGCCCCCAGCTGGCGGCCCGCCCAATAGGTGCCCGGGAATGGAGGAGAAGACACGCCTCTCCCGCCCTCAGAGTGCGTGACCGGAGGGGGCGTGGCCTGAAGGGGGTGTTGGCAGGCAGATACTAGGAGGGTAAGACAGTGAGGCCAGAATGCTTAAGGCCCTGCCAGAGTCTCGCTCCAGCTTCCAGTGGGTTGATCCGAGGAGAAGCTGTGAGAACAGGGCGGGGCTGAGGAGCGGTGCAAGGCATCCTGTGATTCCAGGCATTAGTGAGGGGGAAGGCGTCCTCTTGTAGTGGGGGTCTTGCAGATTGAGGGGCGTGCTGAGGGTGCTGAGTATAGCCTGGTACATCGGGTAGGCAGTGAGAGGAAGGAGTTCGCGTCAATGCTCTTGCCCCAAAGAAGACCAATTTCCAGGCGGTACATTACTTTTTTCAGACAAAATTAACTTACGGAGCGCTTGGCCTCTAGCAGGCGAGGGCCTCCCAGTTGATGCAGTGGGCAGAGGTGGACACAGTGCCAGCCCTCGTGAAGTTTGTATTATACCACAAACAAACAAGCTAAGGGTGTTTCGAAAGCAACAGCACGGAGCCCATTTGATTAATCAAAACCGAAAGGCTTCTTTCTATAAATAAGGATGTGGCCCGTGAAAAATGTCCCCTGAAAGAGCCAACCTTGGAATGGGGGCAGACTTATTCATGAGAGGTGAAAGGTCGGGCCTGGATTCTAAAATTACATTTTACAGTGTCCAGGCTCTGGAGGAAGCACTTGCCAGAACCCTCCCAGTCTCAAGTTGCCTCCCTTGCAGTTTGTAACTGAAAACCTCATGTTTGAAAAATCACTGCTGGTTTTTTTTTTTGTTTGTTTGTTTTTGTTTTTGTTTTTCTCCCTGGACTGTCCCAATGCAAACTGTTCAGGGAAATATTAAGGTACACAAAATAAACTTTTAAAAGGCATTTTATTTTGAATAAACATAGAATCACAGAAAGCTGAAAAGACATTATAGTGGTCACAAGGACCCTCTATTCATGTTACTCCTATAGTTAAATCTGTTTTATGTGCAGTCTCAAAATAGGAAATTGGCCCTGACAGAATAAGTATTCAAATATGCCATTTTATCACATGTATATACATTCTTATAAACACAGTTATAAAGATACAGAGCTAGTTCATCACTGCTGAGAGCTCCCTCTTGGAAACATTCTCTCTCTCTCTCTCTCTCTCTCTCTCTCTCTCTCTCTCTCTGACACACACACACACACACACACAGTATTTGCTGTGTAATTCCAGATGCCTTGTGGTGGTTCCCTCTCATGAAATGCTGTCCCTTGACTTTATAGCTCTGGAACACTGATATTGTCCAGAAGAAAGCAGGAAAGTGACAGTGGGAAGGATCAAGTCGACCTTTGCTTGAGGGTGAAGGTTCTAGAATTTTAAGCTTTGTGATTCAGCTTTCTCAAATTGACTTCCCATAAAATAGGTCAAATATTTATAGTCCTGGGGATGATGTCCCAACTCATGTAATCACATGGTTAGCCTTTTATCGATAAGCTGCTCGTAGAGAAGGCGGGGGCTATGGTAGCTTAATGGTCTGTTCTCTCGGAATCTTCCTTGACAAAGTCCACAGCTTCATTTTCCCCATTCTGCCATAAATAAACCCCAGGGTGTGAACTTCCTGTATATGCTGTGGCTCTCGGGGAAGCAGTGCAAATAGGAAATTAATCCTTGCTTATTGTAATAAAGTATTTATGTTTCACTGTTCTTTTACTAGAAAGGAAAACGGTGTTTCCAAGTGTATTTGTCTGTGCTGCTCGTGCTCCTGAACTGAACTCTCAAGACAATCTCAGCCAGCGTCATTTGTGAGCCGCTGCCCTTTGGGACAGAGGGTTTGCAAAACATTTGCTGGCACCCACTCCAGATTGCATCAGTTCCAGCATTAATTCTGGGCCCCAGATGAAGAACAAACTGTAGGGAATAGATGAGAGTTTCCAATTCTGAGTTAAATATTTCGACTTTCACTTGCCCATAGTACTGTCAAATTTTGACTTTCACACACATTCTCTGTAAATGTTTGGGCTAAATATTCTTTAAAAAATAATTTTAGGAGGCGCAGTAGTTAAGAGTACTTCCTGTTCTCTCAGAGGACCTGGGTTCAGTTCCCAGCACCCACAGCGGGCAGTTTACAATCACCTGGATCATCCACTCCACAGATTCACTTGCTTTCTTCAGGCCTCTGTGAAAGCCAGGCACACATGGTATGCGCTTAAGTGCATGCAGGTAATACACGCGCGTGTGCACACACACACACACACATACACACACACATACACACACACACATACACACACACACACACACACACCTCCTTTTGAATTTTCAAGAAGTTAGAATTTTTTAAAAGAGGACTGGAGAGATGGCTTGCTCCCTAATCATAAAGAGAAGTTTGGATCCCAGTGGTACTGTGGACCTCTGAAGCAGAGGGAAAGACAGTTGGAAGGGAGATAGATGTTCATAGACAGAAGCAGGCGATCAAATTACTACACCAAAAGAGGCACACAAGCACTGTAAGTCCCATAGAACACGAGTGTCATCAAAAAGATAATACTTGAACCCACATAAAAACCTCTGAGCGTCAGTGGTTCTCGGCTCTGGAGCCTCTGGAGTCTGAGGTAAGTTTTTGTTTCACGCTGAGCCATTTCCCTGTCTTTTTAATTCCTTAATAACAGAGAAAAAGAATCTATCTGCTATCTGGTGTCACTAACGCCCATACAATGAGTCTGGCATCTGGCTCTGAGAAATCTGATCTCCATGCACACAAAGGTCCACACCCTTGCGCATACACGCACTCCTATACTCATGCGGACAGATTGTTTTTAAAAAGTGGAGTTCCGGGTCAGTAGAAAGGAAATTTGCCTGCAGTTTTATCACCATTAATCAAACGATCATAAGGATTTTTAGAGGTTATATGAGTGTTTTGCTTTCCATGCATGTCTGTATCCCACTGTAGAGTTCAGGAGAAGATGCGATGTTTGGGAACTGGAGTTATAGATGGTTATAAACCAGCATGTGAACCATAAACACCTTTAACTGCTGAGCCATCTCTTCAGATCCTTTCATAATTTTGATGAAAATTTTATATTTTGGGTTGTGAGCCTAGCCATTAACAGCTGAGCCATCTCTCCAGCACTCGGGAGGCAGAGGCAGGCAGATTTCTGAGTTCGAGGCCAGCCTGGTCTACAGAGTGAGTTCCAGGACAGCCAGGGCTACACAGAGAAACCCTGTCTCGAAAAACCACAAAAAAAAAAAAAAAAAAAAAAAGGGGGGCCTTGCGGAGCGTGTGGTCCGCTGGCCTGTTTGCTACTAGGGCAGGTTGGTGATTCTCCAGGGCAGCCATGGCAGAACCACAGCCGGCGTCCAGTGGCCTCACTGATGAGACCGCTTTCAGCTGCTGCTCCGATCCAGACCCCAGCACCAAGGATTTTCTACTGCAGCAAACGATGCTAAGAATTAAGGATCCTAAGAAGTCCCTGGATTTTTATACGAGGGTTCTTGGACTGACCCTCCTGCAGAAGCTTGACTTCCCTGCTATGAAGTTCTCGCTCTACTTCTTAGCTTACGAGGATAAGAACGATATCCCCAAGGACAAGTCCGAGAAGACAGCATGGACGTTTTCCAGAAAAGCCACCCTTGAGCTCACGCACAACTGGGGCACTGAAGATGACGAGACTCAGAGTTACCACAACGGCAACTCGGACCCTCGTGGATTTGGTCACATTGGGATTGCCGTTCCTGATGTCTACAGTGCCTGTAAGAGATTTGAAGAACTAGGTGTCAAGTTTGTGAAGAAGCCTGATGACGGGAAAATGAAAGGACTGGCGTTCATTCAAGACCCTGACGGCTACTGGATTGAGATTCTGAATCCTAACAAAATAGCAACGATTATTTAGTTTCGGGAGAATGTGCCTTTGAGGTATGGGGGACAGCGGGAACAAAACGGCGTGGAAAAGAAACAGCGTGATTCAAGATGCTGCGGCGACCAGAAGCGTTGGGGACTGATGGGTCTCTCTGCTCCAGTTCAAATCCTCCTGAAACCCTTTTCATTGTCCTGATTCAGTGGGTTTTTAAAAATCTCCCCTCTGTTTTGCCAACCTAATTTTCAAGTAGCAATTTATCTTATGACCTTGACAAAGTTGTGTGACTTTACATTTAAGATAATAATTAGAACAGCTCCCTTTAGAGATCACAGTTGCTACTGCCTGTCTCTTAAAGACTGCTCAAGTCTGTTTCTGATTCATCATTTAGAATTTTGTTTCAAATGTTTCTTTTTGGGGTCTGTTACCTTCTGGGGTTTCAGTTCCTCAGAAATAACTTTCCATAATGGGAAGTACAGAGCAGTGAACAGAAATGAGATTTTTTTGTGTGTACTTCAAACAGCATAGTGTTTATCTTACAAAAGAGAAGGTACTCCTGAGAGCAATTCGGAATCATGCTGACAAGGACACAGATAGAAATACTAATTTTCTTTTTTTCTTTTTTCTTTTTTTTTGTATGTATAAAGTACTTTCAGAATTCAAAAAAAAAAAGGATTTTATTTGTAATTATGTGTTTATTGTTAGGTATCAAACCTGGGACAAATGGCCCACTGAGATGCCTATCTAACATATCAAAACAGACCTGGCCAGCAGGTTCTCCCAGCATCCCTCAGTCTCTACCTGTTACTAGGTATGGCTGGCATACCCCACTCCTCTAAACTTCTCCCGCTCAGGGGCCAGGCTACCCTTCCCCCGCAGCTGCCCTTCCTAAATAATCCAGCCATTTCAGTCACCCTGCCTTCCCTGCTCTACCCTTTACACTCCTGGTTCTCCCCTCCTCCCTACACCCTCCCCCTTTTCCCCCCATGGCCTGGCTCAGGGTCAGGTTCACTCTGGACTCCCAGAAGTCTCTGCCTCTGTCTATTCTTTCCCTCATATCTACAATGAACCTTCTTCTCCTCTATTCCTTGGAGCAGTCATGTCTATTTATTTGTTTGTTTATTTATTTGTTATTTTATTATTGTTCATACATGTATGTGGGACTGTGCATGTGCAGGTAGTGCTCATGGAGATCAGAAGATGGTGTCTGGACCAGAACCCTGGAGCTGGAGAAACAGGCAGTTGTGAGTTGCCCAGCATGGGTGCTGAAACCAAACTCTGGTCCTCTGAGAGAGCATCACCCCTCTTGACAACACAGTCATCCTTCCAGGCCCCAGATGGACATCTTTAAAAGGGTCTTCATAGCTAAAAATCAGAATACTCCTTATTGGTTTTCTTTTATGTTTCTGGTTTTTGGTTAATATATTCAGGGTACCAATTTCAATACTGATTGATATAGCTGGTTGATGACATTAGGATGTAGAGATGGAGCTGAGAGATGTGCTGTGAGTCCATAATTGAATGAGTCCTAAGGAAATTTAATTAGTCTTTTTCCTCTGCTCATAAGAAATGCTTCAGTAAAAGCAGGAAAGGTCTTGACTATCTTGTCCTTTAAACTACTGATCCAGGCTTGTTCTTGCTGCCTTCAAGGAAGCCAGCTAATCAAATACCATGCAGAAGCTGTGGAGTAACAAGCTGCGTTTTGTGCCAGTCTGTCCAGGATGGCAAATCTGATATGTTCCTCTGGTGGTTTAATTCTAAGTTACTGCATCACAGTAAGATTTTTTCCCCCATCTTTTCTCTTCTTAGGGAAATTGCTCCTGGTCCCGGATGTGAGTCATCACCAAAGGACTTTGTTCCTTCGGGGTGTGGTAGCAGATCCATTACATCACAGTATGTGGTAAGATGTCCAGGAGCAGCCTTGGGGGACCTATAGGGGGAGGGGCATTACTATTAATAGCAGTGTTGGTATTTAGTAGATTTATCTAAGGGAGACTCTTATTAATTGACTCTATAAGTCCACTTGGCCAACATTTGTTGAAAACCTACTGTGTGCTGAGTAGTACCTGATCTTATTGATCTAATATTCTCTTTGTACATGACAGTTGTTAGAGTCCATAGCAAAGTCCCACAGATTAGGTGGGTTAAACATTAGAAATTTGTCTTTCTTGTTCTAGAGCAGTGTTTCTCAATCTTCCTAATGTTGTGACCCTTTAATACAGTTCTTCATGCTGTGGTGACCCCACCCCATACACCATAAATTATTTTTGATGCTACTTCATAAACTATAATGTTGCTACTGTTATGAGTTGTAAAGTAAATATCTGATATGTGACCCCTGTGAAAGGATCATTTGACTTCCAAAAGGGGTCTCGACCTAGAGGTTGAGAATCACTACTCTTTGTATTAGCAAGGTTGATTCCCCCCAACCCAAGGACTATCAGAGACTGTTCTGTCCCAAGTCTCTCTCTCTCTGACTTGTAAATAATTCTCATTTCTCTGTATCTTTACTTTTTCTTTCCTTTGCTTGTGTCTAGATTTCCCTTTTCTTAGAATACAACTAACTCTATTGGATCTGGGACTACTCAAAGGACCAAATTTCAACTTAATTACCTTATAGATCTTGTTCCCAAATACAACAGTGAGCTGAGGTACTGATATTCAAGGCTTTAACATCTCAATTTGGGGGTACTGTATTTTAACTCATGATAACATACAAGACTACAAGTTGCCTTCTCCACTGTGACAACTGTGTCACTGTGAAGCATGTGCTAAATTAAACCCTCCCTCAAGTGTGATAAATAAAAAATAAAATAACTGAAAAAAATAACTGAAAGCAAAACCCTGGTACAGAGACGTGGGCCATTGCTGTGTCTGACCTGACCATGTGGTCCTCAGGTCTTTGGAATTGGTGTGCAGGAGGGATGTAGGATGCTGTAAGCAGAGCTTAATGGGTCTTTTGGGAGGGAGCATGGGAAGTCTGCAATGCTGATTGGAGTGGATACAGCAAAGGCTGAGCTCCTGAGATTATAGACGGGATCAAGGGCACACTCAGGAATTAGATCAGAGGCCATTTAAGGCATGTTCTGGCAGAATGTGATTCTGTTCTGCTCTTGACCTAAAAAAAAAAAAAATTGCTACCCTGCGTTCTCAGATAACAGACAAGTAAAACAATGTGTTTGGTGGAGAAAACTTCGAGATGGCGGTGTGATTCTTCCCACTGCCTCTAATCAGCATTGGGGTAAGGAGGGAAGAGAAAGGGGGTAGGGGATGCTTTCGAGGAAAGGATAATGGCGCATTCAAAGTATGCACAAGAGCCCGGCATGGTGGTGCATGCCTCAGTCCCAGTGTTCGGGAGCAGAGGGAAGAGGGTGAGGAGTTCAAAGCCATCCTCAGACATGCGGTGTTCCCAGCTTGTCTCAGCTATACAAAGCACTGTCTCGAAATTAAACAAAAGCCAAAATAAAGGTGTGGACAAGGCAGATTCAGGGAAACCCACATCGTTGAGAGAAGCTTTGCACTCCATGCATCGGGGAATGGGAGGCCCCATTTCTCCTCGGACTTCCGGTTCCCTATCTGCTGCTCAGGCTCCTGCCTCCATGGACTACCCTGGCGCAGGTGCCATGTTTTCCCGGTGGTGACTGCAATTGCTCCTGTAAACAAATATAAATCTCTCCTGTAAGTGGTTCCTGTCAAGTCATTGTGACCAAATAATAATGGTAATGATAATAATAACAACAATAATAGTAATGCAGAAAGGAAACAGAAGGCATAGGTGTGGGAAGGAAAAAACAAAATCATATAGAAAAGTCTCAAAGAACTGACATAAGACCTTTTTTAAACTAATAAGCGATTATAACAAAACGGCAGGAATAGGCTAATATAAGAGTCCGTGGCTGCCTCAAGTATTATCAATAAACAAGTGGAAGTTGAAGTTCGGAGCAAAATGCAATTTCCACTAGCCCCGACTGCAGGACGGAGACACCCACGTGTTCTTCCCTAAGTTGATCCTGTCCCTGTTGGACATGCAGAGTCTTACCGTGCGTGCAGCCCCACCATCTACCCTAAGGTCAGCATCACCAAGGTGTGCACGCATGCTCAGCTCATGTCCCGCTTTCCCAGGACCACAGCCGTGCACACCTAGTCATGCCGGTCTGTACTCTGGAGACCATCAATGCTAGAAATGACCGCCCAGTGCACTGGGTGAGAGAGGGAACATGAGCGCGTGCTCTCTCTCCTTTCAGTGTTGGCTTAGTCTCAAAGCTTGATAATGAAATCATTTTTAAGTTTACAAGAGAGTCTTAACAGATGGGAGAAAAAGTTCCCATATGCGTTCCACCCAGCCTTCTCTCCTGTTAACACTGCACATAATCATGGCGTGTTTATCAAAATGAAGAGACGACTGTAAGTCCCACCAATAACCAAACCAGAGTTCATTTGGATGTCACCAGTTTCCCATCGATGTTCTTTTTCCATTTGAGAAACTCACAGTGCATTTGGCTGTCTTAACTCCTTCGTGTCTAATCTATGACGTGCTGGGTCTGTCTTTTTGTTGACCTTAGACACTTTGAGGAGTACAGGTCAGCTTGGAGGATCTCTTTGTAAGATTATGTGCTGTATGCCATTTGAGAGCTCTACTTTTCCCACAGTAGTTTCAAGTAGAAACCTTGAGGATGGCTTCTAAAATTCTGTTATCTCTGTGTACTGGTAGGGTTGTGGGATTTAAAATATCCATTTACAGCTGGGTGGCACATGCTTTTAATCCCAGCACTCCGGAGGCAGAGGCAGGTGGATCTATATAGTTTGAGGCCAGCCTGGTCTACAGAGTGAGTTCCAGAACAGCCAGGGCTACACAGAGAAACTCTGTCTTGAAAAGCCAAAATAAAAAGATAAGTAATAAAATAAATAAATAAAACAAATCCATTTATTATGTTTTAGCAGGATTTCAGAGGTTGTATTGTTATATTTAATCTGCCACCTTTATCTGGAAGATAAAAATTTCAGAGAAACATTTTTGATCACACTAATTTCTGTTATTCTGTGGCTAATATTGTTGTAATTCTTCTGTGGGTATAATCTACAAATGACAATAGCTTTTGTTTTGTGCCATTGCTGTAATCTTTAAGGCCTGTGATGAGGTTGCAGTCCAGGCTACAGCCTATGGAAATTGGTCACTCCATCCCCTCAGCCCACAGAATGCTGTCCATGTTCCTAGCCTAATACAGAAATCCCACAGTCTAGCCCCACCCAGCCCTTCCAGTTTCTCTCTCATCTCTCCAGCGCACTTCCTGCTTACAGTGAACTCATGGCTTCTGCCAGAACCACACGTAGGCCTTTGCTTCTGCAGTTCTGTTTTCTAGACTGACTTCTATTTGGTAAATTCTCATCAGAATTGGAAAGAGGGTTTTTGTTAGAATAAAGCCTTTCATGTGGACAAGAAGTAGTGAAGAAGCAATTCAACTCTGTCCCTTTGTGTGTGTAGACCCACAAAGATGCACACACATTTTCCTACGTTAATTAATATAAGTCCAAGATGTTCCTGCCTAGCAAACTGTGCTGTTTTATGTACAATCACATATGGGTAGGTAACAGCCATTCATGTCCTGTCGCGTTATCAAAAGGATGTGTGGAATCTTTTCCACATTTAGGATCCCCAGAGTGTCAATTGTAAGACTCCCATTGTCTCAAGACAACAGAAACCCTGTTTGTAAGCACTAGTCTGACTTATTAATAACAAGAAACATGACCGCTGCTTCTGGAACATGCCCAGGGCAGGTGAAGACTCTCTATGGGTGTTGCAAGTCACTAGGCTTTTCTAAGCCTATCCAACAGTGCCCAGAGTGTCAGTGGTTAAAAACATTGTGTGGCTTCTGAGAGCAAGACTCAACAGGAAAATTACCAAACAAATATCTAAAGTCTGAGATCACACCAATGCTAACTTCTTCTGAGAGAACCATTTATTCTTGTTTGAGACATCCATAGCAGACTCTGTTGTACCCTGGAAGAAACAATGTTTAATGGGGAATTCTAAACCATTACCTTCACCACCCATCTTGAGCAGTAGTTGTTCAGGCAATGTGTTAAATACTGTGCCAAGGCTGGACATGCACAGTAGCTGTCTATCATCAGACAGAAATTATGTGTAAGCCAGACTCCAGTGAGTGCAGACAGCACACGTTCTTACATGAAGGCATACATGGTTCTGTCACCCACAGCATCTACTATTGCTGCCTCTGGTCCCCTTTTCACCTTCCACGTGACACCGGTGTCATGGGCGTTCCATGTTGAAGGAAGAATAAAAACTTGGGCTTCATTCAAAAAAAATCATCTCTATCTTATGGTAGTACAAGTATATTCACACTGGGATGCCAACGAAGAGGGATAGTCAAGAGCTATTGTTCCAGACATTAGGACTTTGAGCAGTGTATCTAGCTGTAACTATGGCCCAGAAGAAGAGGTGATACAGGTCTGCACTTATTTATAGAAATCAGATCTTTAATCATTGGTCAGAAACTTGAAAAGAACATTTTTGAGAGATTGTTAACAAGGAAGATTGAAAATGAGATACATGAATGGATCTTTCAGAAAAGAGCACAAGAGAAAGGAATTGCATGGACAGCCATGAACAGATACCCTGGCGGAGGCCTTGTAATGGAGACAGAAATGATTGAGTAGTGTATCCTTCCCACTATGGAAGAAGTTTTTAAAAACTAAAATAAACAAACAGTTGGGCATGGAGTCACTTTTCCAGTTCAACTGTTTTTGCAAGTACAGCCACACAATCCCTGTCCATTGTCATGATATTCTACTTAATACAGTTTCTGACCGTGGGACACAACAAAAGAGTGTAACTAAAACGTTTAAGCTACGGAAACGGCTAATCTTGCCACATGCACCTATCATTTGAAACCAACGCAAACAACTGATATGACTGCACAGTCTACTGAAAACTCAACATTGGCAAAGAAACAATGTGTTATAAGGTTGAGGTTCTTCTTTGAAGTGTGCACGTGTGTGTGCATGTGCATGCACGTGCGTGCATGTGTGTGTGTGCATGAGTGTGCATGTGCATATGTGCATGCATGTGTGTGTGTGTTGGAAATATCAATCAATATGTGGTGTTTCCCTACCATCTGTCCTTTGTTAAGTGGTTGAAGAGAAAGTAACTTTTTTCATCATATTTTCTCCCCCTCCCCCCATTCTCACTGACTTGTATTTTGTGGGAAGAGTGATCCTCTCTAGTTAAAAGGAAAGAGGGTGGCAGCTGAAAAGAGAAAGGAGAAAAACCAGGGGATAGCTCTTGGTGATTCCACCGATGATAATGAAAACTAAGGGGGAAGCCTCGGTAACGCGATTCAAACCCCCAGGAATGGTGGACTGGATTCTATCATTCGCTGGAGGCTGGCTCAGGAGAAAGAGAATGTAAAATAATCAGGGAAAGAAAATAAGCTATGAATAAACTTAACCGGGAGGGAAAGACCTCTACAATAAAGACTTTAAAACACTGAAGAAAGAATCTGAGGAAGACAGAAGAGGAAAGACTTCACATAGTCTTTCTTTTGTAGTCTGCATTTTAGTACTCTGAAAATGACCACAGGGCTAACGGTGTTCCAGGGGCTCAGTGCAGACGTCATCAGAATTCCAATATGGTTTTCATAGAACTAGGAAAAAAAAACCCTGAAATTCATACGGAAGCACAAAAGATCCCCAAAAGCCAAAACAGTGCTATGCTGAAAGAGCAAAGTGGGGAACCGAACCTGGATCCTCTGAAAGAGCAGCCAGTGGTCTTAACTCCTGAGCCATCTCTCCAGCTTTCCCTGGCTTGAGTTCACATGGGGTTCAGGTAGATCTAGGTCTAATGTAGAGCCACTTGCTGCTTTGTTTACTCTAGACCCTAATTATCTGGGATTTGAGACTTCCAACACTGTAACTGAGACAAGATGGCTGCCACAGCCTAATGTGACTTGGGGGCAGATGAGTGTCAGGGCTTATTCCTATGCCCTGAAGTTTTCTAGTGACTGTGACCCAGTAAAGGATATTCAGTGGGACAAGGAAATGTTATTTCTTAATGTTGCATGGCCCCTCCATTCAGATCCATTCCACAGCACATCTAGTCTAGCATTCCAGGGGGATCCAAAGCGAGACAGAAAAGAACCGCCCTGCTCATCCGTGACTGCCTTAGCAGAATGTGAGGGTACTGTAAGTCATCTCCTTCAACATGGTTTCTGCTCGTTGGAAAGCACCGGTGCACTGCTGACTTCAGTTGCTGACAAGTTGGAAAGTTTGCAAGGATTTGGGTGAATATCGAAGGAGAAAGAATTTGACCAGCTTTACTGGAACACAGGAGAGCAGAGGGAATATGTAGGAGCGCAGAATTACCACACAGAAGACGTTAATCAGTAGAATTCCAGTTACCACCAAGTCGACATCAACAGGCTCCCCTAGAGGCAGCTTCATTTTACAAGTGATAATCAGTTAGTTACTTTCTATGGTGTGCCATCTAGTGTTCATGTTCATGTTCATGTACTTCTTGGCCCAGTTAGGTTTAATAGAAGGCAGAAAGCTTGTCCTCTCAGGGTGCCCCTCTAAACACCCTGTTGTTCCTACCTTCCAGGGTTTCTTGGTCTTGTATCTAACGCACCAGCCCAGCCTGGTGAATCACCCACACCCTAGTCCTCCAATGAAGTCTCACTATTCCCACGATGCCTAGCTCAGGTTGTGCAGCAGTCAGTCCCCCCACCCCACCCCACTCCTGTGCCTCCCAGTCCCCACACTCCCAGGTTTAGTTCAGTATTACAGCCTGTGCACCAGTTCAGGCAAAGCAAACCCAGCTATGCATCACAACTGTAAGCTCTCCTGGTTACCACTGAATTGGAATCACCCTGTCCCTCGAAACAAAAATCAACACTGAGTGTGTATAGGACCGACTTAACCACCTCTCCATAACAGAACTAAAAGCAGACAAGCTCCTTCTGTTTGCTTTGTCAAATTCCGATGTGTTAGTTTTTGTTTTATCTTTTATTTAATTATCATCTCACTTAAAATTACTTTAAATTTGTGTGTGTGCATGCTTGAGCATGTGAAAGCCTGCAGAGGTTGGAAGAGGGCGTTGGATCCTCTAGAACCAGAGTTTCAAGGCACTGGGTGCTGCCATTGTGCGAATGAGTTGAACCTGGGTCTTTTGCAAGATTGGTAAGCGCTCTTGATTGCTGAGCCATCTCTGCAGTTTCCATGCCCTTGGGGCTTGCTGGCCTGCAGGGTAATTTCATTTACAAATATTCTAGTTTATTTAAAACTACCCATGCTTCTGACCTGGCGTCCTTGTGCCTCTCACTCTTAAGGATGCATTATTCTCCCCGAGACTCATTAGTAGGCTTCTTTATCAGTGTCTCTTTCGGAAAGGGGTTGTTGTGGTATAGCTGCTTCCTCTGGGCATAGCATGACCAGCGTCTACACTGGTTATTACACTGGCCTCTGTAATGGTGGCAATAAAATAATCTAGGACAGAGATAGCTAGGTGTATGGTAATAGTAACAGGTCTGTGAACACTCTAGATGCAGAGGGGTGGGAAGTCACTGGACTCTCATGTGTCTTAGGTGGTACTAGAGCATACAGGAGGTGTGAGGCTGACTGAATGGGGTACCCCACAGACTCTGTTTCGGTAAGGTCGTCACCTCATAGTCACGTGTGATTTCTCCAGTCATGCAGATGCATCTCAGTTACCCATGCTCCTTTAACTTCATCCATATTCCTCCAACGACTCAATAAATAAACTTATTGGTCTGCCCCCTACCAAAAAGTAAAAGGGAAAGAAAGAAAATTCTCAATAAGTTTTGGAGAGGATGAAAGGGGGTGCTCACTCACTCACCACTGGTGAGATTGCAGACTGATACAGCCACTCTGGAAATCACTTCGCAAAGCTAAAAGTAGCTCCTCCGCATGGCCCAGCTGGACCACTCTTTGATGTCTATGCAAAGGTACCAGCATCCTCCTGCCAAGACACTTGCTCAGCATGTTCACGTTGCTTCATTCATAATAGGTAGGAAATGGCATCAGCCTAAATGTCCTTTAACTGACGCATGAATAATTAAAGTTCATGTTGCAACACAAGTGTGTCTGCACTCACACACATCAATACACCACACGCACACACATACACACACACACACACACCATACACATACATACACAATAAACGAATGAGTAAAATGTGCTTTAATTTTTCTCTCTGTTTTCATGTGACTGTTTTCTCTGTCTGGAGGTTAAACTGTGGCCCTTCTTTTCAGTTTCATTCAGATTGGCCACAGTTCAGAATTGTAACGCATTTTCTGGAGGGATGTAGTTCAATTGGTAACAAGGAGCCATTCCACCATATAAGGGGTGCATGACATTAACACAACTTATGCCTGTTGATATGACTGTGATAGTTTTATTTGCTCCATTGCAAAGTTACTTTTTCTTCCAGCTTCTATGATGATAGCTTTGGAAAGACGTCTCTTTATGCAAATGCAGTTAATGAGTGGAAAGTTTTTTCTCTGTCTCCTTGAGAACTGAGTGTCTACATGATTTATTTGAAGTTATTTTGCAATTATTTAGCTTTCCAGATCCACATGGATAATTATTTTATAGCTGGAGTTAGAATACATTTGCATTATCTTCTTATTCAAACTGTCCCATTGGAAGCTCTGTCTTTTAGCTTCTGTTTCAGAAACAATTTTATCAACTAGAGTCCAATCTCTTTTTTTTAAAGATTTATTTATTATTATATCTAAGTACACTGTAGCTGTTTTCAGACACATCAGAAGAGGGAGTCAGATCTCATTATGGATGGTTATGAGCCACCATGTGGTTGCTGGGATCTGAACTCAGGACCTTCACAAATGGAAGAGCAGTCAGTGCTCTTAACTGCTGAGCCATCTTTCCAGCCCCCGAGTCCAATCTTTGTGTACAGTTGTTTTTGTTTTTAGACTTACAGTCCTTTCCTTCCTAGAGATCCTTCCCTGAATTCCAAAGTTACACTAGTGCATTTTCTTCTCTTCCTTTCCAGTGAGGTAGTTCTATGCGCTTCTCGCCATCCACCTTTTAACATTTGGTCTTCTGTGAGATTTTGAAAAACAAAACCAAAAGCCCACAGGCATTGATTGCAGCCCCAGTTCATTCTGGGCTTTCAAATTCTGTGAGTTTAATGCGTGAATAATGACACAGAGCCACTGATACAGCATCATATGGGATAATCTCACATTGGAGATTCCTGTGCTGTGCTTGTTGCTATTCAGACATCCTGCCTTCAGGTCCCTCATGTCCCCTGGCCATCAGCTCATTGTCTTCATGGCTTTACTTTCCCCAGATGTCATGGAGATAACCCATGATAGTCGGTTCTATGCCTGAACTTGAGTGAGTTAAAGTGCAATCGGACAGAGGCTAAAACACTTTTTCTGAGTGTATCTGTGAGAGTGTTTGTGGAAGAGACTAGCATTTGAATCAGTAGATGGAGTTAAGATCTGCCTTGAGGTGGTGTGTGTGTGTGTGTGTGTGTGTGTGTGTGTGTTTCCATTCTTTTCACTACCCTTTATTGGTAAATGCTGGCTAATATGTATTCTTCTATACAATTTGGAGAATGATCTACCATAGGCATACTTCTGGTTTAGAATGGATAATTTCTTGAGTATATAAAAAGGCCCAGAGTAAGGCAATAAATATCAAGGGTGGATCAACAGCAAAACATCATCAAATTGAGGTCTCCAGACACCCAGCGGAGATCCACCAGGAAACCCTGGGAATGCCACCAGGTGGCATTCCTGATAAAGTCTTTGGAAGAGTTGAAGGTAGCCTCAAGTGAGACTTCCAAGTAAAAGAACAAATAGCAACATAGAGAGAGAACTTCTTCAAAGTCACAGCTTACAGATACACAGCAGAAATGGACTGGGGGATTTGAAGCAGGGGCTCTCAATTGTGCTGATCTGCACGAATGAGCTTCCTATGGCCGAACTTCCGGGTTCTCGTTCCCTCTGCAGACATTTTCATGTCAGAGGATAAATACTAGTGAGCTCTGTTGGAAAGAGCCTGCCTTTCAGCTGCTCTCAAGCCCACGCTTTGCTTCGGGTTGTTTTGCTAGACTTTCCCTCACTATCACAGGGAATGGGGACCATCCCCCAGAAGACACAATTCAAACAGTCCTGGAGAGGAGGGACCAACCCCACTTCCAAAGCCAGCTTCTTAGGGAGCTCAGATGGCGCAGGAGACTTCACCAGCATAATGTGCATTACCAGCATCTAGTTCTTGGCATATCTGGGAGAGGGGATTGAGGCTTTTTTTTTTAACTTTTAAATTTGTGAAATAAACATTTAAGGGTAGTTTTATCTCCTGCGTTAGACTATTAGGTGCCTCAAGGACAAGATAATTTTTTACTGCATCACATTCTTGTATCTTTTTTAAAAAAAACATGAACTCAAAGCTGAAAAGATGGCTCAGCAGTTAAGAGCACTTACCATTCTTTCAGAGGACCCAGGTTCAGTTGTGAGCACCCACATGGTGACTCACTCCTGCCTGTTATTCTAGTTCCAGGGAGTCCAAATGCCTCTTCGGGCCTCCGAGGGCATTAGGCACACACATAGTCCACAGACACACTTTCAGGCAAAACATCCACACACATAGAATAAGACAGAAACATTTTTTTTAAATGAACTAAACGTAATTAGCAATAAAAGCAAGATCTACATTTGGTAGGATGTCTTCAGCTCGCCTGGCTTCAGTCACATCCTAGGCACACTGGATACTGATCAAGGAGATTGGCTCTAAGGAATATACTACCCCTCCCCAATGGGCAAAGTCATGAATATTAAGCTTCCCTCGTGTATATCTATTTGACGTGTATGACTTCTTCATAAAAAAAATCATCTAAGGAGCTAGAGAAAGTACCCAAGGAGCTAAAGGGAACTGCAACCCCATAGGTGGAACAACATTATGAACTAACCAGTATCCCAGAGCTCTTGTCTCTAGCTGCATATGTATCAAAAGATGGCCTAGTCGGCCATCACTGGAAAGAGAGGCCCATTGGTCATGCAAACTTTATATGCGCCAGTACAGGGGAACGCCAGGGCCAAAAAGTGGGAGTGGGTGGGTAGGGGAGTGGGGGTGAGGGTATGGGGGACTTTTGGGATAGCATTGGAAATGTAAATGAGGAAAATACCTAATAAAAATATTAAAAAAGAAAAAAATCATCTATACCTCCAAAATAATTTCCACATTAATAATGCATACATAAAACATCACACCATGTAGGCAATACTTATCGAGTTACTTTTATTTAGACTAAGGAGAATTATAATTTCAAAGACAATTTATTCTGAAAGATTACACACTTGTGTAAGCTCTCCAGAGTTTTATTTTTGAGGAATTCCCTGGTATTTACTTGTGATTTCATAAACCCCAGGGCACAACCATAGTATGATTTATGGTTTCCAAGCTATCTTAATGTGCTTGATTTCCGGAGGAGTTTTAAATCTTGGGTCCCAGTTGTACTCTGGTGATAACACCCTAGCGGGTTTGTTGATAAAAAAATATTTATTTAGGTGGCTTTCAAATGTGCTAACAAGTTTATTTGTGTTGTCATCTGTAATTCCCTTTATATATTGTTCAATTAGATTTAAGACGTTTAGGGGTGTGCCGCCAACAATGGCCCTGTGGTAATAGAAATCTCCTTTTTCAAAGGGGATGAAAGCTGCAGATTTAGTTCTTCTCTCATAGGGGAAGTCTCTGGGCTTTTTAAAATACCACCATGCATGGAGTTGAGCTACAGATTTGCCCAAGGTTTCTACTCCAAAGTTGTTCTTGAAGGTCTGGTTCACAGCCATCATGAAGAGAAAGTTGACTTCATATTGTATACACTGTATGATTTTGCTATGCATGTTATTCATGTTTCTGAGATTACAGTCTTGACACATCTCTTCCTCAAATAGCCTCCATGTTTTAAGTGTCCGAAGAGGACCCAACTCAAAGTATGGTAGATTGTACGTGCTGTCAGCCAATATGTAGAAAATAACATTGTAGCCCACCATGAAGTACTTATCAGCAGACTTTATGAAGCGTCTCAGGGGCTCTTTTGAAAAGCTACAAAAACAAAAGATAAACAAACACTTCACTAATTCCCAGCAGGTGTGTGCCACTTAGCATGCCAATTAACATACAAGACATTGGTGTCTAAGAAGATAAAGATAGCCTGGCTGGGTCTGTACCTTCAGCTGTATTGGTTAGTAAAAGATAATCTGGTAAGCTTGGGGGCCTGAGAAAAGACATAAAGTTTGTTAGGAAGAAAAGGAAAGAGAGTTTAATGAACAGTAATGAAAATGTTTGCACAAGTTCTAACATTCAGCTATTGCTGGATAAAACAAAACAAAACAAAACTAAACTAAACTAAACTAAACTAAACTAAAACAAATGAACAACCGCTATCCATAGCTACACAGGGCAGAAAGAAGTAATGACAGACTCATTAGTAAGTAGTACTTTGGTTAGAGACAGTCCATGGCTGCGCATCCTTATTTCTACAAAATATAAGGGACAACTACCAGCAGTGCATACTTTCCAGTAGCGAAGACAGCCAAGCCTATGGTAATGTTCAGTCTCTTATAATATTGTTCTAGAACTTCTCTGTTGTAAGTTCCTTCCCATAAGACTGGAGCGAGCCAACCAGTTGTTGCTATAACATCAGGACGTTTTCTGTTGAGCAAAAAAACAAAAAACAAAAAAAAAAAACAAAAACCCAGCAGATTATCCTACTGTGACAGTATAGGTTATGCAAGTGATAATAGCTAGTAGCTGTAGAGTGCTTACTATGTTTTTAACTTCTACTTTTCCTTTCTTTTCCCCTGGAAAGATCTATAGTATCCCCTTTGTGGAACTGGGGCTATGGCTCACCCAGTTAAAGGTGCTTGCCACAAGAGTATGAGGACCCAAGTCTGGTTCCCTAGAACTCGTGTCAAAAATTCTAGGCATGGTGCACACCTAGAGGTGGAAATAGGAGGATCCCTAGGACTCACTGAATACCCAGCCTAGCCCTCAGTGAGAATCTGTCTCATAAATAGAATAAAAACAGACTGAAGGAGACAATTGGTATCAACCTCTGGCCTGCACACGCACATGCTCACACATGCATACACACACATGCACACATATGTACACACATGCATACACATGCACACATATGCACATGTGTACACACAGGCACACATGCACACACATACACACATGTACATACATGCACACACATGTACACTATATGCTATTCCATTTTTAACTTTTCCTTTATGCTTTAAGCACATAGGTGCAATGCAGGAGAAAATAAGACTTCTAAGACAAATAGAAAGTACTAGACTTGTTTCTGATGAATAACCCTGTGGCAGTGTTAGTAGCAATAAATAATCTGACTGAAGTCAAGACATTAAATCAAGCACATTAAGATACACATCTTAGAAGGAGTTGAATATAAAATGAGGTTGTAGATTTTAGTACAAATCTATAGCTACACAAAGACACAATTTGGTAATCCTTACCAGTGTATTAATAATAGTGATAAAAATCACATAGTGTCTTAGTCAGGGTTTCTATTCCTGCACAAGCATCATGGCCAAGAAGCAAGTTGGGGAGGAAAGGGTTTATTAGGCTTACACTTCCACATTGCTGTTGATCACCAAAGGATGCAGGACTGGAACTCAAGCAGGTCAGAAAGCAGGAGCTGATGCAGAGGCCATGGAGGGATGTTCTTTACTGGCTTGCTTCCCCTGGCTTGCTCAGCCTGCTCTCTTATAGAACTCAAGACTACCAGCCCAGAGATGGTCCCACCCACAAGGGGCCTTTCCCCCTTGATCACTAATTGAGAAAATACCTTACAGTTGGATCTCATGGAGGCATTTCCTCAACTGAAGCTCCTTTCTCTGTGATAACTCCAGTTGTTTCAAGTTGACACAAAACTAGCCAGTACACATAGTAACAAATTCTTTAAAAGTGTACCATTACTATTTTAAGGATTCTTTAACTCATATATTTATTTTAAGCCTCCCTGTACTGAAAATGTATAAGCATACACTTATATTTCACAAATTTTAAACTACACTTTAAGACAGACTTACTGGGGTAATGGATGTGGCTCAGTTGGTAGAGTACTTACCTAGCATGGTCTTATGTTAGATCTCCACTTGAGAGATGGAGGCAAAGGGTTCAGGGGTTCAGAGTCATCCTTAGCTACATAGTGAGTTCAAGGCTAGTGTGGACTACATGAGATCTTGTCAAAAACCAAAGCAAAACAAACCAAAAACCTGTCACTATTTTGTCACAGTGATGAGACATAAATTAAATTTGCTATATACTCAAAGAAAATCTGTATTGAACATGAATTACACAGTGCCCATTGTGGTTTTGGTTTTTTATATTTTGTTTTGTTTTGTGGTTTGGTAGTACTGGTGTTTAAACCCAGGTCTTCATATATCCTAGCTAAGTGTTCTACCATTGAGCTACTCTGCCCCAAATCTATATGAGACAGTGAAACAATTTCAAGATTACTGATTTTCTCAATAAATTAGGCTAATATTTTTTTTTTGCCAGAATGAAAGAAAAAATATTTTAAAGATCCATGTTAAGAAATTGGTGGGAGTGTGTTACATGTAGCTTCTGCTACCCTGCCTAAGCTCCAGGAACAGACCACGTTACCAGCCCCCACCCAGAGAATATTGGCTCTGAGGATGAAAACACAGACATACACAGTTGTTCAAATGCTAGCAGGGTCCATTCCCAGAGCTTAGGTGGTTTAGCAAAGCTGCATGCAACAGATGGCACCCAAAGTGGAGCAAGAATCCACTATTAATTTAGGAATTCTCAGATGGAAAAAACACACACACACACACACACACACAGTGATATAAGTCTAGAAAGAGAGAATTGGTTTCTCTGTGAGCTTAGCAGAGTTAGTCACACGGTGGCTCCAGCACACAGGAAACTTGAACAAAGGAACACAGAGAGATCCTCAGCTCATAGATGCTGGGAACCTCTGCTGTGACGAGACAGATGCAAGGAGAGGGAGAGGGAGGAGAGGAAGGGAGAAGGAGAGAGGGAGGGGGAGGGGGGTAGAGAGGGAGGGGAGAAGGAGAGGAGGGGGAGAGGAGAGGAGAGATGAGGAGAGGAGAGATGAGGAGAGGAGGGATGAGGAGAGGAGAGGAGGGGAGGGGAAGAGAAGGAGAAGGAGAAGGAGAAGGAGAAGGAGAAGGAGAAGGAGAAGGAGAAGGAGAAGGAGAAGGAGAAGGAGAGGAGGAGAGGAGGAGAGAAGGAGAGGAGAGATGGAGAGAAGGAGAGAGGAGAGATGGAGAGAAGGAGAGAGGAGAGAGGAGAGGAGAGAGGAGAGGAGGAGAGGATTTTCCTATGCCTCTGAGGGAGAAAAGGTGACTAGCCATGTGAGATCTTAGATGGAGTGGCCACACACCTGCTCCTACATACAGGTGGGTAGTCGGGATGTTTAGCTGGGACTAGATGTAACTGAGCAACTAAAGTTGAGGGCAGATTTAGGATGCTGAGCAAAGAATATTTATAAGGGCATGTTTCTCCAGGTGGGAGATAAGTAGCATCCAGCAATTGTGCCAAAAAGCAAGTTGAATTTGAACACCCGTGTGTGTGTCTGTGTTTTCATCCAAGGATCCAATATTCTCTAGGTAGGTGCTGCTAACATGGTCCTTTCCGGGAGCTTTGGCAGGGTAACACAGCTACATGCAACAGGTATGGGAGACAGCTCAGTGAGAAAGTTCTTCCTATACAAGCACAAGGAATTCAACCCCCAACACCCAAGTGGTGACTTCATGGTGATGCGTTTGCAGAGGACCCTGGGTAAGTTCTCAGCACCCATATATAATGGCTCTCAACCTCTTGTAGCTCCAATTCCAGGAGATCACCATCTACTGACTTTTGTGGGTTCCTACACACACAAACTCATGCATACAAGCTCATGCAGTGTGTGTGTGTGTGTGTGTGTGTGTGTGTGTGTGTGTGTGTGTGTGTGTGTATTTTAAATGGGGCGTTTTGGTGCATGCCTGTAATTCCAGCAGTGGAAGGGGGAGACAGGAGCACCCTAGGGGTGTAGGGAGTAGCCAGCCTAGACAGGTATTGAACATGACTTAAAATATAAGGTGGAAAGTGATACAGGAAGATATCCAGTGCCACTGGCCCACATACACACGCATACTCATGAGCACGCATACACACTCACAATAAACAAATTTAGGGGCTGAAGACATGGATTAGTGGTTAAGAGTGTACTGCTCCTGCAGAAGACTTAAATTTGATTATCAGAACCCATATGGACTTGCTAAGAGCAGCCTGCAGCTCCAGCTGCAGAGAGCCCAGCAGCCCTTCTACTCTTCTGCAGGCATGTACACTTATGTGCGCACACACACACAATTAAAACTAAAGTGTTAACGTTTTAAAATACAACATTGTTTAACAGAAGATTAAACAGAAGATGAAGAGGTAAATCTTTAGAGTCCTTAACTATGAAACCCTTCCTCTGAGAGAGAAATGCTGGTCAGAGGACACGCCATACAAAGGAGGCTCAGTATGCTAGTGAGCAACAGGAGCAGTCCTCTAGATGCCATCATCACAGCTTTGCCTCTCAAACCTGGTTCTGCCTTAGTGAGTCTGTGCAGAGTGGCCCCCAGCACAGGAATGGAGATTATATGTGGCTAAACAATGTGTCCATCACTTAGATGGAGCTAGGCAGGCAGTGAGTGTCCAGTGTCATACACACTGCCTAGCTGAGGAGTCAGTGAATTTTATGATGAAGTGTGTCACAGTTGGCTTATTTCCAGCACAGCCTCTGTCCTTACTATGCATCTGTCTGTCCAGAAGCAGCCAGCCTACCAGAAAGTGGGAGAGTCAACAGAAGTCTCCATTTCAGTGCAAATTGAGAGCTTGATTCTCTGCAAGGTTGAGGTCCTGTCAATGATTTTTTTTTCCTGGTTACATGTTTTTCAAAGTTGAAATGCATAGTCCATAAGGGTAGGTGGATGTGAGAAAGTGTCTGCTCTTGATTACATGAGATAATTAATTTATAGTGTTTGATTTATGACTGCAGATTCCATGGGTTGGGTGATACTACTTCACAAGAGAGGAATCCCTTCCTCAGGAAATAAAGTCATGGTCCATAAAACCACTTGCAGGTCATTGGAGTTTTCTTAACTGTTGAATTAAAAGGTAAAAATATCATTAATATACTGGCTTGGAAAATGATTCTCATTACCAAGGAGATACAAGTTGCTACTGCAAAAAAAATGACAGCAAAGAGAACTGCCTTCCAAAGAACTCTCTGGGATGCTCTCCACTAAGCTCATGTCCAGGACTAATGGTCCTTGGGAAATTGTGGTGCCTCAACAGGACTGCACCCCTGAGGGACTTGGGGTCGTCAATGGAGGTGATCAGAACAGAGGCCAAGAGTGTATTAGCAGTGGATAAGGGAGCCATGGATCTGATTATCATCTACTTCCACTTAGTATCCATCTCTGCAGCAGCTGTTGCAATAGGACTGTAACAATGATTTATTGTGTACGTTACTTTATTTTCTCCTCTTTTGCTGCTACTTTGTAGGGTGAGTGTTGGGCATGGCTAATGTCATCCTGTGATGATACTGTGATGGCACTGATGGATGGCTTCTCTTTCACAGCCCTGGCAATCCCTGATCTCCTATAAACCATGCGTCACTTGCTCTTCTAGGCCTAGGCATGCTCACAGCCAAGAATGAAATATTTAATATTATAAAACTAACATCAAGAAAGTATGTAAAATAAGTAAAACATTACTAATATTTACCCATTATAGATTGGAAAATAAATAGTAATTGAATAGCCTAAATCAAAGATTAAATTTTGTGTCATTTATCTATTTATTTGTTTGTTTGTCTGTCTGTCTGACTATTTATTTATTTATTTATATTTTTAATGTTTTTATATATGTGAATACTCTGTTGCTGTCTTCAGACACACCCTCTGAAGAGGGCATCAGATCCCACTACAGATGGTTGTGAGCCACCATGTGGTTGCTGGGAATTGAACTCAAGACCACTGGAAGAGCAGCCAGTGCTCTTAACTGCTGATCCATCTCTTCAGCCCCTAGTTATTTATTTTAAAGGCTTACTTATTTTCATTTTCTAAGTGTGTTTTGTCTGCATGTATGCATGTTTACCACCTGTATGCCTGTACCCAATGAGCCCAAAAGACAGCATGGGATCCCCTAGAACTGGAGTTATATATGACTATGAGCGGCCACGCAGGTGCTGGGAATCAATCCTGGGTCCTCTGTAAGAGCAACGTGCACCATTAACTTCTGAGCCATCTCTACAGTTCCTATTTGTTTGTATTTACTCTTACTTCTGTACGTGTGTGTGCTGTATATGTTTATGTGCACGTTTACATATATGTGGGTGTATGTCGGTGCATGTGCATGTAGAGGCTAGATGTTGGCATGGGGTATCTTCCGTACTTGCCCTGCAGCTTATGTATTGAGGCTGTCTCTCACTTGAATTCAGAGCTTACCATTGAGGCCAGCTAGCCAGTTTGCTCCAGGGATCCTCTGTCTCCACGCTTCGAGCACAGGGGGAACAGACTGGTTACCACGTATACCCAGCATTTCTGTGAATGCTGCGGGTCCAAACTCTGGTCCTCATGCATATGAAGCATTCATTTTACCACACAGAGCCAACTTCCCAGACCTTAAAACCTGAAGTCTCCATGCTAGAAATCCATACTCTCACATGGTATGTGCACACACACACACACACACACACACACACACACACACACTTATATTTATTGGAATATAATAAACCCTAAATTACAACTATCAGACAATGTCAAGGAAATCACTATAAATGTTTTATAAGCATGTTTATCCTGTACAAACATAAAACCGATTTATATACAACCATTACAGAATAATCATTTCCTTCGAGTGTCAATGGCAAATGAGCATAGCAAGAAGAATTGACACCAGCAAAACATAATATATACATCTGTAGAAATGTCACAGTGAAACATTCATTTGTATAATTAATATTCAAATTATAGTGATCATAAATTAAAATTTAGAGGAGTCAATATTGGCATTTTTAGATTTTACTTAAAGACATTTTCTCCCTATTAATACCAGGAATGTTAAACCAGATTGAATATGACAGCTTTCTTAATATACCCCTTAACTGCATGATTCTTGAAAAATAGACCATAAACATATGAAAAAAACCCTTAAAAGTAAAAAATAAAAAGTCTTAGAAAAAAGCTGGTTCTAGGTATCTGGAGTACCTACACTTGGATAACAGAATAACATTCTCTTTAAATTGAGTTACATTGTTATTTTGTTCTTACTTTGGATCAAACCAGGTGGAGAGATGAGGTTCTTCTAAGTGATCTTTCCTAGGAACAAAGAGAAGACTCACCTCAGGGGTCATCCACTCAATAGATTGCTGAATGTATGATACCATGGGCATAGTTTGATGCAAAGAAACAGAAATAGGAAATCTTATCAATAGTATTGAATGGGGATAGAAATAACTCAGTGGGTGGGTTCAACAGTGGTAGGGGGAATAGATATAACTCAGATCACTTAAGTAATTAAAAAAAAAAACCTGTTAGCTAAAATGAAATTTCTGGTTTCTTTGGAGACTCAGTTGTGTCATGTGATATTTTTCTGGAAACTGTCTTATAAGAGGATGTTTTTGCTGAAGCAGACATGGGAGGACGTTTTGTTGAAAACAGACACGTGGTGTTTTTCTGGAAAGTGCCTGGAAAGGGGGCATGTGATGTTTTGCTAGAGTGGACACTTGAGAGAACACAGGATGTTTGGAAAGGGTATAAATGTAACTTATCAGACAGTTGGGCAATGCTGAGTGGTATTGGTTCGCCTTGCCACTCTTTGCTGATCAACGTTTGTCATTACCTCACAGAGAGAAAAGCACCAAAGAGCTTCTGGTGGTGTTCTGGAGGCTCCTTGATGCTTCCAAGGATTTGAGCTGATTGACAGATGTTTCTTCTGGATAGAACTGCCATTGCTGACTCGAGAATGATGTTTGCCCGTGGATCGAGCTACTGTGTGTAAACTGAGCTGCTGATATCCTGACAACAAAGTTTGGATGCAACCCAAAGAACTATTTCTAGCCAAGTCTACATCCTCCTTTGCCCTATTAACCTTTCCTTTCCACTCCCTCTGGTCGGTGGTGGGCTAGAAGGAAGGTTAAAGCATTTGAGTACCCTCCTTAGACTAGGTTTTGAAATATATAACTCTACACTAAAATCTGTCTGACAAATTCTGCTGTGTTCATATATGAAATACTACATATCAGTAACATGGTCTAGAATGTTAGTAAACACAATGTACTTGGCTGTCAAGGGCATCTTGCTGTACGACAACACCTCTTATCAGTAGGTTATGTATTTTATGACCCTGTTTAGAAAAGTCTCAAGATGACAAGATGATGGAGATAGAAAAATGCCTAGAAGTGGTTCCCAGGATGAAGTGAGGGGTACAACAGGAAGCATCACATGGCACCAAACAGGATAGTTTGGGCTGTAATGGAAAAGTAGTATATCTTGATTGGTGCTGTGGTTGTAGTAGTATTGACATGTGATAAAAAGGTAAAATTATACAGGCACCTTGTCTCAGTGTCAGGTCCCTGACTTTGAGTTCCGTCGTGGGAGCTGTAACATTAGGGAGCATCGGGTGAAATGTCAGGCGAAAGGTGCAGGCAACTTCCTGTGAGTGGTTATTATTTTGAAATAAAGTGGAAGGTAAAAAGAAAATAAAGTGGAAGGTAAAAAAGAGTGCATCTCTTAATTTTCAGAAGTATCTCTAGCCAAAGATATTTCACTGTATGGTTCCCCCGGTTCTCTTTCTACATCCACATTATCTGTGCCTAAATTCATTAAACTGTGTACTGACAGACAGAGACGTTTGCTTTTGTTTATGGGGGTTTGTTTTGTTTTGTTTTACATCAAGTTAACTGTCTATATTTTTGAGCAACATTGTCTTGAGATTTTTTTCTTTTATTTAAAATAGATTTTTTAGGCTGGTTGTGGTGGTGCACATCTTTAATCCTAGCACTTAGGAAGCAGATACAGGTGGATCTCTGAGTTCAAGGCTGTCCTGCTCTACAGAGTGAGTTCCAGGACAGCCAAGGCTACACAGAGAAACCCTGCCTAGAAAACCCCAAACCAAACAAACACAGCCTGCCCTGCCCACCCCCAAATAGATTTTTTTCCCTCAACAATATATTCTGACTACAGTTTCCTCTCCCCTAACTCCTCTGAGTTCCTCCCACCTCCCCTCCCATCTAGATCCACACCCTTTCTGTCTCTGGTTAGAAAACAGGTAGGCATGTAAAGAATAATAGTAAGATCAAACAAACAAACAAACAAACAAACATCCAAATCAGACTAGGACAAAGCAAGCAAACAGAAGAAAAAGAGTGAAAGAAAAGGCAGAAGAAACATGTATAAACAGGGAGACATGTTTACATACATAGGAATCTCATGAAAACACAAAGCTGGAAGCCGCGATACGTATGCAAAGAATCTGTAAAGTGAAAAGATGAGGTCATCGTCTTGTGTGTGGAAACCAGGCTGCTCTCAGGGAGGGAGCTATCCATCTAGAGAAACCCAAGCAATCACTGTCCCGAACGGGGATGCTTGCATTGACGTCAATGGCCAAAGCACACTTCTGTGTACAGCATCTCTACTAGAAACCCATTTGCTGCAGGCACTTTTCCCTCCACACTTCTTAGGACGGTCACAGACGGACTCTTACCAGCAGGCATACATCTTCTGTAGGTGATCCTTTGTTCTTTAAGGGAAAAAAAAAGTCAATTTAGCTATAAATTTGAAAAAAAAAGTCTATTAGTAGTAATAATAGCAAACAAAACACAACACAAGAACCAAAACTCTACAGTTGAACTTCTTCTTCCATCTGTTTGTACGCACTAAGCACTCTGACCGGTTTAAGATTGCAGCAATGAAATACAGGACAAATTAGGCCTGCTAGTAGCTTATGGGACATGTATTAAGACTATAATGCCAGGCTGTGAATTTCCTTCATTAAAACACAATAACGCTGGAGGGCAAATAAATGTAGCCTAGGATACCAAGGAATAGGGGTAACCTTAAAGACATTATGTGACCCAACTCAGCTAGCTATCTTTCAAACATCGGTCGGTACCATTGGTACAAGGAAGGCAATGGTGAGTAGGGCACAGAGGAGCTGAGAATTTAAATGTTTCTGTATGGGGACATTAGCATGTTAATGGTTTTTTGGTTTTGTTTTTCCTTTAGAAAGTTGCTATTTTAGCCTCATTAACAATGATCAGAACTTTGATGTTAAAAGGGTTTTTTTTCCCTTAAAAAAAAAAAACAAACAAAAACCCTAAACTAGCAGCCCATTGTCTTGAAGATGTTTTTGTTTAATACATTGAAGACAGACTCAGCAGAGAAGCACAAAGATAGAACTGAATTTCAAGCTAATGTAAATGTTAGCTTTGCTTTTTTTGAGACAGTGTTTTTCTGTGTAGCCAGTCTTGGAATTCACTCTGTAGACCAGGCTGGCCTCAAACTCAGAGATCTGCCTGCCTCTGCTCCTGAGTGCTGGCTGGGAATAAAGGCGGGCTCAGAAAACATTGTTATAAGTGAGTGCCTTAAGAGTAAAATAGGAAGCTGGAAAGCTCGCTCAGCAGCTAGGAACACCAGCTGCTCTTGTGGAGGGCCTGGATTTGGGCTCCCAGCAACCACATGGGGCTCACAAACCTCTGTAAGGGGATCCAGCTCCTACTTCTAGCCTCTCCTATCACTGCATGCACACGGCACATAAACATACATGCAGGCACTCACACATGAAGCAGAATAAAAAAAAATGAAGATTAAAATCAGAGAGGAGCTCCCTCCGGCCCTTTCATTTTCTTGTCTTCTTAGCATCATTACACAGCACTCTGACAGCACAGGAAACAGGCTGTTTCTTTCCACCTAGAATGCAAAGCTCCCTAAGACAAGAGTCACTGTGTGGCTCGGCACCAGCTGGCACGAGGCTTACCTAGAACCAAGAATTTGATCAGTACTTCTTGACAGTTGAAAAAAAGTGAAAGCGCTGAGGTATATGTTCACCATTGCCATTGGAGAGTGCTTTGATGCCTTTGTGGAAAAGCCCAGCATTTTAGGTCAGCTGTGTCAATCAGCGACTGTGATACCTCAGGGTTACATAGTTACCTGGAGTAGGAGAAGCGTTGAGTTAGTGCCAGCAATACAGCAAACAGCATTAGCAACAGTGCTTCTTTTTTATACTGCATTCCTTCCTAGAGAGAGGGAGTGGAGGAGAGAGGGAGGGAGGAAAAATTTCGGTTAAAGGTTAAAAATACTTTCTTAGGTGTCTTCAATGAATCTGTAGAAATTGGGCCACCAACTTCAGTGTCTGATTTCAGATTACCCTACAGTCAAACAAAGTGTATCACAAAGATAGTAAAGCCAGTCATTGACTTAAAGACCTCAGAACTGATAGCCTCAAAATATATACACTGTCTCATAGGTATACAAAGGCATTACCCACTAATGCACTGAGATACAGGGGCAATAGTAGATATCAGCACACAAACTGGGTTTTGGCAGGCATCAATCAAAAGCAGGTCTTGCCTTGCCTTTGGGTACAGGAGGGACACAGAGGTTTACTTTTTCCTGAACATATATTTAATGATGAAGAAGTTTTAGGTGTGTACCTATTAATGCAGCAGCCACCAGCCACATGAGTTGTGAACATATGAACCATTCATACTCCAAAAAGTGGAGTTTGAAAACAGAGATTTCAAGGAAGAATATGCAGGGCATGGGGGAGAAGGGGGAGGAGAAAGGGGAGAAAGGGGAGGAGGGGGAGGAGGGGGAGGAGGGGAAGGAGGAGAATATGAGTCCAAGGCTAGTCTAGTGTATATGAGCTCCAGGAGAGCCAGGACTATATAGAGAAACAGAGAATTTTAAGGTTTTTGATTTTTTTTTTTTATTTAATCAATTGAAATTTTGGAAACATGAGTAAAAGAAAATATTTGAGTAAAGTTTCATCCATTTCTTTTTGCCTCTTTCTAATGTATCCCCTCGAATATTTAAGGTAACAAATACAGCTTACATTTCTACTGGAAAATTCTGCAAATAATACCATACCGGGTTGTAGTTGGACACAACCTCTATGTCCCAAGAGCAATGTGAAATGTTCACTATTTAAATTCAAGATCCTTTGGAACAAAGTTTGAGTGAAGTAAGACTGTGGCTTATTTAGCCAGGCTGTTTCCTGTCCATGTGACCTTAATGACATTATTCTTAAAAGCCAAGAACACCTTGATATATCATTCATTGTTTTGAATAATATAGTTTTTATGTCAAAGTTTGGGATTGATAACTATGATTTTTATCATAATAATCCAAAAGTTTATACATCTCTTTCTTTTTTTGTTTTGTTTGTTTGTTTGTTTGTTTTGTTTTGTTTTGTTTTTCGAGACAGGGTCTCTCTGTTTAGCCCTGGCTGTCCTGGAACTCACTTTGTAGACCAGGCTGGCCTCGAACTCAGAAATCCACCTGCCTCTGTCTCCCGAGTGCTGGGATTAAAGGCGTGTGCGACCACGCCCAGCTACATCTCTTTCTTATGAGTCACTTTACCTTTAGTTTTGATAATGTAAAGAGGAATGGCAGGAAAAAAAATACCAGCTCAGGTATTGTGTGGTATCCTTCTGTTGCCGGAGTTTTCTCTCATGGTGACGTCACTGAATTCTTTTGATAATGGGAACCTTAGAAGCTGCTGCCACAGTGACCCCAGAGGTAACACCTTGTTCTATAGCTGCCAAAAATAGAATTTTGTCTAATCTGAAAACCTTTACAAAGTTTTTTAAAACTGATTTGAGTTTCCTTTGTTTATCTTTTTTCCATAATATTTTTATTATTTGGGAATTTCACACCATGCATCCCTTCACACTTATTTTCCAGTCCTTCCAGGTCCACCCTCTTCTCTTGTGACCTCCCCACCAAAAGGAAGGAGGAGGAGGTAGGGGAGGAAGAGGAGGAGAAGGAGGAGGAGGAGGAGGAGAAGGAGGAGGAGGAGGAGGAGAAGGCCACAAGTCCAATCTGTATGGCTTATACCTCACTGGAGTGTGGCTAAACTCCCAGTAGCCAGCCCCTTTAAAAAACTTAATCCTCCCACAACCCACGCCAGAAGCCCTTGTGGGGAGCTACACATCAGCATCCTTGTACAGTTTTTAATAGTTCTTTGGTGGTTTCTTATTAGTTTTTTCAGGGGTGGGTGGGGTGGGGGTGAGGGCTGTCACTGAAGCCTTCTATGTCCCTCTTTCTCAACTGTGAGTCTGAAGTCATTAATGCCACTGCAAAAGTATCTTCCTTGCCCTTTACAGTCACTGGGAGATCAGACAATGACATCCACATGGCATTAGCACATGCCAGGGACCTCAGCACATGCATGGCCTGCAGTGGCAGTACTGACCATGATTATCAACACATCTGCCACATCACAGGTCACAGATGCCATCGTAGCCCTTGGTGGCAGCACAGACTGAGGACATCAATATGACCTGGAGTAGCAACTTCAGCCAAGGATACCAATATGGTCCCAGTCAGCAGCCAGGCCCCCAGACATCAACATACCCCCCCCCCATACACACACCCACATTGCAGCTCAAACCACAGATGTCTGCACAGCCTTTGGCAGTGAGTGGCACAAGCCACAAATATCAACATAGTCCCTGGCTGCAGAAGGATCACAGATCCAGACATAGCCCTTGCCACAGCATGAACCACGGACCAGGGACATCAACAGGGCTTCAGGTGGCAGCTCTGACCACTCTCATCAACAGTCCCTTGGTGAAAACGTGGGCCACAGACATCAATGTAGCTTCGTGTGGCAGCATAGACCACAGACATCCACGTGGCTCTCCGTGGTGACACAGTTTCCTCTCACACTTGTCATTGCCAGTCTCTAGTTCTGTCTCTCATCGGTCTGGTTCAAGGGTTCTGTTTTCCGGATGATTGCCCAGACTCGTGTTGGATATCTTGCTGTTGCCCGGAGTCAGGGCGCTCTTTCAGGTAGGCAGAGCGAGTTCCATCCAGCTGGTGCATACCTTTCTGCCCTTGATGTTGGCCTCCCTTAGGCTCACTGGGCTCTTCCTTTGTGCCTGTAGCCTGCCCACAGCCTACCCTCACCCCACCCCATCCCCCATGTGAAGCCTGCAGCCGCAGAAGCTCCAAGATGCGGGCCAGCCAGCAGACCTACTAGAAATGGCCCCTATTCAGTGATGACATCTGGTTCCCCAGCCCATAGGTGGAGTAGATGTTGGGAAGGACAAACTCAAAGCATTGGTTCTGGGCCTGAATAACAGCAGGGATGGTTAGCCTGAACGGGGCTTCTCCCGGCTCCGTTATTTATTTATAGAAATGTATCTTGAATGATGTATGTGTATGGATGACAGAGAAAAATTACAGCTGTTCCCCATGCTTTTTAGACACTGTTATCCCAGGCAGAGCTGGCCCCACATCATTCCTTTTTAAGATGTTTTCATGGTGCTTATTTTCACGATTATAGAAATAACACATTTTCAGATTATTAAAAGATGATCACTGTGATAACACGATTACACTGAGACAGCCACACATAATTTGAGATTGCAAGTACCTTTATTTCCCTCTCACCTCTAAAACTAATTTTGTTTTTGTTATTAAAAGAGATACAAACATATGTATAGATTGGAACATATGATAAAACATTCCAATACCAAAAGGGAGATTTCAGGCACAGTGGGTGTTCCTTTGCCTAGCACCTGATTCTTGTCATTATTCCCCACCCCATTACAGGCTTCATGGATTTTATTCTGTATTTTCTCTTTGTTCATACAGGCACGTATATTTTAAACACATGGCTTTTTTTGGAGGCCCACAAATGTCAGTATATTAGACAGACTCTTGCCAGTTCTGCTCTTTCACCCAGGATAGTTTGAAAACCACCCCATGGTACTGAATATAGATGCATCTCACAGCTTTTTATAAGTGAGCTGTATTTCATTCACAAATATAATTATGCATCTCTTTTTCTATTGCCAGGCATTCTGTCTGTGCCCTGCTGGCTCTAAGAAATGCCATGCTGGAGTAAATGTTCTCTGTGCCTAAGCCACTTCCTTCCTAGAGATTGTTATTTTTATTCTTTAAAGATTTATTTATTTGTGTTTGTGAGTGCACTGTTGCTCCCTTCAGACACACCAGGAGAGAGCATCAGATCCCATTACAGATGGTTGTAAGTCACCATGAGGTTGTTGGGAATTGAACTCAGGACAGTTTATATGCAAGATAAATTCCTAGAAGTAGAATTTCTTAGTCAAAGGTAAAAGTTTAAGTAAATATATTGTGGAATTGTTTTTATATTAATCATATTCATCAACTCACTGTGAATGAGTTGATTCTCGTTTATTACTCTGATGGAGAGCATCACTCCACGTTTTGACGTCCCTGTGTCCAGAGGACTCCCGTGGATGCCAAACTAGATCTGTGGATGCTCCACCATTCTCAAAATGGAGTTCTGTTTGCTTATAACTGAGGCAAGCCATCTGTCTTAGCCACTGCTCTATTGCTGTGGGGAGCCATTATGACCACAGCAGCACTTACAAAACAGAGCATCTAATTGGGGTTGGCTTACAATTTCAGAGGGTTAGTCCATTATCATCAAGGCAGGAAACAAAGGCAACACACAGGCAGACATGATGCTGAAGGAGCTGAGAGTTGTGCATCTGGACCTACAGTCAGCAGGAACATTGACTCTGGGCTTGGAATGGGCTTTTTTTGGCCCACCCTTAGTGACACACTTCCTTCAGCAAGGTTACACCTTCTAATCCTTTCAAATAGTGCCACTCCCTGGTGATTAAGCATTCAAATGTGTGAGTCTAGGGGCCCATTCTTATTCAGACCACCACATTCCATTCCCTGGACAGCCATATCCTTATGTGGAGATGCATTCAGTACAATTTCAGAAGTCCCCATAGTCCCTAACTGTCTCAACACTATTTAAAAGTCCAATGTTCAAAGTCTTCTCTGAGACACATGGCAATCTCTTAAATGTAACTCCCTATAAGCAGATCACTTACTTCCAACATACAATGCATGGAATATACATTACCAATCCAAAAGCAGGGACCAGGGAGCAAGGTGAAGATATACTGGACCAAGACCAAAAACCAAACTCTGCACCACCATGTCTGATGGCAAAGCACTCCTCAAACCTCCAACTTCCTTCTGCTTTGTTGACTGCAACACACTTCTCTCTCCTCTGTAGCTCTCCTTGGCAGGTATCCCATGACTCTGGCATCTCTAACATTTTGGGGTCTCCAATGAAATCTAGGCTTCACCTTCACAGCTTCACATGTTCATATACTGGTTTTTATACAATGTCCACTAGCTATCATGCACCTTTCTGGGGTTTGCTTTGTTTGCTTGTGTTTGTTTGTTTTGAGACTGGCCTTCACACAGTGACTTGGGCTAGCCTTGAACTGAAGGAAATCCTCTCCTCAAGTTCTGATATGACAGGGTATGAGCCACCGTGCTTGGAGTGCTGGCTGGTTTTGTGTCAACTTTACATAAGCTTGTTAAGGTTAGGATGTGAGTGTGCTTCATCTGGAAAGACGGAACATCAACTGGGAACATGCTCCAACCGAACTGACTCATGAGCAAGCCTGTGGGGCAGTCTTTTGATGTATGGTTGATATGGAAGGGCCCAGCACACTGTGGGAGGTTTCCCTGGGTTAGTGGTCTTGGGGGGGGGGGTGTAAGAAAGCAGGGTGAGCAGTCCACAGACAGCAAGCTAGTACACAGTCCTCCTCCTTGCCTGTGCTTCAGCTCCTGCCTCCATCTTGAGCTCATGCTATGACTTCCCTCAGTGATGGACTGTGCTGTGGAACTCTAAGCTGAGCCAAACCCTCTCCTCCCTGAGCTGATTTTGGTCATGCTGCTTATCACAGCGATAGAAACCCTATGTAATGGCTAAGACACCACAAGTCAGTGTCTCAGCTTCACTAAGGATCTAGTTAATGTGCTCCAGCAGCGGTGTGCATCTGTGCTGCAAGTGGCTGTATCTGTCATGGGAGTCACTGGTCATGCTAGCAGCAAGCACAGGTCGATGACCAGTGGATGGTCAACAACAGCTCTCTGGACAAAACTGGTCTGAGAGTCTGATAGTTATGGTGCCACACAGGGTTAGGATGTGAGTGTGCATCAGCGGCTACCTCCTGTGAGATTCTCTAGTGTTCTTCCGCCTCCTCTATGCCGACTAGAAGGATTCTCAGGGGTACACTCTCTATTGTTCCTGATCAGCACCTAACCCTACAGCACAGATTGCAGGTCCTTAACTAACTCTGGCCCTGTAGGAGGACTGAAAATTTTCTCCTGACTGTGCTAGACTATTGATACTCAATAATTAAATCCTTTCAAATTTACCTGTTCGTAAATTATTCTGTTTAAGTGAATCAAAACATTTTGGTGCCCTGACAGATTGAGGCTTTGGTGCCAGAAGGGGAATTATAGGTGACATGGAGATCAAATTGCTTGTCGGGTCTTGTTTACATCTAGATGTAACTAAAATATAGAAACAATGTGTTAGCATTCGGAAACAGGTATCTACCACCCAGTAGAATGCAGCAGAAAACAGCTGATTGCATTATTCTTAAGAAGATAGATGTGGTGGCTCATACCTGTAACCCCAGCACTTGTAAAGCTGAGGCAGGAGGATTGCCTCAGTAATTTAAGACAAGCCTGGGCAACAAAAATGAGTTGCAGGCTAGACTGGCTACAGAGTAATATGAGTGAGTGAGACACACACACACACACACACACACACACACACACACAGAGAGAGAGAGAGAGAGAGAGAGAGAGAGAGAGAGAGAGAGAGAGAGAGAGAGAGAGAGAGAGATTCAGAGATTCAGGCAGGGATCTTTGGGATCACATATCACATATTATATGGCTCCCACTGTAAAAACGCAGAATAATGAATAGGATGTAATGGTGATGGCCACCCCTCATGTAACATTTTGCATGTTCCAAGCACGTCTCTCATCACTATCTATATTATCTTATTTATCAAAATAAATAGCAAAAAGAAAGCAAGGATCAGGGTTGGAAGGATGGCTCAACAGTTATGAGCACAAGGTAGCTAGCAACCGAATTCCCGTTCCAAGGGATCTAGCACCCTCTTCTGGCCTCTGAGGGCACTGCATGCATAAAATACATATACATAAAATACATAAAATAATAATTAATCTTTTTACAAAGTAAAGCTAGGTTGGCAGTTTACACTTTCTGTCTGACAGCACTGGAGATCTAAAAGACTCCAAGCTTTGGTCCATAGAGCAATGAATGAGTTATCCCTGGTGCCTCTGGATTGTGACCCTCTGAGCCTTCCAACCCCGTGAACCAGCATGACCTCACTTTCTTTGTTATTATATTTAAATCTGCAATAATTTCATCACCGTTGTAATCTTGACCTACAAACCCCTTAATAGATCCTGAATAACATAGATCCTAAGATTATTTTATTAAAACTGAGTCCTGGATATTCCCTTCCACTGTATTAAAAGTTAGGCATGGAATGTTGAGACAGTCCAGTGGGTAAAGATGCTTGTTACAACATCTTGACAATCTGAGTTTAATCCTGGAATTCACTGTGGAAGGAGAAACCTGAATTCTATACTCACATACATTGCATTCCTCTCTCTCTCTCTCTCTCTCTCTCTCTCTCTCTCTCTCTCTCTCTCTCTCTCCCTCTCCCTCTCCCTCCCTTCGTCCCTCTCTCCCTCTCTCCCTCCCTCCCCCTTTCTCACATACACACACACATATACACACATCACCACCACACCACACACTAAATAAATAATAAAAATTTAAAACTAAAGAAGGGACACATGGGGAATCTTTTCTCACCTCTGTCATCTCCTTCTCATTCCCTATCCATATTTACTGAAAAACCAGAGGCCAAGGCAGAGAGCAGCATCGTCATGTCCTTTCCCTATTTTAATCTCTTCCTTATGCCAACAAGGTTTTTCTAGGCAAACAGCTTAGCCGTGGTCACTTGCTTGTCACACATTGGAGACCATGTAACTGCTGCCATAGCCTGCCTACACTCTCACCCCATATGTGCTATTTTTAGGGATTTCTTTTTTCTTTTTTAAGATTTATTTATTTATTATATGTAAGTACACTGTAGCTGTCTTCAGATGCTCCAGAAGAGGGCATCAGATCTCCTTACCAATGGTTGTGAGCCACCATGTGCTTGCTGGTATTTGAACTCAGGACCTTTGGAAGGGCAGTTGGTGCTCTTAGCTGCTGAGCCATCTCACCAGCCCTAGGGATTTCAATGTAGTCTTTAGTTCACTGGCCATGTTGGGGGCATACACATATTCTCATAGCACACTCCATTCATCAAGAAGCCATGCCATTTCACAACACATAAAGATGTCCATTCTGGAATCCCCTGTCATGGATACTCCTCCTCTGCCTCTATCATCTGTAGCAGGGGTTACACAGTTGCCACTATATCAAGAAGGTATACCACCACATACCACATGCCACGTGGAGGATGGCTACACACACACACACACACACACACACACACACACACACACACACTATATATACACTATATATATATATATATGTATATATATATATATATACACTCATCCTCATATATATTATATTATATTATATTATATTATATTATATTATATTATATTATATTATATTATATTATATTATATCCTCATAGAGATAAGGAGAATGGTCCCTGAAAGACACTGCCCTCTCAAATAGCTCAGCCTTAGCTGCACGTATTAACCAACATAACAGAAGTCATGCAACTCCACCCCCAATTGTTACTTGACATTTCCTAAGAAGTCTGGATATATTCATCCCAGATGAAAATATTCAGATGTACAACAGACCAAAGAAATGATTCTATTCCAGTCTATCTTAGTGAATCAAAGAGTGCATTGCTGTTACGTATGGAAGCATGAACAATTTACAGTCTAGTCATACTAACAAAAAGCTTCTTTTATTTTCAGCCATCATTAACCATTTATGTATTTTTAGGGAGGCAGGGAGGGGCCTCATGAATCTCATGAGCCCTTCCCTCCTCCTGTGAGGGAATGTTAATGGACCTATTTTGTGAGTGTCTCACAAATGACCAAGGCTTCTCTGATTCAAGATAGCAATGGCTACATACAATCTAAACAAAGCAGCCACAACAGCTTCTGCTCTCCTCATCTGGGATACTTAGTTTCCTCTTCTAGTTCCAGAATCCATTCCATTCCACTCTGAACTAACACATTATACTTGCAAGATTGACACAGATGTGAAATTATCACCTTCCATCTGACTCTCTGTGGTCACTATGTCCCTTATTATGTCATTTCAGCACTCTCTCTGTGACCCTATGCCCCTTTTACATCATTTCAGCATACTCTCTGTGACTGCTATGCCCCTTATTACATCATTCAGGATGAATGGGAGCTGAAGGTAAGTTCTCTGTTGGTGGGTTTGGCACTTTGTAATGATTGTTTTTTTATTGTCAGAATATGCCAGCTGCTAATTTTCCAAGAAAATTGATACTCCACAGTTCAGAAATGCAAAGGAAGGGCTATAAAATTATAGGCGCCTTCTAAGAAATTTATAGTTCTTAAAGTTCCAAGCGAGTTTGACAGTCTTAATATCAGAAGTCTTATTCTTACTTAAATCCCAGCAATATTCTGGTGACAAGAGTTTAGTGGGTCTATGGAGAAAGAAATACTTGTTTAAATGGCTTTCATCATGCCAAACTGCTTCAATGTTATTTTTCTTATCTTTCATAATTGCTTTGGCACACTCCTTGGTAATCTTGAAAACCTGAGTGGTTGTGCCTCCAAAAACAGCAGCATGGTAATAAAAGTCCCCCTCGCCTACTGCTATGTACGCTTCTGATGACTTGTTCCTCTCATAAGGTACTTTGCTTGGACTTTCCTTGTACCAATACGTGTGCAACTGAGCTACAGAGTCTCCCAGAGTCTCCAGACCGTACTTGGCTTTGAATATCTGATCCACATCCATGCAGAAGACATAGTCAACCTCATGCTGTATGTGACCTGCGATGTGTTCACTGATGACCTTCATGCGCACCATGCTGATATCTTGCCACCTCCGCTCTTGCTTAATCTTAAAAATCTTTAGTGTCCGATGGCGACTCAGATCTACCCATGGCATATAGGAGAAGTCGTCCAGCATGATGTAAATGATGACCTTCTGGTTGACCATGAAGAACCTATCGGCAGATTCCAGGAAGTGACCCAAGTAGTACAAAAGGTATCTGCAGAATAAACAAGAAGCAGTTGAGTTTCATCTCACAGTTTGGGTGGAACACATACATGGAAATCGCCTGGGCATAGCTTATCCAGGACCGAAAGCTGAGCACCCAGATAGCCACTACTCTCTTGGAGCAGTATGAAAGTATGTACTCTGTTTTCTTTGGCAGGGTCTACAGATCGTGGGACAGAAGAGGGGCTCTTTGAGAGAAGAAATGAACATTAGTGAGGTAAGGAGTCTCATTTTGAGCCTTGCCCAAAGTGAAAGCCAGAGTTCAGGGTGACCCCGGGTAACACATGATGCAAGAGAGGGATCTCTCCAGGCTTCTGCTGCTGTGCATCTCTGCATAGAATCGTCAGCTATGCACACAGTTGGTGTAGCAGTTGGCACTCTGTCCTCTGCATTTTGTATTGTGAGCTTTATGATGGCAGCAGAACGGTTGGGCTGGAGAACATTTCCCCATTTCTACTCCTGGAAACTGGTAAGAGATTCTCAGGTAATGAACAGAACAGGTAACTTCAAAAGAGGAAAGGTAACCATTAGGGGGTCCGCTTCAGTAACGCTTATGCGATCCTTACAACTAAGTCCTGGGTATTGGTCTACATTCTGGGAAACAGGCTAATGATAAATTATAACTAATGGTTAGGAGAAAGTGTTGTAGCTCAGCAAATCTAATATTATTTGTGAGCCATGAGAAGAATCACTGATTCTGTGATACTGTGCTGGATGCTGTCACGCAAATCCAAAGAAGTCAACATTGCCCGTGTTTCCTTGGTGGCAGGTTTCAGAAATCTTTGCCTCCCTCATGAAAACATTCTCGTCCATCTTCTAGCCGATTTACCGTTACCGTTACCGCTACCAATTACATGTTTGCATTAATTTTTACATATCAGCTGGTGAGGAACTTTGTTTAAAGGGTCCAGTTAATTAATCATTTAAAATCCTGATGTGCTATAAATGAATGAAGAAGGTGTAGTCATCCAGTCTCATTAGTAACTCCACACTGGAGGAGGAGTCCCACAGTTAGAGACAGTCTTGAGGTCACAGACACATGACATCCGCACTGTCTCCCTGAGATCTTTGCCAGTATGTTTCTTGGTATCACTGCCTTATAGTAACTTCTCTGCCCTCCAGAAAACAAGCCAACCAAACAGTTTTAGTCATTCACACCTACAGCCATTGTCACTTCACCCTGAACACACCTTGTCCTCTCGTGTGTGTCTCTTCTCTTTGCACAACATAGCACATGTGTTTTTCAGTAGAGCCATACTTCCTACTTCTGAACGTTATTAAAGTTACAGAGAGCTTTCCCTGTATGCCAGAGTCTCCCAATCCATGTGTCCCCCAGCTACTCTCCACATTCTCTGTGGCCAGTATGCTTCGTACCAAATAAGGAAATCCTCAACTGTGGTATTCTATCAGCTAAGCTACAGATTGTGTTCGGATTTCCCCAGTTTTATCTCGTAAGCGCATTTCAGTTGTCTTGATGCAGTCCGGGACACATGATGGATGGGTTTAGTCCTGACAGCTGCTTCCAGCCTGCATCAATTTTGCTGTGACTCCTGCCACTGGTGGTTTGGCAGAGTCTTTACCAAGTATTTATCAGGAACTCTCCTAATCTGTTTCTTTTTTTTTTTCAGGGTTTGTCAACTTTATTGACCTTTTGTAAAGGACTAAGTTGGGCTTAAATTTGGTTTTATTTATCATCACTCCCATATTTATTTATTTTAGCTTGTCTTAGGTTGTTTTCTCTATACAGCTCCTTAAAAATGAAGGTTAGGGCATGTATTCCTACCTACATGTGTGCATGTGTGGTATGTATGTGTGCATGTGTGGCATGTGCAAATGTATGGTAAGTGTGCATGTGTAGTATGTACATGTGCATATGTGGTATGTAAGTGTACATGTGTGGTGTGTATGTGTGCATATGTGCTATGCATTGTGCATGTGTGGTACGTATATGTGGTATGTATGTGTGCATATGTGGTATGTAAGTGTGCATGTGTGGTGTGTATGTGTGCATGTGTGCATATGTGCTATGCATTGTGCATGTGTGGTATGTATATGTGGTATACATGTGTGCATATGTGGCATGTATATGTGCAAGTGTAGTATATATTTATGCATGTGTGGTATGTATGTGTGCATGTTTGTATGTCTGCATGTGTGGCTCTAGAGTTCAAGCCTAGGGACTCATGAGAAGTAGGAAATCCCTCACTTTTTTCCCTGAGAGAATCGCATGTATCCTAGTATACATGCTGTATAGCCAAGGATGAACTTGATCTTCTAATCTTTCTGCCTCCACCTCCCAAGTATTGGGATTACAGCTGTGACCCACCATGACCTGTTCTGGAACGGCTGGAGGTCACCTACGGCCTTATGTGCTCCAGGTTCTTAAGCTCTGCTAATTGACTACATCTCCAGTCTTGGCCTACTGGGTATTTAAGATCGTGTCATTCAGATGAGTGGATAAAGAAATGTAGGAGAGTGGTGCACACGTGAAAAGATCTGAAAGAGGAAAAGGCTAATGGGAGTAGAGAGAGGAATACAGGGGAGGATAATGGAGAAGATAAATACAGCTTGTTTTATTTCATATGCAGAATTAGAACATTAGAATAGTGGAGTAGGATGGCAGGCTAGAATAATGAGAGGGGAGTTTGAGCATAGTGCACTGACAAACAGTGTGGAAATGTCATAACGAAACCCATGACTTTGTATGCTAAGTTAAAAAAAAATTGTGTTGCTCAATTCAATGTTCACATATTTGTGAGCTTTCCTGATTTTATCCTAGAATTGATTCCCCCCCCCCATATGACATTTGGTTCAATTTCATTTTTTTATTTATTTCAACTCTTGTGAGTTAAATATGGTCAACCACAAAGAGTACTTTACACACATGGAAAGGATATTTGTTGAGTGGCCTGTTCTATATATGTTTTTGTAATATTAAATGTGTATACTAGAAAGAGGCAGTATGAAGAAAGAGCGAGGCGTCGCTAAGTCACAATGTGGTTGAAAGATCAGCTAACCTTGAACAGAGAGGCCAAGAATCAGCCTGTCTCTCCTGAGGAGCTCAGACCGTGTGGAGCGGCACACCTTAGCTGCTGCCCTGCTCTCCACTGGCCGCTTCAAACTCTCCTCATGCTTTGACCACGTGGTGCAGAGTCTGAAAGCTGCACATTGCATACTTACGCCCAGCTTGATGTCTTCACAACGTGGTGATGGTTCACATTTTGTACCTGGCAAGGTTCATGTTTGATTTGCAGTATGTCCTAATTTCACTGAACTCCTCCTCTCTCTTCTCTCTCTCTCTCTCTCCTCTCTCTCTTCTCTCTCACTCTTCTCTCTCTCCTCTCTCTCTCTCTCTCTCTCTCTCTCTCTCTCTCTCTCTCTCTCTCTCTCTCTCAATATTTATTGTCTATAGGTCAGCCCTTCTATCTTTAAGTGGAAACATTTCATTGCACTTGTTTTCCTCTTTAAATAGTTGACTCTCGTGGCTCTGGTTTTCTATTTGATTAGGAGGAATTCAGTGTGGGTTTGCTTTGGCTTTAAAATCACTGGGTGATTTTTATATGCCTGTTTTTTCAATTTTTTCAATTTTTACATTATGATTAATGGTCAGAAAATGTAGCCTGTAAGAACCCTGCTGCATAAAATCACAGCTGCTTTATTTTGCTGTATTCCTCTGACAGTCAATATGTACAGGTGAGCGGGAGTCTCTATAAGCAGTTACTTATCACCTGTGGGTACACAGTAGGTAGGAAAATACTGGAGTGAATAGAGATAATGAAAAGTGCTATGCACTTGTTTTACAGTGATTGGTAAAAGTCCCATGAAATTAAGTTATTATCGGAGGGAAGACTGAAAAACCAGATCATAGAAGGAAGCTGAGAGATTGGGTTGCTTCTGTGTGGTGGTATTGTGGATTGTGACAAGAATTGACTTAAAGAGAATAAGCATAAAGTAGAGTCAGTAGATCATCTCTATTTTCTACAATGAAAAGCCCGAGTTTAAAAGACACTTGATGTTACCTACCTTCCCACTGCAAACACGATCAACCCCACGGTAACTGGATGCTTCTTATAATAACTTGCCAAGACTAACTCATTGTAAGTGTTGGTCCACACAATCGGAGCGGACCAGTTAGTAGCTCTCATGCCCATGTGTGTTGAGTCCATTCTGTATTTGTAAGAAAGACAGAATTTTAGAGTGAAATAGATAATCCTAAAACATCGGCGGGGGTGTGGGGGGGGGGGCTGATGATGCTTAATACCTTGCATCTGAAGGCAGCATCCCATTACATCAACCCCAAGTCTTAACAGTTCTGAGAAGCAAGGGAAGCGTAACGTCAGAAAGGGCCACATCAGATCATCAGGAGCGTGAGACAGTTGTGAGTTCAAGGTCAGCATGGGGTATAGATTGAAACTAGATCTCCAGGAGAGAGAGAGAGAGAGAGAGAGAGAGAGAGAGAGAGAGAGAGAGGGAGAGAGAGAGAGAGAGAATGAGAAAAGGAAGGAAAGAAAGGAAAGGACTAAAGAGATGGTCCCACCATTAAGAGTGTATGCCGCTCTTGCAGAGAACCACAGTTTACTTTCCAGTTCTGGGGTGGCTCACAACCTTCTCTAGTAGGTCACTCCATTCATGTGTACAACTACACATCCCCACATATGCATATAATTTAAATTATATATAATTCCATATGTATTAGGAAATGATAATGTAATTATATAAAATATAATATAATTTATAATATAAAATTAATATATAGCATGTAGTTTATGTATTATATGTAACATGTATAAGTATTATATAATGTGTATGTACATTATATAATATGTAGCATTGTTATATAATATATAATATATTATATGCAATTATATAATAATTATTATATCATACATAATACATTATTATATTATATAATGTCCTTTCCTAATATATATGGGAAAATATATACAAATACATATATATATATATCTATATCTGTAAAATACAAGATGTTGTTATTTCTTCCCTTTTGAGACTATAATTACTTCATTATCATTCTCCCTCTATATACTTCCATATTCCTCTCCTTACTTTCTTTCAAACTCATGGCCTCTTTTTGTTATTAATTTGTTTGTTTGTTTGTAGAACATGATTTTAATATTTTCAACTGTTCATATTCAACAAGCAGAATAATTATTTTAAGATATATTTCATTGTTATCTCTCCCTTTTCATTTCTGATCTTAATAGTTTGGTTACTGTCTCTGTGTCCTCTGGTTAGTCTGGTTAAGGGTTTAACTATCTTGTTGATTTTCTCAAAGAACCAGCTCCTAGTTTTGTTGATTCTTTGTATATCTGTTTCTGTTTGGTTGATTTCAGACCTGAGTTTGATCATTTCCTGCTGTCTACTCCTCTTGGGTGTATTTGCTTCTTTTTGTTCTAGAGCTTTCAGGTGTGCTGTCAAGTGCTAGTGTGAGCTCTCTTCAAGTTTCTTTTGGAGGCAATTAGAGCTATGAGTTTTCCTCTTACCACTGCTTTTATTGTGTCCCATAAGTTTTGGTATGATGTGCCTTCATCTTCATTAAATTCTAAGAAGCCTTTAATTTCTTTGTTTCTTTCTTGATCAAGTTATCTTTGAGTAGAGCATTGTTCAGCTTCCATGTGTGTGGGGGCTTTCCATTGTTTTTGTTGGTATTTAAGACCAGCCTTGGTCCATGGTGATCTGATAGAGTGTGTGGCATTATTTCAATCTTCTTATATCTGTTGAGGTCTATTTTGTGACCAATTATTCGGTCAGTTTTGGAGAAGGTACCATTCGGTTCTGAGAAGGAGGTATATTCTTTTGCTTTAGGATGAAATGTTCTATAAATATCTGTTAGATCTATTTGGTTCATAACTGCTGTTAGTTTCACTGTGTCTCTGTTCAGTTTCTGTTTCCATTATCCGTTATTGCTGAGAGTAGGGTGTTAAAGTCTCCCACTATTACTGTGTGGAGTGCAGTGTGTGCTTTGAGCGTTAGTAAAGTTTCTTTCATGAATGTGGGTGCCCTTGCATTTGGAGCTTAGATGTTCAGAAATGAGAGTTCATCTTGGTAGATTTTTCCTTTGACCAGTATGAAGTGTCTTTCCTTATCTTTTGTGATAAATTTTGGTTGAAAGTTTTTATTCGATATTAGAATGACTTCTCCAGCTTGTTTCTTGGGATCATTTGCTTGGAAAATTGTTTTCCAACCTTTGACTCTGAGGTAGTGTCTGTCTTTGTCCCTGAGGTGGGTTTCCTAGCAAAATGCTAGGTCCTGTTTGCATATCCAGTCTGTTAGTCTATGTCTTTATGGGGGGAATTGAGTCCATTGATATTAAGAGATATTAAGGAAAAGTGATTGTTATTTTGGTTGTTAGAGGTGGAATTATGTTTGTGCAGATATCTTCTTTTGGGTTTTTCAAAAGATTACTTTCTTGATTTTTCAAGGGTGTAGTTTCCCTCCTTGTGTTGGTGTTTTCCATCTATTATCTTTTGTAGGGCTGGATTTTTGGAAATATATTGTGTAAATCTGGTTTTGTCATGGAATATCTTGTTTTCTCCGTCTATGGTAATTGAGAGTTTTGCTGGATATGGTAGCCTGGGCTGGCATTTGTGTTCTCTTAGTGTCTGTATGACATCTGCCCTGGATCTTCTAGGTTTCATAGTCTTTGGTGAGAAGTCTGGTGTAATTCTGATAGGTCTGCCTTTATATGTTATTTGACCTTTTTCCCTTACTGCTTTTAAGATTCTTTCTTTTTTAGTGCATTTGGTGTTTTGATTATTATGTGACAGGAGGAATTTCTTTTCTGGTCCAGTCTATTTGGAGTTCTGTAGGCTTCTTGTATGTTCATGGGCATCTCTTTCTTTAAGTTTGGGAAGTTTTCTTCTATAATTTTGTTGAAAGATATTTACTGGCCCTTTGAGTTGGAAATCTTCACTCTCTTCTATACCTAGTATCCTTAGGTTTGTTGTTCTCATTGTGTCCTGGATTTCTTGGATGTTTTGGTTTAGGAGCTTTTTGCTTTTTTCATTTTCTTTGACTGTTGTGTCAGTGTTTTCTATGTTCTGCACCTAAGATTCTCTCTTCTATCTCTTGTATTCTGTTGGTGATGTGTGTGTCTATGACTCCTGATCTCTTTCCTAGGTTTTCTAACTCTAAGGTTGTCTCCCTTTGACATTTCTTTATTGTTTCTATTTCTATTTTTAGATCTTGAATGGTTTTATTCATTTCCTTCACATGTTTGATTATGTTTCCTGTAATTCTTTAAGGGATTTTTGTGTTTTCTCTTTGAGTGCTTCTACCTGTTTACCTGTGTTCGCCTGTATTTCTTTAAGGAAGTTATTTATGTCCTTCTTAAATTCCTCTATCATCATCATCATGAGAAGTGATTTAGATCCAAATCTTGCTTTTCTGGTATGATGGTGTATCCAGGACTTGCTATGGTGGGAGAATTGGGTTCTGATGATGCCAAGTAACCTTGGTTTCTGTTGCTTATGTTCTTATGCTTGCCTCCCACCATCTGATTATTTCTAGTGCTACCTGCCCTCACTATATCTGACTGGATCCTGTCCTTCCAGTGATCCTGGTTGTGTCAGAACTCCTCAGAGTTCAGCTGTCTCTATGATCCTTGGATTCTGGGACCCTGAGATCCTGGTGTGACCAAGCTCCTAAGATACTGGGATCCTGGGATCCCGGGGTCCTGGGTGTGTTGGAGTACCTGGGAGTGGAGCTTCTTCTGGGTGTTATGGGACTGGCTGCAGAGTTAGTACCCAAGGTCTGCTTAGGGCACCTCTGATCCTATGATCCTGGGTGTGTTAGAGCTCCTGGGAGTGGAGCTTCCTTTGGGTGTTGTGGGACTGACTGTGGAGTTTGTGCCCAAGGTCTGCTCAGGGCAACCGCCCAGACCCGAAGGAACCCATGCCACTGGTCTGGTGGAGTTCCTGGGTACCTGGGTCCTGCTGGTCCCCAATTATTGTTGAATATATATGCATATTGAATTCCATAATTACATAAATATAATTTACTAATATATAAGTATATATATTAGGAAGGAGAAGGTAAGAAGGCAGCAGGCCAGAGCATTATGTAAGTATGCACTTACAGTTAAGTAGAAGACATGAAAGGAAAGCCAAGGAATGCTCATGTGCAGATTTACCCCTATGCTCAGGATGAGCGCTATATATAAGCTCTTTGTCCTGGGGATGAAACCTTCCTCTGGTTTAGTCCTATCTTCACACTTAGAATGAAATTTTCTAGTGACCTTAATCCAAATCATTACTGGAGGGGCTTGGAATGCAAAGTGCTTGGGCACATATAATTGTCTATGCTCAGAATGATGATCAAAATACAATTAGAAACATATTGGGCCTGAAATAGGCTGTTATTATTATTATTATTATTATTATTAACAATTTTATTTTGAGTGACAGAATCCTGACTCCTTAAGCTTTACGTTTCAGTAGCCCTATACACTGGAGGGATATAAAATGCCAGGAAGTTAGGGATAATCAACTCAGAACATTTTTATATGTTAGTTTTCACTTTTGATATAATATTTGAATCTTTTAAAAAGATTTAGACTCAGAGAGGCCCATTGGACACACAAACTTTATATGCCCCAGAACAGGGGAACGCCAGGGCCAAAAAGGGGGAGTGGGCAGGTAGGGGAGTGGGGGTGGGTGGGTATGGGGGACTTTTGGTATAGCATTGGAAATGTAAATGAGCTAAATACCTAATAAAAAATGGAAAGAAAAAAAAAAAAAGATTTAGACTGCTTACAAGCTTAGGAAGCAGGATTAATGACCATAAACAGGAATATTACTTTATATATATGTGTGTTTCATATATACAATAGCAGATGTGTCTATTTCAGGTGATGCAAACGGTTATAGATCAAGTTTTTTTTAATTAGATATTTTATTTACATTTCAAATGATATCCTGAAAGTTTCCCTATACCCTCCCCCCACCCTGCTCCCCTACCCACCCACTTCCACTGATCAAGTTTTAAGTAGCAAGATTGCTTAAAGTTGGGACTGGGGAGATGGCTCCGTGGTTAAGAGCACTTGCTGCTCTAACAGAGAAGCTGTCCAGTTCCCAGCACCCACACTAGTGGCTCATTGCCCTCTGTAACCCCAGTTCCAGGAGATGCAGTGCCCTGCTCTGGCCTCCTTGGCTCCAGGCACACACTTCCAACAGTGGCACTGATCCCATCTGTCAACATTTGTGAATTAACCTCACAGATGCAAGACGGGCTTTCTTACGTGGCGTTAAACCAGTCTGAGGGCTGGAGTTCTGGTTGGTTTTTCAGAGACCTAAAAGAACGATAAAAGATATAAAATTCACAGTGAACAATCTTGATGAGTGCCAATAGCGATGGCACCGGGCCCTGCCACCCAGCAGCCCGGGACCCTGTCACCTGGCAGCCCTCGTAGCTTTTTATAGTTCTCTTGCACAGTCATCTAGCTCAGAGAGAATTTATAGCTCCCTCAACTTCCTGCCATCCCGCTTCCAAATTTACTCGGGATTGTTTGATGTCTCGTTCCTTTTGTTCCCGACAAGGTCTTACTATAGCCCTGGCCAGCCCTGAACTCACAGAAATCTGACTGCTTCAGCTGTGCCCTACCTCTGTGCTCTTGTTTGTTTTGTTTTAACAGTAGAAAGAGATCTTATTTCCGCTGCTAGATGAGCATTAAATATCTTATTTGCTGAGGAGTCTTCATCTGAGACCTGACAACCATTTTTATGAGGGTTTCTCTGAGACATTCTGTTTCTCCACATGACATTTTCTTGACACTCCTCTGTGGCTTCAGGCTTTTTACATACAACTTGGACTTCTCCAGGAATTTAACCCTTGACTGTGTTCTGGAGGTCTTAAGTGTTTGGACATCTCACAGTGAAGTGTTTAATGCTGCCATCTCACCTCCAGGTCCCTACTGTCATAGCTTGTATCCCACTGAACGTGTGTACACTGCCAAAGCATAGCAGGAGTCAATACCCTCTCAGGGCCCCTGGAAGCCCAGGATTCAGTCCTAAGGGGTTTACGTTCAAAATCTCTTTCAAGTCTATTGCCTGATTCCACCCCCTGCCACCAGCATCTTCAAGCCTCATTATCTCTTTCTGGGCCATTGGGACAGCTTCCTAATTGGCCTCATTCTTTGTGTGTGTGTGTGTGTGTGTGTGTGTGTGTGTGTGTCTGTCTGTCTGTCTGTCTGTCTGTTTGTGTGTTGTTTGGCGCTGAGGAGTGGCCCCATGGCCTCATGCTTGCTAAATAAGCACTCCACCTTGACCTTTATCCCCAATCCAGAAGACTTAAAATTCTTTGTAGGATGAAACCAAATCTGAAAGGAAGTAAATGTGAAGAGAATACTTCCACATGTCATCTTCCAGAATTAGCAGACTGCTCCCTCTCTGTCCCCTTCCAATCATTCTCTAGATTTCTGCTTGGGCTTTCATATTGTGCTATGGAAGCCCCAAGATTTACCATGTCATTTTTCAGTTTCACTGTGTTCATGTCCACATTCCTTATATGGCCACAAATTTCCCATGACCCATCTTTTACACTGTTCTAGTCACATCTCTTACTGGGCACCTACCATAGTTTTCCTAGTTCATTGGTCTTTTTCAAATTTCTTTAATCATACTGCAACTTGAGGCTGTTATTTGCATGTAGTTTCCAGATTTCATTTGAGTTACCCTTTCCTAAGTAAAGTATTTCCTAATTTGCTGGATAAAGTTAGAGTTCCACTATTAATAGCTCATACTTTTTGAATACTTTCTGAAGTGAAATTTTTTTGGTTTCTTTGGAGACTCAGTTGTGTCATGTAATATTTTTATGGAAACTGTCTTATGAGAGGATGTTTTTACTGAAACAGACATGTGGGAGGATGTTTTGTTGAGAACAGACATGTGGTGTTTTTCTGGAAGCTGCCTGGAAAAAAGGCATGTGATGTTTTGCTAGAGTGGACACACGTGATGTTTGGAAAGGGTATAAGTGTAGCCCAACAGACAGTGGACAAGGCTGTGTTCACCTTACCACTCTTTGCCAGGTTTCATTGGGCTTTGCCGATGCTGTGGCATTGGTTCGCCTTGCCTTCTTTGCTGATCATCATTTGTTGGGACTTTGTAGACAGAAATGCACCAATGAACTTCTGGTGGTGTCTGGACAGCTTCCTGCAGCTTCTGGAGACTCAGGCTGATTGGCAGAGCCTCGAGGTTTCTTCTGGATGGAACTGCCATTTCTAATTCATGAACGGTGCTTGCAAGTGGATCAACCTCCTACTACTGGTTTGTGTGAACTGAACTGCTGCTAGCCTGACAATTGCCCCAAAGAACTGCTTCTAACCAGGTCTACACCTTCTTTTGCCCTATGAACCTTTCCTTTCCACTACCTCTGGTGGGTGATGGGCTAGAAGGGAGGTTAAAATTAAAGTATCCTTATTGAACAAGGTTGTGAAAAATATACAAATTTCCTAATTCCTATTTATTTCCTGTTTTACACATGTAAAGATAGATGCTATCATTGTTATCATAATTCTCATCCCCATTTTACTAGATAATGAAATCAAGGCGCAAAGATCTTTTATAATCCTAATCAAAGTCACGGGCATTGAAAGTCCAGTAATTCTCCTCACTCAATCCTTTTCTTCTTTGCTATACACTCGAGTGGTAGCCCTGATATAAGGGCACTGTGGAGAGTTAATCTTGAGGAGAGTCGGTAGAGGGACTAGTCAGGCGTGGAACTGTGTTGTATCATAAGGTTATCTCAAAGATGTGACTAAACTATAATATTCAACTAACTCTGGCTGCCATTGCCTGTAAATGGTGTGTATTGATATGTTAGGTTAAAGAATTCCAATGCTGGGAGGATTAATGATAATAGAAGGAATTATTATTGTTGGAAAGTATGATAGTAAATAAGTTGTCCAGGGCTGGGCATGGGCTCACATCTTTAGTCCCAGCACTTAGGATGCAGAGGCAGGCACATCTCTGAATTTGACCCCAGCTTGGTTTACAGAGTGAGTTCCAGGACAACAGAGAAACCCTGTATCAGAAAGTAAATAAAAATTCCCAAGAATTATATTAACCCATTCCCTCTTCCACCTACTGCTGCAGTGGGCATTCCTTGGATCTTTGAATCTTTGCCAGGAGAAGGGTTCTGTTTCACATGAACAGCTGAAAGTCTCCTGGTAGCCACTGTTATTGAGACGTGTTCTTGTATATCTCTGGTTGGCCTTAAACCCACTATGGAGGTAAATAACATTGAACTCCTCATCTTTCTGCCTCCGTTCTAAGTACTGGAGTCACAAGCAAGCACCCCTGTGCACCAAATCCACTCCTTTTTTAACATATTGCTTTCATGCTTGGCCCGGGTAGACCTGGTCCTCTCTGGATGTTATAAGTCACAGAACCATCATGAGACCCAGCTCCTGGACATAGGAAGCATCAGAAAATAAAGCTGCTGCTCATCACTGTGGGTTCCCATGACAACCCTCTCAGAATCCATGACTGTGTGGCCACTGCAACCTCCTGAGAGCCTTTGATGATCATTTCTTCCATTTTTGAGATTCTAGGATAATTATATCATTTTCCCTTTCCCCCTCCTTCCTTCCAACCTTCCCGAATACACCCCCTTCTTGCTGTATTCCAAATTCATGGCCTTGTATGTATGTTTTTAGGGATGACCACTTGCTATCAGAAAACCGGTTGGTGCGTTCTTCCCTGGGACAACTATTATTCCTGTGCTCAGCATCTCCTTAGTTGTGTGTGGCTCTTTGTAGAGGCCTTGTGATTCCTCCTTCCCCCCTCCCACACACCCCCCCCCCCCGCCATTCACTTGGCCACATCTATTGGTGTCCTCCTCGTTTAACTCATACTTAGGTAGACATGTTGGGGAGATGTTCTGGGTGTGGCTTCTTATGATCTTCAACCAAGTCTTGTACCTGTGTGACTGCCCAGAACTCACAAGGAGGAAAGGTTTGCAGGGCCTAAGCTCTGTCTCCTGTTAGTAAATTGCTCCTAGCCTGTTTCCAGCCCTCCATCAAATATGGCTGACTACCCACTTGCTTTTCTTGATTCCTGGCACTCCAATTTTAGCTATCACTAAGATGTGTGTGTCGCATGGTGCTCGTGTAGTCTGACTGCAGGAAGCATGGAGCGTGGATCATCAACCAACGTTGTCCACAAAGGACAAGTCGTACCATACTTGTAAATAAAAACTTACCAGCACTGATACGTCATCTGCAGTTTCTTTATGCTTAAGGGAAATTACAAAAAAAAAAGAGCACTATATTACTTCAAAAAGTATACAAAGGGTTTTCACAAATCATCTAGCTCTCTTATTATCTAATGTTTCAAAATACACTGTTGGAAGTATATCGTTGATTGCTCAGATAATATAGTGAATGTGGTGAAGACCACTAAAGTGAACGCCCATGTGCTATGTATTCATTTATTCCTTGCTATGCTGGAGACTGAACTCAGGGTCTCGTTCGTGGTGGGCAGAGTTCCACCATCACCTCCCCCCACCCCCTTTGCTACAGCTTTAGGAAACAATACATCCACTGCCTAATACATTTCAGAGACAAATACATGAGATTGATTAGCATCCTTAGCAGAAACTTGTTAAATAGCTAGGAAGTCTTTCTGCTTGTCTCATATTTATGGAGTGAATACATTTTATTCCAGAAGTCACCAGCAGTAAAGAGGATGCTACTTGTTTCCATCTTTAACATACTTTTCTGAACATTGTTGCTGCCACAGCGAGTGGTAGTTTCACACACTTCTCTTACAGCCCTCTCCAACCACAGTGGACACAGGGATTCTCTGCCTGGAAATAGCTCCATAGAATACACTGGCCTCAGAGATCTGCCTGCCTCTACCTTGCAAGTGCTGGGATTAAAGGCATGTGCCACTACACCTGGTCATCTATAGAATTTTTTAAATCTCTGATATCATTAGAAACAAAGCATTGGGACAGGGGGCTCTATTTACAGAGACAGGCACGAGTATAATTCACATATATTTGGATCTGCACATTTGGCCGATTTCCTTAAGGGACAAATCCTGTTAACTCACCAGATTCTTATCAAGAATATAACATTAAGTTTTCACAATTACCTGAAAGGGTATTCTCTATACTGGGCATAGAGAGACATTAGAACCAATAGCGATAGGATTAATATTTTGTATCTCATTCTTTTCCTAGAGGGAAAAGAAAAAGATAAAAGTTGAATATCTCCAGAGTAAGCAGTAGGAAACCCCGTGCATTCAGAGTGAGCTGTGAGAAACCCGGTGTACAGAGAGTGACCTGTGGGAAGCCTTGTATACAGAGTATGCTGTGGGAAAGTCTTGTGCATACAGAGTAAGCTTGGCCGAGCTTCTCTGTGACTTCATCCTAGTGACTCCGACTAGCAGGTAAGGCACTGTGGCTCCTTGGATATTAAAATTCTACTTCTCAGCTTAAGTCACATTGTGAGATATGAGTCAAAGAGCTCATATCTATCTGAGGTTTGGGCTAAGAGCTACTCGGGCCAAGTCCACCTTCAGCAGCTTCTTTCTCTTTCTACTCTCTCAGCTTCTGTGAATGAGATAACAGAAATCCCATCACTGTTTGTTTAGAATCTTTATAAAGAGAAGTTCACCGAGTGTCATTAGCTTTCAGGGGCTACGGTGCTGTATACAGAATGACAGGTCCAAATTACCAAATTTTCACTCTTCATTATACCCAGAAATCACCCTGACCACACCTACATATTATGAGCTACACATCATCAACTACATGCTGTAGGACCCCTGAAACCTACAGAAGAGCACCCCTACATTGCTGAGTGGGTCTGAACTCTCTTCAGAGTCCTCACTGAGTTGTGTTTCCTAATCTCTTACCTCACAGTCCTCATTGAAACCAAGTACTGAGACTTTCCAACTTTGACTCCAAAGACTTGTACAGTAATAAAGGAAATGGTTAATTTACCAGTGCTGTGGTATTGTGATGATCACAGCCAGAAGGGCAGCAGGAGGCTTATGCTCCTTCTCCAGAGTAACTGACTATGAAATTAGTGCAGTGTGCTGCCTGGAGGCCCAACGCTATCGTGTAAGTTATCCATACAAGAACCTTGGATTTTCAGCCATGCAGTTTACAAAACCCAGCCAAGCAGGCAAGGTTTCCCTTTTACCCCCGGGTTCACAGAGGCAGAGGTTAGGGTATCAGTGCAAGCCCGAGGTCTGACTGGAACCCACAGTGAGATCTGAGCTCAAAAACAAAGACCCCTGGTCCTGATTTCAACCCCCAGTAGTTCCACATATATATGTACACACACACACACACACACACACACACACACACACACACACACACACTTCACTATGTTGCACTGGATGGCAGCAGCTCACTCTGTACACCAGGATAGCCTTGAACTCACAGAGATCCTCCTGTCTCTGCCTCATGGAGCTCTAAGATTAAAGGCATGTGTCATTATGCCCAGTGCAAAGTCTTTTTAAAAAGGAAAAAAAATTATGTTAATCCACAAAAATGAAATTGTCTGTGCATCAAGAAGAGAGGTGGGTATCAGTCAGTTTGGTTGAAATTAAGAACAACCTCTCACCTACTGTTTTCACAGACCACAAAGTAACTCCGCACAGGCGTCATCACAGACCCTCACCACGCCTGGGGGAGCAGTTGGAGAAGGCAGCATAAATGTTTGAAAATGAGTTCAATGTGAGATTTGTTGTCAATCCACACTTTTGTGATTCATCATTCCAGTCTTTTGTGGATGATGATGTCATCTGTGTCCCTTGAGGATGAACCAGGTGGCTGTGATCTTAACAAGTCACATGCTGGAGTTTATTTTTCATAACCAGAAGATTAGTGTCTTCCATTCATTTACTTACTTATTCACTTTATGCCGCCATTACAGCCCCCCTCCTCCCAAACCCCTCCTCACACAGCCCCTCCCCCACTCCTCCTCCCCTTCTCCCCTGAGAACCCATCCTGACACATCAAGTCCCTGCAGGACAGGCACATCCTCTCCACCTAAGGCAGACAAGGCAGCAGAGGCAAGGGAACAGGATCTGCAGGCAGCAGAGTCAGGGACAGCTCTCCAGAAGACTCCATTTTGAACTGTTTTTATTTAAATGTATTTGTTTAAGAATTTTATCAATGACTCCTTTGTTTACATTATTTCCACCCATTTACTCCTTCTATGTCTCCCTCCACACTCCCTCTCAAGTTTATAGTAACCTCCTCTACCAATAAATAAACATATTTACATATGTACATAAATTCCACTGACTCTGTTAGTGTCACACCAGGCAGCAAATCTCATAAAAGAGATTTGTTAGAGGGACAAGTCCAGGGGGAGAATGATGAATCCAGGTTACTGACTCTGTACCTGGGAGATGACAGCATGAACTGAGCAAATATAGGATTTCTTAGGGAGTGGAGATTTCAAGGGCAGAGATTTCCAGGGTATGGACTGGTGGGTGTGATGGTTTGTATATGCTTGGCCCAGAGAGTGGCATGCTGGGAGGTGTGGCATTGTTGGAGTAGGTGTGAACTTGTGGGTGTGGGCTATAATACCTCATCCTAGCTGCCTGGAAGCCAGTATTCTGCTAGCAGAACTTCAGATGAAAATGTAGAACTCTCAGCTCCTCCTGCACCATGTCTGCCTGGATGCTGCCATATTCCTGCCTTGATGATAATCAACTGAACCTCTGAACCTGTAAGCTGCCCCAATTGAATGTTGTCCTTTATAAGACTTGTCTTGGTCATGGTGTCTGGTGTCTGTTCACAACAGTAAAACCCTAAGGAAGGAAATCCCCAGTGGGATTTCAAGTCCCACCAAGTGAACTCATCGGGACCAATCGGAAAGCTCAGGAATTGATGGGTTTTCCTGTTCAGGGATTGGTGGCTCTTTGGTTTAGACTTTTCATCTAAAATTAACAAATCTGGGGAGGGTCCTCTGGAGGGGCTGAAAACCACCTTTGTGACAGTCACAGAGGCTAGATATGTTATGACAGAGAGGTCTAGCTGCTGGAACTCCTCAGGCCAGTGCCTGGCCACTTTCCTGCCTTGAGGGTTTACAAAGTTATCAAAGTTTACAAAGAGAAAGCCTTTCCCTGCCTCTGGAGTCAGCATGAGTAGCCAGCAGAACTCCCTCCTATTGAACAGGTCTTAAGTCCAATTAGACAACTGTAAATTACCCCTAAGGTAAAAGTGTCACTATTCCACTATTGGAAGCTATATTCTGGTACTCTAATGGAACAGAACTGATAGGATTGTGTGTATGTAATCCATTGGTTCTCTTCTCGCAAACCCTGCCTTAGTCACTGTTCTATTGCCTGAAGAGACACTATGATCAAGGCAATTCTTATCAAAGAAAGCACTTAAGTTTCATCTTCTCATTGTGTCCTGGACTTCTTGGGTGTTTTGGGGTTAGGAGATTTTTGCTTTTTACATTTGGATCTAAAATCACTTCTCATGGTAATGATAGAGGACTTTAAGAAGGACATAAATAACTGCCTTAAAGAACTACAGGAGAACACAGGTAAACAGCTAGAAGCCCTTAAAGAGAAAACACAAAAGTTCCTTAAAGAGTTACAGGAAAACATAATCAAACAGGTGAAGGAAATGAACAAAACCATCCAGGATCTAAAAATGGAACTTGAAACAATAAAGAAATGACAAAGGGAGACAACCCTGGAGTTAGAAAACCTAGGAAAGAGATCAGGAGTCATAGATGCAAGAATCACCAACAGAATATAAGAGATAGGAGAATCTCAGATGCAGAAGATACCATAGAAAACATTGACACAACAGTCAACGAAAATGTAAAAAGCAAAAATCTCCTAACCCCAAAACACCCAAGAAGTCCAGGACACAATGAGAAGATGAAACTTAAGGATAATAGATATAAAAAAGGGCAAAGATTTCCAACTCAAAGGGCCAGTAAATATCCTCAACAAAATTATAGAAGAAAACTTCCCTAACCTAAAGAAAGAGATGCCCATGAACATACAAGAAGCCTACAGAACTCCAAATAGACTGGACCAGAAAAGAAATTCTTCCTATCATATAATAATGAAAACACCAAATGCACTTAAAAAAAAAAAGAAAGAATATTAAAAGCAGTAAGGGAAAAAAGTCAAGTAACATATAAAGGCAGACCTATTAGAATTACACCAGACTTCTCAACAGAGACTATGAAAGCTAGAAGATCCTGGGCAGATGTCATACAGACCCTAAGAGAACACAAATGCCAGCCCAGGCTACAATATCCAGCAAAACTCTCAATTACCATAGATGGAGAAACCAAGATATTCCATAACAAAACCAAATTTACACAGTATCTTTCCAAAAATCCAGCCCTACAAAGGATAATAGATGGAAAACATCAATACAAGAAGGGAAACTACACCCTACAAAAAGCAAGAATAATCTTTCAACAAACCCACACAAACATAATTTCACCTCTAACAACAAAAATAACCGGAAGTAACGATCACTTTTCCTTAATATCTCAATATGAAAATTAATATTACCAGCATATCCTAATTGATTAAAATTCAAAAATATGAGGAATTAGAAATTTGTGGGCTGTTATGCAGTGGTCTCTCTAATTTGGTAATTGGAGAAATAGGTCCAATATTGTACAATTCATATACATTTTCTGCTTGTTTGTAAGTGACAGTGTCTTGCTGTGTACTGAATAATGGTCTTGAAATCGAGCTTCCCCTATCTCAGCCTCTCTATTAGGAGGATTGTTTACTTGATATTTTTACACTATGCTATTGTTTTCAGAACAGCATACATATTTGAAAATAATTTATACAGCCAAAAGAAACAGAGGCAATTAATTTGGGAGGTGGCTTGTAGGAGAACAACAAAGGGTGAGATTGAATGTTTTCCTTGATATTTACAATTATTGTATCAATTTTGAAGAAGAGGACCTTATAAGTTACTCTTTTTTCTGAGATGAATACTTTTCAAAATCATCACAGCCAATGAATCAGTATTTTACCCTCACCTCATGTCTGTGCCACCCTCCAAGCAGAACCATGGCTCACTGAAACAGTTGATGAATGGCTTCGTGGATAGACCATCTTAATACACACACCATTTCTTAAATGAATGTGACCTGTTCCCTGTGGGCTGAGAATGATGACAATCACTCAAATCAAATAGCTTTGAACATAGCAGGAAATCTGTATCCAAATAATCGTGCCTACAATTCATTCCTTGGCGCAGCAGAACTGTCAACTCTTAGCTTAGCTACTATGGAGGTAAAATCCTTTGATGATGTGAGGGACATTGAAGTACAGCCTTATTACAATGAACTCCAATGTTTAAAACTTGTTCTTATTTAGGGTTTGTACCACAGTAAGCCAAGATTTTAAAGCTCTACTAAAAATAAAACAAACAAACAAACAAACAAACAAAAATCTACTTATCTACTTTATGTTCATTTAATAACATGTCCATCATTCTTATGATTGGTATAGAAATATATATTGTGTTGAATATCATAAAAAATTAGTTGAATTAAAAAAAAAAAGAAGTCTAGCTGGGATTGGAGAGATGGCTCGGCAGTTAAGAAACACTAGCTGTTCTTCCAGAGGTCCTGAATTCAATTCCAGCAGCAACAAGATGTCTCACAAACATTTGTAATAAGATCTGATGTTCTCTCTGTCATGTACACACACATGCAAATGCATCACTTATATACATAAATGAATAAATCTTTTTAAAAAATGTTTATCATGTGTATATATCTGGTTTCATAGATAAAGTGGAATGGGCCAGCAAGATGGCTCAGTGAGTGAGGGTGCTTGCTGCTAAGTCTGAGGACCTGAGTTCAGTCACTGAGACCTACATAGTAAAACAACAGAACTGATTCCCTCAAGTTGTCCTATGACCTCTAAAGGGGACCTCCACACAAATAAGATATAACAAATTTAATAAAGCAGAAAATGGAGCAGAAATCAAATTTAACCCAAAATTTCCAAATTCAATTTAGAAGAAAATGATTAATAGAGAAATTTAAGAACTTTAACAAATGCCAAACCAAAACCAAAACAAAACAAAACAGAAACAGAAACAACAACAACAACAACAACAAAAAACCCAAAACCCAAACCAAAAAAGACAACATCAAAATAAAAGCCATGCACAAAAAGCAAATTGTTCTAATGGCAGTCATTTCCAAGGTCCCAAGACTAACAGTCCCACAGGAAAGTTTTAAAACCCCCGATGTCAAGCCTACACCAAGACAACTGAACAGCAGCAATCTTTGGATGGGATCCAGATGTGAATATTCTCAATCCAGGAAATTCCAAGATGCAGCCAATTGTAAATTGTGAATAAATGTTGTGTCCCTTGCCACTAAGAAAGACAAAAACTCCGTTGGGCTGCCTGTGGATTCTGGAGACGGTGTTCCACCACAGGGAGTGTCCGACTGTCTCCTGTCCACCTGATAAATATACAAAGCAGTAAGCTGCCCAAGAAACCCTGGAGGAGGTCGTCAAGTGGTCGCCGCTACTGGGATGCTTTCTTACCCAATGGATGCTGATGACCAGTGTCACCTATAAAGTTGAGTAGCCCAGAGAGGGGTGGGACAGGTTGTTGAAGGCTATAGCTCCCCTTGATAGAGCAGTTGAAGCAAGGGCCACTGAATTCCAGATCACTTCTTGGTGTGTGTTGTGTTGCTACCACCAAAATACCGAAGCTGGGTGCTTTACAAAAAGAAAAAAAAATGTTCCTCCAGCTCCAGATGTCCCAGAATCCATTCAGTTTCTGTTGAAAACCATGTGGCAGTCAGCCAGAGGCACTGTGTGGAGCGGAGCATGGGTTTGAGTGGTGGAGGGGAGCTGCCAGGCTTGCTAACAACCATGTCACAGAAGCCCATCTCCAGAGCGACAGCTCACTCATAGAAAAGCATTAATCCCTAGTCAATGCCTAACACAGCACTATCCACTGGAACCAAACCTCAGTGTGAACTCCACGGGGAGAACCACATCTCAACCATACCACACCTACAAACAGTAGCACCCTTGGCGCACATAAGCAATGTGTCTCTCCTCTAAGTCAGCGTTAAGATTCCCTCCTACTTCCCTTATGCCTTCTTTATTAACTGTGGTATATGTAGGGTTGATTTCTACCTGTTTATTTGATAAACTGCACAGTACACCTACAGCACCACTAAGCTATAGAGCTAGTTCCATTTATATGAAGGATCAATAGCATTTATACAAATGACGCTGCCTTTAATAGCACCAAAAAGAATGTTTTCATCACTCCAGAAACTGGTTCTCTTTGGAACTCCTGCCCCCTGGTGTCCACGAGAGGGAACTGCTTTGTCTTAGCTCTGGTTTCTAGGGAGGAAGTGGAGCTTTAGAGTTTCCCACACAGGCAAACAGATAAATCTGTTAGTGAACTCTGAAAGAGTGTAATTCCAGCCGCTCCAAGATTGCCACGAATGACATTTCTTGAGATGGGGTGAAGTTTGCCACCCTGTGCAAGTGTGAATCACTTAGCAGTGCCCTTGTATCCACCCACTACATGCCAGTAGCACCCACACTCACGATCCAGTTAGGACAAGCAAAAAAAAAAAAAAAAAAAAAAATGCAAATGCAGCCACTGTCATTGCCAAGTGGCTGCGAGGGCTGGAAGGGAGATGTGAGCTGAGAGCCGCTGATGTGCTGCTGTGGGGAGACAAGGAGGCCAGGACTTACTGCCCTGCGAGCAGCACGGAACCCTGTTGGCCATGGCACTGGCATAGAGCCTCAACCTGAACCCAAGCTGAAACCCCGAGGTCGCAGCTTGTGAACCACAGGGAAAAGGTTCTGTCTGCTGGACCACAGATGGAAATGCTAGTAGCAGGGATGTGAGAGAGCTGGTCCCATCTCCAGTCGAGAAGCAGAGAGATGCTGATGCTCTGCCTGCCTTCTCCTTTGTATTCAGTCTGGGACCCCACATTGACTGGTGCCATCCAGTTAGAATGAGCCTTGTTACCTCTGTCCACCCAACCTAGCAACTCCCTTGTAGACAAGCCCGATGTCTGTTACACTGGGAGGGAGTGGGGAGCATGCCTAGGCTGGAAAGATGGCTCAGCTGATAATGTGTCTGCCACGTGAACACTAATCTGATCCCAGAGAACGCCCATAAACTGTCTAGGTGTGAGGGCATGCCACTGGAACTCCAGGGCTGCTGTTGTGAAGACTGCAGACCATGACCTGCAGCTTGGAGTCCAGCCAGTCTATCCAATCAGCAAACTCCACTCAAGTTCAGTGCCTGTTAGCCTAGCCAATCGGCAAGCTCCATTCAGGTTCAGTGCTAGCCAGTCTATCCAATCAGCAAACTCCACTCAAGTTCAGTGCCAACCACTCTAGACAGTCAGTGAGCTCCGTTCAGGGGTAGTGAGACCCTGGCTCAAAAGATAGGGTAGAGAACAATTGAGTTAGACATCTGATGTCAACTCCTGGACTCCACAATGCACAAAGACAAACGTGCAAAACACACATCTGCATGTGCATTCATGTACACACACACACACACACACACACACACACACACACACGTCCTCTGAGGCATGATGGAATAGATGTTGCTGCATTCCCCCACTCTTTCAGTAGATCCCTGTGAGACAGAGCCTGTGAGATGAATGACAGAGAGGAGTCGGTTGGTGCAAAGGCACACAGCATCTTGAGGAACTCACAATCCTAGAGCAGTCCAATAGAATGACTGCCTTACAAAAGGAAGCCTCACTCCACTTGCTGGTTTCATAAGCTTGTAAAGCCCAGAAGCAGCAAAGACCTTAGGTAAGGCTGGAGCCAGGCAAGATTGTCCCCAGGATTTGTTCCCCTCAGTGACCTTGCCCTCCCTCTGTCCCTACTGTTTTATCGTGAAGTTGCCCACCCTCAGCTAGCCGTTCCCAAAACTACAAGAACCTAAGTTTTAGTAAAGCACCTGAAATTCACGTTTGGGGGACTGTGTAGTTTGAATATGCTTTGCACAAGGGAAGTGCCTCTATTAGGGGTGTGGTCTTAATGGAGGAAGTGTGTCACTGTGGAAGAGGTGTTTCATACTAAAGTATTTTGTGATCCAGACCCTACTCCGGTCTGCCTGCAGAAGGGAGTCTGTCCTGGCTGCCTTCAGACCAAGATGTAGAACTCTCAGCTCCTTCTCTGGCATCATGTCTGCCTGCATGCAACTCAATGATGATAATGGACCGAACCTATGAAACTGTAAGCCAGCCCCAGTTAAATGTTTTCTTTTATAAGATGTGCCTTGGCCATGGTGTCTCTTCACAGCAATCAAATCCTAAGACAGAAGTACCTAGGCCCAGGTCATCCCTCAGACAGTCATTCCCTCTTACGAGATGGACAGTACCAATGACTCCAGACAAGATAATCCTCTGCAAATACAGCACTCATTTTCATAGAAATCAGATTGTCCAGAAACCAGACTGCTGGCGAGAAGAGAGCCACATGTCCTAGGTGAACACAGGGCAGCTGGACAGTGCTCTCATAGACTGTCTTTTCATGAAGGCTCTGCCAGGCGATCTCACACATGTACACATGTGTACACACACACACACACACACACACACAGAGAGAGAGAGAGAGAGAGAGAGAGAGAGAGAGAGAGAGAGAGAGAGAGAGATTGAGAGAGAGCACACTTTATAATTTGAGAATAAAGCCTGTTCTTTGTAATCTTGTCTTTGTGAAGCTCATTCAAGGTATCGTAAAATCCTTTATGATTATGGACAATCACAACTGACACTTCTGAACATCTTCAGGATACAACGCATAATCCATACCAGACCAGAATATACTGAGAAAATAATTTATTCAATTATAAACAAGAATTCTTATTTTGAAGAATGTCTAAAAATTACCTTTAATAAAATCCTAAGCTTACTCATTAGAGATTTAAACTTGGATCAATTTTATTTTAAAAAAAAATCCCCTCAAATTCCCCAGCCTTTTTGAAACTTTCAGACCATTGAACTGTCCCACTTTAGACGGATCCAGCACAGTGACAGAGAGGCAGAATTTTTAGCAGATGTGCAAGCTCTGCTTCCATTGGCATCTCCCATTGGTTCAGGAATTCTGTGGGTTTTGTTGCCTCTGGGTGTGCGACCTTTTTTGTTCACAATTGAAAAGTAAGAGGTAGAGCCCTGTGGACAAAGGTAAGATCCTATTTTTTATTGAAACCCCTCATGCTGTTCACCAAGATGGTGCAATGGCCTTTTAAATAAACTGCTTAAAGGAAGAAACAGATGACCTAAACTGGAAGACAAGCAAAATATAAATATATGCATACACAGAAACACAGAGCGACAACCCCCTTTGCAATAATTTGCTTAAATACCCAAGTAGAGCTATGCTTCTCAACTTCCCTAATGATGTGACCTAATGTAGCTCCTCATGGTATGGATGACACGAACCCCAGAATTATTTCCCTTGCTATTTCATAACTGTAATTCTGCTACTGTTACCAGTCAGAGTGGAAATATCTATGTTTTTTAACCGTCTTAGGGGACACCTGTGAAAAGGTCATTTAACACTTCCCCCAAAGGGGTCGCGACCCACAGGTTGAGAACCACCTATACAGGGGCTCCTGCAGGCTCTCAGAGCGGGGAACAGAACCTTCAGCAGCTCCGTTGTAGTGACTGCGGCTCCCATTGCCATAAAGTCAGTTCCTATGTTGTCCAGTACATCTGGCTGGCTGGCTGTCACACTTGCATAGTACTAGAGCAGGGGAAATGAGGTCATGTGACAGGGGGCTTTGTCTTCAGTCACCTGCTCCATACAGGCCCCCACACTGGAACACGATGGGCTGAGGAACTCGGAGGTTCAGAGCAGGTTGTAGGTAGGACCCGATGATGAGAGATTGTCTTCTGATATAATAGGGTGCTGGTCCTCAGTCCGCTGAGGTACTCTCCTTCCCTGATACAGTCACACCCTCTCCACAGGGCTCAACACACAAAGCTAACAGCATGAATACAATTTGGGCAAAACAAAATGAACACACTTTCCATTCAATTCCTGCTGTTAGTCATCCTGAAGAAAGCTGTCTGTGTTTGTAACTCAGTTCAATCACCAACCCCAAGTCCTATGTCCCTCTAAGTGGTCACCCTGCCATTTTTCCTGGACTCTGAACATGTGCCACCAAAGTACCTATTGGCACTCTCTGCCTCCTTTATGCCCAGGACAGAAACAATAGCCTAGTGGGGCCTGGACTGCCAGCGGCTCCTGGAGCCATCAGCTTTTACAGACTGATGGTCACATTGGCATCCTTATTAAAGGTCTCTGGCTGCAAAGCCTCTCTGGGTTGCTTTAGAATCTCCATGAGGAGGAAGATAATGAAGCCAAAGGGATGGAGCCGTCCAACTCTGACACAACCCACACTGTTCCCTAATGCTTCTCTCAGCACCTGGCCAGTGGTGAATTGTATGACAGACTGGGAAGAAGTTTCCGGCATCTGCTTTTCCTTTGTCAAATTAATTTTGATTTCTAGAATCAAGTTTTCCCAAGACCCAGAATATATAAGAAATCATTGAGAATTTATACCTGATTACTTGCCATAGACTCTTTCTCACATATTACAGGCTCAAGGTGTCAGGAGAAATCATCTGTTTGCCATGGTAGTGGGTTTTGGTTTTGATTGTTTCTTTTAAAAGTTGAAATCAAGTGTTGCTACTTGTTTGAGGAATTAGCCAGAGTAATAGTGTCAAGTTTCCATCACAATTTGAAGTCAGACATTATTTCTAACCAAATTATACTCTTTTGTCTGCCAAGCTACCTTGACACTTTTAATATCTGAAGGCAGGCCTATCTGATAGTCCCAGCAATACTCTGGAGATAGGATTTTAGTGGGTTTGTTGAAAAGGAAGTATTTGTTGAGGTGGCTCTCATCATGCCACTGGGCTTCTATGTCATGTTTCTTGTCCTGGAGGATCCCCTTAAAGCACTCCCTGGTGAGGTTGAGAATGTGAGTAGGCGTTCCTCCAAAAATGGCCGCGTGGTAGTAAAAATCCCCCTCTCCGAATGGAATGTACGCGGCCGACAGTTCCCGCCTCTCATAGGTGAACTTCTCGGGACTGGCCTTGTACCACCAGGCCTGGAGCTGTGCTACCAGCTGGCCCAGAGTTTCCACCCCGAAGTTGTCTTGAAAGACTTGATCCACGTCCATGCAGAAGAGGAAGTCGACCTCGTGCTGGATGTGGGCCAGGATGTGCTCCCCAATGGTCTTCATGCGCATCATGCTGATATCCTGCCACCTCTTCTCAGACCTGATCTCAAAGACTTGTAAGGAATGTAGAGGGTTCAGGTGCACGACAGGCATCCGGGAGGTGTCGTCTATCATGACGTAAAATATGACCCGATGGCCAACCATGAAGTACATGTCAGCAGACTCCAGAAAGTCTTCTAAGTAATGCTCAATGTACCTGAAATAGAGAGGGCTACATTGAACCACCACGGGCTATCACACTTATATATGGGTACATATATACATGTAATACCATACTTAACATTACAGTAGATGATCTGTATTGTATGTTAGGAGGGGATGGCTTCTCCACATACCACTCGACACTAGCTGGTCATTGTGTCCTTGGGGAAAGTGGCATGACTTATCTCACTGCCAGCTTTGTTAAGCAAACTGGGGATGCACAGCCCCGACCGCATGCTCTTCGATGCCTGCCACACTGAGAGCTCGGTGTTCTCAACTACTCTGCGTTGCAGTAAGGTTCATGCTAAGGCTCTGTTCTCTGATTGAGAAGCTGGCTGTCAGAGAAGGAGCTAGCTCTTGAATATCCAGAAGAGGCCAGTGTATCTGCTAAGCCAAACACAAAGAAAATTCTTCCCAGAATCCTCTGAGCATTCAAAACTCAACCTTACCTTCTCGGTTAGGTTAACCCCAAACACTAGCACTGTCAGCCTCCTCTGTGACACAGAGGATGCATGTTCATAGGATGGACATCTAATTCCTTACTCATGTCCATTCTACAAACCTCTCACGGGCTACCCCAAACACCAGTGGACCATCTAGACAAAAACCATGTTATGATTCCATTCATATACTAGAACAATCTCAGATTGCATCTTATTTATTTATTTATTTATTTATTTATTTATTTATTTATTTATTTATTGGGGGGGGGGGGAGACAGTGGGTCATGTATACCAGGCTATCCTCAAACTTACTATGCGGTCTCGGATGACCTTGAACTTCTCATAGTCTTGCTAGGATTACCAGCAGGACATCTGCTATTTTTAAGGTGCCTGGGATCAAACCTAGAGTGTCATACCCACTATGCAGCCAACCACCTGAGCTACAGACCACACTATAGTTTGCTTATATTTTAACAATTTTATCTTTTTAAAAATAGCATTCTTTGGGGTTGGAGAGATGGCTCAGCATTAAGAGTAATAGTTGCTCTTCCAGAGGACCTGGGTTCAATTCCCAGAATCCTATTTCATGCACCCACATGACAGCTCACAACTGTCTGTAGCTCCAGTTCCAGAGAACCAACGTCCTCAGGCAGGCAGGACACCATTGCACATAAAATAAAAAACAGATATAATGTAAAAAAAAAATTAGCATGCTTTAGAATAATTTTGAATTCTGAACAAAACTGAGCTGAAAGTGTTGAATGTACCCATGTACCTACCTGGTATGTGAATAGACTTCCCTACTAGGGCCACCAGTGCTCCTGGTGGCATGTGTGTGACAGTTGGCACTCACATTAACATAAGGTTATTCTATGTTATACTATGGTTCATGTTGGGAAGTGTGCAAAAGCATGGCATCAGCAAAACCCACCAGTGCTATATCACAAGAGTCTGACTGCATTAGAACTCACTCTCCCAGGCTCCTCTTTTTCTGCCTTTCTCTCACCCCAGCTGCTTTCAGGCACCATTCTTTTCCCTGACACCATAGCTTGGCTCTTCCAGAATCAGAATCAGAAAGTGGACAGTAGAGATCTGTCCTATTTGGGGACAGATTGCTCTGACAGAACACAAGACCAGAAGCAAGTTGGGAAGGAAAGAGGTACTTGGTTTCCACTTCCACATCACTTTTCATCCTAGAAGAAAGTCAGGACAGGAACTCAAGCAGGGCTGGAGGCAGGAGCTGATGCAGAGGCCATAGATGGGCTCTGCTTACTGGCTTGCTCATCATGGCTTACTCAGCCTGCTTTCTAATAGAACCCAGGCCCACCAGCCCTGGAATGGGACCACAGACAGTGGGATGGTCCCTCCCCCATCAGTCACTAAGAATGTGTCCTACAGGCTTGCCTGAGGCTGCATTTGATGGAGGCAGTTTCTCCATGGAGGCTCCTTCCTTTCAGATGACTCTAGCCTGTGTCAAGCTGACACAAAACTGGTCAGCACTGGAACCTTTCCAGCTTGTGTTCTGCACTAAGTAACAATTGACAAAAACTTCCTCCTCCTTCTTCTCTGTGGCTCGACAGCTCACTTTTCAGCAGGAAATATTATCCTATTGTCTGAATTGATCCGTTCATCTTTCCATTTGACTTGTTTGCTCCCAAGTTTTAGCAGTTACAAAGAACATTTCTAAAAATATCTACATAGGTTGTTGTGAAGACACGTCTCAACTCATGTGGGGGAACACCAAGGAATCTGACCAGAAGATTATATTATGATCAGAGCATGTTTTGTTGTGTAAGCAACTTCCACAATTTCTTCTGCAGTGGCTGCACCATTTTGTATTCCCAACTAGCAATAAAAATGGTTCCTATTACTTCACATATTTTCCAACATTTTATAGTATCAGTATTATTTTTCTCATTTTTATAAATATCTCTTGTCAATTTGAATATTTGCTCAATCTAATGACACCATATTGATCATTTTACAAGCTCAAGCTATAGACTGTCTTCCCAAGAAATACCAAGGAGGGGCTGGTGAGATGGCTCAGCAGGTAAGAGCACCCGACTGCTCTTCTGAAGGTCCAGAGTTCAAATCCCAGCAACCACATGGTGGCTCACAACCATCCGTAACGAGATCTGACGCCCTCTTCTGGAGTGTCTGAAGACAGCTACAGTGTACTTACATATAATAAATAATAAATCTTTAAAAAAAAAAAAAGAAATACCAAGGAGACTGCAGGATGAGGGTGACGTCAGAGGGTCCTTGTGCAAACCCTACACAGACATGGACCACAGTCAGTTTGCTGAGCACACAAGTAGCCAATCACAATGTTCTGAATGTAATGAAGGTGGCTTTGGTTTTGTTTCTTTTGTTGCTGTTTTGTTTTTCTCAATGCTTGGGTTTTTCCAGTGGAGTTGAAACAAATTGCACTTTTTATTTTTGGCATCAGGGAGCTCAAAGGCTTGTAGGTGTGACTCTTTAGATGGGCAAATAGGTCTGAATGGTCCAGGAGAGCCTCTGACAGGACCACAAGGATAGAGGTCAGGACACACCTCTGTACTTGGACCTCTAAGGAAACCCAGTGTGCCCTGAAGCTTGGGAAAGAATCCGTAGGAGCAGGGCAGGGAGGGCAGTGTCACCGCAGTGTCTAACAGTCAGCTTAAGAGGCTAAAGTGCTACAGGTGGCTCCAGGCATGGAGCCTGAAGACAGGCAACTACCAATCCCTAAGGTCCAGATGCACTTTCTCTGGCATTCACTGTGGCAGACTTGTCTATCTGGGAGCACAGCTTTCCCCCAGGAGGTGGGAGGGATCACAGGGCTCTTGTGGTGTTCTGGCTTCTGTTTTTCTGCAGAGTTGTGATTGGATGATTGATAGCATTGTGGGACAGTGGGTAACTTTCTGTTCTTTTAGGGAAACACTAGGATCAAATCAATGTGCAATGTGGCTGTCTTGTGGCTTCAGTGCCCAGAGGCTTTGCTGAGTTGAGCCCTGACTCCAATCCCTAAACAATACAAATGCCTCTAGTGAAATGTCAATAGACACTGCTTTTCACTTGATGGCATTAGGCTCAGGGAATGAGCACACTGAGCAATGTCAGGACTTCCCAAAGCCAAGGAGGACTGCTGGCCCCTGGGAGGGGATCCGGGGATATCACCCCAGCATCTTCTGTTAGGTCCTGTCCTGTGAAAGCTCAATGGAAGGTCAACCTGCTCCTTCTACTCCTCTTGTCTATGGCAGGCGAGCCAACTTCCTGTTGATGTGTGTGTGTGTGTGTGTGTGTGTGTGTGTGTGTGTGTGTGTGTGTTTAAATCAGAAGAAGTACCAACACCAAGGGCCTGGGGACAGAAAAAGAAACAAGCCAGAAAGACTTTTCAGTAGGTATGGGTGCCAGACCTGAGCATTGAGGTGGATCCCCAGAACCCATATAGTGGAAGGAGAGAGCCAACACCCCTAAATTGTCTTCTGACACACCCAAACATCCACACCCTGTCCGTGGCCCTGGGCTTTATAAGAAAGGAGGAGCACTTACATCCCAGCCAGTCAACAGCTGGCTTTTGGGGCCTTTCTAGAAAGGTTCTGAAGGCAGGAATGGTCTTGGTTCTGGGTACCAGTGGCATTGAAGAGAGTCTCCCTCCCTTGTGTGGTGGGAATTGGTGGACTTACCTCCTGTTTGGTTTGGAACCCAGGAACAAGGGACCAAGGTGCCTATTTTACATAGCAAAGCAGACCTGGCCTCCAGGTTTTCCCAGCATCCCTCAGTCCCTACCTGACATACCTTACCCCCATGCCTGAACTTTCCAGCCTTCCCCCCAGAGGTTCTTGCCTTTGTAATCCAGACACTTTGCTTGTGATTATAAAAAGATAAAGAAATATAAGAATATGTTCTATGGGGTGTGGTGAGGTATGGGGGGAGGGGGGTGCCTTAATGGACCCATGCCAAGGTGTCCTTTCCCCCTGAGGGACCAGCCACATGGCGGTATAGTATAAAATAGCATTTATTCAGGGCCTGAGGAGGGGAGTTAAAGAGTACTAGAGGCAGAGAAAGGCAGAGAGAAGGAGAGAGTAAAGAAGTAGAGGCCGGCCATGACCATGGTGATAGAGGAGGGAAGGGAATGGGGAGAGAGGGGGAGCAAGAGGCAAGAGTAAGAGAGAGAGAGAAGGGGCAAGCAGCCCGTTTTATTGTGGGCCAGGCCTACCTGGCTGTTCCCAGGTAACTATGAGTAGGAGCATACCTGGCCGTTGCCAGGTAACTGTGGGCGTGGAGTCCAGACAGAATCTTAACATGCACACATTTGCGCTCTCTTTCCCCCAGTCCTCCCTCCCTTCCTTCTGCCCTTTCTCTCTCTCTTTCTTTGCCTCTCCCTCCCTCCCCTCCCACCTCTCTGCCCTTCCCCACCATACTCCCCACGGTGACATCTCTGGCCTCAGTCCTTGGGGTCAGTGACCTCACCTGAGAGCAGCTTCCCAATAAACCTGTATTTAATACAATCTACTCTGGCTTGGATTGGCTCATTCACTGGCAGAGAAATACCTCATCACCTACTATCATTGTTTTTTCTCAGCCATTATAAGAAAGAAGGGGGAAGTCTACTGTCAAATTCCAGCCTTTGTGGGGCCCTGGAGCCCCACACAAATCCTTTGATGCTAGAACAAGAACAAATCATCAAGGGTGAGTTTGTCAGTGGTGCTTACTTTCCCACAGCAAACACTGTCAGCCCCACAGTGAGTTTCTGTGTGGCGTAGTACTTTTCCAGCAGAGCTGTGTCATAAGTGCCTTCCCACACAATCGGCGCCTTCCACGGGGTCACTGTCAAAACATCCGGGCGGTTCCTGGTGAGAAGAAGCATGCAACACCGAGTCAGAAGCATTACACTGAGGTGTGGTGAGAGACTGGCCAAGGAAGGGAGGCCAGTGACTGTCACTGAATCTTGCCTGCATGAAAGACAGGAATTACAGAAGGGGTGGAGTCTTGGCAAGGGCCAGGCACAAATGCATAGGGTACCTCCAACTCTTGGAATAGAGTGAAGTACAAAGATAGTAGGTCCTGGATGGGTGAAATACAAGTTGTGCAAGCTTGCTTGGCCTTGTGGCATTTTCCTGTTATTTAAAGCTAAACCTCACTGGTTCCCAGTGCTGTTGTCTGCAGTATGGACAGTCTGGCCCTTATCTGCCTAAAGTCACACAGCTACTAAGGAGGAAAGCTGTGACTTGAACCCAGAGTCTTTCTGTGGAGTCTAGTGCTTTGAGCCCCAGTTTTCATTGCTCCTTAGATGGACACGTGCTCAGCTGATAAAGTCTGGCTAAACCCCAGATTTGCCTTTGTCCACTCAGTAGCTACTGCAGCATTTCGTCAGCACTGAACTGTGATAGGCCAGTGTGGCACTGGTATTAGGAGCTCACAGGAGGCAGCTCTGAGGGGTGTTCACCTGCAGAGCTTTACCCTGGTAGAACATTTACTCCCTTCCCAGGCTGGCTTTATTGAGTGATGGTATTTCAAAACAAAAAGGAGAAAATAAATAATCATATGCAGATTCTCTTTCTCAAAAGCAGCGTTTGTGAATGTTATCTCCCTCCTATGTCAGAGCCTCATCTGCTGGGCTGTTGACTTTGCTGTCAAGGAAGGAAGGAAGTCTCAGTAGCTCTAACCCAGCCAACCTCCTCAGTCTGTCTTGTTGTTGCTGTGCGTGAACTACAGTGTTGCTCATTGTTCTATATGAGCAGATGATGTTATACTGTGGTTAATGAAAAGACTAGGCCTGTATTTAATGTGTCGTGTATACCAGGAGCTAAGAACAGGCCTTTCCCTCCTGCACTTAGCCCCACACCAGCCATTGCCAGCACTCACTGTCAAGGCAAGAGAGGCTCCGGAAGGGGAAGGGGGCTGAGCCACTGGCCTCTTAATTTTCACAAAGAGCCAAACTGAAGTTTAAGCACTGAGAAATGGTGGAGTGGAAACCTAAGGGTTCTTTGGAAAGTCAGTTAGATGGTGTTTTGCTGGGGCAAACATGTAAAGGAACACTTCGTCAAGGTGCACACAGGTGAAAGACTAAGGCAGACTTTTGAAGGAACGTTTCACTGAAGCAGACAGAGGAGAGAGGATGTTCTACTAAAGTAAGAATGTGAAAGGACTCATGATGAAAAATTCTTTGTATTGGTCCGCTATACACTGCATAGTTGAGGTGCATTTGTCGGGATGCCATAGAGAGAAATGCACCAAAAGAAATTCTGGTGGTGTGCTGTAGTTTGCTGCTGCTTTCAAGGACTTAGCTGATTAGATGCAAGTGCTGAGGCAAAGTATATGGAGGACACGTGATGTTTGGAGGGTATAAATAGGACTCCATGGAGTGACGGAGACAGAACTTGGCTTGCTGGTACAGTTACCTGTGCAACACTTGTGACTCTTATCTTTCCTGATCTTCACTTCCCTGAGAGAGGCAGAGCAGAGACTTTCTCTTGGTGTTCTTATTAGTCCCTCCTGCTGACCCGAGCTGAGGCTGAGCCTGGCTCTCTCTGCTAGGTCATGTAACCACTGTTGCTAACCCGACCACCAAACTGGACTGCTGGTGTATATGTGAGGTGTTTGCGAGTGGATGGAGCTGGCACTCGCTGCCTGCTAACCTGTGAACTGAACTGCTGATTTCCAAACAACACAGACAGGAGTTGTTCCAAAGAACCTTTGTAATATAGGTCTACTTCCCCCATATCCTTTCTTTTCCATTACCTCTGGTGGGTGGTGGGTTACAAGGAAGGTTAAAGCGTTTAAGAACTATCATTAAAAATAGGATTTGAAAAAGTTAAAGTTACAAAATGGCACCCAGTTCTTCCCCTGAGAACCTTCAGTATAGTGGGTGCTCAACCCTGCCATGCCACTCCTCAGCTCTGTGGCCTCTCGGGCCCTACTGGCTTGAAACTGAGTGGAAACCCAGTGTCCACCTTGGCTATTTGAAAGTGAGAACCTCCTTTGAGCAGGAAGACAAAACAGCGCTATTAAAAATTAAAGCAAAATTAAAAATTGAAACATTCTATTTCCCGGTCATTAATTGTTCAGTTCCACTGGCAATTTCAGCATGTCAGTGGCGCGTGACGGAGAAGCCAGACAACAGCCTGGAAGTGCAGGTGGGAGCAGGTGGGAGGCAGGATGAGGGGACTCCAGTTTCTAGGGGGAAACTGTGCCTGAAGCAAGCTCAGTCATCAAAACCCACAAGCACATCCCCTCAAAGAAGCCACTGTGATACTATCAACTGCCTGAGCCAAGACCGCCATGATAAGGTTCTAAAGAGCGGGAGGAAACGGTGCTATGTGACACTCAAATGCCCTTCCTTCTGCACTGGGCACTCAAACTGTGTGACCTCTGTATGGCCAGGTCCACCATAGGGGGCAAAAACTTCAGGAAAATGACCACCTCCTGCAATAGAGCATCCGGGTCTCTAGGTTACTAGGAGTTCATGCCCAACTGTATGTCTTCATGCACAGGTACATTAGTGGTATCCACGGGTTAGCTAGAGGAAGTATTACAATTCTGTGTATTAGGCTGGACAGGTGGCTCGGCAGGCAAAGGCACTTTCGTGGGAGCTGACAGCCAGAGTTTGATCCCAGGAACACACACAGTGGAAGGAGAGAACCAACTCCCACAGGTTGTCCTCTGACTTATACATGCGGGCCTTGCCACACACAAATAAATGAATCGATGTTTAAAATTCTTATGAAGCACACAGTAGACTGAGGAAAGATGTGGAACACACATCACACAAGCTGTACAATCCCAATAGAGAGGTAATGTCAGCACAAACAGCGGAGGTGGCTATGGAAGGGAGAGAGGCTGTGGAAAGAATCTGAGAGGGAGAATTGATAATAGAATTTTACTGTTGGTGGACAACGGAAAACTTCTCCCAGGCTAGGACTGAGGTATTTAAGAAGATGGGAAATGAGAAAGAAGAGGTTGGGGCGGAGCTGAGATATCTACAGCAGCCATCTCTAGCTGTCTAGCCCTGGGTTTGTGGGGGGGCGGGGGTGTCTTACCTCCATAGGCACCATCTCTAGCTGTTTAGCTCTTAGACATCATCCCCATAGCTGCCATCTCTAGCTGTCTAGGCCCCGGACCTCATCCCCATCTAAGAGGCTTAGCAAAGCTGCAGTGCTCCCAACATTTTACACTCATAGTGTCCCAGGCAGCTACTCCATGCCCAGCCTATGGTAAGATACGGGCAGGATGGAATTCTCAGTCTTGCACACTGGCATGAATCTCCTGAGAACTCAGTGGACTTGCCAGAACATCTCCAGTTTCTCCAGAGCCTGAGCTCCGTCAAAAAGAACGAGGCACTGTTCTCTCCTTCCTCTACAGCTGTGCCTCACCCCTTGAGAGGTCTCTTTCTCTGCCTGCTCCTCCAGGGCTGAGACAGAACACACCCGGTCCTACTCCTCTGCCCCAATGACCTCATCTGTGACTACAGATCTCCCTGCTACCTGTAGCCTGATGACACCTCACCTTCTGTCTTCAGCTCATCTTCAGCCAAGCTCATGAGCAGCTGAGGCTTTCCACCCAGAAACTCCTTAACACATACACGACACAGTGCCACCTCTCAGGTCCTAAGCCTGTGGCAGTTCCTAATGTCCATTTCCTAGAAGAACCATCAATCACAAGTCTCCCAGGGCTGACAGTCGCCCTGGGCAGCTCTGATCACACCTTTCCCGTCAGCTGATCACATGACCTTAACATCTACTGCCCTCTAGGACTATGACGTACACACACCCCACCCCTCTACCCACTCCCCACTTCCTGCCCATCCCGTCTCCTCCCTTCTTTCCTGTCTTCTTTCGATATTAGTCCTTGGGATCAACCCAGGGTCGCATGCATGCTAACTACATACTCCGCTACTGAGCTAAGAAACCCCAGTTCTGAGATGAGGAACTTCTTAAACGTATCATAGTGTCCCCAACACAGTGCCTAACACAGTATCTTTTAAAGCTTTAATTTGAAAGAACTACAAGTTTGGTTGTGATCAAGTGAAGAAATAGTTTATATTATATGCAAATAATACACATATGCACAGAAACAAAACTCTACTTACAAACACTCATCCTTAGGGTATGCACTTTGATCATCTCTTATACTTCAATGCTATGTGTAGGTGTGTGTGTGACGTGTATGTAGTGTGTGGGCATGCAGATTCCACAGCCCACATGTGGAGGTCAGAGGACAACCACAGGTGACAGTTCTCACTTCCCACCATGTTTGAGGCAGGGTTTCTTGGGGGTTCCCACTTCCTAAAGCAGCCTGACTGACCTAAGACCTTCCAGGGATTCTCTTGTCTGTATTTCCACCTTTATGCTTGGGCTCACACACGCAGGCCACTGCATCTGGCTTCACACAGCTTCCAGGGGTCTGACCTCCAGTTTGCACACTAGCACGGCAAGTGCTTTGCCCGCTGCACCAACGCTACCATTCCTTGCTTGTTTTTAAAGTCTGTTTAGGCTTGATACTTCGGCTGCTTTCTGAGAACGTGAGTGGGTAGCGAGCAGCAGTTTGGAAAACACCAGCTACCATTTCCTAGTTTCTGATAGACACGCGTTCTCTGCTTGTGTACGGAGTGGATTCCTGGCTCTGGGATCTCCTAGCTCATAATTTCTACCTCATGGATATGTTTTAGCTGAATCTAGAGAGAGTTTTCTTGGCTCACCCTAGACCTTGTCATTTTCTCAGCAGCATCCTATGTGGCCTGTAAAGTCCTTAACACCCAGTGTTTATGTTTAACCTACCACTGGCCATTTCCTGCTGCAATTACCACAGTGTTCAGTCTGGTTCAAAGCACCCAGATCTTAGTTTCTTAGCCAAAGCCCATTGAGGAAGGTCTACCCACTCCTGCCAGCATCCCCTCCTGCCAGCACCCCCTCCTGCCAGCATCCCCTCCTGCCAGCACCCCCTCCTGCCAGCATCCCCTCCTGCCAGCACCCCCTCCTGCCAGCACCCTCTCCTGCCAGCACCCCCTCCTGCCAGCACCCCCTCAGCACTCCCCTCAGCATCTCCTCAGAACCCCACTCAGCACCCCCCACCCCAATCTCCTGTCTGTCCTTACTTTGGATTGAACCAGTCCCATAGCTGAGGCTCTTCAATGCGATCTCCATTTCTACCCTTTTCTCTCCGTCCTTCTACGTTGTCTTCTTGATAACTGTGGGTCCTGTGGACAAAGGTAGGACAAAGTTGGTAAGGACAGGTGGCTTCCATGACTCGTGTCTCAAGGGAAAGAAGGCATCACTCACACCACTGGGTGGACTGGAGGACTCAGGGCACTGACCCCTTGATCCCTACACACTTCTGATAAAAGGTACAGCATTTGCCTCTCTGGCCACCATGTGGGTCAGGGGCTGAGGTTCCAGTGACCCTGTAACCCTCAGTTATTTCAGAAGTCGGTGAGATGTTTCAGAACAGTACTCCAAGGGACATTTCTGTTCTGTGTCTATTCTGAAATTTCCACTTCAGCCTGAACTTCACCCTTAACTGGAGAAGAAAGGGCAGAGGAAGGAGGAAGGCAGACAGGAAGGGGGGGAGGAGGGAGTGGGAGGAGGGGGAGGGAAGCGGGGAGACACTCAGAATTCCACTTGTAAGTTAGCCTCCTCTGAACTGGTGAGATGGCTCATCCTGTAAAACTGCTTGTCCTGAAAGCCTGAGCATCTGAGTCTGGTGATCACACACTGGAACCCGTACTGGAAAGGCAGAATTGCCTCCTGAAAGCTGCCTTCTGACCTCCGATGAGTACTATGGTGTACACACAGCTGCAATCATACACACGTCATACACACAAACACACTCCCCACCCCTCACAATAACAATAGAAGCTAACAACAACAAAAACAACAACAGCAATGAGGAGACTCCATGAGTGAGTCCAGTGAGCCAGAAGAAGGGAGGGAGGAGGCCATGGGTCCTCTGTGGGTTTCAGGGACTTAGGAACCCATCCTGATCCCTTACCCATTTTTAAACCAGCTTGGGAACCACCAGTCCTTCTGCCATCTGTTCTCACCAACCTCTGGAATTCTAGGAAATGAAAAAGAATATAAACACATCTAGAAATCGAGGCGGTCCTGAACTTTAAGGGTCGGGTAGCACTAGAAAAAGTGAACGTCAAGATGCAGCTCATGAAACATGGACACGCAAAAGGCAGCTGAGCTAAAGGCAGAGAGTGGACTTGAGGGGCCTCAGCTGCGCCCTTCTGGGCAGCCCTGAGCACTCTGCTCATCCCTGGGACCCCTGAAGGATAAGGGGCAGGGAAATCAGAATGGTGGAGACCCTGCAGACCTGAGAGCCTGTGGTCACGATCTCCTCCTGCTAGTGGAGTGACTTTGGCATACACTCACACTGTCTAAACTGCCACGTTCTTCTCTGAAAAGGGTAATCAATAATAATCCTTCCACGAAGGGATCTGTAATGACCAATGAGACAGCAGATATGCAAGAGCCTGGTGAACATAAAGCGGCTGTAACGAGGGGTAATATTAAAATAAGAAAAAGCACCTTCCCGAGAATGACTGCATGCGTGTGTGTCTGTGTGTGTCTGTATACATGCATGTATTATAGAGATTAATCTGAGAAAAAAATCCCATTGCCCAATCAATGAAAGCTTCAGGAAATCTGAAGATTGACAACAGAAAAGTTAGAAAATAGTTATATATCAATCTTGGCCCTGACTTTTGATAATCATGGTTAATAATCTCTACTTTCAGGTGTCTCTAGTGAGAGAAAGTTGGATGCAGTGACAAGGTGACTCTGAACAGGCATACAACATTAGGGACCCTGTTTGGAGGTGGGGTCCTGGCTTGTAGCTCAGGCTACCACAGCCGCCCTCCCATGTGGCCTATGGCAGAGACAAGAGGCTCACTCCACCACACCTGGCTAAGAAATTCACTCTAGGCCTCAATTGCCTCTGGAAATGTCTGAGATAGTTAGTGAATTCAAGACGTGCTTATAATAATTGGGAAAGAAAACACACACACACACACACACACACACACACACAAAAGTCATAGGCAATAGAGAAAGGCGGATAAGATATCTCAGTGGGTACAAAGGTACTTGCTACCAAGTCTGATGACCCAAGTTCAATTCCTCGACCCATAAGAGTAGAAGGAAAGAACCAAGTTGTCCTCCAATCTGCGCACGCACACGCACGCACACACACACACACACACACACACACAAAGACACACACACAATTTTAATAAAAGAAATATTAGTGGCTAGGAAGATTGCTCAGTGAATAAAGTGCTTGCTTCAAAAGCATGAGGACCCCAGGTCAGATCTCCAGCACTCTGACAAAATCCAAAGCAAGCGGTACAAGTGTAGAACCCTGGCACTTAGTGGGGGGTAGGGGGGGAAACCAGGAGTCCTGGGTTGGCTGGCCAGCTGGTATAGCCAAAATTAATACCCAAATTCAGTAGGAAGCTTTGTCTCCAAACTTGAGGTACAGAAGAATAGAATAATAAACCTTGCCCTCTGGCCCACACTGGTACATGCATAGGCAGGCATAACCATAGACACCCACTCACACACGTGCACATACCACACACATACACCAAGAAAATGCCACTGGTTCATTTGGTTACCCAGTGTATATTTTCGCATGACCTTGGCAATCTCAAATTCAAGTTTCACGTCTATTCTCCTCTTTACGGCTGAAGTGAGGGCTCAGTGGGTTTGAGTGTGTGGCCAAGACCCCTCAGCAGGTAAGGATACAAGGCAGGTGTAACACCAGGGAATGAATTACACCCAAATGAAGGCTACGTGTGGTGAAAGCTGTTACAAATTATTTCTTCTGAACTTCCTGGCCACCATGCAGAAGATAAGAAACTGGAACTGAACGTAAGTCCTCCCTCAGTGCCTCACAGCAGCACTGAGGGTACACACTACAGCATGCAGTTCCCTGGGCTCTTTCCCTACGTCAACCAAAAATGGTCCCCATGACAATATTTGAGGAGAGTCCCCTGAGCAGAACCGAGAGCAAAACTCATCACTATTCTACAAAGACCAGTTTGGGGACTAGCAGAGTTGCAGCCCTGACCCCAGGGCCCTAGCAATCCTCCTCCCTGTCCTGGCCTCTCTCCTCCCTTTACTGTGGCCCGAGCACTACATTGGCTGGCTTGAAGAGAGGAAATCAACTTTAGGGGCTAAAAAAAAAAAATCAAGTGATCCAGACATCCAATAGATACACAGAATTCAGAACACTTACTTTGTGTGATATATCCACAAGAAAGAGCCTTCTGGGCTAAGGACAAATAAGAAATAGAAACGTCATATACTTTTAATTCTCAGAAAGGCTTCACTGCAGTGGTTTTCCTTAAGCGTTTGGGTTCTCAGGGGATTCCCACAAGCATCACTGAGGAACAGAAGTGGGCACCCAAACACTCTCAATTCTTGTTTTTATTTGGGGGATTTTTTTCCCTCTTTCTCTCTTTTAAAGTCACCCAGCTGTTTGTTACATGACAGGAAGGTCCTCTTCCACCACAGTCCCAGAAGCTGGGCAATGAGGAAGGCGGGGAAGGTGGAAGCGCCACGGCCAGCCACCTCAGGCTGAGGATTCTTCCCCACAGGAAATAGCCGCCACATTCAGCTCAGATCCCTTCTTCTGAGCAGCCCCCATGGGTGTTGCTTTAACCAGAAGGCTAGGCCAGCTACAACTACTTTAGGGCACTAGCTCTCATCAGTCTTACACGTGCTAGGCAAGTCCTACACACCGAGTGCTGGGGCTCATGAAAAATATACAATGTAACAGAGAAGGCAACATACAGCAACATACATCCTGGCTAGGGAATTTGCCTGGGAAGAACTGGTAGAAAGCTAGTGTGGCCAGAGAGCAGCAATGAGCATAAAGAGTTGGTGTGGAGAACAGTTAGGAAGTGGGCAGTGGTCAAGGCAGCCATGGCTGGTGACAGTGCTGACCAGAGAGGCTACTGGAAAATGTGTGTGGTGGCTTGGTGCCTCTAATTCCAGCCTTGAGCAGCAGAAGCTACAAGTTTGAGGCCTCCCTGCTCTGCATAGCAATGACCAATGAGAAGTGTCTCAAAAAGACAGGACTTAGTGCCATACTGAGTAATTTGGTGCTGGGCAGAGGCACTGTGCCTAAACCCTATGGCTGACTTTGCTCATCCCATCGTTAATAGTTGTTTCAGATTCTACCAGGGTCTCTTTGGCTCTTATCTCCTCTCCCCACTTCCTCCCCACACCAGAGATCAAGCCTCCTCCCAGGGAGCAAACATCTGCCTTCCTGCCCTGTTACCTCCTCCAGCTTTGCCCCAAGATCCATACTCCAGGACAAAGCCCTAATGTACCTAGCTCCTAAATCAATGTATTAATGTAGTGCTTTGGTGAGCCTAGCCATGCACTGTTCCACGCAGTTGACACACAGTGGCTTTGGGAATCCTCACACCACTCTGTCCCCAGCCTTACTCTGGAGGGCAGGGGCAATCCATGAGTCTTCTCAAAGTCATTCTACTAATGAGGTGCAGAACCCCACATCTGAGCCTGTGGAGTAACTCCACATCTTACCATAGGAGGAGGAGGAGGAGACAATGAGAAGGAGAGGAAGGCAATGAGGAAAAAGGGGGAGACAATTAGAAAAGGGGGGACCATGAGGAAAAGAGGGCAACTATGAGAAGAGAGGAGAAGACAAGCCAACATTAAGAACACTACTTGACATTGGGGCACTATTTTGTAGTTAATGGTTGCCATCATGTCTTTAACAGCCTTCCTTCTAAATTTTACCATCTTCTCCTAGAATCTGCCAATGATATTCAGGCTCAACTGTCACTTTAGCAGCACTAATCCTCCAGGCACAGCTCAAAAAGTCACCTCTTCTGTGCCCTCCCTGATCTGATCCTGGCATGGCACTTGGCCCACAGAATGTGTTTTACAAATGTCTATGAATCTCTTTCCAGGGCAGGCAGTCTCTGCCTCCTTGTCTCACAGTCTCTCACGGTCTCCTCTCTACCTCAACTCCCTTCATTCACCTTAAATCACAGGCTCCTTATGCACGGAGCTCACCCAATCCATACTGTAATGCCCTATGGTGAAGGGCTCTATTCGGCTTTCATGTGGCCCTTGAGCACTCAGAAGACGGGAGCACTCTTCCATGGAGCCTGAGGCGGAGGATCTCAAGATCTAATACTACTTAGAACAAAGATATAAACCACTACTGACCACCCCACCCTGTTCCCCTGCAAGGCTGGCCCCCAGCAAGGCTGGCCTCCACTCTGTCATCTGCATAAAATGGCCCAGCTCAAGGACAGGCGTGCTGTAAGTAAAAGAATGGCTCACAGGCAGGCAGGCAACAGGGGCTCAAGTCCTCCCCAAACATGACCATAAACTTTAATTGAGCATTCTTGAGACTTGGTGTTGCCATCAACACACACACACACAGAGTCATTCCCACTTTGCGGAACCATTCTAAGAACAGGAGTGACACAGCCTGGGTATCCACACATGCTCAGTAACTCCGGCCACCTTCACCACCTTCTTTATCTCAATGGTTATACTAACCTGTAAGATTCCTTCTGGCTCTAAAACATGGCACTGGATTTTCAAAAACCTTGAAATCAAATGCCTTCCTGGACCATATTCTCCTTATTCATTTATTATTTTCTTTAAAAAAATTTATGGGAATAGGTATTTTGCCAGCATCACTTTCCACAGAGGCCAGAAGATGGCATCAGAGCCCCTGAACTAGAGTTACAGATGGTTGTGAGGCACGGTGTGGGTGCTGGGAATCAAACCTGGGTCCTCTGAAGGACCAGGGAGTACTCTTAACCACTGAGCCATCTCTCCAGCCCTTATTATTATTTTTTGAAACAGGATCTCACTGCAGTCCTATTTGGCCCAGAAGGCAGTATTAGTTTTAAATGACTTATATACTAGTTCTTGGATATAGTCAGTTATATTTAAATCCCTTTGAGCACAGTGCCACCTGCCTCTCTAGGGTGAATGCCCTTGGTCCACCTCAGGTCAGTGCATAGCCAGTTTGGATAGTGCCAGAGACCTGTTCCCCTTTCTGTACTCTGGCAGAAAAACAAGTGATTTCATGAATCAGAAAAACAATGTATCTAGAGTCTTAGTATCAAACAACTGCCTAAAAAGTAGCCAGACCACCTACAGCCATGATGCTCAGAACATATGCCTGGCAACAAAGATAATAATGCTCTTTCAGAGATGCCACACCCGTATGTATGTACTCTTGAGCTTTCAACTCTCCTCTCCTCTCTTCTTCTCTCCCTCTCTCTCTCTCCCTCTCTCCCCCTCCCCCCTCTCCCTCCCTCCCTCCCTCCCTCCGTACCCCCCCTCGGTGTGTGTGTGTTGCGGGGGTGAGGGGGGGATGCTGATGTGTGCAGTGCCTATGGAGGCCAGAGGAAGTCACTGCATCCCCTGGAGCTGGAGTTACAGGCAGCTGTGAGCTGCCCAATGAGGGTGCTGAGAATTGAACCCAGGTCCTCTTGAAGAGCAGCAAGTGCTCTTAACCACTGAGCCAGCTCTCTACTCACCATGTCTTCATTAGTGAGCCACTCAAAAAACAGAGGCATGGCTCTAATAAGACAACACCAAAGGTGTCTAATCAAACTCCGTTCAGAGCTTGCTGGTTATCTAAATGAGTGTTCCAGCCCCAGAGGACAAGCCCAGTGAGTGGTTGGAGACATACCTTCTAGACACCACAATCTTGATGCATGTTTTGCCCATCAGAGCAAAGACTGCTACGGTGTAGTGAATGTGTCTGTTAAAGCCCTGTCCCCAAGATGTGGCACTTGGAGGTAGGCATCTGGGAAGTATCTAGGTTTAGATGGGAGCCTAAGGCTGGGGCCTCATGATGGATTTAGTGTTTTCATAAGAAAAGGAAACAATTACAAGTTGCTTATTCTCCATCATATGTGGGTCTGGGGAGAAGGTGGCTGTCTACAAACCAAGGAGAAAGGTTCACATGGGAACTGACAAGGACGGCACCTTTGCCTAAGACACTCTGGTTGAAGCCACCACACAAGCTGTGGTACCCGGCTATTATGACAGAGATGACCAAGATGAGGATGATGAAGGCAGTGGGAATTTTCTTGTTTGCTCATCAGTGGTACAGGGATTCCTTGCAAAGCTAGGCAAGTGCTCTACCACTGACCTGTGATCTCTACAGTTTTGTTTTTAGGGTTTTTCTTTTTCTTTTTAAAACGGAGTCTCATTCTGTAGTTCAGGCTGACCATAAGCTTACTATGTAACCCAGGTTGGCTTTAACTCACAGTGATCCTCCAGACTCAGCCACTCAAGTATGGGGATTGCAGGTCTGATCCACCATGCTGGGATATTATCCTCATTTTTTAAAAGTAGGGAACTAAAGAACAGAGTAGCTGAGTAACTTGCCCAAGGCCACACAGGCAGTAAATGGGCGTCCAGGACCAACCAGGCAGTCTGGCTTTAAGGTCTAGCCAAGATGTTCTTCAGCCCAAGAGCCTAAGGGTAGCCATATCCAATTAGTGAATCATCTCTTAACTTGAACTAGCTTCCTCAATTCAAATGGCCTACTCTCCAGACCTTTTAAGTTGGTCACACCCTATCTTGTCAGGCCTTTTCTCAAAAGTGGCTATTCAGAATGAAACAACAGAACATCCCAGAAGTGGTTACATGTTTGCTACACTTTGAAACTCTTATCTTGCTCATTCCGACTGGAAGGTTGCCCCTCCTACTCCTGGACCTAAAGATACAGTTTTCTTTTTGTAGCCCCAAGAGTTCTGCTGGCTCATCTGATTTTAAAACTCAAGAGTCTGAAAGAGATAAATCAGATGGCTGACAATCTAGATTAAAGAACTCTCGGGCCACTAAACACTTCACCTTTAAAAAAAAAATGTATTCTTCTGAGAAAACTCTGGACCAGCTGAAGTGGAACTGAGCTCAGGCAGTGCTCCTTCTTAGGAGCCTGCAGGGACTTTTTGATGGAGACATATCTCCCCCTGAGGCCTCAAACAGCAGAGCTTCCAGGAGCAAAGGCAGCTGATAGATTTTAATTCACAGATGCATTTGACAACCTAGAAACATTTCATTCACCCTTCTTTCCAAGGGAGGGCGGAAGAGGCTTTCAGCCACTCACGAACGAATCACTGGTAAAACTTGGTATTTTTTTGCAGCAAATCCCAGCAACTTGGATGGTCCCTTTCATCCTGCAAATATTTTAGGACTGCGGGACTCAGAGCTGGTTTCTTGTGGAAGTCCTACCTGGATCATTTGTTTATCTTTTTTTCCTTTCTTTATTTTTCGAGTTTATGAGTATGTGTATTTTGCCTGTGTGGATGGATATGCTCCATTTGTGTTTCTGGTGCCCAGGGAGGCCAGAAAACAATGAAGGAGTCCTGACACTGGACACAGGAGTTTGTGAGCCACCAAGGCATGTGGGTGCTGGGAGTCAATCCCAGGCCCTCTGACAGAGCAGCCAGTGCTCTTAGCTGCTGAGCCACCTTTCCAGCCCCTTTATTTTTAGAGTCAGGGTCTCCTTGTAAGGCTACAGCTGGCCTGGAAGTCACTATGAAGACAAGCTTGGTCTTCCATTTGTATGATGCTCCTGCCTCTGCCTTGCAAGCACAAGGACTCCATACATGCACTACCCTGCCTGGCCTGAATCTTCTGGGATCTGCTTATACAAATTACTTGAGATGGTGGTTTTGGCTTAATGTACTTTCTCTCTCCATCTAGCTTACAGAAATTCGAGGTTTGAGGAGCACGGCATGAAAGAGGATAATTACTAAGGCAGAAGTGACTTGGATGGTCTACAGTTTTAATGGCCATCTGGGGCTCAGGAACACAGGAAGACTGGACTCCTGCTCACGGCTCCGTCCCTTATGTTCAGACTGATTGGTCACTCAGCTGGCACCAGTCACAGGGAATGAAAGCAGCCTTTCTAGCTGGCTTCATAATTACCTGTTGACATATTCCCAAAACACGACAACCACGGTTGAGACAATCAGCATCAACAGGATTACTTTTCCCTTGACATTCATTATTTTCTCCTGTAGAGGCAGGGAGAAAAAAAGAGGGGGAAATAGATTAAATAAACTAAATCTGGAATGAGAGATGGCTTCTGGGGCTGGAGAAACAGCTGTGTGGTTGAAACACCTCAATGAAACACCTGCTCGATTCAGTTCCCAGCATCCACATTTGCAGCTCACAGGTGTCCATAACTCTGGTTTCACAGGACCTGATGCTCTTCTGGCCTCCATGGGGTCCACATATACAAGTGGTACATATACATACTTGCAGGCAAAACACTCATACCCATAAAATGTTTGATGCAGTAAAGATAATGAAAGGCATCTGCCCACATCCTTCCTAACAGGATACATTTGTAACTCACTCAGCGACAAGTGTCTCCCCTCCCCCTATCCCTCAAGCACACAAACTAGTCATGGCCAATTAGGCCAGCACAGTTAATGAGGCTTCATGATCTGAAAGGATGCTGAAGCCCATCCATGTGGGCATTGGAAAGAGAGGAAGTAGCTCTAAGATGTTCCGTAGAATTCTAGTTACCTCTGAGGCTCCCATTCAAAAACTGTTGTTGCTGGAACACTGAAGACTTGCTCTAATGGCTATAATCTAAGCCTGCACCCACTTTTCAGCCCCACCTGGTTCACCCCACTACACCCCCCACAAGCCAGCAAACAACTGGAACTACTGAAGGAGTCAGGTATTTTTTAAATTCTGCATAAGATTGTGAAAGAAAGGGAAGAGGATAACAAAAGACTGAGAAGAACTTTGGGACGGTGATTGTTCAGGAAGGCAAGATGCAGAGTGGGAATGACAGTTGTACACTGGAGATGAAGACAAGAGCTGCCACAAGAAAGGGGTGAGAGCCTCAGGGGCGCGCGGGGCGGGGGGCAGGGGGCAGCCTCCACAACGGGCTTGTGATGGCTATTCCTAGTGGTCAACTTGACTACATCTGGGATGAACTATAATCCAGAAACAGAAGGGCACACCTGTGATCCAGATCTTGAGGATGGAAGACTTGTTTCTGACTTGGATCTTGACATGGAGATCTTGTTGACATGGAGATCTTGAAGCATAGTGATCATGAAAATCTTAGGTCCAGGCAAATGTAGTACAGGCCTTTAATTCCAGGAGACTGGGGTAAGCAGATCTCTTGAGTTCAAAGTCAGCCTGGAACAAAGCAAGTTTTAGATCCAGGCATGGTGGTAGACACCTTTAATCTGAGCCACACCTTCTGCTGGAGGCCTACATAAGGACATTGGGAGAAGGAATATTCACTCTTCTTCTTTCACCTACTTGCCAGTACCATAGGATGATCACCAAGAACAGCAGCAGCAGTGGAGTGGAGTCAACTAGAGCCTAGAGTACTACAGAGGGCAGAGATGGAGAAGTGACCCAAGCCCTTTGGAGGATCCCAGAAGATCAGGTGTGGATCCCAGACATTGAAACAAGAAGCTGTGAAGCTGAAGTTGACTTGGGTACATCAAGATCTTAAAGATGCCGGAACTGTGGGATACCTGCTGAAGAAAGCTGCTTACAGGGAGTGGAACCAGCCCAGGAGAAAGAAGTTTGGTGCAGTCAACAAAGATGAAAAAGAAGTTGGAGATCTGAAGACTGCTTTGATATCAAACATGGAGGCACAGAGTTTGGAGTTTGCCTAGCTGGTTTCCTGTTTTGCTTTGGGGATTATAGTTAAGTGATTGGGTGATTCTCAAAAGAGACTTTGAACTTTGGACTTTTAACATTGTTGAGACTGCTACAGATTATGGGGACTTAGAAGTTGGACTAAATGTATTTTGCATTATGCTATGACTAGGTATGACTCCCTTAGACTCATGTGTTTGAACAAGCCTATGGGGACCAGGGAATGGAATGCAATGGTTTGTATATGCTTAGCCCAGGGAGTGGCACTATTAGGAGGTATGGCCTTGCTGGAGGAGGTGTGGCCTTGTTGGATTAGGTGTGTCACTGTGAGCTAAAGCTTTAATACAGGATGCACAGAGCTCTCAGTGGCCTGAGGGGAGATTGGCAGATGTCAGAGCCTTTGGGGTAAAGAAGAACTGGATCTGAGTTCAAAGAACCTTATTCACCTGTTGAGGGGTGGGGGTGGAGTACCAGAACCCTGGCATTACTGGGGGAGTCACAGACAATTCTAATGGCCAAAGAGAGAGGACAATTGTAGTGTACACCTCATGTTGCTGTTCCTATATTAGGAAGTTTTGTCACGACATTTTGATCCTTTTCAGCACTCTCCTGTCTGAGGAGAAACCGTTCCTCAAGACCAGCTGGCCCTTTGAGATTCTAAAAGCTCAGAGAGGACAATCCTTTGGCCCACAGATGAGCCAGGCCTCCTGTCTGGCCCACATACCTCACAGGCAATGGGTCCTGGCCTTGTCACCCAGAGCTCTGAGTAGATCTTAACTGCTCCCTCTGCCCTGCCTGCTGTTCTGCACGCCCCAATTTCCAACTCATAGTATCACTAGAGTGGCACTCCAGAGACCTCAAGGCTAGGTAGGGCACTCAGAAGAAAGCAGGCTGAGCAAGCCACGGAGAGCAAGCCAGAGCAGCACGCCCCCATGACCTCTATGCATAAGCATTAATGTGCTCTGTCTCTTGGTTCAGAGAATGCACACCACAGATGTCAAGCTATTCATGCGCGCCAAAGTCTGAATTCAACCCAGAGCTTCAGATTAGGCACCCCGGGTCGGGAGTGGGAGGCTCTGCTAGATCAAATTAAACTAGTTTTCTTGTTTTGACAATGGGGATAAGACTAGTGATGGAGGGGTGCAAATTTGAGGACAGCCTGGGCTATACACAGCAAGACTATCTCAAATAACAAACAAGGGCCAGAGTGATGGCTCCGCGTGTAACCTTTTCTGAGAAGTCTGCTGCCTGAGCCTGATACCCAAAATGTACCATGGAAGGGGAGAACTGGCTCCTAAGTGGTGTCTTCTGACCATCAAATGCACATTCTGGTACATGAGCTGCCAGCACCAATCACCACCCCCACACAAGCACATGTACACGCACACGCACACACATTCGTGCACATCTTTAATCCCAAATCTCAAGAAACAAAACTATGCTGCCAGATCAGCCAGGCTTACATAGTGAGACTGCCTTAGGAGGGAGAAAGAAAGGGAGAGGAGAGATAGAAGAAGGGAGGGCAGAAGAGAGGGAGAGACAGAGAGGGAGGGGGGAGGGGGAGAGCAGTGATTTCAGAGCCATGCCATAACAGGATACATGCTTTTCCAAAATGTTAGCCTTCGTTACTGATGTTCATAAAAGACGCTGCTGGGAGGATCTGCTGAAAACGAGGACTGGTCCTTAGAAAGTGCTCAGAACACTTGGAGAAAGTTCTGGAGTGCTGCAAATGGATGAGAACGGGGGACATTCAAGGCCTCGCCACCTACTCTAGCCCAGCCTGAGCTAGAGCTGCTGCCAAGAGAGATGAACTTTCATTTCTCTGATCAAGTCTAAAGACATCCTGGGCTTGCTGGGAGATAAGGGCAAGCCCAGGCCTCCAGGCTCAGCCGTGCCAACCCCACTTACCTAGGATCAAATCCAAAGCCTCTTCCTAGTAGAAGGAGCAGGACACAGAGAAACAGAGTCACCCGTGCCACCAGAGGCAGTCCAGGCTGGTACTCCTGATCCCCACCCTCAGCAGCCTGGTAGGGGTGTGTGTGTGTGTGTGTGTGTGTGTGTGTGTGTGTGTGTGTGTGTGACTTTTGTAGATTTCAGGAATTCATATCAGAACTGACTCCCAAGGTTGATTTCTTCCTGGGCTTCACTAATGGTTTGGAACCACATGCCCTTTGGCTGTGGCTAACTGAAAGCTGTCAGAGCTAAGTGTTAGAAATGGACACAGCGGGATGGAGAGATGGCTCAGTGGTTAAGAGCACTGACTGCTCTTCCGAAGGTCCTGAGTTCAATTCCCAGCAACCACATGGTGTCTTACAACCATCTACAATAAGATCCAACACCCTCTTCTGGTGTGTCTGAAGACAGCTACAGTGTACTTGTATACATAAAAATAAATAAATAAATCTTTAAAACAAAACAAAACAAAAAAGAAACAGGCACAACATGTTCCTAGGATCTAGACCCCAAGTTCCCAGGGAAGCAAGGGCTGTCAGCATGGCCAATTGGTCTTTTAAAACCATTTTGATTTTCTCGCTGATCCAATATGAGACATTTGCAGCCAGCATGGCCTAAAAGTTCTGTGTGTCCTCAGAATTTTCAAACTGCAGTTCTGAAGATTGGTGGATGACCATCTTGCCTATCAGGTAAGAAATGAGTTTGGCTTCTTTCAGATCTTGGCTCCAAGATGACAATCATCATCAGGAGGAGGAGGAAGAAGAGGAGAAGGAAGAGGGGGAGGGGGAGGAGAAGGAGGAGGAGGAGCAAGAAACAAAGAACCAAATAATGGTTCCACCAAAGCGGGCCGAGGGCCTGCACAAACTGTGCCTGGCATATGCTCACTAGAGGCCATTAAGTTTGCCATTCAGAATATTGTAGAGGCCACCTTGAAGGACCAAATACCCCCAGCATGATTTAGACACTGATGCTGCCCCACGACCTCCACTAAAGCCCCTGTGAAGAAGTGGCTTCAGATGGACCTTCACCTACGCTGTTCTGCTTGCTACTATATAAACACCTGCTCTCATGTCTCACCTGTTAACTGCATGGCTTTACAGAAGACTTATACAGTACGTCCTTATAGTTTTAGAGAGCCCAGTGAGCTTACTACAATAATTTTTGAAAGAGGAAAAATAAAAAGGCATCTCATATGTTAGATGGTTGCGTTTATAAAACACGAACATTTCGTATGGGTCAATCTGAGATCAAGCTCTCTAATAAGTATGTTTATCTCTTTTAAAAGTGAATGTGTTGTCTCTCCTATAATTTGTAAAAAAAAAAAAAATCTGGGAATAAAATAAAAATAGGAGTTACACTTTAAAAGAAAGAGGGCAAGGTGTGGTGGCCTGCACCTTTAATCTCAGCACTCAGAAAGGCAGGTGGATCTTTGAGTTCAAGGCCATCCTAGTCTACAGAGCTAGTTCCAGAACAGCCAGAGAAATCCAGTCTTTTAAAAAAACAAAAAACAAAATAAAATACATCAAAACAGAGAGACAGACAGACAGACAGACAGATAGACAGTGGTGGCTGGAGCCCTCCTGTAAACTCTGAGACCCTGTGACCCAATGTTCTTGTCACTTCTCACTTGCTCCTCTGGCCACTCCCAGAGTCAACCCTGCAGAGCTTTGACAGATTAGCACCTGTGTCCCTCCTCCTGGGACACACCAGTGTTAGTGGCATCTCATAAGGCAAGCCTCCACCTTCCTGGATCCACTTCATGGCTCAATGAACACCCCTCAGGAGAACCTCAGAGACCCACTAGCCAGATGGAAACATTCCTTCCAAACAATCCCTCTCTGAGGCAGACACTGGGCGCTGCTGTTTTCTCCATTTCAATCAGGGTGAAAGGTGAACCTCAGCTGGACACACAAGGTTCCCTGGAAAAGCCATTATCGTTGCCTTGGAGAGCAGGAGACAGGCAGGGAAGAAAGCACTTGCCAAAGAAACCAAACCTCCTAGGATGTGCTCTCCACCCCCTGGGCCTGGAAGCCACTCTTTCCTCCCCAAGGAATGAGCAGGCAGGATGAGTCCAGATTGGCACAGACCCTGCAGGGGGCTTGGTAGATGCACCCATATGTTTGTGGCATAAATAAATCAATGAGAGTCCTGAGGGACTTCAGTCCTGCACCACTCTGACCCATCAGCCACCATGAACTAGGTTACTGGGCACCAGTGGGCTCTTGAACACAGAGGCATGCGAGTAAACAAGGCCACTGGGGACCCTCCATTCCCTGGGGGCTGGGGGGGGGGGTCGAGGCAAAAAGCTAAAGAGTGTCAAGGAGTGACAAACGTTACAAAAGCAAACAAAGCAATAGAATGGCAAACTGGACATTGCCTGTTAGCTACACACACACATACAGGCACACAGACACATCCAGACACATATAAACACAAAATACACACTCACATATAGGCACACATGCACACACACATGCACACATATGTGTGTGCACACACATGCACTTGCACGCACACTTTCACACATGCACAAACTCGCACACTAACATACTTGCACACTCTCACACACACACGTGTGCACACTTGCACACACTCACACATCCATATGTGTATGCGCATGCATGCTTACTCACACACATGCACTTGCATACATACTTTCACACATGCACACACTTGCACATTCACACACACACGCACACACACATTTCTAGTGATAGAACTCTCTATACTAGTCATGCTAAGAGAGCACTCCACCTCTATACTAATCCTCTGCCTATAGCACCAGCCTTTGGTATCCCCAAACCCTCAATTATATCCAAGAGTGTTTTAATCCAGCACTACAGGTAAAGATCAGACTAGGTGGTGACTCTGACCATGGCAGGGTCCCAGATGTATCCCCTGGGGAAGTTGCTTTAACCTGAGGTTTTGTCCCATGTGTAATATAGAGACACAAAGATCTCCCTTAGGGCTTTACAAAGGACAGAAATAGACTGTGCCTGCAAAGCATGCTGTACCAGGCAGTCAGCGTGTTCTCCACAACCGGCAGCTATAACCTGACAATGTTCTTAGGGAGAGAGGTTCCAATCAAGAATGCAGAACTGAGTGTTCACCAGAGACAAGAATCTTAGGCTCATATGACACCCCTCACAGAGCAGCTGGGATGAGCCCGAGACCCCAGGTGCAGGCTGAGAGAAGCCTCCCATGAGTGCCCACAGAAGGCATTTGCCAACATCAGGCAGGAAAGTGGCTGAGGGTCACTCTTAGAAGGCCAAGGGTCAGCTTCCTGCCCTGGAAACAGAGTTTCACAGTCCATAAAGAAGTCATTTGCAGCAGGCTTCTCTTCCAGGCTTCTCCACTTACCCAGGTCTGGATGGGAAGTCAGTCCCAGGCATCTATATTCCTTAGGCACGCACAAGGGCTCACCCTGCTGCCATGGCCTGTATGCTTTAATGATAGACTCCTCAGTCCTGGATGATTTAAAGATAGACTCCTCAGTTGACCAATGTATCTGTACTGTGGTACAGATGCTAGCTCACCAGGCCCCAGCAGCTTGGGCCTCTGGGTCCCCTCACAAGACAGAGCTTTATTTATATCAGAGTACAGGTAGCTCTGTCTAGCTCTGGTAGCTGTCTGGGGCTATAGGAGGAAGCAAGGAACTGCCCCACTTACCCACCAGGGTCCCAGAACCTTGTATAGCATCCAGACCTTACTTTCTTCCTGTTCAGGGGTCACGATGTACCAAGTCTCCAGCGCTCCCTCAAACTGGTACCCAGCCCAGCTGTACTACCTATCAAGGTACAAGGACTATACTCTGGGGATCTGCCTGAAGCCACCTGAACAGGAAGCTGCCCAGACCATCCCAGACACAATAACAACAAACTATGAGGCAAAAACAAGTCTGCCCAGTGCTACGTAGTAAGCAACAACCACTCCTGAACATCAGCTATGACGGAGACCAAATGAACTAACCTGTCTTCTGGTTTCCTCCTCTCCTCTCCCTCTCCCTCTCCCTCTCCCTCTCCCTCTCTCCCTCTCCCTCTCCCTCTCCCTCTCCCTCTCCCTCTCCCTCTCCCTCTCCCTCTCCCTCTCCCTCTCCCTCTCCCTCTCCCTCTCCCTCCTTCCTTCCTTCCTTCCTTCCTTCCTTCCTTCCTTCCTTCCTTCCTTCCTTTTAAAATTTTGCTTCTTTAGTGACTTCCATTCCCCAGGTCCTGGGGTCTTACATGATAGAGAGAAGTAGCTGCTACAAGTTTTCCTCTGACCCCCACATACAAGGCACAAATGCATGCACACGCACGCGCGCGCGCGCACACACACACACACACACACACACACACACACACACACTAAATAAAGTTAATTTAAAATAAAAAGAAATTGCCACTGGAACAGTGGTTCTTAATCTTGGGTCATGACCCCTTTGAGGTTGAATGAATGGCCTTGTCACAGGGGTCATCTAAGACCATCAGAAAACACAGGTATTTACATTATGATCTATAACAGTGGCAAAGCCAGTTATGAAGTAGCAACAAAGATAATTTTATGGTTGGGGGTCACCGTGACATGAAGAACGGTATTAAAGGGCCGCAGCATTAGGAAGGTTGAGAACCTCTGGTCTAGAATATCCTAGTAAAGATACTAGGTCTGCGGCCCTGGGGCTGGAGAGCTGGCTCTGCAGGTCAGAGTGCACACCGCTCTCCTAGCATCCCTATCAGGCAGATCATAATCAACTAACTTGGGGAATTCAACCTCTCTGGCTTCTGAGGGCACCTGGACTCATGTGCACATGCGCACATACCGTTACACTGACACACATACCTGGGCATAACCAAAAGTAGAAAAAAAATTACTTTTTTTAATTTGCAGCCAAAATATAGTACATGTATCACGCAGCTCCACACATCCCATCCATTTTCCAACTTTTCCATCATTTTATTGATTTCTGAGTGTCTTGTTTGAAGGACTTGGCCGTACTCGCTTACATGATATACCCCTTTTCACAGTCTACATGTTCACTTCCCTAGGGAATATTGTATCTATGACTTTAAATTCTTTTTCTTAAAGTGCCCCGTCCCCCATCAAGTCAGCTCCATACCTGCTTCCGTCCTGAGCCAGGCCCAGGCTGAAGCATTCTCCAGCTGTCTTTCAGTTCCGCTACAATGGTCCTGGGATGTAACTCTATTAATCCCATTTGTGCATACATGGAAACAGGCTCGTCGGGTTAATCAGCTTACCTGTGTGCACAGCAGACAGCTCTGGGGCTGGGATTTCATCCCAGGAGTTGGCCCCCGAAGGCCCTGCCAACCATCATGGGAAGACTCAGATCTCTTTGTGCTACTCAGGATTGCCTTGTTGTTGTGACTGTTGCCTCCCCACACACCACCCCCACCCCCAAAGAGCCCAAACACTAGGTAGGGTCAGCTTCTCCTCAGATGAACTGGGGGGCCTGACTCAATCACTTTTCTGCCATTAGCAGGGATCTCCTGGTGTGCTTGGTGTTGACTGTCCTCACTTGTATGTCCTATCCGCCTCACACTCACCAATGGCCATCGTGGTGCCCATGGCTCTGTTTTCTGGCCGAGACCACACTTGAGTGAAGAGGTGGCTGGCACGAGGTTGCTGAACATGTTCAGAAGCAATGATCTTAGGTCACAGTGTCTACCTCTAGGTCTCGTTTTGGGCAGTGGGGCAGTGTTGGAATAAGGGGAGACCATTTTATTATAAAATTCCCCATGGGGAGAAACATGATACAATGGATGGGGAAAAAGAAAGAAAAACTAGCTTTCAGTCATGTTTTCATTAAGAAGGTTGGAATCGGAGTTGGGGCTGGAGAGATGGCTCAGTGGGAAGAAGGCTTTCTGCTTCTACAGAGAGACTACAGCTTGGTTCCTAAAACCCACACCAAGTGGCTCTTAACTACCTATAGTGCCAGCCCCAGGGATCCAATGCCCTCTTCTGGCCTCTATGCCCATAAGTACACATATGTACACACACACAGAGAAAATATTAATACTATTAGGGTCAGAATAAACACAGATACAGGAAAGTGAGAGCCAGGACTCTGACTAAATCTACAGACACAGCCATCACACACCACCATGGGCAGTACAACCTGTTCTGAAGTACACCTGCCTCACCACCTCTACTTCAGTCTCCTTTAGGAAGTCTAACGTTAGGATCCAACTACAGTTTTTCCTGGCTGCCCCCAGGAACCACCATCAAAGCATTTTCTACAGCAGAGCTGCTAGGGGAGTGCCGGGCTGTCCCTGGGAGCAGTGTCATGTGGAATGCAATCAATCTCAAGTGATACCTCCCAGGAACAGCCAGCCAACGGACATGTACGAGACAGCCCAGAGCAGAGAAGACTCAGCACCCTCCCACCGCGCCCTGCCCAAGACTCAGCCCCGCCAACCCAAACCCCACACAGAGAACTCCAGGCTGCAGCCTTGACTGGCATAGCCCCGGGGGCTGCCAAGAGAAGCAGAATACCAAAGTCCCCAGCCAGCATTCCACCAGCCCCTGTTTCAGAAACAAAAGGGAAAGGACAACAAATCACAGAAGGGACCAAGGAAAGCTTCGGAAGAGAGCAAGGGTCCTCCCTCAGGTGGAACCATTTGGTGACCTAACAGTAGCTCGCAGTGACCCAAGGCTGGGAGACACAAATCCTTTAAACATACCTCATCGTCAGCTGTGTTCCCTCCAAAGCAAACAGCAAAGCAACCGAGTTCTGTCGAGCTCTGGCCTGCCTAAGGAGGCAGGGCTCAGCAGAGGAAAGGAAGGTACAGGGTTCCAACTCCTGTCAAAAGAATAAACAGCTGTTTCAGGAAGAGGAGGGGTGGGGTGGGCAGACAGATCCCTCGGCAGCAGCCACAGGCTTTGTTCCCTCAGCCCCGGGAAATGGGCTGTTTATCAGGGCTGTTGATTCAGGTCTACGCAGCAAGGCAGAATCAGGGCTCTGGGTTGGTCCTCTGACTTCCTCACCCAGAGGAAAAACTGCAGGACCAAACCAGGCCAGGAGTCACAAGCGATGAGGCCACCACCCTCCACATCACCCAGTCCCAGGGAAAACTGGGAGCCCTGTGAGATGCACTCATTCTCAAGTGATGCCTCCCCGGAGATGCGTATGACACAGCCTGGGGCAGAGGCAGGTGAGCGGACAAGGCACTTTGATGGGACGCCAAAATGTGGTTCTGAGATAAGCTCTTCCTCCACAGCCTGGCTCTGGAAGCCACACAGTTATGTGGAACACTGCACTTTAGAAAATGGTGTAAATCTCCATAGAGAAGCCTTTACCATATGCACTTGGGACAGCCTCAGAAACCCATACCTGCTCCTGAGGGACAAGGCTTAACCCTGCCCACCCTTTGTTTGTTTGTTTGTTTTCCTTTTTGAGATAGGATCCCTAGCAGCCTATGAACTCACTGTGTAGCCAACGACAACCTAGGGCTTCTGATCTTGCCTCCCCAACAGTCCTAAGATGATGGGTATGCGCCATAACCAGTTATGTGATATGAGGGATGGAACTCAGGCTGTGTGCACACTAGGCCTGCACACTGTGTGCACAGAAGCGCCCTGCGATCGGCTGTGCTTTTCCAAAAGCCTATTGTTCTCAGAGGCAATGCTGTCTATGGCACACATTGGCTCAAGCAGGGAGATGGTACTCAGGGCCCCCTGTCCCATTCCCTCCCCAAGTGACTGGGACACTGCCGGGAAGTCTGGGAACCCTAGACGACAGGGAAGGGGCCAATGCCAGACAGGAAGGAGTCAAGGCCTGGCCCCAGGTCACGCAGCCTGGAATTGAGCCTCTTCCTCCTGTTCTCAGAAGGAAGTTTCACGGCTTCCTCCTCTGAGAGCAGGAGCCAGCTGACCATAACCTTCAGGGACTGGAAGTTCTTCCTAATAGCTTGCTGAAATCCTCTCTGATGGCATCCATTCAACCCACAGGGCACATTCCTGAGACAAAGTCATTCTCTCAAGTCTATTTCCAAGTGATGAGCATCAGCTACATCCCACACTGGACCAAGACCCAACAGAAGCGGGAAGTTGCCACCAATTGCCACAATGGCAACCTTTCTGTAGCGATGAGAACCAGCAAGCTGCAGCCAGGTCACATCAACAAGGGGACCTCAGCACTCAGTACTCAGCAAAAGGAGACTGATCCAGAGGACACATTCTTAAGTCAGGCATGTCATGACAGGGCCTATCTGTCTAACACTTGGGAGGGGTGGACAGGGTTCCAAGGCCAGGCCTAAGTACACAGAGAGCTTGGAGCCAACCTGGGATACATGCAACCTTGTCTTTTTAAAGGTGGGGGAGGGGGTATCAGCTATATGCTTCAACTTAAAGTCCTACACAAGTAAAATTAACTTATGGTGTTACAAGAGGGGACGGCAGGCTCCTTAGGGGTGGCAAGCTCTGGTCTGGATGGTGGTTACACAGACCTGTCTGCTTGATTAGAACACACAAGTGGGCCTCATTAACAGGCTTTTTCCATGTGTATTGTTAAGGATGGAAAATTCCAGAAAGCTCCCTGTGGAAGCTTGATATACTCTGACACCATCTCCCCAACCCCCACCCTGCCCACCTCACTCTCTAGGGTCCCAGGATCATGGGTAGACCCTGCCTCTTCCATCTCCTGGATTCCTCATTGGGACTGAACTCCTTGGGAGGGTGCAACTAAGGTCTTCCATGGGAGGGAGGCCACTGGGGAAGGGACTGGCCTCAGGGTAGTGGGGCCTCTAAATGTTTGCAGTGCTGGAGATGGAACACAGGGCTCTGAGCATGCTCCTCAAACTCCTCATCAACTGAGCCATTACCAGCTCCCCATGGGGCCTCCTGCCGATCCCAACTCTCCCACACTCCAGAACACAGGAAGCAGCTTCCCTCCTTTAACTCAGAGAACCCTCACTTCTGCCCTCCACATGGCCTTCATAAAGGGAGATGCTCTGAGAGTCAGCCCACCCAGTTAGGATACTCCCCCGATGCATCCCAGAACTGCCCTTCCTCCCTGGGGGCCTCCAAGGGATGCTCCCCAGGTCAGCTGTTGCGCTCAGTGCGGTGGGCAGGTGGGTACAAACGGGAGAGGGGTGAGGAATGTCACCATGCCACCCTCAGGCCTTGGTCTGTTCACACTGTCCATCCAGAAGTGGCAGCTGCAGCCTCGAAGTGGGGAGCCCTGGTTTTGTTTCAAGTCACTTCTGGCTGTGATTCCTACCCCACTTACCTCTATGGGAATGTGGGGATTAAGTGTTCTTGGCAGAGAGCACTAGTAACACAAAGCTTGCTAGCTGTCATTTGTTCAGTCCCAAATCTATTTGGGATGGTCACAAAAGGCAATCTTGCTGAGCCAGGGGGCAAAGTGACTTGGGTTTCTTGTCCTGTGTGATGGGGATGATCATGTCTCAGAGTGATGGAAGGGCTGGAGCAGGCTGGATAAGAGATCAGAGATCTAGGGTCTGGATGCCAGTCATGGCTCTGCCACGTGAGGTGTGCTATCCTGGGAGGCTTACTTGATGCCGCTGTGCCTGCGCTGCTACATCTGTAAAATGGGAATGATAACATCTGTGTGGAAGCTGGCACCTACTGAGAGCCACATATGCAGAACATCAAGAGCTAAATGGCTTGTCCTCATGAAGGACAAGTGGGCTTGTCCTTGAGAAGGACACAGCTTTGTCTCCGAAAGCACCATCGTGATTAGCGCAGTGCTCAGTCCCACCAATGCTGTCACATTTGTGTGAGGAAAGTGCCTGTGTGTCAGCCTGCCTCATCGGTCTTGGGAAGAGATTTCTAGCCTGATGTTCCCATGGCTATTACAACTGGTTAGTTTTTGTCAACTGGACACAAACCAGAGTCACTCAGGAAGAAGGAACCTCAATTAACTGCCTCCATAGGCTGGAGAGATGGCTCAGCAGTTAAAGAGTACTGGCTGACTGCTCTTCCAGAGGTCCTGAGTTCAATTCCCAGCAATTATATGGTGGCTCACAACCATCTCTAATGGGATCTGATGCCCTCTTCTGGCATGCAGGTGTACATGCAGATAAAGCACTCATACATTAAATAAATAAATACTAAGTAAGTAAGTAAATAAATGAAATTGCCTCCACTAGATTGCTCTGAAGGTATATCTTAATTGCTGATCGATGTGGGAAGCCCCGCCCACTGTGGCCTGTCTATATGAAGAAGCTGAGCGAGCCAAGGACAGCAAGCCAGGAAGCAGTACTCCTGCATGGTCTCTACTTTGGTTCCTGCCTCTGAGTTCCTGCCCTGACTTCCCTTCATGCTGGACTACGAGCTGTAAGATTAAATAAACCCTTTAATCCCCAAATTGCTCTGGCCATGGCTTTTCTCCTAGCAACATTTCTGAAATGATGGTGGCAGCCTCATGAAGCTCTGTGGTCAGGAGCATAGGCTCCTATGAATCTGCCAGAGAGGACACTCAGCTCTCTCTGGGAAAATGGAATTATTACCTTTTTTTTTTCTTCTTTCAGTTTTTTAAAATTTACATTTGAGCAATGATAGCGCATGCCTTTAGTCCCAGCATTCATAAGCAGAGGCAGGCAGATCTCTGAGTTCAAGGCCAATTTGGTCTACAGAGTGAATTCCAGAACATTCAAGGCTACACAGAGAAACCCTGCCTTGAAAAGAAAAAAGTAGGAGAAAAACTATGTTTGTTTGTTCTTCTTCTTCTTTTTTTTTTTTTGCATGTTATTTGGGGATACACAGCATACGTGACTAAAGTACAACCTTTGAGATTCTGTTCTCTCCATCTACTGTTAAGACCCAGGCATCAAATTCTGATCAGGGTGGCAGCAAGCACCTTTACCCACTGAGCCATCTCATGGGCCCCTACCGCATCTTCCCAAGTAATACATAGCCACACATCTTGCACACCGCCTGCCCGGTCCAGCTTTAAGACAGACCTTCCACTGTGGCCTAGAGTTAATCTAATCCCTTCACGCTTTAAGTAAGGAAGAAACCGGTCCTGTTGACACTTTATAAGGTATGCACGCTGTGTTCCACAGCGAAGGGCCCCAGGCAGGTCTCCTACACCAGCTCTGTCCCAGCTCTCCCTTCCACTTCCATTCAGCAACCTCTGTGTAGTCTGCCTGCTCAGCTCCCCCACAACCCTACCAGATGAAGAGGGTAGGCCAGCTTTTCTCTCCAAATATCGGTAATGCAGCCCTGGGGGATCCCTGGCCCCTAGAACATACAGCTAGGCTCCAGGTGAAGGTTCTGGGCTTTGGAACCAATCATTGCTCCTTCAGAGCTGGAAGACATGCTGTAGTCTAGGGCCAGGAGAGCTACTTATCAATGATGGGAGGACATCAGTCTCTGGGCAGAGGAAAGCCATTCCACCCAGGGAGCAGGAGCAGAGAACACGCTTTGGCCATGCAAGGAGAGCAGCAGGTCTCTGTCTAGTCAGAGGCACAGCTGCTGAGAGTCAGAGATTTCCAGTCTGGCCTGTGCCTGTTTCTTAGTGTCCCTCCGAGCAGATGTCAGCTTTCCCAGGGCTAATTCCTACACCTCAACCTTGCTGTCTCAATGCTGGGCCCCTAGCTGAAAAACAGCAGGGCCTTCTAGATGACCTAAAAGGAAAAAGTCCATTCACCATCCTTGCTTTAAGTCTCTCCTGTTTTTTATGCGGGTGGTAACTGGTCAGTCCCCCCAGGCTTCCACTAACCCTCTTTCCCAAGCCCCTTGATCGAAGCCTTCAGGAATGGGGAACTGCTCATCTTCACAAGATGCTTCAAAATAAAAGCCAGGTATGGTGGTGCATGCCCTTCAAGCCAGCACTCTGGAAACAAAGGGAGGCCAATCTCTGTGAGCTCAAGGCCACCCTGGCTCCAAACCTGTCTCTCTTCCTCCCCTCCCCACCATATATATGTATGTACATACATGTTTTTAATTGTGTGCATGAGTGTTTTGCACATGTGTGTGGTCCCCAAAATCCAAGAGTGGTCAAATGCCCTGGAACTGAAGTTACAGATAGTTTTAAGCTGCCAAGGGGGTCTGGGAATCAAACAGGGTTCTCTGTATGAACAGCAGGTGCTCTTAACCTCTGAGCCATCTCTCCAGCCCCAAGACAATCTCAATAATGGTCTCATTCCACCCTCACCACAGCCATTGGGCAACCTGCCTATTTCTCCAGGCAGGGAAATTGCAGCTCAGAGGTTGGGTAACATGGGCAAGGCCCCAGAGCCAGGAACTCCTCATATCCACATGAGCGCCACCCTTCCCACTGAACATAACAGTTTCTTCCACTCATACCTCAGGGATGCCTTGAGTGCCGGATATTTTGGGTCAGCTTGACACAAGCTGGAGTTATCTCAAAGGAGGGACCATCAATTGAAAAAATGTCTCCTTAAGATCCAGGTGTAGGGCATTTGCTTATTTATTGACTAATGTGGGGAGGGCCCAGCCCACTGTGGATGGTGCCATACTTGAACTGATGGTCCTGGGGGCTATAAGAAGCAAGGCAGTAAGCAGCACCCCTCCATGGCCTCTGCATCGGCTCTTGCTCCAGGGTCCTGCCCTGTTGGAGTTTCTGTCCTGACTTCCCTCAGCGATGGACTATGATCTGGAAGTGGAAGCTAAATAAGCCCTTTCCTCCCCAGCTTGCATTTTGTCATGGTGTCTCATCAGAGCAACACAAGCCCTGACTAAGACACTTGCCCAGGTTTATTCCTGTTGAGAGTCAGCTGACAGATGGAGGAGATATCCCAAAATTGCCCCTCCCTCCCCCCCCCACCCCACCCCCCTCCGTGAAAATAGTTTAGTAAAGTGTGACTCAATGGTGTCATCTCCGGGTACCCTTCCAGACTGGGTCCTCTCAGGCTGTATTTTAGTTCTTGAAACAGGGCTATGTGGCTCAGTCTGGCCTGGAACTTGTGACTCTCCTGCCTCAGCCTCCCAAGTGCTGGGATTACAGGTCTGTACCAGCACACCTGACTGGGTCTGTTTTTAATACCCATTGGTCCTTTCAGATGGCAGCTGAAATCTAGAGTCCTTCCCATGGTGGCACAGAGGCCCAGTTCTTGGAGTAATGTAGTTGTCTTGTCTTCTACCAAAAAGCAAGGAAAGGCAGTCTGTTGTCACTGATTACAACCACAGACATGAACCCCCATGCTCAGCTAGCTGAATTTTTTAAAAGGGGAAAATTTATTTTTGTTTTTAGGTGTGTGTATGTGTGTGTGTGTGTGTACACTCATGACAGATATCCCTGGAGGGCAGAGGTGGCCGGTTTCCATGGAGCTGGAGTTACAAACTGTTTGTGAGTTGCCCAAGGTGGGTGCTGGGAACTGACTTGGGTCCTCTGTGAGAGCAGCATGCAGTCCTAAACACTGAGCCTTCTGGCCCCTGATTTCTCCTTTGTCATCCGTCTAAGATTCCAGGACACAGAATGGTGCTGCCCAGTTGGGGTAGCTCTTCCATGTCCAGTTCAACCTTGTTGGAAGCATCCTCCTCCTAGACATAATCACAGGCATGTTTCTATGGTGATTTTAAATCCCATCAAGCTGGTAGTCACAATTAACCATCACCAGCCAGGTATGATGGCACACAACTGGAATCTCAGCACTTGAGGGGCAATGACCAGCAGACCACTGAGTTTGGGGCCATCCTGGTCTACACAAGGAGATCTTGACTCAAAAGTGAGAGGCGCTAACCATTATACATTCCCACCTCACTCCTCCTGCACCTCTGCTGTCCTTGCCTCTCTCTCTTATAACTTCTGCGACTTGCCTGACTTGATGCTCGAAAGGGGGGAGACAGACAAACTGACTCAAAGTGAGTCGTGTATGGCCCAGGGGTGTTCAAATCTAAGAATTTACTAGAAAATCCTGAGATTGTTCTGTCTTGGATTTTTTTTTCCCTCCTATTATATTTTTCTCAAACTCTTATAATGAATTGACTCAAGCGTAAAAATGCTTTCAGGAATTCATATCTAATAGAAGAAGTTTTAGCAGAAAGTTTAAAAATAATGCCCTCGCAAACTAACAAGCAAGTAAACAAACAAAATAACTCAAATTCGGGCCACTGGGGAATGCTATTTTCTGTCTGTTCTTGAAATGAGACAGCTCTTGTTCACGGACTGGAACATTTCTTGCCCTGTGATCTGGACATGCACTCCCTGAGACTGTTTACTAACCTATAAAGCAGGGGTAATAGAGTGCCCTAAAACACTTAATTGCCTAGCATAAGTGAGGTCTTGGAGCCCTAGCACTGCAGGAGGAGAGCAGATGGAGTAGACTGAGGGATGCTTTAGCCAGGCTCTGTGGCTCAAATCTATAATCACAGCAGCTTTTAAAAGGTGATTTTGTGAGCCTAGGAATTCAAGTCAACCTGAGCGACGCAGCAAGACCCCATAACCGATTTTTAAAAAGTCATTTAGTCCTTGAATTACCAAGATCAACAAATCCATCTGTAAAGTTCATGGAACCCATAAAGTACTTAGGGAACAGCAGCTTGTGTTACTGTCCCTTGTGCCTAAGGAACAAACTGTCCCTACCTCCCCATCTGCCAGGCGTAGAGCCTACATCTACAGGAGAGCCTGCAGTGTTGACTGAATGACCTCAGGCAACTCTAAACACTTGGTTTCTCCTGCTTGCCTGCAAAGCCACTCTCTCAGACACCGGAAAGAGATGGCACCCATGAAGTGCTGGCAGAAGTCCCTTTAACCAGTTCCCAATAAACAACAGTTTCTCCATTCACATTGATGATTATTCCAGAACTCTCCCTCACAGACTCTGGCACATTTTGCTCTGTGTGTCTCCAGAGTCCACCATGTACCCATAGCCTGAAAACAGCTAGCCCGGCCTTGGCATGGACTGAGCGATTCCCAGAACACTTCTGAATCACCTTCCCTACCCAAGCCTTGACCACAGCCTTGGATGGCGGCAGGGCCATGGCTCCCACAGCAGGAAACCCCAAGGACTCTGGTGGCTGTCCTGAATGACTTGGTGGGAATGCATGCTGGGTTCAGGCAAAGCCAGGACCTCTTAATTACCTGCTCATATCCCAGAAGAAGAAGTCTGCAAACAGAAGCAGCAAAATGGCTCAGTGAACCTGTTCACACCTGGTGACCTGAGTTTAATTCCCAGGACCTACATGGTGGAAGGAGAGAGCCAACTCCCACAGCGTTCCCCTCAACTATACACACACACACACACACACACACACACACACACACACACACACACGCGCGCGTGTGCGCGCGCGCCACACATAAATATATTTAATCTGGAAGAAGGTTAGTGGGGAGAGATCAGTGGTAGAGCACTTGTCTAGCAAATGATAATTTTTTAAAATAAAGCTGACCAGCCACTGGTGCAAATCAGAGGAGGCTAAGTGTTGGTCTGCTTACTCATTTGTCAGGTAAATATTTGTTTTGTACCAGGACCAACACCTAGCAAGTGTCAGGCTCGACAATGACACAGCTCATGGGTCCCAAGGATCTCCGTGTTCAGTGGAAAACGGGCCCTGAGGTAACCCATCGCCCTGCGGAGGGGAGTGTCCAAACAAAGGCTCCCTCATCGGTACCTTGCTCACCTGTTCACTTTGAGCTCCGTGGATTTCAAGAGGATTTTGAGGCTACCTTGAAGGCCTGTACTCTGCATTCCTTCCCTCTCAACCAATGCCCCCAATCTTCTGAGCTACCCCATTTTACACGTGAGTAAACCGAGGCGTGGAGGAAGGGAGGGCAGCATGCATGCAGTACAACTCGGCGTGAGGTAAAGATGCTGCCATCCAAACTGCCCCATGAGACAAACTAGGAAACCACAGAGAACAAGGAAGGGGGGTTGGGGACTGGCTTCCTAAACATGTTCAACTGTCTGGAAACATTCCAGAAATGTCCACATAGCTCTGCTTCCCCCAAGCCCCGTTCTGGGCTCTCTAATGAAAGCACAGGCCATTGCAAAAGTGAGCTTCACTCTCAGTGACACATGGATAAGGCAGGTGAGGTGCTGCCCTGTGAGAACCTGAAATAGGTACTCCATTACCAACCACCGCACAGCTGGGGTTACGGAATCATCTAGAAACCCAGCTCTGTCTCCTTGCTTCTGCCTTCCCCACAGGTCCCTCAAGGGTCCTCAGCCTCTTAGTGGGTACCACTGGCCCCTTCATGGTCACCTCTCCTACACCCAGCTTCAGGCCTCTGTTCCACCAGAAGCGTCAGCAGACAGCCCTTGAATACCTTTTCTTCTCTGCGGAGAAGCAATGTTGGGGTTTTCTTCTCTGGTTGCAGTTCCCCAGCCTCTGAGCAAAAAGGTTGCCCTGTGTGGAGGACCCAACACAGTCTTCAGCTTCCTTAGCTGCCGTCAGCAAGCTTGACGCAAAAAGGAACACCCAACCTTGGGGACTTTTCAGGGTTGTTTGACTAGTTATATCTCCAGCTCTCTCTGCCTTCATGGCAAGAGCTCAATTCCTGGCCCGCTTCCAGGGCTCACCTTCTTTGTGTCACGGAGCAGATCCAAGAAGGTGATTGTACTCACCAGCCCCCCAACTGATCCAGGATGACTTGATGACCTAACCTGCTGACTGAGGGAAGGATGGGGCACCCAATACCCCCGAGGAGCACACTCCATTAGCCCCGTCCAACAGAGAGGGGAACAAGCTCAGAGCACACTTGTGTCCATCAGGGTCAAAGCCGGAACCAACTGGGCCTGGTCAGCATGGAGAACTTCCCTCTCTGAATTATTCCCCTGGCTAAGCATTAATTTAGCATCCCTTACCTCTTCCCTCAGCAACCACCACACCTGTCTCCTCCCCCATTTCAGGTTGTAAACGTCTGAAGACCAAGGATCTGTAGCTTATATGATCACATTAATTTGGATGGTTATAGTAACCGCAGCCATTGCAAATGCTCTTCACTGACAACTCAGGTTTCGTTCGCCAGGTGGGCTCCTGAGCACTCAAGCATCAGTTCTTTCATCTGCTGTTCAGTATGCCTCAGCTCATCTCTCTGCCTGCTTACTATACACACACACACACACACACACACACACACACACATACACACACAATCATATATATATATATATATATATATGTATGTATACACACACACACACACACACACACACAAGGTACACAGAAGAAGATTCTGTCCTCTTCCAACTCTGAGATTCCAGAGTCCCTAGCTGCTCCAGGGTAAATGGTCCATCTCCACACAAGAGTGGAGATGAGGCTGCAAGACAGCTTGGTGGGCCAAGGCACTTGCAGCCAAGCCTGACAACCTGAGTTCTGTACCTGGACTCCTGCAAGTTATCTTTTGACCTCCACTTGCACACATACCGTGGTGCCTGCATTTGTGCACACACACACACACACACACAAATACACACACACAAAGAATAAAATAAATAAATAAATGTTTTCCCCACCTTTGGGTCATAGAACAATTAGAAGTAGATTTTTACAAGTAAATAAATTCAACTTTTTAAAATATATTAAAAAAAAAAAAAAGACAGGTCTCACTATGTAGCTCTGGCTAGCCTAGAACCCACTAATAGACTAGGTAGACCTCACACTCACAGTCTACCTCTGCCTCCTGAGTGCTGTGATCAGAGGCGTGTGCTACCCTGCTGGGCTTAAAAGCAATTTATAAAAAGCAGGGACTCCTACTATAGCCCGTCCTCAGTTAGGTTGACCTTGAACTTAAGCAATTACATTCCATTTGTAACACTAATCACAGTTGCCATGTTTACTGCTTCCTCAATAAAAAACTCAACTTTCAGCATCCAGTAAGCTCACTGGGAAGTACCAGTTGCTGATTCAAAGATGCGGTAGGGATGGCTTATAGCAGCTACCTCTCTACACAACACTGGCAGAACCCATCTCAGGGTAGGCATCCCTGCAGACGCTTTTAGCATCCGTGTGCTGGCACTCACATGCTGAGTGTCCCCTGCACTTTAGACTGAACTTACTACATAAACTGCAGGTGCCCAAAAGACTCTCAGGCAGCAGCAGTCTACAAATATTGGGAAACTCCTGGCTGCAACCAGATGCTGTGATATCATCTCAGAACAGTATCTCCCCAATCTCACCAGACTGCTGGACTTGTCAGAAAAAAATCAGTGCTGAGTCCTGAGACCCTCAGGTACCTGAGGGATCATGTGATCTCCCACACCTGCCCATCTGGGCTTTTCTGTTCTCTAAATACTGGAAATGCACCAGATCCTGTTCCAAGAAATAAATAATTATGAAGTACCTACTGTGTACCAAGCCCTGTGGAAGATGCAGAGACTGGACAACTCCCTCATGTTATCCCCTAAAATGCTAACACTAATGCGAAGGCGCGGCCTGGAAGCAAAGGAAACTGACCAGCAGGAGGTATGAGCAGAAGAAATGGGGCCACAGAGGGAGGAGGGAGCCTCTCTGTCTGTGGAAGGATGGCCAGGGCTTCCGCTCTGCTCGCTGCATTGGCACAGTCTGTGATGAGAACATACGACTTTTGTAACCAGACAAAAATGTATTTAAATAAGTTAGATGTTTCCCCAACACTCAAAAGATTAAAATAGAAATAAATAAAAAGTCACAGAGCAAGCAGTGTTGACTTTGCATAAACGTGAGCCATATTTTCTGTCATCCCTTTGCAAAAGAAGCCAAGATCACCAACGCCAAGGGCAGCGCAGTCCAAGCTGCTGCACCAACAGAAACGAGCAGCAAGCAACATGGTCTTCCTGTCTAAACCCTCCGGTTCTCGGCTGTTTTTAAGTAAATTTCAAATAAAAATGGAACCAAAATAAGCCTTCTAATGAGCCTCCCCCGAAGCTGTCTGGTTTGGAAAGTTTAACCACAAACCCAGGAGGAAAAGGGGAAGTGTAGAGACTGGGTGCCAACGGGGATTGTTTTTCCCCTCTCCCTGCAGGACATAACTCACTGCTGCTCGGAAAGCCACTCTGTCGGTCACTTTCTGTCCCCTCTGCATCTGCACAGGTCCTGTATGGGGATGGAACCCAGATGAAGAGCAGACCTCCACCCCTCCAGCCTGCTCTAGGCCATATAAACTGAACAAATGTTTAAAAGAGGACGACACTGAAGGCAGACAGACTGTCTGTTTGCCAGGAAGAGTCTGAGGTGCTGCACATGGATCCCCCGATGTGCAATGGTGTCCTCAAGAGCTCTAATGGGAAGAAGGGTGCCACGCTGCCGGGTTGGTGTGTGGGGGTAAGCCCCGGGATATTCCTTTAAAACATAGTCTTCATGGGTGACCAGGGGGAGGGAAAGCTCCCAAAATACAGTCAGCCACTCCACTGGTGTCAGGTTATAGGGATACAGAAAGTAAAACAAAGCACTGGAGTGGAGAGCCACAGCCACACTCACTGAGACTGTAGGCTGCTCAAGGAGAGCAGCCTACAGTCTCTTCCTAGATCCTGCTCGTGTGTCATTCATCAACAGCCTCCATGGAGCCAATACACAGAGGCTCCAGGCCATTAACACACTGCTCAAGGTCAGCTAAGAGACAGCTAACCTTAGTGATTTCTGCGGTGTTTGTGCATGCATGTGTTTTTATCTTGGTGTATCTGTGTGTGTGCGTGGGGGGGGGGGGGGTGCATGTATGTGGCCTTGCATGTGCGCTGCATCTGATCCTCCTCTCTCACCTTGCTTTAGGGTTTTCTAACCCTACTGTGGCACCAGGGAGGAGCAGCACTTTTTAGTACTCTAAGCCTTAAGCAGTACTTTGCTCTTCAGTTATGAGGCTACGCCCTGCGTCCTCCCTTAAATCAGAGTGCAGGGTAGCAGGCTAACACCAAAGCTGCCTTAAAGGCAGCAGATACTAAGTCAGCCTTCCCCTCTTACCCAGTCACCACCTCCTTACCCTCCAGGGTTCTGCCACTCACTGCCAGGAAGTTACTCACCAGGTTACTCCCTCTTGTGCTCAGGCCGCTGTCTGGACACGTGCAACGCGCTGCCTGATGTCCACCCCACACACACTCCCGTGGTAGATATAAACTGCCAGGAGAGGTGGCTTCAAGTGTGCTTGCTGGTATTGACTTGCAAATAATTTGTTCACAGAGCTCATCTCACGAAAAGACTCCTCCCAGCCCAGACAGACACCTGTGCCAGCCCCAACCCCTCAGCTGTGGAATGTGGAAACGAGGACTCATCTGAGGGTTTCATAATCTCACATCAGGACTTTTGGCAAACTATGGGAGCCAGGACAGGTTCTCACTCGCTTTAAACTTCTGTTCACCTCAGTTTCCCTAGCTTCGAAAGGAAAGTTTAGCCTGTTTTGGTATCTTTCCACCTCCGACTGGTGCAATTTTGGTTAGGAGGCTCTATCCACCCTCTCATCTTTCACTCAAAGTTCCACTTGGATCCCAGTGGCAAACAGGAAGTGTGACCTGCATAGTGGGGCAAGCAGTATGTAGCTGGCTCTGTGGCATAAGCTGCCTAAAAGGGACCAAAGAGCATCTGCCATCTTTGCTAAACCCCAGCACCGGGCCCCAGGCCACCACCCTCCTCTTCAGGGTTCCCTGGCCACCGCACTTCACCCATTCATAAGAGGCTGGTAGCATAGAACGAACAATTTGGGGCCAGTATTTTAATGACCAAAGGAGACTGGGTGGAGGGGCTCAGGACTAAGGAGCTCTGCCTGGCCCCATGACCTCAGAGGCCCCGCCCCTTTGTAGGCTGGACTTCCTTTCTCCCTGCTGGCTTGGAGGTCTTCTTTCTGCTGTGTGCACCATCTCATTGCCTTGTCTTAGTCCCAACCCCCTTTCTTCCCATGTGGTTCTAGAGCATTCCTTAATCTGTGTATCTCATGTTCCCCCTTTGTAAAGCCAGAGCACTATCCATCCCTGTCACTTAGCTGCCAGGATGAGGAGCAGGCAAAGATGTCAAACGTGGCCCCGGCATGGTAACTGCCATGAAGAACGAGTAAAGGTAAGCATGAGCTATAGAGAGAGTAATCTGGTTCCTGGACCACCTCCTTCGCCGGAAGCTTGCCCATCTGCAAAAGCAGTGAGCAGATCTCGGGCAGTGAAGACCATGTCCCAAGTGGCATCCCTCTGAGAAAGCAAATCTGAACATCAAGTTAAGCCCAGCAGAGCAGGAAAAGGAAACTGCATGGGAGGAATGGCAGGAAATCCTAGACACGGCCCCAGAGCACCAGGATGAGGGGGCTGGCTGCTGGGTATGGAGAGGCTGCGGTGGACTTTGTAGACTCTTGCTCGGGAAGGCAGAGTGACTTCCGGCTGCCAAAGGCACTGCTTCCGGGTTTGTTTCCGTTCCAAACCTCTCTGCTTCAAACCTTACAAGGTCCAAGAGTCCCAACAGAGTGAACGCCAGCCTCTGTCTGGAGGGAGCCATGTTTTACCTCTGAGGCCTGGAGAGTGAGGGGGACAACACCTCTTTTTCTGCTTTTCACCGGCAGACAGCAGAGCCTCCATTCCAGAGGTTTCCAGACGTATGATGGATGACTTAAAACTTTCAACTTTCTGATGGTAGAGATGCTATCCTGTGCTGTTGAAACCACACTTTGCATTTCAGATCTGCATCTCTTCTAGGTGAATGGTATGCAGTAAGATACCCTATCATGACACTGGGCAGTGGCTGGACCCCCAATCCTGAATCAAAAAACTGAGACCCTACACATACTCCACATAGGGCCCTGAGCCCGGAGTTCCTCTAGCTAGCCACACTCAACAAATTTTCGATTTATATTTATTTTCCAGTCATTATGGATTTGCCCTAGCGCAGCCCCCATCATGAGTCAGCCATAGCTCTACCTGCTGCAGGGATAGAAGAGAAAATGAAAGCAAGCTGGGAGGTTGCATGTCTTCCCCGGGCAGCTGCCCTCGCCATGTGACCCACAGAATCCTGAAATTTGAGTCATTTTACTGTAACAACCAAAACACCAGTTCCCTGAGTGCTAAGAAAAAAGCAGTATGCAAATTAGCAGGGCTGTGTTCTGACTCTCGGGTCCCAGTGAGTTGTGGGTTCAAGTCAGAGTCGTTTCTGTCAAGCCAGGCACCCAGGTTGATCACCTGTCCCCTGACCCTAGCACATCTTGCCTAGCAACAAAGGAAACAGCCTTGCATTTATTTTCAGCTGGCTCCAAGAAAGGAAGGCCCAGCACTGTTGAGAAGGTCTGCTCCCTCTGACCACAGCTCAGGAGGTTAGGCCGAGACTAACCATGGGCACCAGAGGGAAGCCATTTTGAATTTAGTATGCAATAGCCGCTGGTCAGGAGGAAGAAAATGACCTGTCCCGAGAATCAGTACCTCCCTGTTCCTGGAGGTCACTCAGTTGTGGGTCTCTGATATGTTGTTTGGAAGCAGTGCAAGGGGCCCCAATCTTCCCTGGGATGCTGAGCAAATATTAAGCACTGTTCAAAGAATTCATCAAAGTCACAGTGCTACTGAGTGCTTTCTGCTATACTGCAGGCATTTCCTCTGATGTTCCTGCTCCTAAAGAGAAGACCCTGATTCCCTAATTAACAGCCTTCAAACTCTTGCTCCCAGGGCTGCTGTGAGCAAAGTGACTGTCATCCTATTAACCAGCCTACCCTCATGGTGGCAACAGCTGCCTTGAGCACTCAATGGAATCCTTGGGACAATTCCACAGCAACGACTGCAGTCCCGGCTCCTGGAAGTACAGCCTCAGCCAGGGCTGTCTGAAGCAGCCTGTACCTCGCCTTTTGAGAGCACAAGCCTTGATTCACTCAAGATAACACTGTAACCATTTCCTGGTAAGCCAGATGTGGAACATGATCCATGGTGGTCCAGCACCACATGGTGGTTTGTGGCCCCACGTAATGGTGCCTTTCCGAATGAATGAGCCATAGATTATGTGCAACAATGAAAGGCTCTGAACACACAATGAGCTAAACTCAACTTAAAATCAAACATGCAGTGAATCAGAGGTGCTGGCCCAAGCTGCATCGCAGGACTCCACTCTGGCCTGTTCTGAACACACAACATGCTACCATGCCACTTGATCCTCTCACCCCTGACTGCTGTGGCTGCTCAGCTGTCACACCCTGAGGGGGGGGGGGGAAGTCAAGAAAGCAAAGAGTTGCTCCTGTAGGCTCAGCCTGGCGATAATCAGACACAGAGACATTTCACAGCTGAAGGAAACACTAAGTGTCAATCCTCAAACCCTTCTCCTTTACAGATAAACCGAGCCTCAAGGAAAGATGCAGCTCAGAGCCAAGGTGGGAGGGTGGGAAGTCTGGAAGGCTCCTTGAAACCAGGATATAAAAGCAGGGTCTTTGGTGACTATTACATCTCCACCACGATGACATCATTGATGTTCTATGTCTAAAGTCTGCAACATTTCGCACTGGGGACACTGAAATTCTGAGGTTCATTAACATAGCCCCTCCCTCCCAACACTCCCCGGGACCTCCCTGACCACAGACATCTATAGCTCCATGAAGCTCTCGCCTCTAGTACCTTTGATAGACATGGCTGCTGCCCAGCTGGTGTTAAGAACAAAACAGATAAATGTCCCCTTCTGCATCTCCGGTACTTCTGCACATGAATGTAAAGGGACACAGCCCAGGTCAGTCAGAGTGGCCTTGAACTCTAAGGAAGCAGCTGGAGGGCAGTGGACCATCACACTGAGCAAGTCACCATGTCCTGTGCAGACTAGATTCATTCCTTCTCTGCCCTGGTGCTGGAGTCTCCCTCTGCTATCTATGCCACAGTCTCTGAATGGTGCACCTTTTCGGGGGTGCTTGGTGTTTGGACTCAGCCACGGAGCACCTCTGTGGTAATTTTTGAAAATTTGGAACATATAAAAGATGGCGTCCCAAGCACACTCAGTCCTGTTTGTATTTAGAAATATTATTTAGCCTTCCTTTGCACTATATTGTCTGACACACAAAACCAGACTTTCCTAAGGATCCATCAAAATCCATCTTCAACCCCAGACTGTGCTCTTATGCTTGGGGAGCCAAGTGCTGATTTTGCGAGTGTCCTCGCTTCTCCCGGACCTGATGCCAGACAAGTTCCTCCTAGGGACATCTGGACTTCCACATAAGCACTCACCGACTTCTGTTAGAAGGGGGAAGGCAGGCAGCTGTTCTCTGGATGTTGCTAACCCTAATAATACCGCTCTGGGCAGCTGACCGGTACCAGGCTTGCCGCCTCCTCTGGCTTCCTTTCTGCCTTCCAGCCAACAGAGCTCTCAGCTTCCTAGAGCAGATACAGGAAGGGCTGGAGGGTCGGCTCTCACCGAGGGCTCCTCTGCCTCAGGAACATCCCTTGTCACTCTCAGTGTGAAGACCACATCTGCAGGAAGCCAGCTAGTCACCTCAGAGGAGGCCAAGACTTGTCTCACATTCCCTAGGAGACTCAGTGCACACTCAAGACATCTAGGTATGGTCTCCCCTAGGTAAATTCTCACCTCTCCACAGGCAGGTGCAGAGCCCAGTACTTGGTAAGGGCTCCATCAACCCAGAAGGAATTAACAAATTCAAGAATGGATTGAGGGAAATTGTACAAATGTTGCTTGCCTGGCAGAGCCACAGTAAACCACCAGGCAGGTACATCTAGAAGATGGCTTCCTCATATCTACAGTCAAGAACAAGCTGACAACTTGGGATTCCTCTGGGAATAACAAGCACTTCCTCTCTGTGGGTTTTGCTTTGAGAATTCACTTCCTGTGGGTTCGGACTCCTTTCCCTCCGTCTTTTGTTTAGCTGTTCAGGGAGATTATCGGATCAATCTGTGCCCTGTGCTGTCTAGCTGACAGGGAAACTGAGGCTCCCACAACACCCCAACCAGTACCACTAGAACCAAGTGGGGTATGGCTACCTCACTTTCAGCACACAGCCCCCTTTCCAGTGGCCTAGACTGCAGTACAGCCCAGACTAAAGCATCTAGACCAGTGATTCTCAACCTTCCTAATGTTGCAGCCCTTTAATACAGTTCCCCGTGTTGTGGTGGCCACTAACCATGGGAATCATTTCATTGTTACTTCATACCTGAACATCTGCAACTGCTACGGTTGCAATGTAAATATCTGTTTTCTGAGGGTCATAGGCGGTCCCTGTGAAGGGGTCACTGGACTCCCAAAGGGATCACTGAATCATGAGCAAAGCTCTTGAAGAGGGACCCACGGGCTTATAATAATGAAAGGCTTATTAAGAACAAGTCCTAGCGTCTAGGTTGTAGCTCAGTTGGCAGAGTGTTTGTCCAACATCCAAGAGGACTTGGGTTTGATAGATCTTCAGTACCTCTTAAACTAGGTATGGTGGCCTGTTATCAGGCAAGAACATGTGTGAGAAGAACACAGGGGCTGTGTGACAGGATTAGTCCTAACTTCTCTCTCTCCAGCATTTTCAGCCCCGCCCCCTCCCCCTCCCCCTGCCCCAGGCAAGAGTCTCCTCCAGTTCCCTAAGACCCAGCACCTGTCTCCAGAATGCTTTCTCCTTGGAGCTACCAGGGGCTCCAAGACGCACTGTTGGAATTCAAGATCTGACTTGCATGACCCACTTCTCCCACTTCACTCATCATTCTTGGCCAAGACATGAGCACTCTAAGCCTCAGTTTGCCTACAGGTAAAATGGAGAAATAATTCCTATTTTTCTGTCCTCCCAGGACTACACAATCTCACTTCTAGAACTGTCCACTGTGACAATTCTGGATATAGCAACTCTGAGACTCCTCCCCAATTCCCCCGAGATTCATGTAATCAATTGGGAGTCGGGTGAGTTCCTTATTCCAGGACCTGTCACTCTCCAGCCTCTAAGAAGCACCAAGCCCTCCCTTCCCTCAGCTTCCAGGCCTCTCTTTGGTTTAAATGCTCCCCCTCTACCCCAGCTCACTCTGGGTACAGCCATGCTTCCACAGAAGAGTCCCACAGCCTCTCTCATGTCTGCACCCCAAGCTTTGCAGTCTCCATGTGGAGATTGGGCACCAGATCAACCCAGCCCTGGCTGAGACTTGGACAATCTATCCTTACTTCCTCTTTTAGATCCAGAAGGATTCTCAGAAATAATTCTGGGTAAGTAAGCATATTAAATGGTGACCTTTCTGGCCTACATGGTGACCAGTCTGGCCTAAATCTCAACAACTCTTTCACTTCCCCAATGCCTCCCCTCCCACCAGCCTCCTCTCAGGAGAGAAGGCAACGTTCCTAGTAGCCAACCGATGGAGCAGGACTCAGATCTCATAGCCGTCAAGGACTGAGGCATGATGCTAGAGAGATGGCTCAGAGGTTAGGCGCATGTGTTGTTCTTCTAAAGACCTAGGTTTGTTTCTTGAACTCACATGGTAGCTCACATCCGTCTATAACTCCAATTCCAAGGGATCCAATAGCTACTTCTGACCTCTGCAGACACCAGGCACACACACAGCGCACTTAGCACACGTTAACAAAAACTCTTATACAATTTTTTAAAAAAAAAAGGGCAAGCAAAGGCCCAAAGCAGGTCTCCACAGGCCACACCAACACTGGTGTGTGCCAACCAGAGAACTCTGTGGTCTATAACGCATGCCAACCATGAATTCTCAAACTCTTATCAGCTCACAGTTCAAGAGGGAAGAAACAGTGACCCCTGGCAGACATGTAGCTGAGGCCCACCCTGCAGGATGCCAGACTCCCCACCAACAACACAATGCAGAGTCTGACGTCAGAGAAAGGGCAACGGCTCAACTGAGTCTTGAAGGATGAGTAGGAGTCTATAGAGGGTAGACTTGGGAGGAAGTAAAGGAACATTGTAAGCAGGGGAAGAGGGCCCAAGGAACTGCTGTAATTTCTGAGGCTGGAGCAGAAGTCAGAGTATGCGGGACAGAGGTCAAGAATTAGGCTAAAGTATAACCTTTGCAGAGCCCTGAAAGTCACATGTGCTTAGAAAGATCAAAATATCCAATGAGCTTGGTGCCTTGTCTTCTTGCAAAATACAAGGTTGGAGCCGAGGCTGGAGAGGAGGAATCAGCCAACGTGGGTTGCTCTATCCTGTGCTACGCTACCATCAAAGCAACCAAGTCAAGCAATTAGGGACTGAAACTGCTGAAGGCATGAGCCCAAATAAGCCTTTCTTCTTGGTTTTGTCACAGTGGAAAGTGGACTAATACAGGAGGAAAAATCAAGGGTGGGCCCCCAAAAGAGGAGTCCTGTTTGCAAAGCTGTAGAAAGCTGAAGAGCACCGGGTGTGGTGGCGCACGCCTTTAATCCCAGCACTTGGGAGGCAGAGGCAGACAAATTTCTGAGTTTGAGGCCAGCCTGGTCTACAGAGTGAGTTCCAGGACAGCTAGGGCTACACAGAGAAACCCTATCTCAAAAAAAAAAAAAGCTGAAGAACAGGTTGAGAGCTTGGTTATCTACAGTAAGTCACAGTCTGAAATATTCAATGGAAAATTCCAGATACAAGCAAGTCATGGGTTTTCAAATGTATACCATGCTTCACACAATGAATTCTTGTGTCATCCCAATGAAAACAGCCCAGGACAAGAATTATTCCTTTATCCAGTGTATCCCCAGTTTGTGAGACTTGTAATAACTCCTGAGGCTGGGGCAGGTCCTGAGGGGTGATGTCATAAAGACAAGAGTGAGGTCAGAGTGTAACTACAACCCTTGACAGAGCTGGATGCTGGGAAGGATCATAACAGTCACAGCTTGTTATCTGGTGACATCACAGTGATACTGCCCTGGGTTCCAGAGAAGCTACAGAGGAAAACACAGAACACAGAAAATCCTGTAGGTTTCAGGTAGTCACTGGGGTCTTCAAATGTACCCTTGATAACTAATGAGGAAACTATTATATTAACAAACATATTGTCAATTAGATGAGTATCTCCAAGTACTGATTCCCTGAAAATAAGCAAGGGGTAAATCTGTACTCTTTACTTTGTCATGTGACTGGCTGTGACTACTGGAAACTGGGTGAGAGTGCAGAGAGGATGCTGAAGCAGGCATCTACAGAGAGGATGCTTGGATGCACGTCCACAGAGGGTGTTTGGAGAAGCATTAAATCATCTTTTCTTGATCTCTCACTATAAAAATGATACACACCAAACAGAAGTAGCTCCCTCAGCCTCTAGGTCTCAGAATAAGAGTTCACTTTGGAACAAACCTTCTGGTTGACTGACAACTAGAGAAAAACCACAAGACCACGGCCCTGCACTTACAGACAGCTGACGTCCTCTGTGGGAAAAAAAAAAAATCATCACTTGAAAAAAGAGCTCTAGAGTTGGTTACACACCACAACTGTAACAAAAGCTAGCTGGCTGATACACACTATAGACAGAGATCTCAAGTCCAGGTTATAAAGATGCACACATGCTCTCATAAGGAACTGTGAGCACGGGAGTCTCAACAGTTTCCATTATCTCTACCCCTAGATTAATTTAATTTAATTTAGTTGAGACGGGTATCATTATGCAGCCCAGACTGCCCTGGAGCTCACAGAAATCCAGCTGCGTCTGCCTCTTGAGTGCTGATATTAAAGGTGTGTGACATCAAACCCAGCATGAACCTAGATTTTACTAATCTTTTCCACTCTAAAAAACCCTGCCTTGGCCTTAACTCCCTGTAGCTCCGTACTGCTTAATCTCTTTCTTGGCCTTCCCAGGTAAAAGTCTTTAAAATCTCTAGTTTAAGAAAACTGAAACAAGCCAGGTGATGGTGGTACACACCTTTAATCCCAGCACTCAAAGAGGCAGACACAGGCGGATCTCTGAGTTCAAGCCCAACCTGATCTACAGAGCCAGTTCCAGAAGATCCAGGGCTACACAGAGAAATCTTGTCTCAAAAACATACATACATACATATACACATACATACATACATACATACATACATACATATACACACACAAAGATTGAAAAATTTTAAACATACCTAAAACACTGAGATTGAAATAATAGTTAGAAATCTCCTCACAATGAAAAACTCAGGACCTTATGGATTCACTGCTAAATCCCAAACTTTTTTTTTCAACAATGTTTTTTGTTATAATAATTTAATTTATTTGATATGTATGAGTGGCTTTGCTTGCATGTAAGCCTGTGTACCACATGCAGGCGGTTCCTGTGGAGTCCAGCAGAGGATGTCAGATCCTCTAGGATCCCCTGAGACTGGTGTTACAGAGCGGTGTTGTGACTGAGTGCTGGGCACTGGACTCTGGCCCTCTGGAAGAACACTGTCTCTCAGCCCCAAGTTCCAAATGTTTAAGGAGGACATAAGAACTGTACCTCTCAAATTGTCCCACAAAGTAGGAAAGGAAGAGACACTGACAAAAATCACTCTGTACAGCCAGTGTGACTGATACCAAAACCAGATAAAAACACAAGAGAAAGAGAGAAAGAGGGAAAGAAAGGAAGGAAGGAAGGAAGGAAGGAAGGAAGGAAGGAAGGAAGGAAGGAAGGAAGGAAGGAAGGAAGGAAGGTCCAATTTCCCTGATGAACAGAGATGCAAGAATTCTCAACAAAATTCAAGAACACATTAATGGAGCTGCAGAAATTGCCCAGCCATTAAGAGCATTCTCCTGCAGAGGAGCCAGATCTGCTTTCCAGCACCTACATGATAGCTACCAACTGTCTGTGCCTCAAGTTCCAGAGGGTCCAGTATCCTCTCCTGTGCTCCAGAGGCACCAGACACACACACAGTGCACATACATACATACATACATACAGGCAGGCAGGCAAACACACAAATAATTATTTTAGTCTTAGTTCTTTTTTTTTTTTTTATAGTGAAGGGATCATACATCGTGACCAATTGGTTTCATCACAGGGATGCAAGTCTGGTTCAACAAATACAAAACCATAAATAGAACATATCACATAAACAGACATAGGGCAAAATAGGCATGATTGGCTTAATGGATACAGAAAGACACTTGACAGAGTTCAATATGCCTTCATGATGAAAAGTCTGAAACTAGGAACAAACGGAATATATGTCAACATAATAAAGATAATATGTAACAAATCTGTAGCCAAGATTACACAGGAGAGAACTGAGCATCTCCTTTAAACTCTGGGGTGACACAAGGGTGCCCACAGGTGGCTATTTTCCCCCTCATGTTCAGTGTAGTGCCCCAAGTCTTAGCTAGAGCACTCAGACAAGAGGAAGATACAAACAGAATAAAAGTAGACAACAAAGAAGCCCGATGGTTCCCGCTCTCAAATAACATGATCCTACACTTAAAATCCACCTGCTGGTTGGGGCTCAACTTTAGGCCTAGCGCTTGGAGTTTGAGGCCAGCCTGGTCTACAGAGTGAGTTCCAGGACAGCCAGGGCTACACAGAGAAAACTTGTCTTAAAGCAAACAAACAAACAAACAAACAAACAAATCTTACAGACTCCACCAGAAAACTTTTAGATCTGATAAACATTTTTAGTAAAGTTGCAAGATAGAAATATCAACATATAAAAGCCAGTAGCTTTTTTACATATACCAAAAAAAATTAACTCACTGAGAAAGGTATTAGGAGAAATATTCCATTCTCAATAGCTTCAGGATAAATAAATAAATGAACAAATGAATGAATGAATGAATGAATAAATAAATAAATAAATAAATGTACAATATGCCTAGGAATAAGCCTCTAGAGTGAAAACTTTAAGACATTGAAAAGTAAGTTGAAGAAGACAATTGATAATGAAAAGACCTTCTGTGGTCATAGTACAGCAATCCCTGTACTTCAGACAAAGGTTACTATCTACACTATATAAAGAATTGAATAAAAGTAAACAAGCCAAAAAAAGCCCTGCCAAGTAATACATGGCCACTAAGCCAACAGTTCTCAGAAGCGGAAACACAAAAGACCAATGCTTTGCTTTGCTTTGCTTTGGTTTTTAATGTGCTCAACATCTTTAGCCATCAGAGAAATGTAAATTAAAATGGCTTCCAGAGTCCTTCCCACCCTAGCCATTGGCTATCACTAAAAACACAAATGACAACAGATGTCTGTAGGCAAGGATGTGAGCAAGAGAGGTCCTTATTCACTGCTGGTGGGAATAGGAACTGGTGTAGCCACTATGCAAACCTGTGCAAGGGTTTCTCATAAAACTAATAACAGCCACGAGCCCCAGGTCTACCATTCCTGGACTCTCTGTCATAGGCGGAGATCCTTGGCTGCCCATGTCAACAGCCGATCTGTTCATAAGCAAAGAGATGAAATTCAGCCTAGGTGTCCATCGGCTGGTGAGTGGACATCAAAGTTCAGGGTATACTAATATGCACGGGAATCTTATTAAGCCTCAAATAAAAATGAAATTCTCAGGAAAATGGATGAAAATGGAGACTAGTATATTGAGGTAGCCTGCCTGGCTCAGAAAGATGAATACCTCACATTCTCTCTCATGAGCTGATATATATGTGTGTGTAGTTATGCGTTTAGGTGTTAGCTATGTAAGTGTGGGCGTAGGGTATGAAACTAGAAAGGGGACATAAGAGGAGAAAGAGTTTAAAGGAACGGAGGGGGACTACCAGGGACAGAAGGGTCCAAGTGAAAGCATGGGAAGGAGGGAGCGGGGAGGAGGACAGAAAGGGAGGAGGCAGGGTGGGAGGAGGGGAGGAGGGGAAAAGGGAAGGAGGGAAGAGAGGAGGAGGGGAGAGCAAAGCTTTGTATAAAGATATCTCAACCAATGGAGGAGCTAGAGAAAGTACCCAAGGAACTGAGGGAGTCTGCAACCCTATAGGTGGAACAACAATATGAACTAACCAGTACCCCCAGAGCTCGTGTCTCTAGCTGCATATGTAGCAGAAGATGGCCTAGTCAGCCATCGTTGGGAAGAGAGGCCCCTTGGTCTTGCAAACTTTATATGCCCCAGTACAGGGGAACGCCAGGGCCAAGAAGTGGGAGTGGGTGGGTAGGGGAGCAGGGCGGGGGGGAGGGTACAGGGAACTTTTGGGATAGTATTTGAAATGTAAATAAAGAAAATATCTTATCATGAAAGAAAAGAAAAAAGATATCTCAAAAAACTTGTTTTGTATGCTAATTAAAAAATAAGCAGCTGAAGAGATTGGTCAGCAGCACTGGCTGCTCTTCCAGAGGATACAGGTTCAGTTCCCAGCACCACATATTAGCTCACAACTGTCAGTAATTCCAGTTCCAGGGATCTAGCGCCCTCTTCTGGTTTCTAAAGGCACTGTACTTGTGCGCACATAATCACATACAGATATATATATAGGTAGATACATATATATAATCAAAAATACATATTAAAAAATAAATATAACAAAAATACTTGCTTAGGCAGGTGAGGGGGTATGTGCTTGGGAAATGGGGGGCAAGGGGATTCAGAGAGAGACTGAAGCTAATCTGGGATACATAGACTATACTGAAAAGGCCTGTCTCAAAAACCTACTTCTTCGGCTGGGTGGGCATGGTGCTGTATGTCCTTAGTCCCAGAACTGAGGAGGCAGAGGCAGGTGGACATCTATGAGTTTAAGGCCAGTATGGTCCATGTATCAACTTCTAAGCCAGCCAGGAAACTATCTGAAAACCAGGTTCCTTGGGCTGGCCAGTTAGCCCAGCAGGCTAAGGCACTAGTTATGAAGCCTGAACATCTGAGCTCGAGTCCCAGGAACCACATGGCGGGAAGAAAGGTCAAAGTTCTACAGACTGCCCACTGACCTCCACACAGGCACCATGGCACGCACACACCCATCCACATCCACATACAATGAATGTAATTGTCATTTTTATAAAATGCCACTGTTCCTGCTGGCTCCGCTTCTGGGATTCAACTCACTCACTGCTCCTTCCGCTCTGTCCTCCTCTCTTTGTGTATTTTGGTAATCTATTTGCCCAATGGAACCTCTCCATCCCATCCTGTCCTTCTCCCAACAGCCACCCCCTCCCAGCACTGTTCTGCAACACTTAACAATGAAGGCAATTCATTCCTTTCTCTGCCCTCCTTCCTGTCTTCTCTCTCAGCTACCGGCACCATCATTAATCCAGTGACCCTTGTCATATGTAAAGCCAGGAACATTCCCGAAACTGCCTAGATTGTTGACTACAAGAACCAAGTCTGAAACTCCCTAGTTGATAACACAGAAGACTCTGGAGCCCAGGAATCTCTATGCCTAAAGCTGGTCTGGGGCAGACAAGCACAGGAGACAGTTTAGCATCCCACAGTGCAGTTGACAACCTAGTTCCTTCACCTGCACACACTACACACACATACACACACTACTACTCTCCTATGCAGTCTTCAGCCCTTCACCTGCACCCAGCTTTTGACAATTCCCATTCAAGTGCAGGAAGAACAGAACCGCCAATCCAGCTTGAACTGCCTTTTGAATATGTGGGCAATAAGGCAAAACTAAGCCACCCAGTAGCCTTTTAGGGAGAATCTCCCTAGGTGGACATATGATTAAAATTAGATACATTATAGGAAAGAACACATACAATAAGAAAAATTAGATCTGCCAGGCAGTGGTGGCGCACACCTTTAATCCCAGCACTTGGGAGGCAGAGACAGGTGGATTTCTGAGTTCGAGGCCAGCCTGGTCTACAGAGTGAGTTCCAGGACAGCCAGGGCTACACAGAGAAACCCTGTCTCGAAAAACCAAAAAAAAAAAAAACAAAAAAAAACAAAAAACCAAAAAACAGATCCAGGAAGTCCCTGAAACTGACCAGATTCACTAGGCCCCTCCCTACAAGAGCAAGCAATAAAAACTGAGAGTTACTCTCAGACTGATAGAAGCTGAGCTGCAAAGAAGACTCTGAGACCAGACCAGCTGCCTGGAAGAAGCAGAAACCAGCTGGACTGCCTAGACCAGGTTTAGATCAGTTACCTGGAAAGGGTACTCTCCAACTATTGAATTATCTGAAGGCTATGCTCCAGGTTCCCAGCTTTTGTGACTTGTCACCTGTCCTTTGATGATACAGCTATCCATGAGTCATGTATACTTCTGTAAGTAACCCCTCACCTATATTCCCATAAATAACATTAATAAAGCTCTGGGGTCCGCCAAGTTGGATTTTGGTGGTATCCGTATTTTGGTCTGCCCTGGACTCACTATCCAGGTGAGTAGACAGGTGTGCTGTATCCCCTGGCAAAAGTTTTGTCACACAAGACTTCAGCCACTTCTCAGAAAATGACCAGCCTAGACCAAACACAAGGACTGTCCCTCTAAAAACCTTCCAACTCATTAAAACCAAGAATGCTTACGGTTTATGTATTTTAGTGTACGTAAATTAGAGTGTAATTAAAAATTAGTAAATAACTTGTAAAGACCCCTGATTATTTATCAGAAAGCATATTCACTTCAAAAAATAATATTTATACCTGAACTGCACCTGTTGAAATGCTCAGCCCCACCCACTACCTCTTCCCTTCCACTCTCCCCAGCCCTTCCCCCCAGAGTCATGCCATCTGTTCCTTAGTCGTTTTCTTGCCATGGTGGGAGATGCTGAATAGAAAGTGAGCAACCAGGTTGTGGTGGCATACGCCTTTAATCCCAGCACTTGGGAGGCAGAGGCAGGGGAATTTCTGAGTTCGAGGCCAGCCTGGTCTGCAGAATGAGTTCCAGGACAGCCAGGGCTACACAGAGAAACCCTGTCTCAAAACAAAACAAAACAAAACAAAACAAAACAAAACCACACACTCCAAACAAACAAACAGGAAGCACACAAGCCTTAGAGGCTGGCTGGAGTGCATTCCAACCTCAGATTCAATCCAAACCCTGAGCACCCATAAACCAGTGACTTGGCTTCTCCCAACTTTGATTTCCTTCTCTATAAATCCAGCCAACAGTGCCAAGCTTATCCTGTTAGGCTGGGGAACCTAAGAGACCCATGTACACTAAAAGTTTCACCAAGACCCAGAAGTGCACAGGGAATAAAACCCATGGTCAGCCCCTGGCTCAGAAGTGTCAGAAACCGGGCAAATGGCTGCTCAGAGTCAGTATGGCCAGTGCAAGGCGGCCTTTCCTGCTCTGTGACTGAGAAAGCTTCCGGTAAAGTTTAGCCACAGGGGGCCATTGACAGTAATCAATTGATCTCCCGCCTTCTGATCTCAGGCATTCCACTGAAAACTGACCCTAATCACAGGGAATGGGGACAGGAGGCCTCCCCAAAACATCCTCTTGGGGCGTTCCTAACACAGAAAGTAGAAATAAAAGAATCGGTTCTATGTAGTAAGATCACAGGAGCAGGAGCCAGGGTCTCCAGGTACCCCTCCTAGGCCATTTGGGGCCTGCGCCAATACTCAAAGTCCCTGGAACCAGGTAATCCCAAGTGAAGTGTTCAGCCCTGCATTTAGTCACCAGACACCTGTTACTTGCAAAAGATAGCTTGGACCCGCACGCGGCTCCCATCAGGAAGAAGCAACTACTCCCAAAAATAACTGTAAGGAAGCACTATCAAAAGGCAGAGACTCCCGTAGTCCTGATGCCCCAATCCCTGGACAACCCGAGCCATGGCGAGCCCCCTCGCCTTTGCCTACCCAGAGCCTGAGAGCGCGAGGTCTTCAGCAGAATCGGTACTTCTCATTCCAAGAAGAGTCTACAAGGGAAGGTGTCAGCCAGCTAAGAAAAGGCAGGGCTAGGGCTCCACCCAGAATCTCCAGCCTCCTAAGACACACCTATCTACCTCCGGGCGAATGAAAGAGGCAGTCAGATCTGTTCTGGGGCCGATAGTGGCCCAGACAAGCAAAACTACAAAAATAAGAGTCCCTGGGGTCCTTCCTGAGGGAGGAGCTAGTGGCGTTGACATCCCCGCCCTCCTAGCCTCTTCCTGGCCCCCGCAGCAAGGAGGACAGCACTCTCTCCAGTCTCTGTTCTCTCTCCTCCGCGCCCCCCCCCCACAACATTATTTCCCGCTTTGCTGTTTCTTGGATGATTTTCAAGAGTTTGTGCAATCGCATATGTATGAAAATGCCATAATGAAACACAGTACTTTGCATGCAAAATAAATATAAAATAATAAAACGTTTGTGTGTGTGTTTTGTTGAGAGGTTCCCCTGCCATCTTCAAACACTTGATGGTGTCTCCTTGCAGTGGGAACGAGGTGGTTTGAAAAGTTGTGACGAGATTACCTCCCATCACCCAACACAGCAAAGTTAGTGCCTGAGACTTTGCCCAGGCTTGATTTTGGCTTGGTCCTTCCTTCACTGTTAGGAGTCTGTCTGTCTCTCAAATTCGAGTGTCTCTCACTTTGCCCCTACCTGCACCCCTTTTCCATCTTGTCCATAAGAAGAGCCAACCCGCCCTGTCCTAACTACAGTAGGAAAAGACACCTCCTGCTTTCTACACTCACTGGTTAGTACCGGTGGTCCCAGGATCTGATCTGCCCTACTCGCCCTGCCCTGCCCTGCCCTGCCCTGTGCTGCCCTGTGCTGCCCTGAATATCAGCTATTCGGATAGCGAGGGAAGGTGGCGGGAGACCCCAGTAAGCAAACAGATGCAGCGACACTGTTCAGGGTGGGACAGAGCCTAGAGTTCAGAAGTGGATACAGAGGAAATGATCGAGTGACCAGGACAAAAGCAAGGACCGAGGTAGGGCTGGGCCGGAATAGCGGCGCTCCCGCTCGCCCACACCTCCTCCCCACTGAAGCCCTCGCGTGGCTTCAGTGTCAGACGCCCGGCGGGACCCACCTGATCCGCAAAAGCAGGCCGGGTGTGTGTTGTCTGCTGCGCTGGAGACGGGACCACGCGGGCGGGCGGGCGGGCGGGCGGCGCCCTGCGCTGTAGGAGACCCGGCCGCTGCTCTGTCCGGGTGTGTCGGGTGGGGTGCGCGCCTCTGGCCCCTGCAGAGCTCGGCGGCCTAGGGCGCAGGCAAGTGGCGTGCGCCGACCCGAGGAGTGGGAGCCTAGAGAGTCCACTCCCACCCCCACCCCCAACACAACGTCCGGCGTGATGCACGTGTGATGCATCGGGTGTCCCTCACTTTACCCCAACCTGCACCTCTTTCCCATCTGTGGGAGGAGTGATGTTTCATCTCCACTCAGGCAGAAAAAAGCCTGAAACCAGCAAAAAAAAAAAAAAAAGAAAAGAAAAAGAAAAAGAAAAGAAATCGCTCACGGCCGCCTGTGTCTTCTGACCTGCCCATGGTGATAGGGGCTGCAGAGGAGGAACTACGGGTGTGTGTGTGGGGGGGGGGGGGTGTTACTGGGTGATGGGGTGGGGAACCGACACCCTATGCAATGAGGAAAGGTCTCATGGACACTGGCTTGGCTTACAGCCAGACACCTGGGAGCCTGGAAGGTCTTTCCACACTGGGTGTTTCTCTGGGAAGAAAGGAGAAAGGCCACGGGCTACAGGCTAAGGACTGCCCATGGATGCTTACTAGGCTAGGTCTCCCAGTCCTGAGCTCTGGGGTGAAAACTGGCCAAGAGGCATCTAGAGCATAGCTTGCTTGTGGCCTTCGAGCCTTGGGTGTCCTCTGATCGGGTTATACAGAGCCACTGCGACCTTCTGTAATTATTTAGAAAGGAACCCAAAATAATCGTGGCAGAGTTTATACCTCTATGCCCAACAAGCACATCTGCCCTCATCTGGTTTGCTCCACCCTCAGGCTCAATTGGATCTGTTTCATCCCCAGATAAAAGGGTATAATTTTGCTTTTGTTAAAATATCCACCATTGGTTATAGTTTTAAAAAAAATAAGATTTTTAAAGTTTTTGTTTGTTTTATGAGTGTTTTGCATGCAAGTATGTGTATGTATATATACAACGTGTGTGCTTGGGTGTCCCACAAGTTCAAAGGAAACTACTCGGAAACCCAAGATCTGGAATTCAAGATGGTTCGAGTCACCTTGTGGGCGTGGGAACAGAACCTAGGTCCTCTTTGTAAGCCCCAGAAGGCTCATGAGTAGCTAGGCCCCTCCCCTGAGGACCTCCTTACGCCAACACTCAGGTTCCGCCCACAGACCACTCTCACTTCCCTAATGGTTGGTCAGACTCAGCTCGCTGCCCCTCCTCGTTCCCTCCCCGCCCCTCTCAGCCCCCCACCCCCACCCGCGGCCAGCCATCAAAGTAAAAAGCCCAAACTCTATGGAAAGCTCCGCCCCAAGGAAAGCTGTGACAACACTGTTTTCATCTACTGTCTCTGCTGCTTCTCCCCCACAAGCCGAGGCAGCCACCACCTTCCTGGGTTCTTGTGCCGGGCCAGAGCAGAGTTATAACACTTGCAGCGGGGAAACACTCTCCCCACCCTGGAGGAGCTGTAACACTAGCTAACACTATTCCGGTCAGAGCTGTAACACCATTCTACAAGAGCAACAGGTGCGCTTTAACAGTGAGCTATCTCTCCAGCCCTTGAACATCATTGTCACAGACTAAGAAACGTATTAAAGTTTATTAACTTATTAAAGCTGTAACTTGATGTCGTGGAGATTGCACACATTGTTGAGGGTCCTATGCCAAAGGAAAGGGGACACAAGGTTCCTGAGGTAAGCACAGAGCCTACGTACTCACCAAGTACAGCGGCAGAACTTGGAAAACCCCAGTGGAACACAGCAGCAGCAGAATGGAGTCGTAGGCCCCACACAGCGGCTCAGGAATGTGGAGCCATGCAGTGGTACTGGCTAGTTTGTTTCGCCAGTTTGACACAAACTGAAGTCATCTGAGAGGAGGAAACCTCAATGAAGAGAATACCTCCTTAAGATCCAGCTGTAGGCCATTTTCTTAATTAGTGACTGATGGGGGAGGGCCCAGCCCACTGTGGGTGGGGCCACCCCATGGCGGCGGTCCTGGGTTCTATAAGAAAGCAGGGTGAGCAGGCCTTGGGAAGCAAGCTAGTAAGCAGCACCCTTCCATGGCCTCTGCATCAGCTCCTGCCTCCAGGTTCCAGCCCTGCTTGGGTTCCTGTCCTGACTTCTTTCAGTGCTGTGGAAGTGTAAGCCAAAGAAACCCTTTCCTCCACAGCTTGCTTTCAGGCTTGGTGTTTTATCATAACCATGAGAAGACAGGCAGCCAATACAATGAGCCCTTTGCTGGAGATCAATCCTAGCATTGTCTTGCCAGTGTGCTCACTGGAGCTCATTAGTAACCACAGTTCAAATAGTAAGCCGAGGCGCCAAGTGCTTTCATTTCCACTTCTCAGTTACCACAATTGAGAACACGCTGTCAACTAGACAGGAGGAGCTTTTGTTGCTGTTGTTTTGTTTTTATTAAAATAATATTTTCACTCAAGGTTCTGATCATGGTTTGCCCTCTCCAGGTCCTACCTACCAAAGCTTTATAGTTTGTTTGGGAATATGTTGCTTAGCTCGGGTTGGCTTTGAACTTGTCACAAAACTATGGCTGACCCTGAACTCTTGCCTCCACCTCCCAAATACTTAGAGTTTGGGGGGGAGGGTGCGCGCTCCATTACATCCTGCTTGGGGTGGGGGATTGAGGAGCAGACATAGCACCACACATCTATAATCCCAGCATTCGAGAGGCAGAGGTGGGAGATTGCTTCAAAATCAAAACTAGCCCAGTTGATGTAGCTAGGGACCCTGCTCAAAATAAGAAAACAAGGGCTGGCCAGATGGCTCCGTGAGTTAGGTTTGCTTGCTACTATGCCTGAGGACCTGAGTTCAGTTCCCAGAACTCACTTGGTGGACAGAGAGAACTGACTCTGTGGAGTTGTTCTCTGACTCCACACATGAGCTTCTGCCTCTGACACTAAATAAACAACTGTTGGAGAAAACAGTGATAGTTCTACAAAAAACAAGAGTCCCAAAGGAGTTGCCATGTGTTACTAGGGAAATTGAAGTCCAATCCTGGGCTCTTAGTCTCATTAATAAAAATAATTTAAGAATGGACTCAAAAGGAAACTCAAAGACAACTTTATTAGAGTTCAAACAAACAAACAAACAAAAAGGAAAACAAAACTCCGTGACAGCTATTCTGTTGCTGTGAAGAGGCACCATGACCAAGGCAAGTCTTAAAAAAAGAAAGCATTTAATTGGGGGCTTGCTTACAGTTTCAGAGAGTTAGTCCATCATTATCATGGTGGGGAGCATGGTCCAGGCTCATGCATGCAACCATTCTACCTTCAAGTGACAAATGTCCTGTCTTCCTCATTTTCTTCACCTGGGTAGCTGCTGAGATTCACAGATTTTCTCTTGTGGTTTGAATAAGATACCTCCTACCCCTCCTGCAGGCTCCTATATTTGAGTGCTTAGTCATCAGGATTTGGAACTCTGATAGGTTAGAATGTTAGAACAGTAGTGGCCTTGTTGGAGGAAGTGAGTCACTGCAGGTGGGCTTTTAGGGTTCAAAGTCCTCTTCAGGCCTAGAGTCTCTCTCTCTCTCTCTCTCTCTCTCTCTCTCTCTCTCTCTCTCTCTCTCTCTCTCCCTCTCTCTCTCTCTCTCTCCCCTCCCCCTGTCCTCTGTCCCTGAGAGTTAGCTTAAACAGTTTGATCAGTTTGATCTCCAATAAGCCTTCCTTTCTCCCCAGAAGTGGTCTAGTTCAGTGGTTTCACTGTGCCCTGACTTACAATGATATAGCTCGATTGATAGTCCATTGTGATTACAATCAAAAGACGAAGGTCAGGAAGATGCTCAGCAGGTGAAAGAAAATGCTTGTCACTCAAGCCTGAGGACCTGAGTTCAATTCTAGCACCTGTAATCCAGCACACACACAATAATATGGGAGGGAGACAGGAGAACTGGCCCAAAGTCCACGGACTTACTGTCCTAGAGTGCACATCAAAGCTGTAGTAACAAGAAAGACTCTGCCTTGGGCTGGAGAAATGGCTCCACAGTTAAAATTGCATAAGAGTATGGGCTGGCGGGGCATGGTGGCACACGCCTTTAATCCCAGCACTCAGAAGGCAGAGGCAGGTGATTTCTGAGTTCGAGGCCAGCCTGGTCTACAGAGTGAGTTCCAGGACAGCCAGGGCTATACAGAGAAACCCTGTCTTGAGCCCCACCCCCCACCCCCAAAAAAGGATAGTATGGGCTAGAGAGATGGCTCAGTGGTTAAGAGCACTGACTGTTCTTTCAAAGGTCCTGAGTTCAATTCCCAGGAACCACATGGTGCCTCACGACCATATATAATGAGATCCAATGCCCTCTTCTGGTGTGTCTGAAGAAAGCTACAGTGTAGTGATATAAATAAAATAAATCTTTAAAAAGAAAAAATTACTTAAGAGTTATGAGAAACTTGTGGGTGTGGTTCCCAACAGCCACACTGGGCAGCCCTAGGGAATCAACTGGCCCCTTCTGGCTCCCACAACCACCTGAACACACACACGGAAGAGTTGAAAGGAGAGGGGAGACAGACAGACAGACAGACAGACAGAGGAAAATCCCTGCCTAAAAACAAGGTAAGAAAGAACATTTTCCCAAAACATTGCCCTCTAGTCTCTACACTAGTTCCTGACACACTAGTACCTGCTCTCCTTCCTTTTCTTCCACACGGAACACATAAGAAAGAGAGACAAAGTAAAGGGGACTAGAGAGAGGCCAGTGAACAAGAACTCACATAGCTTGCTTGTACCAGGCCCTGGATTCAACACCAGCACCACCAAAAAAATGGGGAGAGGGTGGAAGAGATGAGGAAACAGAACACTTTGCAAACATACTTTGTTGTTGGAAACTGTTATAAATGGTATATAAAATTAAAAGACTTCTGCTTCTGTGTTCAGAAACTCAAGCTGAATAGTCCATCTCCAGCAAGTCTTCCAGGTCTAATAAAACAACCTGTAATCCAAAATAAAGAAATTAATTAATTAATTAAAATATAATACAGAAAAATGGTAAGTGTGAAGCACAATGTCACAAGTTTAATCTGTTCCTTGATTTTATGCCATTTGAAATTTTTTAAGGGCTGGTGAGAAGGCTCAGCAGGTAAGAGCACTGACTGCTCTTCCGAAGGTCCTGAGTTCAAATCCCAACAACCATATGGTGACTCACAACCATGTGTAACAAGATCTGACTCCCTCTTCTGGGGTGTCTGAAGACAGCTACAGTGTACTTACATATAATAAATAAATAAATCTTTAAAAAAAAAAGAAAAGAAATTTTTAAAATTTGATGCTAAAGTTTTTATTTGCGTTTGTGTTGTGGACTTGTTCAGTTTATAGAGCCAAGGGCAGAAAAAAATTCATGCGTTGTTTAGATTTAAATTTGCTTCCTTAAAATGTGAGCTAATACCATGGGTCTGCTTTAGATATGTTTTTAATTCTTTGAGAGAAACCATCAAGCTCTCAAAAGTTAAACAACTAGCTGCGACTGAGTAAATGCCTTGACTGTTAGTTACCAGATTTTCTGTAACACTGCTTCTGAGGACACGTCAGTATGCAGGTCACCCCGGGTAATGAACCAACAGCAAACCCAAGTTAAGGTCATTACTGACTGTGCTGGAGCAGCCACTCCCAGTTTGCATTCTCCCACCTCTGAACAAGGTCCTTCCTCTTGTCAGATTCTCCTTATCTGAGTGCTGAGGTCAGGTGGCCTTTGGGAGAATCTGAAATATCCATCCAGAAGATTCTGACATGGGAAATTTCCTCCTAGCATCTTTGGTGGGGAACAGAATTAACCATAAGGAGTGCAAGGTCAGTGTTAGGTGAGCCTTTCCCACAGAAACACTGGATGAAGGAAATCCTGTGCAACCAGAAAGCCCTGGATTCCCAAAGACAGCCAGCCTTACCCTCATAGACAAACGCAGAAGTGAGATGTAGGTAGGGAAGTGACTTCTTCAAAGCCAAAAGTGTGGGGTTTTCAGAGCTAGGATCTGTCCTAGGCCTTTCCCCAGCTCCTTATCCAGTGACAGGTAGGGAAACTCACAGGTCCAATGTGGGTTGGGAGGTGTTTTAATAAAGACGCAAAAGAGATAGTGTTAACTCCACAGAACTGCAGGGTAAATATGAGACCCATATCTAGGAAGAAATGGGCATGAGCAGAACACTAGAAAAGGGAAACTTAGTCATGGTACCTCAGAGGTGGCCTGGGTCCCTGTAGGAGACAGTGGGGCACAACACATCTGAGTAGTCCTGTCAGAGACATTTACAGAAAAGGCCAGGGACTAACAACCATTAGTAAGGTACTCCCAAGAAGGGAGTATGGCATGATGGAGGTTCTGTATCAACAGGATACTCTCATCTTAACCATCAGTCATTATAGGGAAATGACATCAGAAGGAAAGGGGAAAAGATGAAGGAAACAGAAAGAGGTAAAAACTGAAGAAATAAAGGGGGTTGGGGAGGAACTTTGGAGGGAGGGAGGGAGGGAGGAAGAGAGAGAGAAGATGTGAAGGAATAATGAAAAAGAGAGAGAGAATGAATGTTTTAAGCTGTACATGCTCTAAGATATCCCATGTCACACAGCAGAGTCCCCTGCAGGGCTTTGTCCTGAGTGACCCCATCTTTCAACCAGCAGTTTTCTCCATTTGGGGCACCAATGCTGAGGCAGTGAGTCTGCATCTTACTTGTGTCAATAAACAGCCATCTCCTGGGCCAGCAGGATGGCTCAGCAGGTAAAGGTGCTTGCTGCCAAACCCAAGGACTGATTCAATGTCTGGGACCCACACAGCAGAAGGAGCAAGCTATGATAAGTTGTCCTTCAATTTCCACATGCCTGTGTGCTACCCCTAAATACTATCTGCCCCGTGTGCATCATGAGGTGCTGAATAAGTAACTTATTTACACAAATGAAGCATTGCCTCTTATGAACTTACCAAATTAAACCAGGAACGTGTGGACACATAGATATTTCAAAACCACTCCAGATTGCCCATCTCAAACATCGCAAAACCAGCAGATCAAAGGATGATGCAATTCTCCTCATATGAGATACAGAAAATGGAGGAGAATATATTAGTCAGGGTTCCCCAGAGGAATAGAACTGAATTAACAGGATAAATATGTGCATATGTGTGTCTGAGTGTCTGTATGTGTGTGTGCATCTGTATGTGTGTGTATCTGTGGGGGGAGGGGTGTATGCATCTGAGTGTATTTGAGTATATCAAGATTTAGTGAGTCTAATATAGATATTTTAGTGTAGAGATTTAATCACTCTTATGAGTGACCTACAGGAAGTGGCTGTGTAGTCAAACAGAGGCTGTCTCTCAATGGATTGGCTAACAGCTGTTTAGTCCATGAGACTGGATGTCTGACAAGTCTCAGTCTAGTGGAGAAGTCCCAGGGGATTCCTAGAGAGCTGTTGGTCTTCAGTCTACATTGGAATCCTGAAGAAGTAGGTTCAAACACCAGTGAAGGAGTGCATCAGCATCAGTGTCCACATAGATGAACCTGCCAGCAAGAGCCAAAGCAAGCAGGCAAAACCAAAAAGCTTCCTTCTCCCACCTCCTTTTATGTGTGCTGCCACCAGAAGGTGTGGCCCAGATTTAGGGTAGATCTTCTCATTGCAAATGATCCAATGAAGAAACTCCCTCACAGGTAGTCCCAGACACTTGGGTTTTAGTTCATCCTACAGTTTTCCTGTTCCTTCTGAGGGACCACAGGATACATAACAAGTTCTGGAAGAGCCAGGGCAGAGAAACCTTGTCTCAAAAAACTAAAATAGATAGGATGGTACATGATAGATAGATAGACAGACAGATAGCAAAGAAATACAGAAAGCATGACAACAGAAAAGCTATACAAGGTACAAACCAAAACTAGAGACAGTGTCTCCCTCAGGAAATCTTGGCACTAAGATGTGATGAAATGACATATCAGAACGTTACAGCTATAGAAAACCAACAGTCAGCGACCCTATAGCTAGGAGTATAGATGGGTTTATCATATGGACACTACTGGTATCTTGAACATGGAAGCCTTGGTAAAAACCTGTACCCAGTAGAAAGCTAATCTTTCACCTGTAATCCAATCTGCAGTTGTGACATCTGTGTCAGAGTATGACATCTATCTCAGACAAAATGTGATGACACTGTCAGCCACTCACATCCTAACCCTGTGTGGCACCATAACTATCAGACTCTCAGACCAGTTTTGTCCAGAGAGCTGTTGTTGACCATCCACTGGTCATTGACCTGTGCTTGCTGCTAGAATGACCAGTGACTCCCATGACAGATACAGCCACTTGCAGCACAGATGCACGCCGCTGCTGGAGCACATTAACTAGATCCTTAGTGAAGCTGAGACACTGACTTGTGGTGTCTTAGCCATTACATAGGGTTTCTATCGCTGTGATAAGCAGCATGACCAAAATCAGCTTGGGGAGGAGAGGGTTTGGCTCAGCTTACAGTTCCACAGCACAGTCCATCACTGAGGGAAGTCATAGCATGAGCTCAAGGTGGAGGCAGGAGCTGAAGCACAGGCAAGGAGGAGGGCTGTGTACTAGCTTGCTGTCTGTGGACTGCTCACCCTGCTTTCTTACACCCCCCAAGACCACCAGCCCAGGGAAACCTTCCATAGTGGGCTGGGCCCTTCCATATCAACCATACATCAAGAAACTATCAGCCATAGCACCCAGAGCTGATTCTGTGACACAGCACTCCATACCCAAACACCACTGGGAGAGAGCTGGTCTCCCAGGGGTGTAGATACACCTGTGAGCACAGGTAAGACCACCACTTCTGTTCAGAGGGACCCGCTTGGATCCCTCAGGTCACAGGAACCAAGGAACAACCAGAGACAGGATACTTCCGGTTTCTGTCTGCATCCCCAGACTGACCCTGTACCACAGCTGTCCATACCCAAATTCCTGTTGGAGAGAATTGGTCTCCCAGGAGTTCTAATGCACATGCAGGAGGGACAAGCTACAGTCAAAAACAGCAAGAACAACTAACACCAGAGATAACCAGATAGTGAGAGACAAGGGCAAAAACATAAGCAACAGAAACCAAGGCTACTTGGCATCATCAGAACCCAGCTCTCCCACCACAGTGAGCCCTGAATACTCCAACACACCAGAAAAGCAAAACTCTGATTTCAAATCACATCTCATGATGATGACAGAGAACTTTAAGAAGGACACAAATAACTCCCTTAAAGAAATACAGGAGAACACAGGTAAACAGCTTGAAGCCCTGAAAGAGAAAACACAAAAATCCCTTAAAGAATTGCAGGAAAACACAACCAAATATGTGAAAGAATTTAATAAAACCACCAAGGATCTAAAAATGGAAATAGAAACAATAAAGACATCACAATGGGAGACAACCCTGAAGTTAGAAAACCTAGGAAAGAGATCAGGAGTTATAGATCAGCAACAGAATACAAGAAATAGAAGAGAGAATCTCAGGTACAGAAACTACCATAGAAAACATTGACACAACAGTCAAAGACAATACAAAATGCAAAAAGCTCCTAACCCAAAACATTCAGGAAATCCAGGACACAATGAGAAGACCAAACTAAGGATAATAGGTATAAAAGTGAGTGAAGATTCCCAACTTAAAGAGCCAGTAAATATCTTCAACAAAATTGTAACAGAAAATTTCCCTAACCTAAAGAAAGAGATGCCCATAAACATATAAGAGGCCTACAGAACTCCAAGTAGACTGGACCAGAATAGAAATTCCTCCTGTCACATAATAGTCAAAACACCAAATATATAAAACAAAGAAAGAATATTAAAAGCAGTAAGGGAAAATGGTCAAGTAACATATAAAGGCAGACCTATCTGAAGTACTCAGAAGTATTATACCAGACTTCTCACCAGAGACTATGAAAGCTAGAAGATTCTGGGTAGATGTTATACAGACCCTAAGAGAACACAAATGCCAGCCCAGGCTATGATACCCAGCAAAACTCTCAGATACCATAGATAAAGAAACCAAGATATTCCCTGGTAAAACCAAATTTACACAATATCTTTCCACAAGTCCAGCCCTACAAAGGAAAATAGATGGAAAACAACAACACAAGGAGGGAAACTACACCCTAGAAAAAGCAAGAAAGTAATCTTCCTTCAACAAAGTCAAAAGAAGATAGCCACACAAACATAAAAATAACATTAAAAATAACAGGAAGCAACAATCACTATTCCTTAATATCTCTTAATATCAATGGACTCAATTCCCTAATAAAAAGACATAGAATAACAGACTGGATATGTAAAGAGGACCCAACATTTTTCTGCACACAGGAAATGCACCTCAGTGTCAAAGACAGAGTAAAGGGCTGAAAAACAATTTTCCAAGCAAATGATCCCAAGAAACAAGCTGGCATGGCCATTCTAATACTGAATAAAAGCAAGGAAGGACACTTCATAATCATCAAAGGAAAACCTACCAAGAACTCTCAATTCTGAACATCTATGCTCCAAATGCAAGGGCAGCCACATTCATACAAGAAACTTTAGTAAAGCTCAAAGCACACATTGCACCTCATACAATAATAGTGGGAGACTTCAACACCCCACTCTCATCAATGGACAGATCATGCAAACACAAACTACACCGAAACACAGTGAAACTAACAGATTTAATAGATATCTATAGAACATTTCATCCTAAATTAAAAGAATATACCTTCTTCTCAGCAACTCATGGTATCTTCTCCAAGACTGGCCATATAATCGATCACAAAACAGACCTCAACAGATATAAGAAGATCGAAATGATCCCATGCCTCCTATCAGATCACTATGGATTAAGGCTGGTCTTCAATAGCAACAAAAACAACAGAAAGCCCACATAAACATGGAAGCTGAACAACGCTATACTCAATGATATCTTGGTCGAGGAAGAAATAAAGAAAGAAATTAAAGACTTTCTAGACTTTAATGAAAATGAAGGTGCAACATACCCAGACTTATGGGACACAATGAAAGCAGTGCTAAGAGGAAAACTCATAGCTCTGAGTGCCTCCAAAAAGAAACTGGAGAGAGCTTACACTAGCGGCTTGACAGCACATCTGAAAGCTCTAGAACAAAAGGAAGCAAATATACCCAGGGAGAGTAGATGGCAGGAAATAATCAAACTCAGTGCTGAAATCAACCAAGTGGAAACAAGAAGAACTCTTCAAAAAATCAACCAAACCAGAAGCTGGTTCTTTGAGAAAATCAACAAGACAGATAAACTCTTAGCCAGACTAACCAGAGGGCACAGAGACAGTATCCAAATTAATAAAATCAGAAATGAAAAAGGATATATAACAACAAAAACTGAGGAAATTCAAGAAATCATCAGATCCTACTACAAAAGCTTATACTCAACACAACTGGAAAATCTGGATGAAATGGACAATTTTTCTAGACAAATACCAAATAACAAAGTTAAATCAGGATCACATAAACCATCTAAACAGTCCCATAACCCCTAAAGAAATAGCAGCAGTCATTAAAAGTCTCCCAACCAAAAAAAGCCCAGGACCAGATGGGTTTAGTGCAGAATTCTACCAGACCATCAGAGAAGACCTAATACCAATACTCTTCCAACTATTCCACAAAATAGAAACAAAAGGAACACTACCCAGTTCATTCTATGAAGCCACAGTTACACTGAGTATTCTTCCTTACACATGGAACAGTTTCTGTCTGATCAATAACTTGTCACAATTTCCTTTTATAGAGAACTTCATAAGAGTTTTTTTTTCTACTTCTATCATGTTTAATGCTCCAAATATATTTTAAAAACTGGTTGAGTGTATATTACTTTAGCTTCAGAAGATATCATACATATTTAAAGGGCATTTAACTATTATAAATTATTTTGATGCCTTAAAATGTCAATACTGAGTTGTATATTTTAAAATAAATTTTATTAGTTTAATAAATAAAAAAGAAAAGAGAAGAAGAGAAGAGAAAAGAAAAGGAAAAAAGAAAGGAAACTGCCCCACAGGCTTGCTCATGAGTCAGTTCGGTTGGAGCATGTTCCCAGTTGATGTTCCATCTTTCCAGATGAAGCACACTCACATCCTAACCTTAACAAGCTTATGTAAAGTTGACACAAAACCAGCCAGCACTCCAAGCACAGTGGTCATACCCTGTCATTTCAGAACTTTGAGGGGAAGATCTCCATCAGTTCAAGGCTAGCCTAAGTCACTGGGTGAGGCCCAGTCTCAAAACAAACAAGCCAAATCCTTGAAAGATGCATATTTAATGTACATGTTATAAAAACCATTCTATGGACATGTGATATTTCTGGGCTTTCAAGGTTTTGTTTATGTGTATGACTGTTTGCCAGCATGTATGCATGGGCACCATGTGTAGGCATTGCCAATGGAGGCCAGCAGAGGGTGCCCCCTTGGTTATAGAGATACCATCATAGCATTAGGAAAGTAACTAATGGGAATGGCTCCCACATTGTTGTATTGCAGTCTAACACTGCAATACAACATTATAATCATATCTCAGAGCACAATGCTTTGATTGTCATGAACTCAGAATGCTCAAACCTGATGTATGTTGTGTGGTTTAGCTGAGAGTGTTCCTCTTAGGGTCACAGATCTGAATGCTTGGTGACCAGGGAGTGACACTATTTGAAAGGATTAGGAAGTCTGGCCTGGTTGGAGGAAGTGTGTCAGTGAGATGGGTTTTGTTTTTGGTTTCAGAAGTCCAAGCCAAGTCCAGAGCCACTTCCTGCTGCCTGCAGATCCAGATGTACAACTCTCAGCTCCTTCTCCAGTACCATGTCTGCCTGTGTGCCACCGTGCTTTCCACCATGAGTATAATGGACTAAATCTCTGAAGCTATAAATAAACACCAATAAAATGTTTTCCTTTATACGAGTTTCTGTGGTCATGATGTCTCTTCATATCAATAGAACAGTGATTAAGATAGAAGTTGGTACCAGGGAGCAAGGTACTGCTGTGACAGCTGACCATGCTGCTTTGTTGGTGAAATGTGGGCTTTCACATATTGGATTAGGAAAGCAGTTGAATTAATTAAGCGGGCTTAATCGGCCATCTTAGTAGGAGCAAGGAAGACAGTGCTGAGGACAATTTGAACTGTGGGTTCAGCTCAGAATGTTTCACGGGGGGAAGAATATTAGTAAGTAGCCTAGAGACTGGTCTTGTAATATATTGGCCAAGAATGTGGCTGGATTTTGCCCTTGTCCAAAAAGTCTGAGGCTAAATGAAAGGGTTTTAGATTAATGGCCTTGGCGAAGGAGTTTTCAAGACAGTCTGGTGTTGACTGTGTAACCTGGTTACTAGTGGTCACTCATCTGCAGATCTACAATGAAAAGAAGCAAGCGGGGCAGGGAGAAATACAGAACGCACAGTTTGAAGAGAAAAGGAGCACCAACATTGGTATTTGAATGAGGGGGTCATGTTCCAGTCCCAGCAAGCAGCAGAAATTGGCAGCTTCAGCCACATGGTTCTGGCTTTAGAGTCAATGACATAAGAAAAGGGTTGTAGAATCTCCCTCCATGGCTAAGAAAAGCTGCCAAGCCAGGCATGTATCAGGGGAGTCCATGAATGGAGACCAAGAGTGGCCATTGTGTGAAGCTGAGAAAGACTGGATTTTGTTGGAGATGCCAAGATGTTGGAGATGCCAGGATTGTGGGATACCTGCAGCACCTTCTCTAGCACCATGTCTGCCTGCATGGCACTATGCTTCTCACCACAAGAATAATGGGCTAAACCTCTGAAACTCTATGTAAACCCCAATTACATGATTTCCCTTATAAGAGTTGGTCATGGTGTCATTGCACAGCAATAGAACACTGATGGAGACACATGTCACCTCATGCACTCAGCCGTAGACTCAGAAAGGCTTGCCAGGGAGAATCCTGAAATTCCTGTGGATTGACACACAGACATTATAATTGAAACGAACCAGGAGGAACTCAATATGCATGTGTGGTGGTTTGCATAGGGTTTGGACCCACATAGATCATGTGTCTGAATGCTTGGCCACAGGAAGTGGCCTTTTGGAGTGGGTGTGGCCTTGTTGGGGGAAATGCACCACTGTGTAGGTAGGCTTTGAGGTCTCCTAAGCTCAAGCTTTGCCCAGTGTGGAATCAGAGCCTCCTCCTGGCTGCCTCTGGAAGTTAGTATCCTCCTGACTGCCTTCAGATCAGAATGTGGAACTTGTGGCTCCTCCAGCACCATGACTGCTTACATTCTGCCATGTTTTCCGCCACTATGGTAATGGGTTGAACATCTGAAGCTGTAAACCAGCCCCAGTGAAAAGTTTGCCTTCATAAGAATTACCTTGGTCGTGGTGTCTTCACAGCAATAAAAACCTAACTAAGAGACTCTGCAAAGCAAATGTAAAGTGTTCAATTAGATACCAGGCATGGTACTAGACTCCTGTTATCCCATGAGAAGGCAGGAGGATGAGATCGATGCTCAAGGTCATCCTCTGGTACCTAGTGAGCTTGAGGCCAGCCTACATTTCAAGAAACCAATTTTAGAAGAGAGGCTGTTTGGTATAACCTGACCAGTACAATCTGACTCCATCTGAAAAAAAAACAAAAAAACAAACAAACAAAAAAAAACATCAGGCTGGGCATAGTGGCCCACACCTGTAATTCAGCACTTAAGAGAAAGGGACAGGTGGATCTCTGTGAGTTCAAGACCAGCCTGGTCCTGGATAGCAAGATCCAGGTTAGCCAGGGCTACATCGTGAGACCTTTCTCAAAGCAAAACAGACAGAAGCAAATGCACTAAACGTTGTTCTTATTACTCACATTTAGTGTGGATCCTACTTACTTAAACTGTAAAGCGTCTTGTAAAAAGAACAATGTTGATTTTCTCCATGTGACCCACCCAGCTCCCGCTCTCAGGAATCAGGGGGTGGGTTGGGAAAGCTTTGCCCTGTGCTGCATAACATATTGCATAGAACAGCTTTCAGACTGGGCCTTGGCCTGGGTGACTCCATTTTATGTGACATCAGTTTGCTTCATCGTGAGTGCAACCCCTCAAGGAGAGTGACTCCACATGTCATTCGTGCTACTAAACAACTGCTCTCTGCCCGGAACAGATGGGGGCACAGATGGGAGCCATCTTGAGAAAAGACTGAGGAATAACTTTTTCTACAAATATCTCAGCTATGAACTTGTCAATGAATCCTGGCGCACAGGAACACAGAGGTGCAGCGAATCCACACCAGAACGAGGTAGACTCATGAGCTTATGAGCTTAGCCCTTCTTGATTCTATAAAGCACAGTACCAGGGCACCCATCAGCACATCCTTAGGTCACTGGTGCAAGGACCACAGGATCCTCAGGGACACACTCTGCTTGTCACCGCGGCTTTACCTTAGCATGGTCGCTATATTCACACATTTGCCATTTGTCTGGATCCAGTGAACCTGGAAACCAATCAGTCCCCTTCAACCTGCTCCGTGATTTGGGGCCCTCATGGCAGAAAATCTCTATGCCTGGCTTTGAAGTGACTCTCCTTTCAGCTCCATCAGCTCTTCCATCTTGCTTTCAACATGGCACCTTTGAGCCGTTCAGCCCCTTTCGTTCTCTCAGCATTCTGTAACCTACAAGGTCCTTGTCTGCAATTGCCTTTTGACTGATCAAGAAAGAGCCAATGATCAATGGTTGGGCAAAGGGAGATGGAGCTAGGACAGAGAGGAAGAGAAAAAGGAGGATTGTCATGATGAAGTGGAAGATGAATCATATTTAGAGATGCAGGAAAGAGTGCCAATGAGTCATGTAAGCATTTGGGTAAACGGCCACTAGACACTTCCCGGATTGAGCCAAGTTAGCAGGCAAAGAATTAGAACTGCCCAGCCATTGAACTAGACAGCATATTAAAAATAAGCTAATGTATGTGTGTCTTTCATTCTAAGATCCAGGGAGCTGTTGGACGGGTGTCTGGAGGAGTGCAACCCACCGGAAACACAAAGTGTAGCCAAACTCCACGCTACAACATGTGACATGTGACCTGAGACTTGATTACACTAGTTAAGACTGGGAAAAAAAAAAACCCAGGCATAGTGGCTCATGCCTGTAATCACAATCTCACACCTGAAAGTCTGAGGCAGGAGGATTGCTCTGTATTTAAGGCTGGCCTGGGCTACATGCGATTCCAGGCCAACCTGAGCTCCAGAGTGAGACTTTGTCTGAAAAATAACAAATTAGAATAAAAGAATCTACTGTGAACGGCAGTGAAGCCAGCAGGGCTTGGTGAGTCAGAGGTGAGGACATTGATGGCATTGTTTGTGAATTTACCAGAACTCTAGAAGCCGCAGCAATGTGGAAAACGACAAATATGCAGGCAGAGAGAGAGAGAGAGAGAGAGAGAGAGAGAGAGAGAGAGAGAGAGAGAGAGAGAGAGAGAGAGAGAGAGAGAGAGCCTCACAATGCAGGCCTGGTATCCACGATTGCTTTTCTTCCAGCCTGACAGTAAGTCACACTAGGAGGAATGAGCTGCCTGTCAACGCCTCTTGCCCTTACTGCTTCCAAGTGAACACTGTTCAAACCACCACTGCTCTCTTTTTACCTACCTGTGACTTGCAAGTCCTTTGTTTTCTAATGATGTTAAACCGCACCTCTGGTACTTTCACATTTCTAGTTTTAAAAGGCAGACACAGAGAAAGCCAGGTATTTTTATGCTCTTGGGATTCATTTCAAAAACAAAACAAAACAAAACAAAACACCAAGTCTCGGGCTTTCAGGGCCAAAGAATTCCAGCAGTTGACATAAAAATCTTACCTACCCAACCAAAACTTTAAAAGTTGCTTTCCATTCTGTTTTAAATGTTGCTTCTCCTGACCTTTTAAGAAAGGTCATGCAGGAAATTCAATCTATTTGAGTAGAGGTAACGCAATTCTAGATTGTTCCTTTGTACAAATGTACTACTTAATTCTTAAATTAAGTGCATGATATTTAAAAGCACAAATACAAAATGTGAGTAGGCTGGGCCTCCTCAAGAATTAGCGCGCAGTAAAATTAGATTCTAGTCTAAGCCTGAAATTAGCCTGGGCTCATTTCTGGCCCTGCAATTACACACACTGTGCAACCTTAGGGGGGAATTATTATTTAACTACTTATCTCCAAGTGGGTGTAATTCTCTGTCCCTCAGAGAACCTACAAAAATCACCAAAGATGATGTACGTTCTTGCATTAAGGCTCTAGATACAGCTACCATGTGAGCATCTCTTGTCATTTGGAACAGATATGAGAGGATGCTCCGATGTCTTTAGCCACCAAATCCTACAGGGGCAGAGTTTCCATCCACATGGTGCAGTTGCTAGTGATGTGGGATTTGCATGGTCTTAGAAACAGTAACAGCACATTGGGCATAGTGGTACAGGTCTATGTTCCTAGCACTTGGGAGATGCAGGCAGGAGGACCAAGAGGGTCAAGGTCATCCTTGGCTACTTAGCAAGTTCAAAGCCAGCCTGAGTTACCTGGGATCCTTTTTTTTTTTTTTTTTTTCATTTATCAAACACCACCATCACCAGGGGCTCACTCTATAAGGGTGGCCTTGAACTTCTCATCCTACCTCTACCTCCCAGCCTCCGGTCTGTCTGTGCCCACCGTGTGTGTGTGTGTGTGTGTGTGTGTGGTGCTAAGGACTGAATGTAGAATTCTTTGCAGGTAAATCAATCACTCATGTTTAGAGCCCTTCTTTTTCCTCATAATTATTGTCCACTTCTACTTTGTTTACTCCTCTGTAATCAGGTTGGACCTCTGTCCTTTTTCCCTCTCAGAATTGTGTAACCAGTCACAACACTGAGCAGCACAAGAGGCCAAGAGCACACTAGGAGAGGAAGTCACTCACTAACCGACATCTCCATCCTCGGGGCCTGGGAGGCTACAGACCACAGAAAAATGAGAACACAGAGCTCTGAGGCCAGCACTGGGAGGATTAGCTTGAGTAGAAGGCCAGTCTGGGCTGCACAGTGAGGCTTTTTCCTAACAACAGCTAGAATAAGAGGTGCTCTGCAGGGAACAGCATCGATCCCCCAGACTCCTGCACAGCCTCTTCTGGCTCCGTGAACTGAAGTCCCATGCAAAGCTGACATCTGTGCAGGGAATTCAGCAGAGTGAGTGACTAGAAGTTCTGTAGTTAGAAGGAGTTGAAATGTTGTAAATAGAGAGATTAAAATTTTTCTGGGCTATCATTAGTCCATAGCAGTTTACCAGAAACATCCTTTTGACACTCTGGTGACATTTTCAGAACGCATTCCTGGAAATCACCTGACCTACGGGCTCCAGAGCTGAGAATGTCACCAGACAGTCTGGAACCTACAGCAACAGTCCCAGGCGTGGCTGTGAGCAGCTGCCTAGCTGCTGTCCCCGTCTCAACAGACCACTCTGTAAATTAATTGATCTGTGTTTCATTTGTTTTCTTCTGTGACTGTAAAAGTTCTGCTAACTCCTCCAAGGGGTGTCATTTAGGGTACCTATCTGGGGTCTTGGTCAGGTGCATCTGGCTCCTAATAACACTCTCCTATTGTCCCTGAGGCAATTGTGTTTTGATGTGACAACTTCTTTTTTGCTTCTTCCTCTTTGTCACAGCAATTGTCAAATGTCATAAAGCTAAGAGGCGTGCCATGAGCAAAGTTTGAAGGGCTCACTCCAGCAGCTATCTTCCATGCACAGGCTGAGGCTAGTCCACTGAGGAGGGACTTCTAGCCTTCTTTGTTTATTCCAAAATAAACAGGCTTAGTGCAGGGCATTTCCATGATGTTCTGTAGGCAGCAGAGAATTGGAGGAAGGTTATTGTAGAGTACTGTTGGGTTGCTCACATTGAGCGCAAGCTAACACACACACACACACACACACACACACACACACACAGACAAAGGCACACATTCACTCTAGACCTCAGGACATATCTCTGGAAGGTGTATGTAACTCTTCTACATTCCCACAGCAGGAAACAAAGGCTCCAAACAATGATTCTCCCCATGCTCTCTATCCCCCAATACCAGGGATAGCTCTGCCCTTCCTGGATCTGCAAACCCCCTAAGGCCCCTGGGAAGAAGGCTTCTCCTGCCACAGGCAAGCAGGCACCATCCTGCCTCTCATTGCCTTACCCTGCATGTTGCTACTTTTGGCCCCAAAACTGGGTTCTTTGTCCCTTTCAGAATTGTGAGGGGGAGAAAACAAGATCAAGTGCTATCAAGCAATGAAGGAGACTTTTCATTCTTGGCCAAGAATGGGGTAAAGGAACTAATACATGTGTAAAACAGCTTCCTAGCAGCCCCGGGACTCGATGGCTGTAATCGCAGGGTGAAAGAAATGAGAAGCGGGGCGAGGCTGACACAGAGGAGGAGTGCTTGTGTGCTTCTGGGAATGGGCACAACTTTTCCAGCAATGTGGGCACTGCCCCCTTCGACCTCTTCATGGTTCTTTTTGTCCAGTTGTTGTCATGGCAATTGTGAGCTGAAGTGGCCCTGGGGGGTTATGCCATTTTGTGTGCAGATGGCATAGAGATCCTTTGAAGATAATCATCTGCAATCGAACCAGTTTAGGCTAACCCAGGACTTCAAGCCTCCAGTCCTCAGAGATAAACAGTCAGGATGGAGTAAAAATTCAGCTAGCTCTTCTAGGCGGTCTTCAGAGAAACATGCCCTGCTTCCTCAAATTCTGGGACCAATGGATTTATTTATTTATTTATTCATCTGGAGGCAGGGCGTTGTGTGCTTATGGAAGTCCGAGAACAATCTGCAGAAGTTTATTCCCTTCTCCTGTCATGCGGATTCCAGGGATGACACCCACCCAGGTCATCAGGCTTGGCAGCGATCACTGTTACCTGCCATCTTCCTAAGCCTATGAGAGCTTGGATGGGGATCCCTCCATCAACATGGTCAAGAGGGTTAGGGAGTTGCTCTGGCCCCAGTCGCCCATAGGCCTGGCTTTCTACACAGCTGTCTTATGCTAGGGCCATTTTCCTTTTCTGTTGCTTTGTTTGTTTGGTTGGTTGGTTGGTGGTGGTTTTGAAATAGGGTCTCAGATAGACCAGACTGACTCCAACCTAACTGTGTAACCTGGGAGGACCTTGAATGTGTTGATTTTCCTCCTAAATATTGGGATGATAGGCGTTTGACATCATGTCTGGTTTGTATATACTGGGCTTCCAATACAAGTCATAGAGAATGTTGGATAAGCACTCCACAGTTGAGCTAAACCCCTATCCTCAAGAAAGGTTTTTTTTTTTAATTCCTTTTTTTCTTCCCTGTTTTAAAATTGGAAAACCAATGTAACAAACCCACATTCGTTGAAAATGAACTCGGTAACTAAGACTCTGTAGGCTCTGGCTCCAACCAGCATCAAAGTCTCTGCTTGGTTTGATACCAGTTGCTCAAGCCCCAGAAAGGACAACTGTAAGAAACTAAAATCTACCTCTGGGCCCCTTTCGTGCACTGCAACCTCTCCACACCCATAAATTGACAGGCAAACACACTCTAGATTAGCAGGCTGGTTCTAAGCCAAAGGCAAGAAAAGCAAGGTTTTTGGAATAGCAAAGAGTCACTGACCTACTCAAAATCCCACATTAACAAAGGAAGACAGAAGGAAAATCAGCTTGCTGGCCCACCCACTTCCCTCCCGAAACCTACCCCGGACAGCAGCCTCACATTCTTGATCAGCAACACTGAGATTCTGAGACACCAAGGGCACCGCCAGCCCCTGAGCAATTGATTACTGCAAAAGGTCCAGAGGTGCAAGTGGGAGGCGTTGCCCTACTACCAGTTCAGCATCAGCCAGCCAGGCTGCTGTCCTCCACCTGAGCCTGAGGAATGAGGACATGTTTGCAGCCCCTCTCTCCTCCAGAATATCTGCAGCTGAAAACCAGTCCTGCTCCCAGAGAGAAATTGGTTCCAGGTCCTCTTCCCACAACCTGGAAGGAAGGTCACCTGTGAGACTTGGGACAGCAACACCAACTTCTTGGCTTCAAAAAAAAAAAAATCTCTTGAGGTGGCACATCTGCCAGACATCAATGGCCACGAGGCTGAGAGTCTGCAGGATGGACCGCCATAGCGCTCGCTGGTTGGTGCTTTCGCTGGCTTGTCTGAAACTCCCCTCTCGCCACTGCTGGTAGGTCTGCTCCTTTTGGATCTGCTCCACTTGCTCCACCAGCCGAGAAACTCTCAGCTGCAGCTCACTCAGCTTGTCTTTGGCAGCAATTTCTGCACAGTTGTTCGCGTGTTCACCCACTTCAAGGTAAACTCTCAGCATCCTTTCTGCAAAGAGGGAGAACTTGGTGGAATTGGAGTGAAGACAGGAGCTGGTGTTCACCAGGGGTGTTGAGGTGAATGTGAACCTGCCCTCAGAGCCATACTGCTGGGCCAGGATGACCTTGTCCTCTGGGTCTTTTACCTCCACGAACATGCCAAGCCCAGGGGTGGCTGGCCGGTACTCCTCCCGCTGTTTGTCATAGAGCTGCATCCAGTAATTTCCTAGAGACCTTCTTTATTCTTTTAAAAATGATTAGTGTGGGTATGGAAACAATATGGTCTGCACCCTCACTGGGCTGGATCCTGTGGGAAGTAAGTAAGTAGGTGGTGGAGTGAAGAGAGAAAAAGAAGCAAGCAAATAGGTGCTGGAGAAGCAAGGGGCAAGAGGCCATTTGTGCACTATGAAGAGAGGCAGAACTAGAGACAGGAAGGCCATTGCTGTTCTTGCTCCTTGGGAAATGGTGGATTACACTGTCCATCAGTAGAGCCAGTGATGAACGCAAGAACCAGTGACCTATGTCTTCTTCCTTTGAGAAAGTCAACCACCATGTGAGTCACTGCGACCCCCCAGAGCTACTTACCAGCCCAGGGAGAAAAGCAGGACCTGCAGAGTGGAGACCACAGCTGTATCAACATGTCCTGCTGTGTTTAATTCTCATTGTTGGTCTATCTGCTTATCTCTCTAGTTTATTGTAATGGTGGTTCAACCATGAGATGGGACGACTCTGTTGAATTACAGTTTTTCTGTGCTGTGTTTGGCCATGTGTTTGGCCAATGTATTTATTTCCTTTGCAATTTTAGGGTTGGACAGACATTTGAAGACACCCAGAGACTCTGTCCACTGTGTGCCCTGCAGCTCAAGCCACTACAATATGCGAATATGGTGGACAGATTGGAGAGGAAGAGAAGAGGAACACTGTGAGCACTGTGAAGAGAGGCAGATCTGGAGACTTGAGGCTAGAGAGGAACACCATTTGTGAGTAGCCTGTGATGCCACCTGAGGCCATGGTTAGGTTGTGGCCTTGCTGCTGCTGTTGAAGGCCATGGCTGGGTCTGTGATCATGTAGCAGCAGGGGTCTGCATCAATGTCCATGGCCCAAATTACCACCAAAGGCCATGCAGACCTTGGTCCCTGGTCTGAGATGCCACCTGGGATCGTATTAATATACAAAGGCTAGGTAGAGCTGACCCCACCCCTTACTGGCTGCAGCATTTGGGAGAGCAGTGTGCTGCTGGGAAACACAGTAGAGCTGGCCCCGGTGGTGGGAGTGTGGGAGAGTTGGTGGGCTGACCAACTCAGCTACCACCCAGGCCCAGATCCTGGGCTCTGAGTTGGCCCACCCCAGCATCTACCCCATCTATGAACTGCTGGAGCCCACGAAGGGGCCTGTCCTCAGATGTGTCCAAAAGGCCACATATAGTTTAAGCATAAATGGACTAAGATATCAACTGAGCCTTGTCCAGCTGCTGATTGGCCCAGAGTGAGTAAGCTGCAGACCCCCCTTCACTTTGCTAATGCTTTTTGGTTATGAGAAAGGAATGGGGCTTTTGGTAACTAAAGAGCTGGCTGCTTGAGTGAGGGCAAAGGGACAGAAGCCAAACAGGAGCCGGGCACGGAGGCCTAGTGGAGTTAGATGGGTTGCTAAGAGATTGTCCCAGCAAGCAGGTCAACAGCTTTGTACTACACAGATGTCTCTGTGTCTCTATTATTGAACCCCAAGCAGGACCCCGCAAAAGCTCCCCCAGTAGACAGGTTGTGTTTCCCCACAAGCTTGGATCTTTCTCCCCATTCACAGAGCCCTGGGGCTCCCCAGAGGTCTTCCTGTTCCTGGAGGAACAAGTCACAGCCTGTCAGGATCTGAGAGTGGCAGACAGACAACTGAGCAAATAAAATCCCAGATTGTAGCAGGGCCACCTCCTGCTCTGCTCCATCTTTTCTAGCTGGGAGCTTAGAACAAGGTGGTGCCCTTCATAGGTCACTGTTCCGCTCAGTGTGGTGATACAGCCTACAGTCCCACTAGGGAACTGGAGATAGGAAGATCAGGAGAACAAGGCCAGCCTTGGCTATATAGTGAGTTAGAGGATAGCCTGGGCTACATGAGACCTTGTCTGACAAGAAAGAAAAAAGGCAAAGCTGAGTGTCTTTATTTGCTGTGCTGATGACTTTTTGTCAACTTGACAAAACCTAATGCCATTTAAGACGAGGAATCTTCATTGGATTGGCCTGTGCAGCAGTGTTTGGAGTCAGGGTCTCACTGTAACTCTGGCTGTTCTGGAGCTCACGATGTAAACCGAGCTGTCCTCGAACTTTCAGAGATCCACCCACCTCTGCTTCCCAAGTGTTGGGGCTTTAAAGGCATTTTATACCACTGCCTGGCTTCTTTTTTAAACATTTTCTAATTGATGTAGGAGGGCCCAGTCTACTTTGGCTGTGTCATCCCTAGGCAAGTGGTCCTGGGCTGTTTAAAAGGAACTGAGCCAGGCAAGAGAAGTAAGCCAGTAGGCAGCATCCTCGGTGCTTGGTTTTGGCTTCGAGCTCCAGTCTTGAATTCCTGCCTTGACTTCCCTCCAGGATGAACTGTAATGTGTAAGATGAAGTGAACCTTTTCTTCTCAAAGTTGCTTCTGGACAGTGTTTTATCACCGCTACAAAACAGTAATGAGGCTGTGTAGATAGCCAGGGAAGAACCTAGAGAGGAGCCATGGGCCCTCAGGAAGGTACAATGGCCAGATGGGCTGCATTTCTGATTGGACTATGGGCGATGACCAATGTCTCACACCCAGGAACCTGGCTTTGACTTTCTCACACAGGAAGATGTGTGTCAGCCTTCAACTTAAAGGTTACACTAGGGGCTAGTCTCTCCCCTGCTGCCCATTGCCTAAGACAGAACCGGACTGTTTCCTGGGTCTTGATTATTTCTGGAAGATCTTGGAGATTTAGTCTTGCTATGTAGCCTCAGACCCACCTCTAACTGGTGAGCCTCTGTTTCCTGAATGTCGGGATCACAGGAGTGTGCTAGCACTCCCAACGATGGCTTTTTCCCCCTCCAGGAGTATGGGAGTCCTACTAAATGCTAGACTCTAGAACTAGTGCCATCATTTTCTGACCCCATTTCACAGGTATGCTTGTGCCCTTGCATTGGATGGAGTGACAGTGGCCTTATGCTGTGTTTTCCATATATACCTGAGCATTAGTAGCTGATAAATTTGATGGGTGAGGACAGGTTTTGGGGGGTGTGGCTGCAGGCTGAGTGTTCAGGACAGGCTGTTGCATGTAATTACAAGTTTGCCTTCAAGAGTATACCTAGGCTCACTTCTGGATTCACGCATGGGGTGTGTGTGTGTGTGTGTGTGTGTGTGTGTGTGTGTGTTGCCTCTGAGCTTGCATGCACAGGGAACAAGCAGGCTCTGGATTTGTTTTTCCTGCTGAATTGAGAAACCTCTCAGCATTTGCCCTCAGGGCTCCAGTGGTCTAGCAGCTGCCTCACTCTTCCCTTTGTTTCTGCTTCCTTTTTGAAACCCATAGGAGCAGTGGCCTCAAGAGATTAGCCAAAGCTTGTCCAGAGTCTTGGAGGTGGGTGGGGACAGACCACAGTTCCAAAGAAGGGTCTCTCTCTCCCTGTCACCAGTTTAAAAAGTTGCTCCAGTTCTGTTAAATGGTGACAATTCCCCCCACCTCCCCAAAGCACACTAGTTAGCCTCACAGACTTCTTTTCCTAGATTCCTGTCAGTGGCCCACTGCAGAACCGCTGATAACGGTTAGCCATAGGAAACATCTGTCAATCACTGACATTCCTTCCTCACTACTCACCCCTTCCTTGGTCACTCCTAGCAACGTCCAATATCTGGCCAAAAAAGGGAAAGTTCGACCTCCTCCCTGGCCCTCTAACTACCCCAACTGTGGATGAGATGGTCCACAGATTCTTTTTTTTTTTTTTTAAGATTTATTTATTATTATATGTAAGTACACTGTAGCTGTCTTCAGACACACACAAGTCAGATCTTGTTACGGATGGTTGTAAGCCACCATGTGGTTGCTGGGATTTGAACTCTGGACCTTCAGAAGAGCAGTCGGGTGCTCTTACCCACTGAGCCATCTCACCAGCCCAGGTCCACAGATTCTTACAGGTCCCCTAGCAAGGTCTCTCCCCAAATCAGGGCCTACACTGTCTTTGTCTTAAGACTGTTGTCCTTCCTTCCTGAGGACAAACCACTCCCATATCCCAGGTCTCTTAGCTGTATAGCAGGGCGTGGCTACTCCCTAGCCTGGTGAGCTTGGAGGAATGTAATGGGAAGAGACCCTGAGGCAGACCACACAGGTTGGAGTCTGTGTGCCTGTGCCAGGTCCGCTCCCCCTTCCCCCAGTCCCCCTCTCCTACTGCCCCCTCCTCTGCCACTTCCCCACTTCCCATCCCCCCCACCCCCCAACTCTCCACCCCACAGACAAGGAGGCTTTGAGCAGTCACTGAATGACTCCTCCACCAAGATGGAAGCTTTCTGTAAGTAAGGCAAGGCACAACTGGATGCTGCCGGGGCCCTATCTGGGTCAATTGCCATGGTGACCGGTTCACTTGTTGCCAGGCTCCACGAGTATTTCCCTCTAAAGTCACATCTTTCTACCTGCTGAATCCACCTTACCCCACCCCAACCCCCCCTTTTTTTTTTGCTTGGGCCTTAATATACAGCCAGGCTAGCCTTGAACTCACTATCTCCCAGAGTACTAGAATTACAGGCACGCGTTCAACAAATACTCTTAGGCTGGCCAAGTGGCTCAACAAATAAGAACACCAACTACCAAGTCTGCCGACCCATAACTGCAGAAGGAGAAACTGAGTCTTACAGGTCCTCTGACTTCCACATGCATACCATGACACATACCAGTGTGTGTGCTGGAGAGTGTGTGTGAACACACACACATACACAAACATACACACACATATGTTTTTAAGTTTATTTTATCTTGAGACAGGATCTCACTACATAGCCCTGACTGACCTGATACTCAGAGAGCCACCTGCCTCTGCCTTCTAAATTCTGGGATTAAAGGTGTGGGCCAGCTTAAAAAAATTTTTTTTTAACTAAATATTCTTAATTACTCACTATGAAAGACTGGAAGAGGGAGACTGATGAAAGAGAATAAACATCAAGAGCTAGCCTTGCAGATTTCAAAATGCAATCCTGCGTGGTGTCGAAAGGCAGGCTGCGGGTACCTGGAGAGCTAGTGAGGAAATCTAGAACTGTTTGAAAGGACAGAGGAGCCCTCGCTGGGGACCTGACAACTGAACTGGCCTCTGAAGGATATAGAAAATATCACAAAGGGGATGTGAGAAGGAGATGGGGAGGGAAGAGGGAGAGAGGAGCATTGGAAAACGCAGAACAACACCTAAGAAGATCTGTGGCAGGCAGGCAGCAATGGAGAATGTGGGTGTACAGAGCTGACTGTCAGGAGCCATCATGGGACAAGCTAATAACTAGCAGCTGATCATCCTGAAGTGGCCTGCCTCGGGTTATTATATAATCTGCAACAGGTGAGCCCTCATTAAACAAGGCTGTGAGGGACAAATTTTAGGAAAGATTCCTGCTATTAATATGCTTTTCCTGTTATTATTAAACATATACAACAATCACTAAGTAGGAACACACCCCTTTGGAGCAGATCTCTGCAGATCCACGAAGATGTGCTGTCTTGTAGTGATGCTATATAGACAAATAGATGACTTAAGTCTTAATGATGATCCTATGAGAATTCCTAAAATTATATCTGCGATTATCAAGCTCTTTTGTAACGGGACTTCTACTAGGTCCTTTTCTGATAGTCAAAGCTGCAGTGAGAACTCTGACAGTCTCCCAAGTGTCACCAGCTAATCGATGGTAACCAGACTTTCTCCTACTCAGAGCACATTCCAAGAGGTTGTAAAACAATTAACCAAAGATCATTAAAAGGCAACTAACAATTTATTGTAGGTGCTAGGACAGAAGATAAAATACCAACTGGGTTTATCTATACAAAACTGCACTAATAAGTTAGTTATGGTTTTAAACCTTCTGTGAACCTGTGGAGCTGAGACAGGTGATGGATGTTTAGCCAGATAGTTACTCCTAATGGATATGCATGTAGACATTTGCCGTTGTAAACTTCTACTTCAATTTATGATTTTGTTTTGTTTTGTCTTGTTTTGTTTTCTGAGACAGGGTTTCTCTGTATAGGCCTGGCTGTCCTGGAACTCACTTTGTAGACCAGGCTGACCTGGAACTCAGAAATCCACCTGCCTCTCCCTCCCGAGTGCTGGGATTAAAGGTATGTGCCACCACACCCGGCTATGACTTGATTTTTTGTGTGAACTTGTGATGAACTTTGTAACATGTGATCGTGTATTCTGAAAGATGTATAAGTACTGAGGACAAAGAGAAGCTCGAAAATCATCAATAGAGCTAAGATCAATAGAGGAGACATTTTTGCCTTTCCCCACTTAGACTAGATTCTTTTCCCTTTCCCCACTTAGAGAATGTTTCCCTTTACCCACTTAGGATCTTTCTGCTTTTCCCTTTAGATAGCTTTCATAGGAAACTTTTTACAACTTGGTAACAAATTCTATAATCACTTATCTATGTATTTTCTCTTCCTGCAACTTGCAACTAGCAGGCTGAAAGTTAGAGCCCAGCAGTTCCTGCTGAAATAGACAAGGCTATTTACTTAATCCTTTGAGGCTTGAAGAAGAGGTGCTAGGTGCCAGAAACTGCAGTTTCTGGCCTCAGAGGATCACAAAAGGCAGGTCAGCTGCAAAAGCATAGTAACTTAGGCTTAGATAAGTAAACTTTTTATTATACAGCAACCCTAAATGTCTCGACAAAGTCCTACCCTACGCCTAAGCTTCCACCCTCCCCACCCCCCAGGCTGCCTCAAGAAGAATCAACAAGAAAGAAGAACACACCACGCCGGGCTGCCCCACCCCCACCCCGGGCAGTTTACAAGAGAGAGGGGCAGCTGGGAAGTTAAAGGAGAAAGGTCAGTCAGGAGCCCAAGTGCACCGTGTGCCCCCAGCACCCCAGACCGGGAAGGCCTGAGAGGGGTTCCGAAGTTTCCTGTTTATTCCTGGTACCAAGGATTCAACTTGCCTGTCTCACGATGAAGTGACTGCTCCCCCACCCCACCCCGCTCTGTGACATTCCCTTCTAGCATTCTTGGGCTTGTCCTAGCAGGTGCTTTGTGTACCCCTCCATGCCAAGTGACTCACAGAGACACGCCCAAGGGTGATTGCTGACTCTGCAAACCTCACCGCTCAGGGTCTCATTCACAGCACGTGCTGGCTGATTCTTTTAACAATTAATTTAATAATGAAGTAATTTATGCATGTGTGCTCTCCAGAGGCGCGCCACTACACACGCAAGTCTGAGAAGAGCTTGCGAGAGTCAGTTCTCTCCTGCCTGGTAATTTGGACTTGGTGGCAGTTGCCGTCTCTTTACACGCTAGGTCATTTTTGGGAAATCTTTTTTTTTTTTTTTTTTGAACGATCTTTTATTCGGGTTCATTAATCCTTCTTGGCCACCGCCTTCCTCATGGCTGCCAGCACGTTGCTCAGCTCCTCCCGCTTTCTCTTGGCGTGGATTTGCGTGCCCACCCTCTTCTTGATGAACTTGAGTGCACGCTTGTGCTTGGACACTGAGCAACTCCATGGCTCGCTGCTCGTAGGGCGCGAAGCTGCACACCTCCCCATCATGTCCCACGCGAACTTGGTGTACTTGGTGAGGCGCCCTTGGCGCCCGCTGTGTCTCGGCTCGCTGACGTTTTTCGTCACCTTGTGGCCCTTGTTGAGGTCCACAGCCATGGGGTAGCGCAGGGCCCTGGCTGTGGGCAGCGGGGACAAGACTGCGGCTGAGACATGGTACCTCGGTCCGCGTCCGCTCGCGTGCCAAGACACCCTGAGGGGCCCAGAGGCCCAATGGGCCATGATGGAAAATCTTGATTGTCAATTTGACATAATTTGGAATCAACGTGGAAACACAGTTCTGAGTGTATCCAGAAAGGTTTACAAAAAGGAACGAACCACCCTGAGTGTGAGTGTCACCACCCTATAGGCTGGGATCTCAGACTGAATTCAGAGGAAGGAGTGAGCCGAACCCCAGCATCCATCTCTGATTCCTGTAGAGTCAGTGTGACCAGTGTCCTTAAGCTCCTGACACTGTAACCTCCTCACTATGACAAAGCCTTCCTTAAGTCGCTTCTTGACAGGTGGGGCTGGAGAGGTGGCTTGGTGGCTAAGAGCACTGGCTGCTCTTCCAGAGGACCTGGGTTCAATTCCCAGCAACCACATGGTGCTCACAACTATTTGTAATTCCATTTCGGGGGGGGGGGGGTCCAACAACCTCTGCTGACCTCTGTGGGTACCAGAGACACAAGTGGTGCCCAGACATTTGTGCAGGCAAAACATCCCTACATATAAAATAAATTTAAAAAAAGAAAGAGAAGTTAAATACCAGGAAGGTGACTCAGGGGACAGGAGAGTACATCTGCAGCAGTCAGAGGAGCCCACATGAGAAACCTCTCTAGCCCCACGTGTCACCTGCACAAGTTCTCACACTTGAGAAGTGGATCCAAAGTGCTGATAGAGGATGTGATGTCCACATCTTAATGCCCAGTCCCAAGACTGTGTTACGGCACATGCCAAGGGAGAACTGAGGCCCTGTGCTTAACTAACTTTAAACCAAAACTGTAGAACTGGGGTGTATGTAGCCCAGTGGCAGAGCGCTTCCCTAGTGTGTGCAAGGCTCAGGAATCTAGTGCCACCATCATAAATAATACCAACGATGAATAAAACAAACTTCAAACTCCTGGGTTACTCGGGTGAAATGGACTGTACGAGGCGTTTTAAAGTATATAAGGTAGACTTTTAAACGTGTATAAGTTCCCATGTAATGGTCTGAAACTTCAGTGACTTTGGTCACCTTGGAAGGACATGGTGGTAACCCCTTATACTGTAGACCTTAGCCGAAAGCCATTGAGGCATGTTCAGAACCCCTATAGGTAGAATTACAGCCCTTACAACAGGGAGAAGCCTGCTGTAGCTGCTAAGCCCCAGGTCTTCGGTGTATTATGCCCCTGGCTATGGACCTATCCGAGCAGCCTAACTGGACTGAGTCCGGGTAAGCCCAAGACAGAGTCTTTCAAAGCAGCAGAGGGAGGTGGAAGAAGAGTCTGTTCAAAAAGGAAGCAGGGGTTGGCATGATGGAAAGCCAGGAATCCTTTAGTGACTCCTGGAGCCAAGGACAGAAGGAGGCCATAGGCTAGGGATGCCAGCAGCTCCTAGAAGCCAGAGAGCAAAGAAACACACTGTCCCTAGAACTGAAAAGAACACACCCCATGACAACCGGCTGAACCGAAGAACCATAAGGTAACACACGAGCTAGTCGTAGGCACTACCTATTTGGTGATGGCTACAGCAACCACGGCACATGAACAGCCATGGGGTAGTGTTTCTGAGGACCACTGGGCTGCACAGCCAGCCAGGCTGTGCTGTAAGAATGGGCTCCTACCCAGGTGGAGCCAGACGATGGGAACAGGAATGCTGGTTGTGAGGGTACCCCCAGGGGAACTTGGAATGATCACAGACACTTCGCAAGCTGCATGGTGTCCTGTCTTAGGGCACTGTCCCTACCAGCTACCAAGTACAGATTTGTGCTACACTGAGGATCCTAGGGACACAGAGACAACCAAGACAGGCACTGGCTTCTTGAAGGTTATGGGGAGGAGGAGCGTGAAGCACAGAGACAAATCTGGATTCAAAAGTCACTCAGAATAACAGCACCCTTACAGCAGAGGACAGGGCAGACAGTGACCACACAGAAGGCCTTCATGATTCCGCATGAGCCACATGGTCTACAGTGACAGGATGAGCAGACGTACCATGCAGGCAGCTTCTTCCTTTCTGGAGTCCACACTTCCGTGTGTTAGAAAACCGGCACTTCCTTTCCCTGCCTTCCTTCAGCCTCCAAGCCTGGGGAGAGAGAAGAGAGCTAGGCTGGCTGTAGGACAATCAGTCACCTTCACACCCAGCACCTACTGGGTGCGGACTCTGGCTGGATCGGTCACATTGGTCACATTCTTCAATGATTCTTCAAAACACCCTGAAGCAGATCATGCTGGAGGAGGGGATGGGGTGGATATTTCATGGTTCCATTTACATGAGGTGCTTGGGAAAGACAGGAAGCAGCGAGATGGGTGGGTGGGACAGAGGGAGGACTGAGCAGAGGGTTGGTGTTTGGAGGCGCTGTGTTTGTGTTTGGGAAACTGAGGAAGTTCCCTGGGAGATGGACGGAGGTGACAACTGATGCAGCAAGTTTGTGGAACTGGATGGTCAAAGCCAGTCTGGGTTAGACATACTGTATTCTTTAAGGATTATTTAAATTAGCACCTATTTATTTAGTACGTGTACATGTGTAGAGGTCAAGGACCAGCTTTCGAGAGTCGTCTGCTTCTTCTATCACGTGCGTTCTGGGGATGCAACTCAGGTCATTAGGTTATAAACTATACTTTTACCTGCTGAGCCATCTTGCCAGCCCTGTCCCCCAATTTTAAGCACCCTTAATTGGTATGACTTGAATGCAAATGTCCCCCCAGAGACTCTTAGTCCTTGGCTGGAGGTACTATTTTGGAAGAGCATAAAATTGCTTTGGAAGTGGGTGAGGCTGGAATGGCAGAAGGAGGCTTGCCTCTGCTCCCCCAAGCCCTGGATTAAAGGCAAGCACTACCACATCTGGCAGAAAACAAGGTTCTCCACCCCTTAAACCAGCGCTGCTTCATTTTCTTTGCAGATGAAGGAACAAAGGCTCAGAAGATGATCTCTTTCCCCAGCACCTCATAGCAGAGAGCAACAGAGCTGGAACTCGAACCCCAAATCCAGATTCATTTCTCTGTTCCCCCAGACACCACAGAAGTAAGGCAGAAGTGTGGTTCAGGGTAGGGGACAAGGGACATGAGGTAGAGGCTTGGACCTGGGTCCTGGGCAGGCTGTCAGCAGAGCAGGGACCACACATTTCACCCCATCCCCAAATCCAGATTGCCTGCTTTTCTGCGTCCCCTTGACAACCCTTGCTTTCCATGATGACATTGGAAGCAGTTGGCCCAAGAGAGCAGTAAAGGAGGGAGGAGGAATTGTGGACATCCACTGTTCTCTGTGGCAACAGTAACTAGCTAGCATCCCTAGCAATCTTGCCACCCAGAGGCAGGGGACAAGCTAGCGCTCACCAGGAGCACCCAACAGACTCACAGAGATTTTCAGAATTAGCATCTTTCATAACCTGATCCTGCCTGGATCTTCACCCTCCTCCCAACTGGGATGCTCCAGAGGACAAGGATAACACAGAGAGAAGAGAAGGGGTGTGGTGTGACAGGCAGGACCTGCCTCCACCTGAGGCGAGCCCAGAATGCAGGAGAGGTGTGCCGCTTGTTTTCTGTCAACTTGACACAACCTAGAGTCATGGAGGAAATGGGCACCTCAAATGAGAAAATATCCCCAGCAAACAAGGCTGTGGAGTGTTTTCTTGATTAATGACTGGCATGTGTGGGTCCATTTCAGGGGTCCTGGATGCTATAAGAAGACAGGCTGAGCAAGCCATGCGGAGCAAGCCAGTAAGCAGCATTCCTCTAAGGCCTCTGCTTCAGCTCCTGCCTCCAGGTTCCTGCCTTGAGTTTCCTCTGCCTTGCTTGTACAATTATCGACTGTGGTTGGATCCCATACGTCGAATGAACCCTTGATGCCCTGTGTCGCTTTTGCTCCTGGTGTTTATAAACACTAGAAATCCAGGTAGGTCAACAGATATATAGACCTAATGGCCACAGCAAAGCAGGAAACAGAAGCCTTGGAAGGCATGTGACCTCTGCTGGCGACTCTCATTGTCAGCATGAAGAACAGCAAACCCAGTACAACCGTTTCCTGTGACTGTGTCATAGATCGATTACTCAAGGCTGGGTGGCTTGAAACCACAAGCATAAGATCTCCATTGCCAGGGTCAGAAGGCTGGGAAATAGCTGAGTTCTCTGGCAACTCGGAAGGAGATGGAAAGGCCTGGGTTGAGGAAATGTGTCACGTACATGAAGTCACAAGGCATTGTCACGAAAGGTAGCCACACACGGACCACTAGGTTTAAGTCGATGCAACCACTTCTGCCTTAGCTGCCTGTGTGTTCTCCTCCAACTCATCTCCCGCTCCCACACTGCTCCCTTGTTTCAAAGTCCCAGAATTCCTGAGTTGTGCCACAGACAGACACCTCTGATCGTTATTGTCCAGTCTCGTTTTTCATCTTGAACCGTGCACATACAGCATATCATGTTGGATGTCTTCTGGAACTTTCCTTTCCCCTTGACATCCTGTCTCTGAAAATCAACTTCATCCTTGCATCTGGTTTCAGTTCCTCTGTCTTTGCTGCTACACCAGTCACTGGTGAGAACCGGAAATAGGTACAATACATTGTAACGTATCCACTTGAGGTTTGGGTGTTATTTTTAGTATGCAAATCGGGGAGGGCTGTCAGTAAGCTCTCCTTTTGCCTAGTAAATGGGTGCCCAGAATGATTTTCTTTGAGTTCCCTAGTTTTACAATCTCGAGTCTTCAGCAAACCCACCAGCTAAGCATCCCACCTCCGTGAGCTCCTATGAGACCAGGTATTATTTTCTGAAGGGCATGAGCCACAAGACTGTTCTTCCATGAACTGTCTCCCTGGTGTCTGAGTTCCCCCTCCCTCTCCCCTCCTTTCCCTATGAAAGGTAATACCCTTAAAGAAGTTGGCCGTGGCTCTGCCCCAGCCCACACCCTCCCTTCTTATAACACAGTTGCCTCACTCCCCCTCTGCCTTCTCAGAGCCTACATTTCTACGCTCAGCTCACCACAGAAGTAAGACATACATCTCTATCACCCAGTGAGCCCTGTATCATAGCAGCTTTGGCTTGCTTGGGTGTTACTGCTGTCCCCACCAGGGATATGGAAAAGTTACTCTGGCAGCTACAACTCATGTCAGAGGCTCCCACCCACTCCCACGGGGACTCCAGCCATAAGACATATTATACGAGTCATCCTTGGGTCAGTCCTGCCTGCAGCTTCCTGACACAGCCAAGGATCTTGGCTAGTAGGAAGTGACTGATGGGGATCCAGCTTCACTGCTAGTGAACTAGCTATCCCCTGAGCCTCCCTGAGACTCTGCCACCAAGTTTTAGCATGTTGCTCTGTCACCTTCACTCACTGCCATTAGAGACCACCATAGAAGAAACTCCCTCCTTTGGGGGCTCCCCTCTGCCCAGCAGGAACTCTAATGGGCTAATGTACTGATATGACTCCCCCAGCACCCACCAGGACCAGGATGAGGACAAGTCCCAAGAGCAGCCATGCTGAGCACTGTCCAGCCCTGTAGCCGGGTCTGCTCCACGAGATGGGGGTGGGGATCCCTGTCCCCTTTGAAAAAACCTGAGTTCCTTGACATCCATCCTGTTGTGTTCCTGTCTGGCACATGGCATGTATGTTCGAACTTGGACTATAGACAGTGGTTCATTTCAGGCTACCCCTCAGCCCTAGCTAAGGCAGGCAGTGGGTATACCAGAGCTGAAGGCTGAACCTGGAGGAAGACATTGACTGAACATATTAAAAATGGGTAGAGACAGGACCCCCCAGCATATAAAAGTGATGGTCTCTTGGTCCCCATTTCCTGATGACCAGATATGTGTGTGTCTGTGAGTGTGTGTGTGTGTGTGTGTGTGTGTGTGTGTGCATAGTGGTAGAGGGGAGCTCACACTACAGCGTGCATGCAGAGGTCAGAGGACAACTTCATGGAGTCAAGTCTCTTTCCACATTTACAGGGTCCCAGGGATTGAATTAAAATAGTCAGGCTTGTTCAGCAGGCACTTTATCGGCCGAGTCATCTAACTCACCATTTTTATGCAACTGAAGGTGACAGATGAAAAAATGGCATTTGAAACCTTTATTAGTTCCTTATAAGCCTCAAGAGGTTTTGCCCTCATCTGAAGATAGCTGGGACATTTTCATGTCTATGTGACAGCAGTTTTGTGTACTCAATCCTGAGAGGGGACATACAGAATGTTGTCAGCCAGCTGAGGGAATGTTCTGTGTTGCCAGATCTCCTGTGGTCATAACTGTTGTGTGACAAAACCTTTTCCCGGGGAGATACAACACACATATCTGCTCACCCCAAATAAGGATCCCATGATAGCAAAAGTACAGATACCACTGAAGTGCAGCTTGGTAAACCAATAAGTGTTATTGGGGTTACTTACAGGAGGAGACATGACTCAAAGACAGCTGCATCATCAAAGCTCATCCTAGCACAGGTGACAGTTCACAAAAGCTAGAAACATGAAGCACACTGAACAGCCTGCAGATAACTCAACAAGTCGAAGTGTCCTTTCCAAGTAACTGATCTAAGCCTGGTCTAGGCAGCTCAGTTGGTTTCTGCTTCTTCCAGGCAGCTGGTCTGGTCTCAGAGTCTTCTTTGTTAGCTCAGCTTCTGTCAGTCTGAGAGTAACTTTGAGCTTTTAAACTTCATTCTGGCAGGGAAGGGCCTGTGAATCTGGTCTGTTTCAGGGACTTCCTGGAGCTGTTTTGAGTTGTTATCTTCTTGTTTAAAGAGCGACCCTGCAGGACAGAGTGTTTCAATCTCAGAGGAAACCGTTATGGAACGATGACTGCTCTCAGCCTTGGAGTCCTTTGTATGAGCAGAACTCCTATAAGGCTCTTAGCATCATGAGAGGTGTCTGATGTCCCTTGCATCCCTCCCACCATTTGGTTCAGACTAAACACACAGTGATGGGAACTGAGGATGTTAGGGTCATCTGGGACCTCACCATGCCATTCTCCATCCCCCTGCTCTATAACCTTCAAGAGCTCTCCCTTAGCGGCAGGATACACCAAAGGCCCTTTTGTGATGTTCTGGGCCCAAGGCCTGATCTATCTCTATAACCTCATTGATTTGTGTACCACTCAATTGTCCAACCCTTGTCATATGGGACACAGTGTTTACGCTGGGATTCATTTGGAGAAGGAGAGTCATTCGGAATATAGAGAAGGAAGATGGGTTATAGCAAGCTAACCTAATACAGGATAGGCACTTGCCCAGCTGCACTGCAATCGATACCCAGAGTTTTGTGGCCAGCAGGATGGAGAGCTGGCAAGGAAATACACACAGGTGGGGAGACCAACAGCACTCAGCTAGAACCCACACTGGTCTCCCATTATGCCCCAGCCTAGAGCTCTCGTGTGAGGGTTGACCCACAGGAAATACTGGAAATGTCTTCAAAGAAACAGTCTCAGAAGATGAAGAAACTTGCAGAAATCAAGTGTGGCAAGGACAAATGCAGAGGCAGCTTTCAGGCCATTCCTTGTGGCCAGGTGGACCGTGTCAGAATGCTTGGGTTGTCTCAGTGTCTTCTCTCTGTCCTGGTTTTCTGATTATACATGTGGCTGTTTCACTTCCTCTTTGATGCTCAGATCCCTCTATGGACAACCCTAGCCCAAAGGAGATTTCAGGAAAAACACGGCAGCGCTTTTTATTGTTTTGTTATGTTTTTTAGGTTTTTTTTTTTTAATTTTTTTTTTCAGACAGGGTTTTTCCTGGTTGTTATGGAACTTGCTCTGTTGACCAGATTGGCCTCAAACTCACAGAGATCCACCTGCCTCTGTGACCCAAGTGCTGGGATTAAAAGTGTGCACCACCACACCGGGCAATGCAGCTCATTCAAGTTTGACCAGACACAGTTCCCCAGAGCTCTTCCTTTGCCTAGAATATTCCACATTCCCCTCCTGAACAGTGTTCTGCTGTACTTGCCACAGCGGCACTCGGCTGGCTCTTCACTCCCTAGTCGCCCAGGACAGTCAGTTAGTACTTGCGGGTCTGTAACTCAGCACACTGTCTTCTAGGAAGCTCTCTAACATCCACCCCCTTCTCTCAGATGCGGGGGCTGGGACACCATTGGATGAACGCTGTGTCAGCTGGTGCCCTAAACACTTACTCTTTGAGGCAGATGTTGCTATGACCTGTATTTTGCAGATAAGGAGGTTAAAGCTCCTAGAGGCAAAAGTGTTTCACTATTGTGTCGCTGAGTTACTGAGAGACAGACTCTAAATCCTGTGTGATCCAGAGCCCAAATTCTTAACTACCTGTAATTCTTTTTAAAATCTTTTATTGTTTGACATTTTCATATACATATGCATATGTATTTTGATCATAACCATCAAGACTCCTCTCTTACTTCCCCCAGTTGCTTCCTGATATGTCCATAAAATAATTCTTTTTTTTAATTACATGTATTTCTGAACTTGTTGTGTGGGTACACACACGCCCTGGCATGCACGTGGGGTTCAGAGGACAACTTGGGGCAATCGTGCTCTCTTTCCAACATTACAGGGATCAAATCTCGATGTCAGGCTTGGTGGTGATTGCCATTATCTGCTGAGCCATCTCCCAGGCCTGACCCATCCAGTTCTTAAGTAGGAAATATACAGCACAGTGGAAAAGATGAGCAGCTTTTAGATTGGCCAGAATGGGGCCTTCTTTTAGAAGGAGAAGTCTTCAGTTTCATTTATTTATTTTTTAGATTTATTTTTCATTCATGAATATATTTGCATATCTGTGTATTGTGAGCATGTGAGTGCCAATACCTAAGGAAGCCAGAAGAAGGCTCTGGGTCCCGTGGAGTCAAAGACAGTTGTGAATATGCCCACGTGGATGCTCAGAACTGAACTCCCATCCTCTGCAACAGCAGCTAGCTCTCCTAAATGTTGAACCACCTCTCCAGGTCCTCTTTCTATTTTTAAATTATTTCTTTCCTTTTGTTTGCTTTGAGACAGCATGTCCTGTACCTCAGCTAGCTTTAAATCAGGCTAGCTTTGAACTCATGATCCTCCCACCCCCATCTCTGTTATGCTGGGATTACAGGGGTGTATCTCTTGGGATCTTTATCTTTAAAAGGCAGAACTGGGACACATCAATCATCCCCGGAGAAAGTGCTCTGTGCACTGGGAAGCTGGAGAGGGCTAGAAGCCAGGGTGGGGTCCAAGGCCCACAGATCTCCAAGCACTGAACTTGTGCGTGTGGAATTGGTTTTGTAATTGGCCTTGTTCTTCAGTTTGTCCCTCCTTAGGACCAGGCCCTCTGTTATTTAGAGTCCTTCTTCCTATATGGTTGTGTTGTTCGGAATGAAATGGCCCCCATAGGCTCATAAGGTGTGGCACTATTAGGAAGAGTGGCTTTGTTGCAGGAAGTATGTCACTGAGGGTTGGCTTTGAGGTTTCAGATGCTCAAGCCAAGCCCAGTGTCACTCTCTTCCTTGTGCCTGTCAATAGAATTCTCAGGTACCACTCTAACACCATGTCTGCCTGCATGCCGCCATGTTTCCCACCATGACAATAATGGACTAAAACTCTGAACGGTAAGCCAATTGAATATTTTTCTTTATAAGAGTCACTGTGATCATGGTGTCTCTGCATAGCAATAGAAAGGTCTACCATGAGTCTGGGACCAGAGCTCAAAGCTAAGACTCACAGAATGTTCTGGACAGAATGACAGACTTCTCTGAGTGGTGCCCTATTGGGATGGCCTGGATACCTGTATTAGGGTTTTACTGCTGTGAACAGACACCATGACCAAGGCAAGTCTTAATAAAACATTTAATTGGGGCTGGCTTACAGATGCAGAGGTTCAGTCCATTATCATCAAGGTGGGTGCATGGCAGTATCCAGGCAAGCATGGTGCAGGTGGAGCTGAGAGTTCTATGTCTTCATCCAAAGGCTGCTAGTGGAAGACTGACTTCCAGGCAACTAGGGTGAGGATCTTATACCCACACCCACAGTGACTCACTCATTCCAACCAGGTCACACCTATTCCAACAAGGCCACACCTTCAGATGGTGCCACTCCCTGGTCCAAGGATATACAAACCATCACAATACCCAAGCTAAGATCAACAGAAATAGAATTCAGGTCTCCTGGGGAGGGCTTTGTCCAGGACCACAGGTGACAGAGAAGAGGACAGTGATTAGAATCAGGTCTCCAGGCTCTGGGTAAATGGGAGACTTGAGTGTCAAGTACAAGATCCACTTAAGGCAACTTGTGTCCTCTGATACACACCTTGTAAGACAGGAAGGGAGATGCGCAGGGTAAAATGAATATGAAACTCAGCAAGCATGCAGTTGCTTTCAAAGCATCATACAGATGCCCTTCCCTGGCCATAGCAAGGTGGCACATTCTGGGGACAAGCCAGTGCCTCGATGAGAGGCTGTTTCATTCGCTGACACTTTTCTCCTCTGGTGTCTGTTTCTTCCTGGGTAAACTAAGATCACGAGGAGTCCCCCTGGAGCTACTGAGGATGTGAACAAAAGGCCAGAGTAAGTGATCTCTGGAACCCACCTCTTGCTGCAGCAGCTGGTAGCTGCCTTTACATGTGATCAACACGGGGGTAGGCTCCTTGGCCAGGTGCCTCAGGCTGGGCATCTGTGTTGGAGCAGAGGGAACACTCTGCTGGATGGGTGGGGGTGGGGGAGTGGGGAGGTGGGCGTTGGGGGGCGTGGAGGAACTCTTGGATAGGAGTGGGAGGAAGGGGAGGGAAGGGAGCAAAAGATGAGCCTGGCAGCAGAAGCAGTAAGAAGGATTAAGCCCCAAATTAGGGAGGTAAGACAAACAGAATTCTACCCAGGCAAGCTATGGGAAATAACCAAAAAGTGATCTGAAGTTGCCCCAAAAATGCCACACCTAAACGGGGCAGGTTGATGCTTGTCTGTAAGCCCAGCACTTGGAAGGTAAAGATAGGAGGATCAGTGCTTCAAGGCCAGGCCAGACTACATGAGAACATGCCTCTCCTGCGCTCTCTCTCTCTCTCTCTCTCTCTCTCTCTCTCTCTCTCTCTCTCTCCTTTTTCCTCTCCCTATCCCTCTTCTTCTCCCCCTCTCTTTCACACACACACACACACACACACACACACACACACACACACACACACAGCCAGACTACATGAGACTATGTTCCCCACACACACAGCCAGACTACATAAGACCATGCCCCAACCCTCCTCCCCCAGCCATATCTATGTTCAAGCATGACTAATTAGAATTTTGTGACTGCAGAGAGCCTGAGTATTGCAGACTCAGAACCAAATTATCTTGAGCTGTCTTTAGGTTCCTTAATAGCTAGCTATTCACTATTCTCTTCTGCATCAGACCTAAAATCGTCCTGAGTCTGTCACATATCGGGTTGTCGTTTCCACCAGTTCCTAAACAAGAATGTCATCAGATATCTAAAATCCACTTTACTACAGACCTCCTACCTGATGTTTTTGCCAATATATCTGAAAAATGCCCAGACACATGTCAGGAAGAGAAAACCAGGGATTTGTGAGAGCTGAGACCATGGCAGGAAGAGAAAACCAGGGATTTGTGAGAGCTGAGACCATGCGCGCGTGCGCACAAGTTCATTCATTTCCTCTCCCTGGACCCATAGCCTGCTGCTCTCCCAGCATCCTTTGCAGGAGGCAGCAGAACCTGCCTCTGTGTTAGCCAATGCCCTTCTCTCTGGCCTAGCTCAGGAAACCTCCCATCGCATGGTCCCAGCCCCTCTCAGTGCTTGGCATGGTTTTGAGAGTCATATGTTTACAATGGCAGAGCCACAAACAGCCTGGGAGCCAACCCGGACTCCCAACCTGGAAAAATAAGCCAGAGGAAAAAAAGTTTTCGCGGTAGCAAGCTATGACATTCTGAGCCCAATGTCAAATAACTGCCGCAGAAGCAGTTAGCTTAGGGGAGGGCTTGGAACTTCAGCAGACTAAGAATCAGGGTTGGGAGTGGGGGAGGGGGGTGACTGTTGGACATCTAATGTGGAAGCCATGTGTGAAGTTTTATAAGCTCTTGGAGAGCGACAGCGATTCTGATGAGGGTGCTAAGCTTAGTTCATCCGCCTCATTGACTGGACCTTCCATGGAGCTGAGGGGCCCACAGGGTTGTGGATGAGTTATTGGCTGAGGAAAGGTCCTGAGAGAATTCAGCTTGGCTTTTGAAAAAATTTTCCCCTTCATTGAGTTATGCAGGATCTGATGAAAGCAAGAAGGGGTAGTTACCTCAGGAAGACACAGGAGGCATTGCCCCCTTGGGGAGTGGAGCTGTGAAGTAGAGAAGGGCTCTCTGCGTTTCAAAGCTCCCAGCTTTCCTGTTCTGACTCTCTCACTGCAGAGCGGGGGCAGACCCCTCCCTGAATGCTTCCAGGTGCAGGTCCTCCCTCTTGGAGCTCTTGGAAGGACTGGAGACACGAGTTGGTCCCCCCTCACCACCTCTGACACCTATGGCAGAGGGCACTCTGCAAGGTTGGTGCCCCAGTAGCAAAATAGATCAGCAAAATAGGCTGGGAGTTGTCAGCCTGAACTGCTTCGAAAGAGTACCTTCAACCCTGACCAGAAACAGGGTGACCTAAGACAGCTGCAGTAGATAGATACTGGTGACTGTCACCTGCTTGGGGACTGGGGAGCTGGGGCTGGGGAGAACAACATACGCTGAAGGGGCATACTTGCGGTTGGCCTCCAGGATGCTGGTGCCTCTCAGTCCAAGAGCTTAGTGCAGGACTTCCTGTACAGCTGGTGTTCGTTAACCTGAAGCCTTGACATGGGAAGGGAGGAGTGAAGAAGTCCAGATGTGTCACCAGCATTTAGAACAGAGGCCTACTGGAGCCTGGGAAGTAGAAGCAGATTACGTCTGCCAGTCTGCACCCGGTGGCCTTCTCCTTCCCACTTCTGCCTGTGTGCACTACCTCAGCCTCGCCAGGAACAAACCAGACCTAGGCAAACCAACCTTGGAGAAGGCTTAGCCCCCAAAACGTGTTTCAGCTCTGAAACCAAGGCAAAGAGGGTGGAGTGGGGCGGGACGTGAGAGGGGTGCAAAAGCCCAGGCAAGAGCAGAAGTACGTGAGCTACAGGATTCTGTGAAGGTTCAGAATGGCTGATTTCAGAGATCTTGGCTGGGTAGGGAATCTTATCACCAACACAATGCCCGAGAATGTGAAGTCCAGATTCCATCTGTCTCACAGACAGCCTGTCTCCACAGTTGGAGCTGAGAAGCTGAGGAAGGGAGGTAGCCAGGAAGCCTGGTAGAAAGTCACCCCTTCTGGTTCGTGGTCCCCCAAAAAACCCTTCCAGAAAGCATACTGTTTTTAAGGTAGACTTCAGCTCATGCCCTCATAGAAGGGTAGGTTTACATGCCAGCCTTGTTGCTTACTTGGAGATTTCTGAACCCCTGTGTTTTTCAGATGGGATCATAGCAGTTGGCTGGGCAGGTTCATTGTGGAGTACCAAACGAAAAAATGTGCAAGCTATATATGTCTTAGTTAGGGTTTTACTGCTGTGAACAGACACCATGACCAAGACAACTCATAAGGACAGCATTTAATTGGGGCTGGTTTTCGTGTTCAGAGGTCCAATCCATTATCATCAAGGTGGGGGAGCACTGCAGCATATAGGCAGGCATGGTAAAGGAGAAGCTAAAAGTTCTACATTTTCATCTGAAGGCCACTAACAGAAGACTGGCTTCCAGGCAGCTAGGATGAGGGTCTTAAGCCCACACCCACAGTGGCATTCCTACTCCAACAAGGCTACACCTACTCCAACAAGGCCATACCTCCAAATAGTGCCACTCCCTGGGCCAAGCATATACAAACCACCACACCATGGGTCACCATCATGACACAGTGACTTTAACATCGAGTGGCAGGCCTTTGGTCTCCTTCATCAGGATCTTACTTGACAGCTGAAGAACTTGGGGCCCATTGGGGTATGGAGTAGAATGAGGAAGAGTCTGGCCTGAAATCCAAAGCAAGACTGCAGTGTCCAGGCTTAGGCCTCCAGTGTGCAGAACAGTCCGTTCTCTGTGCACAGGGTGAGGCAGAAATCCACGTAAGGTGGTGTCAAAAGGAACTACTCAGAGAAAGATTCCAGGAGTGGGCAGAGTCTGAGCTGAAATTATCTAAGGCAAAGTGTGTTCATCAGAGGAAGGGGAAGTAAGGGGAGCCTCTCTGCAGGCCGCGGTGGATAATGGAGCAGAGTTCAAGTGCAGGGAGGGGAGACACACCAGGCAGGTCCAGAGCAGAGACATGGAAGTCACAGGGGCAGAGACCTTGGCAGAGGCCTCAAAGAAAACAGGTTTTTGTTGTTGTTCTTTTACAGAAAGAAGCCATCAGTTTGGAGAGGGGATGAATTAAGGTCTCATGTAGCCCAGAATGGCCCTATGAAGCTGAGGATGTCTTTAACTCCACCAGGACCTCCTATCATCACCTCTCAAGCACTGGGATTACATGTGTGCAGGGGCCATTGCCTTTATCTCAGCTCCTATGACATCTTTATCAAACAATGAGCTCTACATTCCATAAACAGAAACCAGAAGGCACATCTCTTTTTTTCCTTATTTATCTTTACTTTTTTTTTTTTTTTTTTTTTTTTTTTTTTTTTTTTTTTTTGGTTTTTCAAGACAGGGTTTCTCTGTGTAGCCCTGGCTGTCCCGGAACTCACTCTGTAGACCAGGCTGGCCTGGAACTCAGAAATTCGCTGCCTCTGCCTCCCAAGTGCTGGGATTAAAGGTGTGCGCCACCACGCCAGGCTCTTATCTTTACTTTTGATAGGTTTATGTGTGTGCTATCAGACAGACAACTTCAAATTTCCCATTAAAAGCAAGCAGGCTGGCAGGGCAGAGAGCTGGCAACAGATAAGGAGTATGTCAGCCCCCCACAAGTGCCTATCTCAGGACACACACACACAATGGGAAGAAGCCACAACTGTCCCCCCACCCCACAGCTGCACGCTGAGCTGCTGTTGGGAGAGGCTCTGCCAGAGCTACCCAAGTTTTACAGGTAGAGCTGTGCTGGCTACTGCTGCTATAAGCCATCTTTGAAAGGACCTGTAAAACAAAATCAGCTTTGGGAGATAGAGCGAGCAGCTCACTCTAAAGCTTTAAAGCAAGCATGCTTACTGCCTCTGACAGAATAAAATACTTGTGTTCTACCAGAAGTGAAAGGCGTGCGCCACCACCGCCCAGCATGTCCCATGCTTTTGTTTCCTGAGTCTGGCAGCACACTCTGCAGGCTGGCAATGGGGTTAGAGGAAGTGATATAAACACATCTATTCACAAGTAATCACCTCCTTCCAGTCTTCTGCCAGAGACCAGGCTAGATCCTAATTAAGGAACAAAGTCACTCTTTCTAGCACTAGACCAGTGCCCTCCCCCTCCCCTCCCCTGCCCAACCCTCACCCTCACCCCTATCCCAGCCAGCCACAGCTCTTTGCAGTGTAAAGGGTTGTCAATCCTTGGGAGCTACTTGCTAGCACACAGTTCCTGGGAGATTTAGAAGGTGCTGTTGGTAGTAGGTGCTTCAACTTTCCATCTCAAAAAACCCCTTGCTGTTGCCTTGGTGACTTCAACTACATAGCATTTGGCAGCATCCGAAGAACACTTTCATGCATTATCTCATTCAGTGTCCTGATGACTCTGAAGCGCATATGATTCCTCTCACTTTGGGGATTAGAAACTGCAGTTCCCAGTCTGAGAAGACTGTGCAGACACCCAGCCTGTTAAGCGGCACAGCTGGAAGTCACTTAGCCGCAGAGGAAGTACCCAGGGTCTGCTGCGCGTAAGCAGCACTTAGCGTGGGCTAAGCGCTTTACAAACCTTATCCAGTGAAGAAGCCTTAGAACTCCTTCCGAAGTGTGCATATTGGCCCCAGGGGATCACGTGACACACCCAGACTCCAGTGACTCAGGAATGTAGTGTTCAGAGTGAGACTCTACTGCTGTCTGTGGTAGAGCAGCCTTGGGAAGCAGGTGAACAGGGCAGTGCCAGGATGTCCTTGAAAACACCCCGGGGATAACCACTTTCCTCCCAGGTGATTGCCTTTTCTTTCTTTTATGTGAGTGTGCTATCTTCAGACACACCAGAAGAGGGCATCAGATCCCATTACAGAGGTTATGAGCCACCATGTGGTTGTTGGGATTTGAACTCAGGACCTCTGGAAGAGCAGTCAGTGCTCCTAACCGCTGAGCCATCTCTCCAACCCCTCATGTGGTGATTTTCACATTTCCTTCTTGTACCTAAGCTATCATTAGTACACTCTGGTATGGAAACAGACAAGATGATTCACTGGGTAAAGACATGGGCCTACATGTCTCATGTCCTGGCTCCAATCTCCAGGAATCGTGTGGTAAACAAATGAAAAAGATTCTTGAGAGTTGTCCTCTGGCTTCCACACATGCTGTGGCACGCACATATCACACACACAAAATAAATAAGAAAAAAACTTAAAAGACAGTCTAGAATGGTTAGGCATCGTGGTTCATGCCTATGATCCTAACGTTTTGGGGGGGCAGGTATGCAGAAGCAGGAGGGTCACCCTAAGCTCGAGGTTAATCAGAGCTCTGTGGGAAGACCCTGTCTCAGAACAAACAAGTTGAGAAAAGACACTGCATTGATAGAGCTTGCTCCCCTGAGGCCTGCTGCTTACTTCCCATGTACCACCCCCCCTCCCCCCCGCCCCTCTAGGTGAGTATCTCTGCAACGGCCAGCAGCAGAGAAGTGATGGTTAGCACTTGCCTCTAGCCATGGAAAGATGGAAAGAACATCATGGCAAACTTAGAACTATCCTCAGGAAGCAGAGGAAACTGCGGCTGGCCATGTTTGATGTGCAGTGGATTAGGCTAGCCCACTCATTGTGCAGTGGACCAGGCTAGCCCAGATGCCTGTCCTGTTCTCCTACGAACTCTTCCAGGACCAGTTTCTTTCTGAGGATGTTTCCCAGGCTGCAAGCTCCTTTGGAAAGTCACCAGAGTCCCCCCAAAAGGACCTCTTGGATCATACTGTCTGTGACTACCCAGGGGTGACATCAGTTATAAAGCACAGCCTTCCCAAATGAATGCTTGGGATGCTCTCAAATGTCACAAGAAGAAGGGGGGAATGGCTACGAGCTTACTTATGTTCGCTTCGGGCAGCTGTGTTTTGCAGGCCCTCTGTGGGGTGTTTTCTGCAGTCCTGAGGGAAAAAGGCTTTGACTTATTCCAGCACAAAACAGCTATTTATAGCCACCAAGCGTGGGAAATGCTGGGCGTGGGACACTTGGTCGACAACCCAGTAAGAATCAGGCTTACAGAAACAGGCCACAGAGACCTGGAGAACACTTGGCAAAGCCTGTGGCCACATGGACTCTGGCCACCCACAGGCATGGACTAGGTACCTTGGAACAAGTTGCAGAGCTGTCCTGACCTCAAATCCCAATGTGTAAAAGAACAGAAATTCCTGCCACATGTGGTTTAAGTAAAGAACAAATGAGATAGTGTAAAAAGAGGATGTTCAGTAATGTCGTGGGTGCTCCGTCTCCATGACTTCTGAGCCCACGGCTTCTCCATTCCTGGATTCAGCCACCCCCCCAGAGCAAATATATTACAAACACCAGAATCACACTGCAGCCACATGTGCAACGATAGCCCCTCTGTAGTGAGCATGGACCAATTTTTTTTTTTTAACCAGGATTTCCTAGACAATACATTTAGTCTCTTAACCCTTTCCTTGTGTTAGGAGTCAAAAGTAAGCTTAAATTATGATTTAAGTAAACAGGGGTGAGGGAAATGCTCAACTTCTGTGGCTGTTTGCCATCTCATCTAAGGGACTGACACACCCACTACTGTTGGCATTCCAGGGAATCCTGGAACCATGGATCTGTGACTGTTGCTGTTATCTACAGTCGATAGGTGAGAAGACTGAGCGGGGGTGGGAGAGGAAGTAGGGAGAGTGACCTTCTCTGACCCCATCTGTTACACAGGTTGATTCTTAGAACCGTGACAGCATTCGCTCCACACACACCCCACCCCCACTCCCCATAGATAAGTACGTTAGCCAGGAAGCAGAAGAACATCTGAGACCCTCAAGCTAGAGTTATAGGCACTTAGGGAACTGAACCCAGGGCCTCCGTATGAGCAGCAAGTGCTCTTAATTGCTGAGACATCTCTCCAGCCTCATCTTTTTACTTAAAAAAAAAAATGTCTTATCTATTCATGTGTGTGTGTGTGTGTGTATGCATGCACACGTGCACGCCCCCCACCCCCAGGTCAGAAGTCAACAGCATCTTCTTCAATTCCAGCATCTTCTTCAATTGCTCTCTGAAGGGCTGGCTCGATAGCAGGCCTGAGCATAGCAAACATGGTGTCTACAGGCTTTTACTTTTCTCTCTCCCTAAAACTGTTAGATTACATTCCTAAAGCTACCCTGGATGAGACAGGCTGACTCCATGACCGGCTTCAAATTGGCAGTTCAGGAGATTAGGCCTAAAAGCCCAGGCTTCAGGCAGCTAGTCAGAAACTGCCCTGCCATCAGAAACTGCCCCACCACCTGACCTGAAGCAAGGGCAATGGGTCAGCAGTTTCCAGGTGGCCTCCACACCCCGGTAATGGAATGTCCTCAGAGATAGCGTAAAACACTTACCCTGGGATTCTCCTAGGGTGCTTTAAATCAGGCCTGCATGCTCACTTCAGAGTCTCTATCTTGGTAATAGGAGACTCCAGCAGGCAGGACTTCTGCAGAATAAAACCCTCTTTGCGTTTATACACTATTTGAGTTCAGTTCATTCCTGAGACAAAACACTAAGGACCAGCAATCAAAATTCATTATTTGGCTAACATGTTCAATCAAGACTTAGCAACTCTCCCTATCACAGACTCCTTTTCTCCTTAAAAAGCCACGAAAAAGCACCTGCTGCTGCTTGGCCATGCCTTTGCCTAATGCAGACACAAACAAGCCTACCCCCTTCGGCCCCCCCCCCCCCAGCCCTCCAGCATAACAAATCTTCTTTGTGCTGAGTTGTACTAAGAAGCTGGTGTTTGGTGGTGTCCTGACCCCCAGGGGCCACCCCACCCCTTACATGTTCCACACTTATTTATTTATTTATTATTTTAAAGACAGGCTTTCTTGTCTTACCAGGTGGCCAGAGATCCTCCTGTCTCTGCTCCCTCACTCAAGCATTGATTGAAATTGATTACAATGTCCACGTGCCGAGTTTTAAAATGTGTCCTCATGCTTGTGTAGAAAGTCCCTTTCTGACTGGGCCATCTCCCCAGCCCCGTCGTGACATTCTTCCTAGTTTTTCTACACACATATGATGATGCCCTTCAATCCAATTCAGCCTATTCATCGGGGCGGCAGTTCATGAGAGGCAGCCTTTAGAAGAATTTCTTTTCTAAGTGTCCCTCTTCCCCTTGTTGGATCAGAGCAGTTTCCTGCCTAGGCCCTCTGGCCCTTCTTGATTACAGCCCTTCCCTTCAGGGAGCCCAGGTCCTCCCCACCAGGCAGAATCTTGCCAATAAAGCCTACACAACTCAGGGGTCCCTCAGGGTTGGGCTCTCCCTGGTCCTCAGAGGGCCTCCAGCTGTGATTTTGGAAGCCTTCCAACTAGTTCCTGGCACCTGCAGCAGGCTAGGCTGAGCTCAGATTCCCTACCCTTCCCCAAGCCAGCTTTCAGAGTCATAGTTACCTGTGAGTGACCTCTAGTCTCTGCGGATCTGAAACTCATTGTAGGATTTCAGCTTCTCTCTCTCTCTCCCTCCCTCCCTCCCTCCCTTCCTCCCTCCCTCCCTCCCTCCCTCCCTCCCTCCCTCCCTCCCTCCCTCCCTATTTCTCTCTCTCTCTCTCTCTCTCTCTCTCTCTCTCTCCTCCTCCTCCTCCCTCTCCCACTGGACCAGAAGTCATCATGGAGCCCAGGCTGGCTTTGAACTCATAACAATCCTCCTGCCTCCAGCTTCTAAGGACTGGGATTATAGGTATACGTCACCATGCTCAACTTTTTCTTAGCATAAGAAAGGTAGGGGCGACTTCCAAGTTCTTAACCTAATGTTAGAGTGAAAATGGAAGTGTGCACACTTGCGAGTGTGGTAAAGTGTGTGTACTTATGTGTCTCTGCATGTACCTTTGTGTTTATGTGGCAGTATGAGTGTAACCAAGGTTAGAATGTGTGTGTGTGTGTGTGTGAGAAAATATGGGAGTGGGTTTCTCTGTGTGTGTGAGTGTGGGTATATGAGAGTATGTGAGTGGGTGTGTGGGAATAAGTAAACTGGTGTGATTTTGTGTGTATGAGCAGTTGTGTCCAATGAATGTGAATTTGCCTGTATATTCTCCAAGTATGAGAAGCTATGTGCTTATGTGTGTATGTATATGACATGTGTGTGACTATATTCATGTATACATTTTGAGTGTGGGTTATGAGTGCAGAGGTGCAAATGTGTCCATAAATGAGTGTATGTATGAACATGTCTCCATGAGAAACTGTGAATATGGGAGTGTGGGGTGAGACAGCATTGCACATGTGTGTGTGTATGTGTGTGCGTGTGTGTGAATACATGTCTGTATTTGGGAGCATGCATGTGATATGAATGTGTGTGTGTTTGCAGGAACATGGGTCTGAATGTGGTTGAGTGTGAGACTATATTAATATGTGTGGGTGCTGACATTAATGATTGTTCATGTGTGCATGCATGTATGTGTGTGTGTGTGAGCGCGCACACGCTTAAAATTTAAGTTTTAAAGGGCTAGAAAAGTGGCTCAGCTGTTAAGAGCACTGTCCCCCTTTGCCCCCTCTTTCAGATGTCCTAAGTTCAATTCCCAGTAACCACATGGTAGCTCACAACCATCTATAATGGTGTGTGTGTGTGTGTGTGTGTGTGTGTGTGTGTGTGTCTGTTGCCCTCTAGTGGCACACATGTGTACATGCAGATAGAGCATTCATACACAAAATAAACAAATCCTTTTTTTAAAAAAATTAGGTTTTAAAATCAAGTAAAAAGTGCACTCCTAAGATGGTTTTATGAGGTGTGCTGTTTAGGTTTAGGGATGGGACCATCATACTCGTTTACAAACACTCTTGCCCTAAATAGCATTCACTTATTTACTGAGGTTTTTTTTTTAAATAAAATGCTTTTATTTTTATGTACATGAGTGTTTTAGCTGCACACATACATGTTCAGCATGCGTGTTCCTGGTGCTTGCAGAGGGCAGAAGAGAACATTAGATCCCCAGAGCTGGAGCTATGAGCCGTCGCGAGCCATCAAATGTGTGCTGGAGACCAAGCCCTCTCAAGAGCAAGAGCAGCAAATGCTCTCAAGCACTGCGCTACTGCTCCAGCTCCTGTTTGGGAAGATGTCTGTTGGCAATGCGGGGCTGTCAGGCATGTTGAAGTTTCTTCAACATCAGTCAGCAGGAAAGGCAGTCTGGACCAGAGTGAGGGCAGCCCGGCTGCTCTCACTTTCCCTGTCCGCTCACATTTCCATTTTTGTAAAATGTCTCACTTCCATATTTCTTTGATTCAATCAAGGACATAAAATATTCCGGGGAATAAGACTACATGCATACTGAACAGGTGCTCTGTTCTCTCTCACCATGATTCCTAAACAATACCGTGTGACAGCTAGTCACACGCCTTTTGTATCTTGAATAATGTGGGCATGCTTGAACCTAACAGGAGAGGGGCTTCAGTTATAGACAAACACTGTGAAACCCAGCACTTGGGAGGCAGAGGCAGGCAGATTTCTGAGTTCGAGGCCAGCCTGGTCTACAGAGTGAGTTCCAGGACAGCCAGGGCTACACAGAGAAACCCTGTCTCAAAAAACAAAAAACAAAACAAAACAAACAAACAAAAAAACACTGTGAGACTTCCACATCTGAGGATTTGTATATCTGCAGAGGTCCTACTCATCCCCAACGGATACTGAGAGATAACTATACATTTGCAAACGAGACAGTCGCTCCTGGCTTTGAAGTATCTGTAGAACAGATAGAAAACAGATGAGCGATTAGTTTGTAACGCTGTTGGTTAGAGAGGAGGCTGAGGTGGGCCACAAGGAGGTCTACCAGGGTCAGCCAAGATGCCCCTGCTGAGCCACAGGGGATCAGGTGGCCCAGGCAGAAGGAAAAGGTTCAGGGGACAGTCTTGAAAGGCAAGGGGCTCCCAGCTTTACCTCTGCAGCCCAGGCCACTCCTCTTGGTCCATCTCTGTTCAGTCACTCTCCCTCTTAGCTTGGTTATGTGCACTAGCACTCAAAGGTCATTTTGACTACCGGATGCTCCCTGGAGCCTGTGCAGAGGATAAAGGGTAGGATCTAGCTAGTGAGTCTGGGAGAACTTAAAAGGAGATCTCTGTTGCCCATGGCTTGCTCTCAGGAGTCACAGAGAGGCAGGAGATTGCTCCTGTGCCCTGGTGAGTGTGAGGTGTTTCCCACTCTTGGTCTACTCTAAAGATGTGTGCCGTGGTCCTCTTTTACAGACAAGAAAGCAGAGGTACAAAGGGAAGGTGCAGGGCTGGGATTCAAACTTACATCCTGACTTAATCCCTATTCCTTCCTTTGCAGCCACACCAGGGCTCAAGCTAATGCAGTGTGGCTAAACCCCCACTCTTCACGACTGCCGTTGCCTGTCCCCCAGATGCACAGGCGGATTCTGTGGATGGCTTGGCAGCTGTCCGGCTGGAAAGTTGGCCTCAAGCCCCCATTGTCTCAGCGTTTTACAACCTGGTCCTGGGTAAGGGGCTGGGGAGGAGGCCACTTTTCATGGGAACTCAGGCAGGGAAGGAGGGTGAGCCCCTGTAACTGGGACTCAGGCCAGGAGAGTTGGGAGGCAGCCAAAGCTCTGTGCCTCCTCCCCTGGGAGCATCCAGCTGTGGCATAGCCAGGCAGGACAGACCAGATGTGGGATGGGGCGTGGGTGGGGTGAGGGACGTGCAGGACTGACAACGATGTCGTGTGGTCTGAAGGAGAGACAAAGAATAAAGCGGCGATGAAGATCCAAAGGGTGAGGCGCTGCTGTGCAGGCTTACAGGGACTTCCGGTCACCCAGGGAAGCAGCAAGGCTTCTTGGAAGAGAAGGTTACTGTGTTTCAAGTCTTAGAGGTGAGCAGGAAGGGGCTGGCCTCCCTGGTGGGTCAGATGCAGGGAAGAGAAACAAATCCATGAGCAAACTTCTGGCACTCTTGGGACAGTTTTAAGCAGTTCAGTCTGTCTTAAATTTATGACCCAGAGTACAGTATAATAAGAAACAAGGCTGGGGGCCAGGGTGTGATTCAGTTGGTGGAGTACTTGCCTCGAGCATGCAAAACTAGGGCTTCAACTCTGTAAAACTGAGCAGAGTAGTATACACCTATGACCCCAGTCCTTGGGAGGAGAAAGCTGGAAGTTTAAGGTCATCCTTGGGCTACGTAATGAGTTCAAGGTTAACCTGGGATGCACGAGACGGTCCAGAGAGAAGAAGAGAGCTGCAGAGATGAACAGTGATGGAAAGTCCTTGCTGATCTCGCAAAGAGTAGAAGTTCTACTCCCAGTAGTCATGTTGAGCAGCTCACAGGTGCCTATGAATTGTGTTGCCGGGCATCTGATGGCCTCTTCTGACCTGTGCAGGCACCCATACTTATGTGTATGTGTCCTCCTATATGCATGTACATGTAATTTAAAACACAAACTGAATCTGAAAAGAGCAGAAGCCGGGCAGTGGCCATGCACACCTTTAATCCCAATGCTTGCTTGGGATACATAGGCAGGCAGATCTGAGAGTTCAAGGACAGCCTGGTCTACAGAGTGAGTTCCAGGACAGCCAGGGCTGCACAGACAAATTCTGTCTGGGGGTGGGGGTGGGGGTGGGGGATGAAGGACAAAAACAAAACAAAGGAAAGAGGTGGGGTAGGGCAGGCATGCTGGGGGCATGGAACCTGTCCAAGGCTTAGAAGGTCCCGCTGCACGTGACGCTCATGACATGCTCACACTACAAAAACAGAAGACATCCATTGTTCAGCCTGACTGAACATCCTTTAGTTTTGTTTGCTAAATACTGCGGGAAGCCGTTACAGAGTGGCAGTTACAGAGTGGCAGTTACAGAGTGGCAGTTACAGAGTGGCAGTTACAGAGTGGCAGTTGCAGAGTGGCAGTTGCAGAGTGGCAGTTGCAGAGTGGCAGTTGCAGAGTGGCAGTTGGCTACAGCTGGCCACCACACATACATAGCCAGTAAAGGTTCTTTTGCCAAGGTGAGGTTTTGAGAATTGACAAAAGTTAACCAATCAGATGAGAGACAAGTTAACCAATCAGATGAGAGACAAGTTAACCAATCAGATGAGAGAGAATGCCTGTCCTAGGCCTATAAAAGCAGCACCAGTTCTGGGCTCGGGGTCTTTTCGCCTCTACAATCAAGCTCTCCCAATAAACGTGTGCAGAAGGATCCTGTTGCAGCGTCGTTCTTCCTGGCCAGTCGAGCGCACACAAGAAAATACAGTCATTCTGGCCTTGGGGGCGATTTCCAGTGGGAGCCACCACCACTGTTAGGTAGAAAATATGTCATTGGATTCGTGGAGGAACCAAAGAAGACAGTAATATGGCTCCGGACAGGTGTCCACTGGGAGACTGAGGCCAGAGCTGTCGGGATGACACGTGTGTGGACAGATGAGGATTTGTCAAAAGAGGTCAAGTCCATGGGCCTCAGTGAGTCATTAAGAGTAGAAACTGAGAAATTGAGGCAGTCAAGGATGACGCTAGACAGATGGTGGCAACCTTTCCTGATCTAGGAAGAAGAACAGGAGAAGTGTGGCCCAGCTTTTGGTGCCATGATCCTGAGCTGGGTCGCAGGGGTAAGGGTTGAGACAGTTGGAGTCCAAGAATAGAGTGCGGGCTCCCTGCCAGCACTGGGGTATTGGGGGAGTGTGGGGGGACTCAGTGAGGAAAACCAAAACCATGGATGAGATTGTGTGTGGAATGAGAGAAGATGGGGCCAAGATGGGAACCTGGGAGGTGGGGTGGGGGATAGGCACAGTCTGGAGAAAGCAGGAGAGAGGCCAAGCCAGGGTCAGAGCCAGAGGCCAAGGCAGAGATGTGGGAAAACTGGAGAGTCTCTTCACAACACTGGAAGTTAAAACAGGAGGGTGAATGAGTGTGAAGGCCACCAGAGTGGCAAGGAGCCCAGTGTGGTCGAGGTGGAGCTCCGTGGCTAGAGGGTCTGCTTACCCACACAAAGCCCCAGATCCACTGCCAGCATTGGATCATGGAGTGTGGAGGTGCACCCAGGACCCAGAGGGCTAAGGTAGGAGGGAGGCCTACCATGGGTTTGAGCTCTCAAAAAAAAAAAAAAAAATCAAACCCAAACATGACGATACCCATTGATAAAATATAGTCCCCCTGGCTGAGGCTACTGGTACCAGAAGAGGGAGCTGCAGTGGGCCAGTGGCTACAGGACCTGGGCACAAGAGATGAGGGGACAATGGAAGGGGAGACCTGAACTTTGGCTGGAGAGACAGCTAAGCAGTTAAGAGCATTTGCTGTTTGTCTTAATCAGCGGTTCTATCGCTACAATGGAACACCCTGACTGAAAAGCACGTTAGAGAAGAAAGGGTCTGTTTGGCTTACGTGTCCAGAAAATTATCTACCATTGAAGGAAGTCAGGACAGGGACTCAAGCAGGGCAGGAACCTGGATGCAGAGGCCATGGAGGGGGCTGCTTACTGGCTTGCTCCTCGTGGCTTGCTCGTCTGCTTTCTTATAGAATCCGGCACCACCCGCAGCGGGCCAGTCCCTCCTCATTGATCACTAATTGAGAAGATGCCCTACAGTTGGAACTCATGGAGGCATTTCCCCAACTGGAGGCTCTTTTCTCCATGGTGACTCTAGCTTGCGTCAAGCTGACACAAAACCAGCCAGGACATTATTCTTGCAGAGGGCCTGAGTTCAGTCCCAGCACCCAGACCGTTCACAACAGCCTACAGTTTCAGATCCAGCGATCGCCTGACCCCGCTGGTACCTGCACTCACACACACATTTCCACATACAGACAGATTTAAAAACAAAAAGAATTCTTGAAAAAATATCCCAAGAAGCCAGCTCAGTGGACGAGCATGGAGCAACGTGAGTCTGAACATGATCTGTCACCGGCTCTTTGTGCCCCATGCCACTAGATGGTTACACCCACAGGCCCAAGGACACCGATTCCTTTTTAAAGCCAGAAAAAAAAGAAACCAAAAGAACCCCAGACTTGCACAGGTCAGGCAGGACAGACAACAACACTGCCATCAGGGACTGAGCCTGGTCTCCTAATGATGGCACTTCAAGTCTTCCTCCATGACCTGCCCCCAGATGCCCACCAGACAGTGAATACCAACAATGCCACCACATGTAAGACACTGAAGGTCTTTTCCTTGAGTTCCAGAGGATGGAGACTACAACTGAGGATGGTGGTGATGAAGAAGAAGATGATGATGAAGATAATGGTGATGATGATAGTGGTAGTGGTCATAATGGTGATGATGATGATAATGGTGATGATGATGAAGATAATGATGGTGGTTATAGTGATGGCTTTGCCCACCCTTCATTCTTTTACCAGAGCCTATACATGGACATCAAATCTCAAAGCTTTGAGAGCCTTCCAATTGAAATGTGAAGTCCAAGTTGGGGAGATGGCTCAGTGGGTGAAGCACTTATCATGCAAGCATGGTGATTTGAGTTTAAATCCCCAGAGCCCACGTTAAACTGCATATGCTGGTGTGTGAGTGTCTGTAGTTCCAGAACGGCTACAGTGAGGCTGGAGAAAGGAATAGAAGAATCCCAGAAGTCCTTGGACTAGCCTGGAGTACACAGCAGTGAATGGCAAAGAAACCCTGACTCTAAACAAGAAGGCCCAAACACACACACACACACACACACATATACACACACACATCCAACCATGTGTGAGGTAATTTAAATAGCCATATGGAAAAGCCCATCTACCATCCCAGACACTAACCAACAGCGAATGCCCTGAGACGTGTGACTGAGGAGTGGCCAACATGTGATTCCACTTCATCCCCAGCCAGTGTCTGGAAAAAAAAAAGGAAGAGAAGCTGCAGGCAAAGGCATGGTGCAGAAACACTAAGACCTGGGGCAGCAGCAGCTGTGCACGCCTTTAATCCCAGCACTTCAGAGGCAGAGGCAGGAGGATCTCTGTGAGTTCAAGGCCAGCCTTGTCTACAGGGCAAGTTCCAGGACAGCCAGGGATACACAGAGAAACTCTGTTTCTAAAAACCAAAAAAAAAAAAAAAAAAGAAAAAGAAAAAGAAAAAGAAGAAGAAAACCCGTGTGTCTGCCAATGTTCTGACCGTTCCTTGAACCCAGGTGTGTGCCCACTGCTGCACCTCACTGCCAGGTGTTTGTGATATTGGTTGCTGGGATAGAGTTGGAAAATCTCCCTAGCAACCACAGTCAGGACCAATCCGGAGTTACTGCACCTTCATTAGACTCTTTCCTTGTTTCCCTCCCATACCCATTTCTTGAGAAATCAATCTTTTTAGAATAGACATTGTATAGATCTGGAAATCCACTACTCCCTCCTTCTCCTTTCCCCCTTGAGGACCTATAAAAACTGGGACCCATTTTCCCCTCGGGGTCGACTCCTCTACCCCTGCGTGGGATACGAGAAGTCCCCCAGAGCTCTGACTTTCCCCGGATAAAGCCTCATGTGGTTTGCATCGTTTGGTCTCTCGTGAGTTCTTGGGGGTCTGCTATTATCCCGAGACTTGAGTAAGGGTCTCCCTTCGGAGGTCTTTCATGAGCAGGGACTAGAAAGGTCAGACCTGGAGCTGAAGCATCCAGGTGACGTCACCGGCATGGACTGGCTATGAGCAGATGAGGCCTTGAGCCAACTTGAAGTGAGCTAGAGAGAGACAGACAGACAGACAGACAGACAGAGACAGAGAGAAGGAGGGGGAGAGGGAGAGTCGAGGTTGGGAGGGAGTGGGGTAGATCCTCAACACAGCAAACACCCTTAGAGGGCAGAAGCTCCAGGTGTTATGTTGGGAGCCGCGCCCACATTCGCCGTTACAAGATGGCGCTGACAGCTGTGTTCTAAGTGGTAAACAAATAATCTGCGCATGTGCCAAGGGTATCTTATGACTACTTGTGCTCTGCCTTCCCCGTGACGTCAACTCGGCCGATGGGCTGCAGCCAATCAGGGAGTGACACGTCCGAGGCGAAGGAGAATGCTCCTTAAGAGGGACGGGGTTTCGTTTTCTCTCTCTCTTGCTTCTTGCTCTCTTGCTTCTTGCACTCTGCTCCTGAAGATGTAAGAATAAAGCTTTGCCGCAGAAGATTCTGGTCTGTGGTGTTCTTCCTGGCCGGTCGTGAGAACGCGTCTAATAACAATTGGTGCCGAATTCCGGGACGAGAAAAAACTCGGGACTGGCGCAAGGAAGATCCCTCATTCCAGAACCAGAACTGCGGGTCGCGGTAATAAAGGTTCCCGTAAAGCAGACTGTTAAGAAGGATTCAACTGTATGAATTCAGAACTTTTCAGCTGGGGAACGAGAGTACCAGTGAGTACAGCTTTACGAGGTAAGCCTGGCCTTGAACTTTCTAACGAAATTCAAGACAGTCTATCAGAAGTAAAGTGGAATATGTTTGGCCTTGAATTTTTTCTGGTGTTAGGAGCCCTTTTGTTCCTTTTCACATGTTATCAAGTGGTTAAGATAGGGCGGATTCTAGATGAAATTCAGGACAAGCTATCAGAAGTAAAGCGGGGAGAGAGAGTAGGAGCAAAGAGAAAATATGGTACACAAAATAAGTATACAGGCCTTTCCAAGGGTCTTGAACCCGAGGAAAAGTTTAGGTCAGGTAAGAATACCTGGAGAGAGATTAGAAGAAAAAGAGGAAAAAGGGAAAAGAAGAAAGATCAATTAGCGGAGGTCTCTAGGAGATACTCGTCACTAGATGAGCTCAGGAAGCCAGCTCTTAGTAGTTCTGAAGCAGATGAAGAATTCTCCTCTGAGGAAACAGACTGGGAGGAAGAAGCAGCCCATTACCAGCCAGCTAATTGGTCAAGAAAAAAGCCAAAAGCGGCTGGCGAAGGCCAGTTTGCTGATTGGCCTCAGGGCAATCGGCTTCAAGGTCCGCCCTATGCGGAGTCCCCGCCCTGCGTAGTGCGTCAGCAATGCGCAGAGAGGCAGTGCGCAGAGAGGCAGTGCGCAGACTCATTCATTCCCAGAGAGGAACAAAGGAAAATACAACAGGCATTTCCGGTCTTTGAAGGAGCCGAGGGTGGGCGTGTCCACGCTCCGGTAGAATACTTACAAATTAAAGAAATTGCCGAGTCGGTTCGTAAATACGGAACCAATGCTAATTTTACCTTGGTGCAGTTAGACAGGCTCGCCGGCATGGCACTAACTCCTGCTGACTGGCAAACGGTTGTAAAAGCCGCTCTCCCTAGTATGGGCAAATATATGGAATGGAGAGCGCTTTGGCACGAAGCTGCACAAGCGCAGGCCCGAGCAAACGCAGCTGCTTTGACTCCAGAGCAGAGAGATTGGACTTTTGACTTGTTAACGGGTCAGGGAGCTTATTCTGCTGATCAGACAAACTACCATTGGGGAGCTTATGCCCAGATTTCTTCCACGGCTATTAGGGCCTGGAAGGCGCTCTCTCGAGCAGGTGAAACCACTGGTCAGTTAACAAAGATAATCCAGGGACCTCAGGAATCCTTCTCAGATTTTGTGGCCAGAATGACAGAGGCAGCAGAGCGTATTTTTGGAGAGTCAGAGCAAGCTGCGCCTCTGATAGAACAGCTAATCTATGAGCAAGCCACAAAGGAGTGCCGAGCGGCCATAGCCCCAAGAAAGAACAAAGGCTTACAAGACTGGCTCAGGGTCTGTCGAGAGCTTGGGGGACCTCTCAGCAATGCAGGTTTAGCGGCTGCCATCCTTCAATCCCAAAACCGCTCCATGAGCAGAAATAATCAGAGGACATGTTTTAACTGCGGAAAGCCTGGGCATTTTAAGAAAGATTGCAGAGCTCCAGGTAAACAGGGAGGGACTCTCACTCTTTGCTCTAAGTGTGGCAAGGGTTATCATAGAGCTGACCAGTGTCGCTCTGTGAGGGATATAAAGGGCAGAGTCCTTCCCCCACCTGATAGTCAATCAACTGATGTGCCAAAAAACGGGTCATCGGGCCCTCGGTCCCAGGGCCCTCAAAGATATGGGAACCGGTTTGTCAGGACCCAGGAAGCAGTCAGAGAGGCGACCCAGGAAGACCCACAAGGGTGGACCTGCGTGCCGCCTCCGACTTCCTATTAATGCCTCAAATGAGTATTCAGCCGGTGCCAGTGGAGCCTATACCATCCTTGCCCCCGGGAACCATGGGCCTTATTCTCGGCCGGGGTTCACTCACCTTGCAGGGCTTAGTAGTCCACCCTGGAGTTATGGATTGTCAACATTCCCCTGAAATACAGGTCCTGTGCTCAAGCCCTAAAGGCGTTTTTTCTATTAGTAAAGGAGATAGGATAGCTCAGCTGCTGCTCCTCCCTGATAATACCAGGGAGAAATCTGCAGGACCTGAGATAAAGAAAATGGGCTCCTCAGGAAATGATTCTGCCTATTTGGTTGTATCTTTAAATGATAGACCTAAGCTCCGCCTTAAGATTAATGGAAAAGAGTTTGAAGGCATCCTTGATACCGGAGCAGATAAAAGTATAATTTCTACACATTGGTGGCCCAAAGCATGGCCCACCACAGAGTCATCTCATTCATTACAGGGCCTAGGATATCAATCATGTCCCACTATAAGCTCCGTTGCCTTGACGTGGGAATCCTCTGAAGGACAGCAAGGGAAATTCATACCTTATGTGCTCCCACTCCCGGTTAACCTCTGGGGAAGGGATATTATGCAGCATTTGGGCCTTATTTTGTCCAATGAAAACGCCCCATCAGGAGGGTATTCAGCTAAAGCAAAAAATATCATGGCAAAGATGGGTTATAAAGAAGGAAAAGGGTTAGGACATCAAGAACAGGGAAGGATAGAGCCCATCTCACCTAATGGAAACCAAGACAGACAGGGTCTGGGTTTTCCTTAGCGGCCATTGGGGCAGCACGACCCATACCATGGAAAACAGGGGACCCAGTGTGGGTTCCTCAATGGCACCTATCCTCTGAAAAACTAGAAGCTGTGATTCAACTGGTAGAGGAACAATTAAAACTAGGCCATATTGAACCCTCTACCTCACCTTGGAATACTCCAATTTTTGTAATTAAGAAAAAGTCAGGAAAGTGGAGACTGCTCCATGACCTCAGAGCCATTAATGAGCAAATGAACTTATTTGGCCCAGTACAGAGGGGTCTCCCTGTACTTTCCGCCTTACCACGTGGCTGGAATTTAATTATTATAGATATTAAAGATTGTTTCTTTTCTATACCTTTGTGTCCAAGGGATAGGCCCAGATTTGCCTTTACCATCCCCTCTATTAATCACATGGAACCTGATAAGAGGTATCAATGGAAGGTCTTACCACAGGGAATGTCCAATAGTCCTACTATGTGTCAACTTTATGTGCAAGAAGCTCTTTTGCCAGTGAGGGAACAATTCCCCTCTTTAATTTTGCTCCTTTACATGGATGACATCCTCCTGTGCCATAAAGACCTTACCATGCTACAAAAGGCATATCCTTTTCTACTTAAAACTTTAAGTCAGTGGGGTTTACAGATAGCCACAGAAAAGGTCCAAATTTCTGATACAGGACAATTCTTGGGCTCTGTGGTGTCCCCAGATAAGATTGTGCCCCAAAAGGTAGAGATAAGAAGAGATCACCTCCATACCTTAAATGATTTTCAAAAGCTGTTGGGAGATATTAATTGGCTCAGACCTTTTTTAAAGATTCCTTCCGCTGAGTTAAGGCCTTTGTTTAGTATTTTAGAAGGAGATCCTCATATCTCCTCCCCTAGGACTCTTACTCTAGCTGCTAACCAGGCCTTACAAAAAGTGGAAAATGCCTTACAGAATGCACAATTACAACGTATTGAGGATTCGCAACCTTTCAGTTTGTGTGTCTTTAAGACAGCACAATTGCCAACTGCAGTTTTGTGGCAGAATGGGCCATCGTTGTGGATCCATCCAAACGTATCCCCAGCTAAAATAATAGATTGGTATCCTGATGCAATTGCACAGCTTGCCCTTAAAGGTCTAAAAGCAGCAATCACCCACTTTGGGCGAAGTCCATATCTTTTAATTGTACCTTATACCGCTGCACAGGTTCAAACCTTGGCAGCCACATCTAATGATTGGGCAGTTTTAGTTACCTCCTTTTCAGGAAAAATAGATAACCATTATCCAAAACATCCAATCTTACAGTTTGCCCAAAATCAATCTGTTGTGTTTCCACAAATAACAGTAAGAAACCCACTTAAAAATGGGATTGTGGTATATACTGATGGATCAAAAACTGGCATAGGTGCCTATGTGGCTAATGGTAAAGTGGTATCCAAACAGTATAATGAAAATTCACCTCAAGTGGTAGAATGTTTAGTGGTCTTAGAAGTTTTAAAAACCTTTTTAAAACCCCTTAATATTGTGTCAGATTCCTGTTATGTGGTTAATGCAGTAAATCTTTTAGAAGTGGCTGGAGTGATTAAGCCTTCCAGTAGAGTTGCCAATATTTTTCAGCAGATACAATTAGTTTTGTTATCTAGAAGATCTCCTGTTTATATTACTCATGTTAGAGCCCACTCAGGCCTACCTGGCCCCATGGCTCTGGGAAATGATTTGGCAGATAAGGCCACTAAAGTGGTGGCTGCTGCCCTATCATCCCCGGTAGAGGCTGCAAAAAATTTTCATAACAATTTTCATGTGACGGCTGAAACATTACGCAGTCGTTTCTCCTTGACAAGAAAAGAAGCCCGTGACATTGTTACTCAATGTCAAAGCTGCTGTGAGTTCTTGCCAGTTCCTCATGTGGGAATTAACCCACGCGGTATTCGACCTCTACAGGTCTGGCAAATGGATGTTACACATGTTTCTTCCTTTGGAAAACTTCAATATCTCCATGTGTCCATTGACACATGTTCTGGCATCATGTTTGCCTCTCCGTTAACCGGAGAAAAAGCCTCACATGTGATTCAACATTGCCTTGAGGCATGGAGTGCTTGGGGGAAACCCAGACTCCTTAAGACTGATAATGGACCAGCTTATACGTCTCAAAAATTCCAACAGTTCTGCCGTCAGATGGACGTAACCCACCTGACTGGACTTCCATACAACCCTCAAGGACAGGGTATTGTTGAGCGTGCGCATCGCACCCTCAAAACCTATCTTATAAAACAGAAGAGGGGAACTTTTGAGGAGACTGTACCCCGAGCACCAAGAGTGTCGGTGTCTATGGCACTCTTTACACTCAATTTTTTAAATATTGATGCTCATGGCCATACTGCGGCTGAACGTCATTGTACAGAGCCAGATAGGCCCAATGAGATGGTTAAATGGAAAAATGTCCTTGATAATAAATGGTATGGCCCGGATCCTATTTTGATAAGATCCAGGGGAGCTATCTGTGTTTTCCCACAGAATGAAGACAACCCATTTTGGATACCAGAAAGACTCACCCGAAAAATCCAGACTGACCAAGGGAATACTAATGTCCCTCGTCTTGGTGATGTCCAGGGCGTCAATAATAAAGAGAGAGCAGCGTTGGGGGATAATGTCGACATTTCCACTCCCAATGACGGTGATGTATAATGCTCAAGTATTCTCCTGCTTTTTTACCACTAACTAGGAACTGGGTTTGGCCTTAATTCAGACAGCCTTGGCTCTGTCTGGACAGGTCCAGACGACTGACACCATTAACACTTTGTCAGCCTCAGTGACTACAGTCATAGATGAACAGGCCTCAGCTAATGTCAAGATACAGAGAGGTCTCATGCTGGTTAATCAACTCATAGATCTTGTCCAGATACAACTAGATGTATTATGACAAATAACTCAGCTGGGATGTGAACAAAAGTTTCCGGGATTGTGTGTTATTTCCATTCAGTATGTTAAATTTACTAGGGCAGCTAATTTGTCAAAAGGTCTTTTTCAGTATATGTTACAGAATTGGATGGCTGAATTTGAACAGATCCTTCGGGAATTGAGACTTCAGGTCAACTCCACGCGCTTGGACCTGTCGCTGACCAAAGGATTACCCAATTGGATCTCCTCAGCATTTTCTTTCTTTAAAAAATGGGTGGGATTAATATTATTTGGAGATACACTTTGCTGTGGATTAGTGTTGCTTCTTTGATTGGTCTGTAAGCTTAAGGCCTAAACTAGGAGAGACAAGGTGGTTATTGCCCAGGCGCTTGCAGGACTAGAACATGGAGCTCCCCCTGATATATGATATATCTATGCTTAGGCAATAGGTCGCTGGCCACTCAGCTCTTATATCCCATGAGGCTAGACTCATTGCACGGGATAGAGTGAGTGTGCTTCAGCAGCCCGAGAGAGTTGCAAGGCTAAGCACTGCAATGGAAAGGCTCTGCGGCATATATGAGCCTATTCTAGGGAGACATGTCATCTTTCATGAAGGTTCAGTGTCCTAGTTCCCTTCCCCCAGGCAAAACGACACGGGAGCAGGTCAGGGTTGCTCTGGGTAAAAGCCTGTAAGCCTAAGAGCTAATCCTGTACATGGCTCCTTTACCTACACACTGGGGATTTGACCTCTATCTCCACTCTCATTAATATGGGTGGCCTATTTGCTCTTATTAAAAGGATAGGGGGAGATGTTGGGAGCCGCGCCCACATTCGCCGTTACAAGATGGCGCTGACAGCTGTGTTCTAAGTGGTAAACAAATAATCTGCGCATGTGCCAAGGGTATCTTATGACTACTTGTGCTCTGCCTTCCCCGTGACGTCAACTCGGCCGATGGGCTGCAGCCAATCAGGGAGTGACACGTCCGAGGCGAAGGAGAATGCTCCTTAAGAGGGACGGGGTTTCGTTTTCTCTCTCTCTTGCTTCTTGCTCTCTTGCTTCTTGCACTCTGCTCCTGAAGATGTAAGAATAAAGCTTTGCCGCAGAAGATTCTGGTCTGTGGTGTTCTTCCTGGCCGGTCGTGAGAACGCGTCTAATAACAGTGTTACTGGGAGCCCACCAGCGGTGACCACTTAGACACTATAGCCAATTGAGAATCTTTCTCCACCTGACTGGGACTACACTCAGATGTCAGGGCCTTAGCCACGAGCGAGCATCCAGAGCGTGGCTTTTCCTCGGCAGCGGCAGGGGAGTTTTGCAGAACTAAGCAGTTTAACAGAAGCTAAGATAAGTGGTTAGCTGGAGGAGGCTCTGCCCAAGCAGGCAGTTTAAGATAAGTTAGCAGGACATCCGGACAGCCTCGGGTTCCTAGAATAGAGTTGGGTAACTTTCCTTGGGATTCTCTGTCAAGGAGAGCAAATTCTAGTTAAACGCAAAAGGGCCTCAGCCTCAGCGAGGATACAAACTGGAGGAGGCTCTGTGTTGTCTTTGTTGGCTTAGAATGGATTCCATCAGGCTCCTCCCAAGGGCCTAGCAACAGGGACCTAGCAACAGTTTGCATCATAACCTGCAGCCATTGTCTGCCTTATGCAGCAGCTGCCGCCTATAAAAGGACTACAGGCAGTGGTGGTGCGTGCCTTTAGTCCCAGCACTTGGGAGGCAGAGGCAGGCGGATTTCTGAGTTCGAGGCTAGCCTGGTCTACAGAGTGAGTTCCAGGACAGCCAGGGCTACACAGAGAACCCTGTCTCGAAACCCCCCCCCAAACAAACAGAAATCCCCCAAAACAAACAAACAAACAAAAAAGGATTGCTCACTATCCCAGCCTCTTTCCTCCTCCTCTTCTTCTCCCTCTGTTCCCATGTGTTCCTAGCCGACCTCTCTTTCTTCTGTCTCCCTTCCTCTGCCCTGTGGCTCTGTCTGTCTCTGTTCCCTTCTCTCTGTCCTTGTTGTCTGCCCCCCACCTCCCCCCAAATAAACTTCCCTTATACCAGGTCTGCCGCATGGCGTGATTTCTCAGGGGGGACACCTTGGCATGGGCCTGCCAGGTACTCCTTTACCCTGCCACTGCCACATATTTCATAATAGTCTTTCCCTGTCACACAAGTAAAGCTTGCCCCATGACTTGGGATCAACAAGAAAAGCAGATAGAATTAAGGAGACATGAAGGTCCCCAACTGGATGCCTGGAGACTGGCTAATGGACAGAGTGGAGAGTCGGCCAGGAACTATGGTAGGAGGCAGGGGAATGGCAGCAGAAACTGGGGACCCGCTGACAACCAGGTCATCTGAGAAGATCGTGGATAACTTTGGTGGTCTCTTCCTGACACATGGCATAAACCGATTGGTTTAAACCAAAAATGGCCCACAAAATAGCCTAGCCTCAGATATAAATTTATTTATGACCAGAAAACGTCACTGTGGTCACCTGCCTTGCCTGATGTAACTCGTCGTCCCCATCACACAGAACCCTGGGGCTGGCCCCCAACAGTCCCTACCCCTAGCAAGTCTAGTGGGAAGGAAAATGCTTTCCCTTTCTGTTAAAGCCACAGCCATGAGGTAGAGGCTCAACAGGCCTAAAAAGATGAACCTATTGTAATGGTTAACAGCATCTTAACAGACTCTAGAGCCTTCTGGGTATTGGCCTTGGGGCTAGTTTATTGAGGATCGCTCTGATTAGTTTAAGGGATGTGGGAAGGCCTGCCCACTGTGGGTGGCACCATTCCCTGCGTGGGGAATCCTGGACTGCATAAACGGAGAAAGGAAGTCAACCAGAGACGTGCATTCTTGCACTCCTGTCTGCTTCCTGCCTGTGGATGCCACGGGAGCAGCTGCTTCAGGTTCCTGTCGGTTTGACTTCCATGCTGTGATGGTCTGTACCCTTGAAAGGTAGATCAGAATAAACCCTTTCTCCCTTAAGGTTTTTGGTTTTTGTGTTTTGTTTTGTTGATATTTATTTGTGTGTGTGTGTGTGTGTGTGTGTGTGTGTGTGTGTGCAGAAGCTGACAATTTAAGGTAAGTTAACTAAAATAAGCTAAGTTAAGAAAAGTTAGCTGAGACATCCTAACCTCTGATTCCTAGAACAGAGTTTGGTACTTTGCCTTGGGATTCTCCACCAAGGAAATCAAATTCTGGTTCAACCTCAAATGGCCTCAGCAATGTTTGTATGTATGCACAGGCCGCACTTTGCATGCGGAGGCCAGAGGACAATTTGACGGAGCCATTCCATTTCCACTGTGTACATCTCCCTGATTGAACTCTGGTTGTCAAGTTTGATAGCAAGCTCCTTCACCCATTTCATCACACCAGCCCCTTCCAAAGCTGTTTTTGTCATAGTATTTAACACTTTATTTTATGTGTATGAGTGTTTGACTATATACATGTATGTTCACCACATACCTGGTAGTCACAGAGGGCAGAAGAGAGGATTGGATCCCCTGAAACTGCAGTTATAGAGGGTTGCGAGCTGCTGTGTCGGGGCTGGAAATCTAATCCAGGTCCTCTGGAAGAGCAGCCAGTGTGAGGCATCTCTCCAACCCCTTGTTAGGGAATTTTATCATATCAATAGAAAAACAAAAATCAAGGTATCTAGCAGAGACAAAATCATGAAAAACTTGGATTGGTGTAGCCTCAGTCAGACGTTCTAAACACACACACATGCGCACACACACACACACACACACACACACACACACACACACCACCCCATCCTCCCCCTGCCTTGGAAGAAGCAGTTTGTTTGCTGTGAATCACACAGCCTGGGGCAAGGCCCCTCCCTTCCAGAGTATAATCAGAGTATAATTGTCCCAAGCAAGGAGCATAGGAGCTGGGCTGCCAAGATAAGACACATTTAGAACTATTGCTGTGTCCTGATTCTGGAAACCTCTGACTCTGGCCATTTCATGTTTCCTGTAAATAAATTATTAGTAATCTAATAAGGCTGTTGATTGGATTGAGTCTGTCAGTCACTACTGTAATTATTAGTAGAGTGACAGGGATAAGCACCATGAGTGTACAGAGTTAGACAGAAGGATAGACCAAAGGATGAGTGGTTGATAGACAGATGATGATGGTGGTGATGGTGATGATGGTGATGGTGACTATGGTGGTGATATGATGATGATGATGATGATGATGATGACTGATGGTGGATGATGGGTAGGTTGATGGATAAAGGCCATTTTTTTCCTAGCTCCCAGAGACAATAAGTTCATTGTGCTTTCTGGCCCTGTATTTACTTTTTCTTTTTTCCCCTGAGACAGGGTTTACCTGTGTAACTCTGGCTGTCCTGGAACTCAGGCTGTTGACCAGGCTGGCCTTGAACTCAAAGACTCGCCTGCTATGCACCACCACTGCCCTGCTGCCTAGTACAAATATCTGACCATTGTCTTGTTCATTGCATCTCTAGCTCCCAACACAGAACCTAGTCTAAACAGGGGCTCACAGAACATCTGAGTAAGGGAAAAACTTCATCTATCAGCAAAGTTCCCAGGCTGACTGGCACCTAGCCCTTGGAGCCTACTCCCCCATCTGCTACCCACGGTAATTACTGCTCTAAATAGCAGGCACCACAACCACACATGTAGTGCCTCTGAGAACACGAGCTCTGGCTGCTCTGGCTGCGGGCATCAACAGAACAAACATCTTACACTGATCTCCAACTTCCTGGGCAAATCCTGGCACCTCCACGGAAGTAGTTTCCCTGCCTTCCTGTACTGTGAGAAAATGCCTGCAGCCATCTGCTCACCAGGTCCAGAGTCTAACGTTGCAAGGGGTTTTGAGTGAAGAAGAAGTTGGCAGTGCCCTTTGGAGGAGATGGGGAGGTAGAGTACGCTCAGCTCCTGGGTGACTCTGAGCCCTGGCGAAAGGCAGAGTTGAGCAGGCCCAGGAGAGGTGGGACTTCCTCAGAGGTTAGAGACCCCTGTTATTAGAAGGTCTTCATTCAGGGAAGTGCCTGGGGAGGGTGGGTGGGGGTGTTGGACAGAGGCTAATGTGAGAATGCCATTCAAGCCTGAATTCCCTAGCCTCAGCAGCCCACGTGGTAAGGAAATCTTCTAAGCTGGCCACTGTCCTCAAGTCATGCACAAACTGGCCCTAACTTTCCAACATGCAGAGAAGAAGAGCAAGATGCGGTAGGTTTACAGTGCTTGTTCCCGTTACCTGCTAACAGTAGCAGTAGCACAGCATTTATCTGACCTGCGCCCTAGTCACCTGACTCTTCATTAAGGCAATTTTCACCCTTCCCTTGTGCAGTGAGAAGACAGGCTTAGGGAAACTAAGTCATTTGCCCCAGCTCTTCAAGCCAGTAAGCAGCAGATGCTAGCCTTGCTGTGGACTGGGTTTGACCTCGTTTGACTGTGCAGCCAGCTGCCCCAGCACTGACCCTAGCATAACCCGTGATCGAAGCTCTAATTCACCCCCCCCGAGAGTGGAAGAGCCCCAGTGTGGCATAGGGCATCACATGGGGAGAAACAGGAAACACATACATGTGGTCTGTGGCTTCTGGTCCCCTCCTCCTTTTAATTTTTTAAAAATTACTTTATTTCAGCCGGGAGGTGGTGGCTCGCGCCTTTAATCCCAGCACTTGGGACGCAGAGGCAGGCGGATTTCTGAGTTCGAGGCTAGCCTGGTCTACAGAGTGAGTTCCAGGACAGCCAGAGCTATGCAAAGAAACCCTGTCTCGAAAAACCAAAAAAAAAAAAAAATTATTTCATGTGTATGGGTGTTTTGTACACATATGTCTCTGCACCATGTGTATGCCTGCTATTCAAAGACAGAAGATGGCGTTGGACCGCCTAGACCTTGAGTCGTAGATGGTTATGGGGAACCATGTGGGAACTCGTGGGGTTTGTGTCGACTTGACCCCTGCTGGAGTTATCTGAAAGGAGGGAACTTCAATCGAGAAAATGCCTCCATAAGATGCAACCATAGCAAGTTTCTTAATTAGTGATTGATGGGGGAGTGACGGGGTCCAGCCTGGACACAGGATTCGAGTTCTCAACTGGAAGCAGAGCTATCCAGAAGGTGCATAATAAATATACACAGACTACTTTTGGGGTACAAGCTGACAGGCAATCTTTCAAGGCTTAAAGTTTCTCTCTCTTCTCTCTCATTCTCTGCTCTTTTTCTCTCTCTCGCTCATTCGCTCACAGCTTGAGGCTGCACACACTCTGCATTCTCTTGTGCTCTCTGATTTTTTCCTGTGTGCTTTTCTTTCCTTGAACTCTCACACTCACACACACTCTTCACACACATCTCACACACATACCACATGCACTCTTTCTTCACACACACACACACACATGCTCTGTGCACACCTCACATTCTCTCCTCACTCACTCTTCACATTCTTGCTTCACTCACTCTTCACATGCTCTTCTCATGTTCTCTCTCTCTCTCACGCTTCATTCGCTCTCCACATTCACCTCACATACTCCTTACTCGCTCTCTACTCGCTCTCTTGCCCCGGTCTTTTATTGATACTCCAAAAGAAGGAAAAAAAAAAAAAGACATTGTACAACCATTGCCAAATCAAATTCAAAAGAATAACTACGTCCCACAAAAAATCAAGAATTACAGTTGTTCCCCAAAATTTCAAGCTTCCCTACTCCCAGGCCTATAGCCAAAATAATAATAATCGCAAACTTACCATTAATTAAACTTTAACTTTTATACTTCAGAGCTCAGAGCTCCGAGGCCAGCTACTTGCATTTCTTGTGAAGCTCTAATGATAAATGACATGGGCAAAGCTGCCAGGCAATGGCCAGAAAGAATCCAGTTAACCCTTAACTCAGTAGTTCTGCTAGCTTTCTGCTTCTGTACATTGCACACAATGACTCTCCTAAGAGACCCAGTGTTTTGACTTAATTTTACTAATATAAGATTTTACATATTCTATACTTGCTTATCCAGGAACCACTCTCAAATGTTATGCAAAACTTATTTCAAAACTTTAATAGCTTTTTTTTCTTTTCTTGGGATCCCAATGTTGGCTCTATTTAATTTTCTAATAATTTCTTCAAACTTTCTTTGCATATCATGCATTAATCTGTAACTACCAATGTGCAGTTATTACATTGTGTCCAAGATGAGAGCACACAGCATACACCTGGGCCATTAGGACTGTGCTCTGCTGTGTCCTATGCCTCAATTTTTAATTGTTTAAGAATCATTATACCAAGGAACATCTAGTTTCACAGAATTCACCAGAGCAGAAGGAGAAAGAAGTAAGAAAGTCAGATATAATAGAATAGTTATGCACATCAAGGCCAGCTGAAAAGAAGTCACTCACAAATGAAATCTATACAGCCGTTGTCCAGGGCTAAGTTTAGGAGAACTGGGAACAATTGTTTTTTACAAAGAGCTGTTGCAGGCTACTGAGATGTCTCCATCCCAGCCTACTGAAGGCAGTCCCTGTCATTGGATGCTGTCTCCAGCAGGGGAGGGCCCATCTCAGTTTGGATTTTGTCTTCTCTGGACAGATAGTCCTGGGTTCTATAAGAAAGCAGGCTGAGCAAGCTATGGTGAGCATGCTAGAAAGCAGCACCCCTCCATGGCTTCTGCATCAGCTCCTGCCTCCAGGTTCCTGCCCTGTGTGAGTTCCTCTTTCACTGCCAGACTTCAGTGTGGCAGTGTAAGCAAAATAGACACTTTGCTCCCTAGTTTCTTTGGTCATGGTGTTTTATCACAACGCTAGTAACCCTAAGACAACGTGGGTGCTAAGAATTGAAAGCCAGGATCTCTGGAAGAGCAGCCAGTGCTCTTAACCAATGAGCCGTCTCTCCTCCTCCTCCTCCTCCTCCTCCTCCTCCTCCTCCTCCTCCTCCTCCTCCTCCTCCTCTTCTTCTTCTTCTTCTTCTTCTTCTTCTTCTTCTGATTTATTTATTTTATGTATATAAGTACACTGTCAGTGTCTTCAGACACACCAGAAGAGGGCATCAGATCTCATTACAGATGGTTGTGAGCCACCATGTGGCTGCTGGGAATTGAACTCAAGATCTCTGGAAGAACAGTCAGTGCTCATAACCACTGAGCCATCTCTCTCCCCTTCTTTTTTTTAAAAGAATTATTTAATGTTTATGTATTTATGTGTGGGAGCACTTGTGCCCCAGCACACATGTGAAGGTCACAGAAAAGCTTGCACAAGTCAATTTTTCCTTCTGTCCTGCGGGTCCTGGGGATGGAACTCAGGTCCTCAGGCTTGGTAGTAATCACCCATTGAACCTTCTTGACAGTTCAGTCCCTACGAGCTCTGTGCTTCTTAGGCTGTGTGGGGCATGAGGCTCCATCTTTCTGAGTCTCATTGTCCCCTGTGCAACAGAGCCAAGAGCAGGGCCACCCCCTGGGAAGCATGAGCTGGCAGCTTCCCCAGATGACGCACCGAGGATGCTGAGCACAAATCCCAGTGGAAAACAATTTGGCAGTGGCTCAGAAAGTTAAGCAGGGTCGCCCCGGGATCCTGCAAACCCACTCCTACCGATGACTGACACTGCAGACAACCGAGCCTCCATTGCACAGAGGAGAAGTGAATCCATGTGCCCATCACGGGGCAGAACATGCTGAACACTGAGGGGTGCAGGACATACTACCTGCTAATGTGGCCCCTGAGTACTTGAAGCCGAAAGCCACTGTGAAATGGCCCTTATAGGAAAGACCTCCTGTTGCTCTTCTGAAGCCACTCCCAGAAACTCCTTGTGAGAGGAACCTTCCTGGCCTCCCTTTTAAGACAGAGGGACACGGAGAGGAGCCAGAATGGACAAGCCTGTTGACATTTCCCCACTGGTGACATATGACCGGTCGTTCATCCCACCAGTCTCTTCCATGACTCCCCACCTTCCCCCCAGACTCAGCACACACCTCATGCCTGCTTCTTCAGCTCCTCATTTCCTTAACCAGCCTGCCCATGTCTCTCACACACACAAATGTATATAAAATTTACATAAAATGAATATGCATGTTCCTCTTGTTAATCTGCCCTCTGTCATGAGTGGCCCAGTTGGGAACTTAGAAAGTTAGAAAGAAAATCTATCTTTCAAGTCAGGCATGAGGCACACACCTGTAGTCCCAGCACTTGGGAAACTGAGGCAGAAGAATTATGAGCCAGCCTGAGATTCAGAGTGAGACTCTGTCTTAAGATGCCAAAGAAAGGCCAGGCATGGTGGGACATGACTTTAGTCCTAGGATGGGGTGCAGGGGGTGGGGGTGGGGGGCAGAGGTGAGTTCCAGGCCAGCCTGGTCTACATAGCAAATTCTAGCCAACCAGGACTGCATAGTAAGATTCTGTCTGAAAGGGAAACAAAACAATAACAATAAAAAACCCGAGGGGAACAGAAAGGGAGCAGGGGAGATGGCTCAGTGTTAGCTTCAGCTGTCAACAGGACACAAACCCAAATACACACCTGGGAAGAGGGAATCTCACTGAGGGACTGCCTCCATCAGAGTAACCAGTGGGCATGTCTTAATTACTAATTGATGTGGGGTCCACAGCCCATTGTGGGGTACTATCTTTGGGCAGGTGGACCTGGGCTATACAAAAAAGCAGGCTGAATAAGAGTTAGCCAGTAAACAGTGTCATTCCATCACTTCTGCTTCTGTTCTTGACCTTGTTCCTACCCTGTGTTCCTGTCCTAGCTCTCTCGGTGATGGACTGTGATATGGAAATGGAATTCAGATAAACCCTTTCTTCTCAAATCGCTTTTGGTCACCACACAGTAGAAATGAGGAGCAGCCCATACAGAACTCACTGTGCAAGTGTGGTGGTCTGAATAAGAATGGACGCCATGGACTCGTATGTGTGAATGTTTGGTCTTCAGGAAGTGGCACTACTTGAGAGGAATTAGGGGATGTGGCCTTGCCTTGCTGGAGGAATTGTGTCTCTGGGTATGGGTTGTGGGGTTTCAAAAGCCCAAGCCAGTTCCAGTGTCTCCTTCTGCTGCCTTTGTGTCCAGACGTAGAACTATCAGCTGCTTCCCCAGCACGTTGTCTGCCTGAGTGCCACCATGCTCCTCACTGTGACAATAGACTAAACCTCTAACACTGTAAGTCAGCCCCTGTTAAATGTTTTATAAAAGTTGCCATGGCCACACTGTCTTTTCACAACAATGAAACAGACAGAATACTGACAAAAATGCCAAGCACGAGGAACTGAGTCTACATCACAACACCCACTTAATATCCAGGCAAGGTAGCACACATCTTGTGTTGGGGACATCTTAGTTACTTTCCTATTTTTGTGATAAAGCACTATAGTCAAGACAACTTACAAAGGAAGTAAGTTCCACTGGACTTTTGATTGGGGGAGGGGAGGTAGTGTCCATGATTGGAAGCATGCTGTTGGCTGGAGCAGCAGAGAGTTCACATCTTCATCTAAAAGCAGGAGGCAGAGTGAGGGTGAAGGAGAGGGGAGAGAGAGAGAGAGAGAGAGAGAGAGAGAGAGAGAGAGAGAGAGAGAGATCACTATAATCTAGTGAGTCTTTTGAAGTCTCAGAGCTTACCTCCAGTGACACACCTCCTCCAACAAGGACACCCCTCCTAATCCTTCCCAAATTGTTCCCAACTGAGCAGCAGGTACTCGAGTATATATTCTCAGTCAAACCACCACATGGGGTAGAGACTGGCATATCCAAAGGGCTCACTGATCAGTCAGTCTAGCTGAAATAGTCTTCTGCATATTCAGTGAGAGACCTTGTCTCAAAAAAAAAAAAAAAAAAAAATAAGATGGCAAGCTGAGAAGATGGCTCAGTGGCTAAGTTACTTGCCCTGTGTGAGGACTGGGGTTTGGATTTCCAGAACAGTCGTGAATGCTGGGGAAGGTGGCAGCTTAGTCTGTGATCCCAGCACTCAGGTGGAGGTGGAATCCCTGGAGCAAGCCAGACTGACTGTGTCTGTTGCTCTGGGTCCAACTGAAAGACTTTGCCTCAATTACTAAAGGGAAGACTTCTGATGTCAGCCTTGATCCTCCACATGCACGCACACACATGTGCTCACATATTCGTACACACTCCTCCCACCCTCAATATACACCACACACACACACACACACACACACACACACACGAAAACCAGGGGAGGAATGTGTCTCATGGTACAACAATTGCTTACTATAGACCTGGGTTAGTTCCTCAGTGTTATAAAATGTATTTTTCCTCATCTACTGTACTGTACTGGCTGGTTTTGTGTGTCAGCTTGACACAAGCTAGAATCATCAGAGAAGAAGGAGCCTTGCTTGAGGAAATGCCTCCATGAGATCCAGCTGTAAGGCAATTTCTTAATTAGTGACCAATGGAGGAGGGCCCAGCCAATGATGGGTAGTGCCATCCCTGGGCTGGTGGTCCTGGGTTCTATACGAAAGCAGGCTGAGCAAGCCATGGGAAGCAAACCAGGAAGTAACATCCCTCCATGGTCTCTGCATTAGCTCCTGCTTCCTGACCTGCTTGAGTTCCAGTCCTGACTTCCTTTGGTGATCAACAGCAATGTGGAAAGTGTAAGCCTAATAAACCCTTTCCTCCCCAACTTGCTTTTTGGTCATGGTGTTTTGTTGAAGCAATAGAAACCCTAACTAAGCAATTTGGTATCAAGGGTATTGCTGTGACTGGCCTGACCATGCTTTTGTTTGGAGGAATGTGGCATTCGGGATTTTGGATCAGAAAAGCAGTCAAATGCTTTAAGTGGGGCTTAAAGGGCCAGCCTAGTAGGACCATGAAAGACAGTGATGCTGAGGGTGATTTGAACTGTAGGGTCCTGGCTCAAGAGGTTTCAGAGAAAAGGAATCTTAGTATTCTAGAGACTGTTCTTGTGATATTTTGGTGAAGAATGTGGCTGTTTTTGCCCTTGTTTGAAAAAGTCCCCCTGAGGCCAAATTGAGTTTTGGATTAATTGCACTGGCAACGGAAATCTCAAAATAGCCTAGTATAGACTCTGTCGTGTGATTACTAGTGTTCTCTTCTATGAAGAGCTAAAATAACGAGGAGCAAGCTGAGCAAAAATACAAAAACCTACAGATTTCAGAGAAAAGAAGCACTAGGAAGTGGAATGGAGCTAAATCCTGTGTTCAAGAAGATAAACAGATTAAAGAAAAGCCTGATGTTAAATGAAATAAAGGGAGTGGTGACCTCCCACCCAGCTAAACTTCCAACTTGTGAAAAAGGAATTAAAGAAGAGTTTAGGTCCAGGTGTGGTGGTTCTTGCCTTTAATCCCAGCACTCAGGAGACAGAGGCAAGCAGATTCTCTGCATTCAAGGCCAGCTTGGTCTACAGGGTGAGTTCCAAGACAGCCAAGCTTAGGCAATGAAGGAAACCACTGAAAACAGAAAGCTGGTAAAGATGTCATTGAACGAGGGGCCGTGTCCCAACCCCAGCAAGCAGAAGAACTTTGCAGCTTCAGTCACGTGGCTCTAGCTTTAGAGTCAAAAAGAAGAGAAAGAGGCTACCTCAGCTAAGAAAAGCCACTGTGGTCAGACATGTGTCAGGGTGTCCATGTGCAGCAGAGGCCACTGTGTGAAGCTTCGAAGGTGAAGCCTGGATTACCTCGCAGACTCCAAAGTGTTGGAGATGCCAGAGCCCTGGATACCTGTCGAGAAGACTGCTCACAGTGAGGGGACCAGCCCAAGGAAAAGAAGTGTGCTGCAGTCAATGAAGGTGACAGGGGTTGGAGATCTGACGTCAGACATGGAGATGCAGAATTTGGAGTTTGCCCAGTTGGCTTTCAGTCCAGTATCTCCTCACTGTGTGCGCTTTCCTCCCTTATGGAACTGTAATATGTATCCTGTGCCACTGTATGTTGGGAGTATGTGATCTGCTTTTTTACTTGGATTTTATACAGAATTACAGTCAAGAGATTGCATGAATCTCAGAGAAGACTTTGAACTTTGGACTTTTTAAACATTGTTGAGACTGTGATAGACCATGAGGACTTTTGGATTTGGGCTGAATGCATTTCTGCATTATGATATGGCTACAAGTCTACAAGGACCAGGGTGTGGACTGTGGTGGTTTGAATAGGAACGGACCCCGTAGATTCGAGTGTTTGAATACGTGGTCCATAGAGAGTGGCCCTATTAGGAGGTGTGGCTGTTTTGGAGTGGGTATAGCCTTATTGGAGGAAGTGTGTCACTGTGGGAGCAGGTTTTCAGATCTTAGATGCTCAAGCCCTTGCCCTGAAGGCTCACAGTTCTCTTATGCTGCCTGTGGATCAAGATGTAGAACTCTTAGCTCTTTCTCCAGCACCATGTCTGCTGGCATGGCACCATGCCTCCCACCATGGTGGTCATGGATTGAATCTCTGATACTCTGATCCAAGTCACAATTAAGTGTTTTCCTTTGTAAGAGCTGTCATGGACAGCTCTTTTCAGCAACGACAGCCTAACTAATACACCTAACATACACACTTACCTAAGATACACACACACACACACACACACACACACACACACACATACACACACACACACACACACAGGTATATTATTCAGCCTTAGGGAAACACAGCATTCTAATGTGGGCAAACCTTTGGAATGAAGCAAACAGATTAGTAAATATTGCATGATTTCATTCACATGAGGTATCCAGAGTTGTCATATTTGTAGGCATAGATGCTGCCCTTATTAAGCATAATTCTTTTGTTTCCTTGTTTGCATAAGGCCTCAGGATATAACAGGGCTGGCTTCTAACTCACAGTCTTCCTGCCTTGCTCCAAGGGCTGAGATTACAGGCCTGTGCCCCAGGCCTGCCTTGATTCAGACCTGGACACATGGAACCCAGTGTTTTACTGAACAACTAGGTCACAGCCATACTCAGACCTGGAAGGGACCATTCATCACTAGCTGTTTGGGCATTTTAACATACACAAGTCTCTGGGCCTCTTGGCTCCTTGTAAGGAAAGGCTCTAAAGCTGTTTCTGCACAGCGGGAGGGGAAAACCCTCTTAAGAGTGGCTCAGGCCTGGGCAGGGCCCTGGGCTCCAGTTTTGCAGCTATGACCTCGGTCTTTGCATTAAGCACTTCCTGCCATGGCGGTGGAATGTTCACACCACAGGGTAGGGGGACGCCCCCATCCCCCAGAGGCTTAGAGAAGATGCTCGGACCAACTTCAACCCTGCAGTCTTTGTTCAAACTAAAAGTTATCTCTCTACTTACTTCCCGACTTGCAGGCTCCCCGCTGTTCTCTGGTCTCTGCCCTCATTCCTTGATTTTAAACCAGGGGCCAAGTCTCTTACCTACTTTTGGGCTCGGACAGGAAGTTTCCCCCTGATTCCACCAGGGGGCGCGCGTGGGCCTTGCAAAGACCGAACAAGAATCTCAGGGAAGAGTCTGAAGTGCATGTAACCAGAGAGGCAGGGAAGCCTGGGACTGTAATGAGGGTCCCAAGGATGAGGCTCTGGTCCTGGGAGGTGTCTTGTCCCTCGGTTTGCTGGTCTAGAAAATGGGAGGAGGGCTACTAGGGCAAGCTTCTCAACCTTTTTTTTTTTTTAAATTAACATGATTTATTCTATTTTACAAATGTAATATTTTATTTTTCGAGAATTTCATGCAGGAGTCACTTAGACATCTTTTCTGAAAGCAGGCTTTGAGTCAGGGTCTGAGTATGGCCTGACCCATTTCTGATAGGCTCCCATGTGGTGTGCTTGCCTATGGCCCTGGGAATTATCTCCAGGGGATCTTCCAGGCCTAACCACAGATGAATTTCTGAGCTGGGCAGGAAGACCCTCTGGTCCTGAACAGCCCATCTCCCTTGCCTGTAATTCTAGAACTCAGGAGGCAGAGGCAAGGTGACTATGTGAAGCTGGAGGCCAGCCTGGTCTACAAGTGAGCTCTAGGTTTGCCTAAGCTACATAGCAGGCTCTGTTTCAAAACAGAAACCAACCAGCCGGGTGGTGACCCATGCTTTCAATCCCAGCATTGGGGAGGCAGAGGCAGGCAAATCTCTGTGAGTTCAAGCCTGGTCTACAGAGTGGTTCCAGGACAGCCAGGAGAAACCCTGTCTTGAAAAGCCAAAAAAACCAAACCAACCAGCCAGCCAGCCAAACAAAACCCCCAAAGCTCCTGCAAAGTGGCCTCCTGTGCAAGTGTGAGAGCGTGTGCGCGCACGCGCGCGCGCACACACACACACACACACACACACATACACGCGTGCGCGCGGATAAAGAAACAGGGAGAGTGGTGGTGAGCAAGCCTTCTATCAGGCAGACCCCAGGAACAGACCCTCTGCTGAAGCAGGCTATGAAAGAGGAAACCCCTGCTAAACATAGACCAGGGAGGAATTGATTTATCAAGTAGATACAATTCTAAATTTGCACAAAACTAATAACATAGCCTCAAAGTATGTAAAGCAAAAAAAAAAAATCATAATCAAGGGAACTAAAAGAAGAAATGAATTCTTCCTCTGGGGGGTGGGGGTGTCCCCCTACCCGGTGGTGGTGTGAACATTCTACTGTGGGTGGTATCTGCTGGCAGCAGCCCAGACGAAAAGGAGCATGGGAGAAGACGATTACGAGCTCTTTGCTCCCTCTCCTGCTGTCCAGTGAATTTGCCCTCCTCACAGCAGCCCCCACTTCCTGCTTCCTTCACTGATATCAGGCCAGGGTTTCCATAGCTGATTAGGGACCAGTGGCTCTCCAGGCTGTATGGGGACTCTGACTTTTGGAGTGAGCAACTTCTGCCAGAGTCCCCAGTGAGAGTCACTGTGGGAGTCCCCCAGCTTCTGAGCAGAGCAAGGGAGACATCCAGCCTCAAGGACTGAGCCCCTGCTGGGCACTCAGCCTCTCAGCTAAGATTCAACAATTGTTGGCATTTCAATATAACTGACTTAATTTCTGTAATATATACAAGGATGTATTCATTCCATTGTTTCTGAACCTCTAAAGAACCCTGAATGATTTCCAATGATGCCCGGAAAGATATGTGAGATTTTATTACTTTTTAATGTGAGAGTGGTCAGTGGAAGAAGGTATATTCATTTCTTCTTTTAGTTCCCTTGATTTTATTTTATTTTATTATTTTATTTTATTTTATTTTTTTGCTTTATATAGTTTGAGGCTATGTTACTAGTTTTGTGAAAATTTAGAATTGTATCTACTTGATAAATCAATTCTTCCCTGGTCTAGCAGGGGTTTCCTCTTTCATAGCCTGCTTCAGCAGGGGGTCTGTTGCTGGGGTCTGCCTGATAGAAGGCTTGCTCACCACCACTCTCCCTGTTTCTTTATCCGCATGCTTATTACACCTCCACTATAAGCATCACATATTGTTGCTGCTTTTAACCTAATAAGACGGTGTTTGTCTTTCTAGTGTAGTATGTAGTCTGCTTACATGTAATGCAGTTGCTCGTTCGTGCATTTGGCTTTGTCTCTCCGCTATTGTTCTCTTTTTCTCTTTCTTAACACCCTGGAATAATATAGCTGCATAAAGAAAGTGCCTTTCCAAAGTGTTGGAGATGTGGCTCAGTTGGTAAAGTACCTGACCCACAAGGACAAGGATATGAGTTTGTATCGCCAGCATGCAAGTATGAAGGCTGCGTGCATACGGTCACAAATCTCTGCAACCTGAGTGCGGGGTGGATCCCCAGAGCCCACAGGCCAATCAGTCTAGCCAATCGATGAGTGCTGGCTAGAGTGGTGAGCAACCCTGTTTCAAACATTATGATGAGAACTGAAGCCTTCTGATGGTGACCTCTGACCTCTACATGCTCATCCTCCTACAGGCACGCACTCCCATACACTGCACACATGTGCATACATACAAAATGGAAAGCGAAGGTGAAATACAGACCTTTCATTCAAATAACAAATGTATCGCTAGCACAGCGCCACAATTAGTGATGAGCTGGGCTGAGAAACAGTTCCAGCCAGGAACGTGGAGATAAGAAAGGAATAAACGTCAGTGAGGAAAATATCTGCTTAATTTAAACAAATTTGTCTGTACAAAACAATAATAATAACAATGCCATGTGGAGAGTGATATATAGAAAGAACTCAAATACCAGATGGTTCCAGATGACACCAGAACATGAATCAGGTGGGGTAAATAGGGTTTTAAATGGCCCGAGGTCCCTCATACCTGCATCAGTGGTGAGGGTGACGACATTCATTAGTGTTAGACTTGAACGAGTCAAGGTGCGCTGTGCTGCGCTGGCTTTAGGATTGCCACTTATAGAAAGGGACACTAACAATTAATAACACAGTGATATGATCAATATAAATACCAAACCCACCCGGAATGAAGTTTTAAGAGGATGTGTATGTGTGTGTAGAATACATTTTGACTTTTTAAATATGAAGCATAAGGAAACATCAAAGATAATTTTTTTTAAATGCTAATAAAAATCTCTTCTACTGGGACTGGAGAGGTGGCTCAGTGGTTAAGAGCACTGGCTGCTCTTCCAGAGGTCTGGAGTTCAATTTCCCAGAAACTACATGGTGGCTCACAACCATCTGTAAAGAGATCTGATGCCCTCTTCTGGTGTGTCTGAAGAGAACAACAGTGTACTCGCATATATAAAATAAATAAATAAATCGCTTTTTAAAAAGTCACTTCAGTTGTTGGATGTAAAGGGGGCTCAGTGGATAAAGCCCCTGCTTGTTAGTGTGAGGGTGCTGCTCAAGCCCTCAGAGCCAGGTGGGCCTGGTGGGCTGCCTGTGATCCTAGGGCTCCAAGGGTGGATACAGGGGACTGCTGGGTCAAGCTGCCTAAACGAACTACCATATGGCCAAGCTGTGGGTTCATCTGAGAGATACTGCCTCAGTGAATGAGAAGGAAGATTCCCTATGTCAGCCTTAGATCTCCAAATGTGCACCTATAGATAAACACTCCCACATATGGGAACACACACACACACACACACACACACACACACACACACACACACCTGCCTGCATACCACACACCCAAACACATACTTTTTTTTTTTTTTTTTCTGAGACAGGATTTTTGTCTTGCCACTCTGAAGACCAGGATAGCCTCAAACTCAGAGATCTGCCTGCCTCTGTCTCACAGAGACAGAGGATTAAAGTGCTGGGATTAAAGGTGTATGGCACTGCCTGACCCACACATACATTTTTTAAATTTACGTTAATTAGACAGTAAGCACACAACATTCTATTCAACATGATTCACACATGTCTACATATGTAAAATATTTTTTAGTTTCTGCTCCACTGTTAGCAAAGAGAAAAACAAAATTCAGAATATAAGTCATGCATGATATGGTCTTATTTGTGTATATATATACACACACACATGCATACTACATCATACCACACACACACATGCATACTACATCAATCATACCACACACACACACACACATGAGTACCACATCGTACCACACACACACACACACACACACAACACACCACATCATACCACACACACACATACCACATTATACCATGTGCACACACACTACACACACTATACACATGCACACACCACATCACACCTCACACACATGCATGCATACTATGTCATATCACACACACACACACACACACACACACACACACACCACATCATAACAAACACACACACACATGAGTACCACATCGTACCACACGCACACACACATACACACCACATCATAACAAGCACACATACACATGTACCACATCGTACACCCCCCCACACAAACACATACCACACCAACCACACACACACATACCACATTATACCATGTGCACACATACACACACACTATACACATGCACATACCACATCTCTCTCTCTCACACACACACACACACACACACACACACCCCACATTCTGTAGAAAAAGTGCTGAAGCTTACTTGACAAAGTGCAATCCATGTTTAACTTGGCAGGATAAGAGGTGATAATTCTGAAAAAAAAACCTGTCTATTTTTGTCACATATAGAATCCATGTCATTTACACATTTTCATTAGATATGTATTACCTAGTAATTGGCAATCTCCAACAGACCAATGATGTTGTTGTAGAAGTAAATTGAAAATACATCATGAAAGGCTGTATATAATCAAGTGTCCTTAGCTAGGCCTGGTGGCACAGGCCTGAAACCCCAGCTACTCCAAAGGCTGAAACAGGGGGATTTTGAGTTCAAGGCTGGCCTTGCTACAGAGTGAGTTCAAATCTAGCCTAGGCAAATTAAGGAAACTTTGTCTCAAATTTTTTTTCAATAAAAAGGAAAAGGAAAGTGAAAAGAGGGCTGAGAATGGAGCCCAGGGCTTAGAGCATGTTCCTGGTTGGGACAGCCATCCAAACAAACAAACAAACAAACAAACAAACAAACAAACAAACGTTATTCCTGGCTCCCAGTGGAACCGCCTTGTTGTGCTGGCCCACATCTGCCACACGGTGGCGCTGCTAGTCTGCCGGCTGCTTCCAGCCCCGGACCTTGGCAGGGAAGGGGTGGGATGTCTTAGTGAACAGATTTATTTCCTCAGCATTCTGCCGGCAACCTCAATAGGTGGTATCTGGAGTACAGACTCAGTAAGTCAGCCGTCCCCGTGGGTAGCTCCCGCTGCTGTGAGTCGAATGGCTTCACATCTCCCCATGACCAGCCTGGATACCCTGGTCAAGCCTGTATGGCCTTCAGGATCTGCTCTAGAGGTATAGAGTTTAAAGTCCAGCAGGAGCCCGATTTGTCGTGGCCCGTCTCACCTGTCACGGGAGTTAGCTGTAAGAGAAGGGGGTCTGTGGTGAGGTGGTTGGTCATGGCTCTCTGCACTGACCTCAGTCTCTGAGCGAGTGGTGTCTGCTCAGGGCCTTCCACAGCTCCCTACCACCCTCAGTCAAGTTCCAATGCGCTTCTGGCAATCAGCCCATGCTCCACCCCCTCGGACCCCTTTCTTCCCTTCTGCCTGTCACTGTCCTCATTGTTTCCATTCTTGCAAACGCTCTTTCACTTCCTGTAGCATAAATACTGCGTCCTTCTAGAATTCTCTCCAGCTCCTTCCCTTCCCAACACTACACTTGATTCGGGCCATATGTAGGGCAGGGCCCCATGGGAACCCAGAGCCTGTCTGCCTGGATCATCTCCTCTCTCCTGTGCCAGGACCTGGGGCACCCAGCAGGCACTCACATGTCCCTGCACTGTGTAAGAAGGCTGGAGAGCAGTCACTGGCGGCTGTGGTTGGAATGGGGGGCGCGGGGGTGGGGGGAGACTGGGGGGGCTGGGGGTGGGAGCTGGAGGACTGGGGGGGGGTAGGCCGGTGGGGGGAGGGGTCCTTTAGGGAAACGAGAAGACATGATAAAGGTACTGCCAGGGCCCCTGGCACACAGCTCTAGCTGGACCAGATTGAAGTCAACCACATGAGATAGGTCCCCATCAGCCTGGTCTCTTTTTGTCACACGCTACTGTCCTCCAGACCCCGCATGTCCTCCTGACTCACTGGTGATAGCTTCCAGAAAATGTCCCTGCATTCTGTCACCCGACTTTGTATCTTTTCCCCACCTGCGTCTCCACGGTCTATCTATCTCAGGGTGGACTCCATCACCCACCTGCCATCAAGGGCTTGGTGACTCCTAGGATCCTGTGAGGTAATTCATTCCCTGTTGCTCCTTGTCAGTTCCTCAAATGACATGCTGCAGCCATTCTTCCTGTCCCGAGTTCATTTTGCTCCCCCAGCCTGGGCAACCCCCTCTGTTCCTAGGGGATGAGTGTAAACTCCGTCAGTTTCTGTTTATACCACCTTTCTTCCAGGAAGCCCTCTCTGACTTGGTGTCACTCCTTGGGATTCCTGCAATCAGCTGAACCTCTTTGTCTTTGTCCTGTTGACACTATGTGGCCCTTGCTCATGCCCTGCCTTTTGATTGAAGATGGCATTTAGTCCTTGTTCTATGGCCTCTTGCCACCCCCTAGCCCCAAGTGCACTATCCTTATTGAATCCCCCAGCTTTGGGGGTCCCCTGCTCCTGAGCCATCTCCTGCCACATGCTGGCTTACTCCCCTTCTTGGGCAGTTTTTTCTCATTCCCATCTTCTAAGGCCAGACTTTCACCCTTAGACTTTCCTCCTTCTGTCTCCTGGCACTTCCTCTAGGCACCTGTATCTCAATCCCACCCGTCCCTGAAGGGCGAGAACCTGCCCCCAACCCTAGGCTCAGCCTTACACCAGCTACCAGCCTCTCTACTGTAGCCCAACTGTCAGAGTACAAAGCTAGCCTGAAGCTCAGCCACTCTTCTGCTCCTCACCGTCGACCACATCCTTTGCCCTGGGAAACAGGAACCTTGGTGTCCATTTCCCTTCCTCTTACCATCCCACAGCCAACCCATCAGGAAAGCCCGTGGCTATCTGCAGAACATGTCAGAGTCCCGCAACTTCTCACATCCCCATGGGGACTACCTGGTTCTAGATCTCTTGTTGGGTCAAGTTCAATTCCCTTCTCCCATCCTCCTGACATCCACTCTGCCCCTCTGAGGCCTGTTCTCAATGGGGAAGCCACCTGTGAGTGGGACCCTGATCCTCATTCTGTTCTAGGCCTCCCCTGGGCCATCTCCCTACCTAGAATATACTGGGTCCCTCTTGGACTGCTAGATGCTCAGGAGCTGGCCTGGTCTCTACTGTTCCGTAGACAACCTTAGGGTCTTGAGTGGGCCTCCCCTTGGCTTCTGACCATGTCCCCATGTCTGCAAAGATCCTGTTTCTTTCCCCTCCACCTTCCCTCACCTCTTCTTTTAGATCATTGTTCAGTGAGGTCTCCCCAGATTAATTTAGCTACAAAGCCACTCCCCAGCACTTTCCATCTCCTCCCTGGCTCACTCATCGCCTCTGACACACTGCCCTTGTCTATGTGTTCATTATCTGTCTCCTCGCCCAGACTCTAAGTCTGGGAGGGCAGGGATTTTCTCCCCTATTGTGCTCTTCTGTGTTAGAGTCTCGGTGCTTAGAACAATATCTGACAGATGCCAGACTCTCAATAAACAGTAGCCAAACGAATGGATAACCAAATCCTCTTTCACCAGGCAGTGAAGAACAGGATGGCAGGGGCATGCCTGTGCTTACCGCCATAGCCTAGGACTCAAGTCGTAAGAAATGCTCAGTAAATATTAGTTAACTACGTGCATGAGTGACTGGATAAATGGGCCAGGATACTGACTGTCTCCAAGGGCTGCCACTGGACACGTGTTCTGGCCTGAGCATGCAGGAGTAGGCAGGCCTATCCTCTCTGGAGATGCTTGCTTCCCTGGACCAGTCAGGTGCTCTGCAATAGCGGTCCTTGAGTATGTCTCTGGTAGGATCCTCCCAGGGCTCTGGAGAATTGCTTTGCCTCTTCCCAGCAACGTAGAGAATGGCTCCAGGTACCATGTTAACCCACACTCCGAGCTTCCAGGCCTTAGTCTGCTTCTGAGACTCCCCAGCAGAGAACCTAGTGCCAGGTGTGAAAGGACATGTGAGACTCCATGGTGTTGTGTGTCATCATGTAGAGGGGACCAGTAAGGTATGTGACAGCAAGGAGGCAAATGTCAAAAAGGAAGATGCTGCTAAACGGCTCAGTGACAAATCCTCATTGCAGGAAAGCACGGGACTAAGCCACAAGCCATGAGAATGCTGAGCCTTGGATGGGAGGGTGTATCTATGGGTCTATAGCTGTGTGCACTGGAAGCCTGCTAGACTCATACTTAGCCACCCCTTAATGGTGGTGACCCCAGAGTGGGGAGTGGGCTTAAAGGAAAACTCATGTTGCTCAGCTTGGCAGAGCATACCTTCAATCTTAGAACCCCAGAGGCAGAGGCAGGTAGATCTCTGTGAGTTCAAGGCCAGCATGGTCCACACAGTGAATTCTAGGACAGCCAGGGCTACAAGACCCTGTCTTAAGCAAGCAAGTAAGCAAGCAAACACACACACACACACACACACACACACACACACACACACACACACAAAACCAAAGAAAGAAAACTATGTTCTTTATTGACCTAACTTTTTTTTAAGTTTTCATCTTTAGCCCTCTCTATGGAAGTCCCCAAATTCATAGTAATGCCCCTGCCTCAGCTTTTCTAGTTCTGGGATTACACATATGAGCCATAATAATGTTTTTAAAAATTGTTTCTGTGACTATGTCAGGGCTTGGTCTCCACACATTGCTCCTGAGCTTCGAAGTGGGCAATGGCTTGGTCCTCAGGGCAATGAAAGGAGAGCAGATCGAATGGATGGTAGCTGATTCACCAGCTGAGTGGTGAATGCTATCGGTTCTCAACCTCCAACCCCCATTGACCCAAAAGCCTCACTCTGACATTGAAGGCTCTTGTCCTCTCAAGGCTAACCAGTCTCCCAGCATCCCCACACAGACACAGGTCAGCAAACTACAACCCATGTGATCCTTACAGCTTCAACTGGTTGAAGAGAAACTCCAAAAAATTTTACTATTTTATGACTAGATAAGAAAATGATAAGAAAGCCCACTTTTGGTGTCAAGTAATGGTTTGTATGTTTGTGTGTGTGTGTGTGTGTGTGTGTGTGTGTGTGTGTGTGTGTGTACATGCCTGGGTAAGGGTGCCTTAAAGGCTAGAAGATGATATTGTATACCTTCCTTTTCCATTGAGGCAGTTCTCTCACTGAACCTGGGGCTCACAGGTTCTCAGCTAAGCTGGCGGAAGCCAGCATGTCCCAGCAACCCTCCTACTTCCACTTAGCTCGGCACTGGAGTCACAGGCACCTGTGGGCATCTAGGGATGCCCTCTTTACTAGACGGGTGAAGGGCTGTGTGTCTGCTTCACCACTGGGGTACCAGAGAGCTGCTGGCAAGCAGCTCAGGGGAGACAGAACGCAATCCAAGGATCTCTGACCTGGACAGAAAGAAAGGCTCCAAGGGGCTTTAGACTGGCTGGAATGGCCAAAGTGTTAGAGCTCTCCAAAGGGAAGCTCATGCAGTGTCAGGGTTTCTCCCACTGCCATCATCTCAACGCCAAGGTGGGGAGTGGCTATGACTAACAACAAATGGCAGCTAGTAGCCGCAGCAGCAAGCAGGGGTGAGAGTCCAGCCTGCTGGGCAGATCCGAGGTCCAGCAATGAATGCTTCAGGAGAGAAAACTTCCCCAGAGTCTTACAGCTCAATAAAACAGCCACTCTCAGATGATTCTCAGTGAAATAACTTGTGTACTTTATCCATGTGGATAGGAATAAACATATACATTCCAGGCATAAGGAGGGGTCCAGAGTTAGATGCTTCGTGCTAGCTCAGTCTGGGATGTTAGGCATGCTCTATTTGTGTGGGGAAGGACTTCAGGTGTTGTCCCTATGTGATTGAGGTCCTCTCAATGGGGTGTCATGCTTACCTGTTCCAGGACAGGAAGAGCTTGGCAGGAAGCTGTTTCCAAGCCTGCTATTCTCAATGTTAAGATTCCCTGGGGTTTTAAACCTGCTCAACCTTACTAGTTCTTCTGTCTGCTGGCATGGTCCACTTGTCCCACAGACGGTGCTGGGATCTGCTGCTCGTAATTTCACATCAAATGATCTTAACTTCTGAGCCATCCTGCCCCCAAGAGTTCTGTTTGATTGATCCACAGTCACATCCACTCATTGGGGAGCTGCCCAAAGTTGTTCTCCAGTTACAAATGCAGAACTGAGCAGAGTTACAAAGTCTGAAATATTTACTGCGTGGCCCCTCCAGCATGTAACTTGCCTGCCCTGCAATGGGTCAGCTATGTGGTCTGGCACTCGGAACTTTTTTTTTTTTTCGTGTGTCCAGCCTTCCAAAGGTCCACAGTAAAAGAGCATTTTAAGTCTCTCGCAACGGTGGGCAGACTCCTCACCTGGTAACACTTTGAGAGCCTCTCTCCTATGGCTGGTGATGCCCATGGCTAGTACTCTGGCTGACTCATCCCTGGGTCATTCCTTTGGCATAGTCTTCAGGCAGCATTTGCTGAATCGCACAGACGGCTACTGTTGCTCATCTGGGAAACATAGCAGGCTTCTTGTGGGTTTTCCTGACTGGCTTCGGCGTGACTGTCCAGTACCACCTAGAAGAGAGCAGAGTTTTTGTTCTGGCAGGTAATCTAGCTATGTGTGGGACAGTGTGCCGTGGAGACTGCTAGCTCATGGGATTATGTCCTGGAGGGGGTCTCCAGGGGTTGCTAATCTGGGGACACCTATGACTGTCTTGGATGGTGACCTTGATGCTTGGTGGATGAGAAAAAGGACCTCCACGTTTGCACCATTCCTGTGATGACCTATGTACAGGCTCACTGTCACTGATTATGCCGGGGTTTCCTTTCCAGGACACAAGTCCAGCTGGATCCTGGGATCTCAAGGCAGGCCTCCTGGTTCACTGTGATTTGGGGGATCTTTGAGGACCCCAGACTACCATTTTGAGCCACTTACCCTGGAAAATACTTAAAGCCCCAAACTCTAGTTATTCCTCTCTAGCCAGCTTTTCTGGAAGGACTTGGGACTTTCCACACTGCTCAGTGGCTGAGGGTGTTCACACTGCTCTGTGGCTGAGAGTGTTCACACTGCTCTGGGATTGAGAGTATTCACAGTGCTCTGTGGCTGAGAGTGTTCACACTGTTCTGGGATCGAGAATGTTCACACTGCTCTGGGATTGAGAGTATTCACACTGCTCTGTGGCTGAGAGTGCTCACACTGCTCTGGGATTGAGAGTATTCACACTGCTCTGTGGCCGAGAGCCGGCCCTGGGATCAGCTAGTTGGGAAGGATGGTGACTGGTCCTTCTCAGCAGCACCCCAATGACTGATTTCTTTCTTTGAGAAAATTTTGTTTTGCATGTGTATGTGCGAGTGCACGCATGTATGCATGCTTGTGTGCACAGGCGCACGAAAGCCTCAGGCTGGCTGATGTCACCTGTCTCCCTCGATCAGTCTTTCCACCTTTTCTTAACTTCCTAGTTTCTTACTTAGCACAAACATCTTACTAACCCTGGAGATTTTACCGTGTGGTGAGCCAGCTTGTTCCAAGGATCCTCTGTCTTTGTCCCTGGGTCCTGGGATTATAGGCAAGCTGCCTTGCCTACCTGGTTTTTCACTTAGGTTCTAAGAAGCCGAACTCCTATCCTCATGCTTGCATGACAAGAACCTTACCAGCTGAGACATCTGCCTGCCCAGGACTGGGACGTCTGGGGTCCAAATTGGACTGAACTCTTCCCTCTTCACTCCTGGAGGCAGTGGCTTGCCTCTTCTTTCCTGATCCCTGGTTTTATGGGACAGTGTGGTGGGATTCCCTGAGACTGCTAACTCACAGGCCATGGGAGCCATTGTCCTCTGAAGGAACTCACAATCTGTTTGTGGCATTCCCTTGCTTTTCTACCATCAGGGACAGGGTAGCCTGGTATGGCCCAGGACTTGTTAGATGGTACTGGCCATGAGACTTGAGGCCTTTAAAAGAAACTCCATAATCTAGGAACAGGACGGCATGGCTCAGAGGGCTTCCAGATGTGAACTCTTGGGAATCGGAACAGAGGCTGGTGGGACAGCAGATCTTCCAGATGATTCTTTCCATCTCCACACCTTTCTACTGCCCACACCAGACAACCTCCTTTCCATGAGGCCACCGGAGAGGCAAGGGTTCAAATCCCAGCTTGACCACTTCTCAGTCGCTGAGTTGGGGCAAGGGGACGTTGGAGTACTTATCTGTGTGGCCCTGTGTTCAGAGTCTTCCTGAGAATAGAAGACCTAAGAAAAGCCAGGGAAATGAGAGATACCTGTCACAGACAGGATACTCCAGGGACGCTTCCTCAGGTCCAAGGGTTCACTGCATTGTGTGCCCAATAAATTGAGGAGGAGAAAAAGGACAGCTGAGCTTCCCCCCATCATGGGCTTTGTTGGGGTTTGCTAGGAGCTCCTCTGGATGCTCTAAGTACAGGATGGACCTGCTTTGAGGGTGGGGACTGGCAGAGTATGCACCATTTGGAGGTCTGCGGAGGAAATCACTGTGGGGCCGGGGTGGGGTGAACAGGGTGGCTCTGGACCACAGTCTGTGATCAGAGCAAGGACTGGGGTAGGTTTGGGGGAAGGGTCTACTCCTGCAGAAGCACTGCTGCGGCCCTGGGGTGGGAGGGAGAGTGCCAAAGTCCATGTTGGCACACACCTGTGATCCCCGCACTGCAGAAGCTGAGGCAGGAGGATGCTAAGTTCCAGCACGGCCACATAGCAATATTCTCTTCTAAACCAAAACAAAGCCCGAGAGGCTGCCATGTGGCTGGGGTGGGAGGGTGTGGTGATTTGAATGAGGATGCCCCCATATCTCTGTATGTCTCTGTCTCTGTCTCTGTCTCTGTCTCTGTCTCTGTCTCTGTCTTTCTCTTTCGGTCTGCCTGCTTGTCAGTGAATCAGATTGTAGCCCTCAGCCCTATGCTTCCCTACCTGCAGGCATGCTGCCTGCTTGATGATGATAGGTTAACCCCCTGAAACTGTAAGCAAGCCCCCAGTTAAATACTTCCTTTGATAAGAGTTGCCTTGGTCATAATGTCTCTTCACAAAACAGAACGGTTACTAAGACAGAGGGAGAAAGAAGTGGGGGGAGAGGGAAGGGGAAGACATGAAGAGAATGTGGGGACGAAGCCACGTTGGGCCAATCACACACATTCCTGGGGGCTGTGCTATGGTCTTCAGAGGTCAGGGTATCCTCAACTGCCCAATTTATGAATTACCCAGCAGCCCTCCAGGGCCTACCCTCACGCTCCAGAGGCACTAAAGAGGAAACTGAGTCACTGAAAAGGGAGCTTGAGTGCTGAGGGTCGCTCAGCGGGTGCGATGGAGTGGGCTTTGGACCAAGGCAGGTAGATTGGCACCTGGTCTTGAGCTCTGCCACCTGTGCCCAGGCAGTGTCCAGGCAGCATTAAGCCTGGCCAGACACCACAGCACTTAGCTCAGTGGGAGCAGGGCATCTGGGCTCCTCCTGGCCTCCCTTTGGCCTTAGGAAAGTTCAAGCAGAAAATCTGGGGCATAGAGACAACTGGAAGGATGTGGGAGCACACTATCTCAGTGTATGCATTCCCACGCCTCCTGCTTCCGGTCCTGTGAACTCCTCTTCATCCGTCACAGTCCTACCTGGCCAGCCCCGCTCCCCATGCTTTCTTGAATCTGCCGAGCTGACCACTAGCCCTCATGTTCTTACTTCACTCTCTTCTTGCTCTCAGATTGCAAGCTCTGAGTCTTCCTTTTGGGCATCTGGATTTCCGGCTGGGCCAGGCTCAGGACCTGACAGAGGCAGCACTACTTCCATGCTGGGCTGGTAGTTTGACCTTTGCAGAGGCAAGCAATGATCAAGCTTGCTGCCAGGCACACGTCCTCTCTCCCTCATGCCTCCTGCAGGGCTCCCAGCCCCTCAGTACTCTGATTGATGTCTCACTCCACTCTTTTCTTCCTTTACTTTTTCTTCTCCCTTCTTTTCTATGCACTTTTTTTTTTTTTTGCGGGGGCGGGGGGACAGGGTCTCTTGTAGTCCAGAATGGCTTCCAGTGTACCAGAGGGTGACTTTGAACTTCTGATCCTCCTGTCTCCATCTCTAAGTGCTAGGATCACCATGCTCTGTTTATAATGCAGTGCTAGGGATGGAAGCAGGAGTTCTTGCATGCTAGCTGGGCGCCCTACCAACTAAGCTACACCCACAGCCCCTATTTAACTCCTTTCTGTGCCTAAGGCAACTGTGACTGGAGCAAGATCTCATGCTGGGCTGGCCTAACAGACTTCATGGGGAGCTGTGGGTCTCAGACCCACATCATATGCTACCCCAACCCATCCTTCCTGCCGCTCTGAGCTCTCTGACATCTCTGTGCATCTGCCTGTATTCCTCCATCATCACATGCTACAGCAGAGCTCTCTGTGCCCCGCCCAAGCCCTCTTCCTCTCCCTGGAGCAGACCAACTGCCTCCAGGTCATCCTGGACCCCCACCCCCACCCTGCTTCTCTGCTGGCCCTGCAATGCCACTCAAGATCCCCTCAGGTGTCCTGAATCTATGCACTTTCCGTCAACTCCCACCCCCTGCTGGAGTTCCCAGGGTTTTTACCTTCAGTGATAGCAATGTCCTAGGTGGCCTCTCTGAGTTCACTTGTGGCAGCAGCCAAGGAGCCTCTTGGACCCACCCCTTGCCATGGGCTTCATACTTCCCGGCCCATAGAGCTCTCCATGATGCTGCTTCTGATCTTCCTCTCTTCCCCAAGCCATCCTCTCACTTGTCCACCCACTCTAGACACCCTGGCCATCATCTTGAACCTTCTACCCATCAGCCTTTGCGGTGGCTCTGCCCACTCATGCTTGATGGCCCCTTGGACTTTGCACAGCAGGACCCATCAATCCATTGTTCAGATCCGATTCCTCTGGGCCTCTATTTGCTTTCTCAATAGCATCTATCTTTGATGAAAGAGTGTGTTTCCCCTCAGCTAGATTATAAACACACAACAGTGGGAATGCTGGCTACACCAGGCCTCATACCAGGGCTAGGCCAAAGTCAGCACTTGTAGAATGTTGAGCCTGCAGGCCTTTCTGCTCCACCAACTGTGGTTTTACAGTTTAACCTACAGAAGTCATCAGATGGATACGAGTGGGGTACATGAAGACATTCCTCACAGTGTTGGGGATGTAGCTCAGGCAGCAGAACGTTCACCTAGAATGCATGCAATCCTGGGTTCAGTGCCTGGCGCTGAGGTGAAAACCATCGTGGTACCACGCGCCTGTACATCCAGTACTCAAGGGGTGGAAGCCAGAAGAGGAGACATTCAAGGCCACCCTGAGCGTCACGGTGAGTTCTTCATCAGCTGGGGAGCCACATGAGATCCTGTCTTTAAAAGAAGGAAGGACACTGATTGTAAGGTTGCTTGATTGTATGACAACCGGAAGTAATGCTAAGCAAGTCCAACAGTCACAGCCAAGAGCACTGATGTCACCAAAGAAAGGGAGAGTGTGGTGGCGACACAGTTATTACAAAGGAGCCCTGGAGAGCAGGGACTCTGGGTGCATCTGTAAACATGTCTACTTATGGGTGGAGAAAGTGCCAGAGAGTCAAGCTTTGTTCCTTGTCTGGAAAAGGAAAAGAAGCTGGGGAGGGTAGCAGCCCATGATGGAGGTACAGACACCAAGACTCACTTCCTGCCCTGGACTTCATTGTGAAAAGCTTTGTCAAGTCCTTCAGCTTCCTTGGCTAGAGAACGGGCCTCTGCTCTCCCCATTGGCTGCACCAAGCTGTGGAGAGGGTCAGAGCTGGAGAGAGGGAGAAGCCATACCTTCCACTGACTGTGAGAGATGGGCCGGGCCCTAGGCTGTCTTCTCCTTCTAGCCTAGTGTTAGCCCTGAAGGATGGTCCAGTTACTCCAGTCATCCAGCAGCTAAGGGCATAGTCTAGTTATTAGCTAAGGGGACTACCCTTTTTAAAAACAAACAAACAAACAAACAAACAAGCAAACATATTTTTGTTGATTATTTAGGAATTCCACATAATGCACTCTGATCATTTTTTTAAAAAAATAAGAACTCTAATAGCCTAACTTGGCCTTGAACTCATTCTGTAGCTGTGGGACCTTGAACTTCCAATTCTCCTGCCTCTGTCTCCCAATTGTAGGCATTACCACCACATCTGGTTAACGTGCTGCTGGGGATTGAATGTAGAGTTTTATGTACACACACACATACACACACACACACACACACACACACACACACATACACACACACACACACACACACACTCGTGTTCTACAAGCATGGAGAGGTCAAAGTACAAATTTCAGTTGTTTCTTTCTGCTGTGATTTCCGCAAATCAAACTCAGGCTGTCGGGCTTAGGTAGCAAGTGCTTTTACCAAAACACTAAGCTAGCATCTTGTTGCCAGCCTGCCCCAGTCCAGTTTAGATTCCCACTAATGTGGTTAAGGCTGGCCTTGAACTCACTACCCTCCTACCTCAGTCTCCCCAGTGTTTGCTGATCTGTAGTGAGTCCTAGAGCCCCCAGGATGCCCCAGGACCGGAGAGAACTCACCTTCTTGCTGGGGAAACATGGTCCCATTCCCTATACTTAACTCCCCCCAGCCCCTGCAGTATCCCTTCCCCAGGCACCCTTAATGAGGAGATCCAGGGAGCCTGCTGCCCACAGTAGGCTTGGGTAGGGCCTGGCCTCCCTGTAATTAAGGCAGCAGGAGGCTGGGAGCCGGGATCCTGTCATTCAAAGTGTGGAGGAGGGGAGAAGGAGCAGGAGGAACCTCCCTGTGGCCAGGCTGACCACGTCAGCAGCCACTGGCTCTCTGGGAGCCGCTAGGTAGCAGCTGGGATAGACTGTATGGATGCCGCTAGCTCAGCATCACCCTGGTCCAAGCCAGTGCAAGCCCATACCATGGACTTAGGGCAGAAAAAACTTGATCTGAGTCCTGTAGACGTATGTCCCCCATCCCTCTCCTCTTGATCTCTCTACCCAACTCCACAGCCATTCCTCCAAAAAAGCAGGCCAATGACGGCTCGGATCTCAGCGTTCAGCTAGGCAGAGGGCCAAAGGTATCTCTTCTTCAGCAGGCAGCACTGTGTGTTGGGGAGGTTGGGAAAGGGCTGCTCAAAGGGACACCCAGGCACCCCTTGGAAAGGAGGTCAGCCTCTGTCTGAACAGATGCTTCCTGTGGCCCCTGGAGCAAGCCTGCACTCCAGTTGTCCCTCTGGTCCTCTGAGCTCTATCTCTGTGCTCGTCTCACTGGAACCTTCTCTAGTCACGTGACAGTCTGTCTGCTCCCCACCAGATACTCCCCTGTCAGCACAGGTCTCTGCTCCTGCCTCTGCATCAGCTTGGACACGGTTCACTCTGCTTGCATTTCCCCTCCTGGACTCCTTGCTAGGAGCCCATGGTACTGGCCTGCACTGGTTTGGGCCAGGGTGATGCCAAGCTAATGAAAGCCTCTTTGTCTTTCCACTGCCTGGTGCCAAGGCTGTGACCTCTCTGGAACCCAGACCTGCCCAGGTGGTCACTCACAAGCTGTGGCCTGGACACATCTCTAAGCTGCATTGTATTTGTCTATGAAATGGGTTTCTAGCAGAAGCCACCCTTGGGAGACTTTCCTGGGAAACGGGTGGGTAAACACTCCAAACGGTACCACAGTGGGTGGGCTTAACAACTTGTCCCCGTGTGACCACAGCTGCTCTTGTGGAAGCTATAGACATGCTCTGTCCATCCCTGCCCCATCCTTCACACAATGGCCAGAGAGGTCTTCTTAAGGCAACTGGAATCATGTCACCAACCAGATGTCCAACTCCAGCCTCTCTGAACTCCCTCTCCATCTCTTGCTCAGCTCTATCTATTCGTTCTAACCACTAGAACAAATCTGACGACTACCCAATGTCTCATATGCATGCCTTTCATCCTTCTCTACCCGGCTAACTGCTACGTGCCTTTTCCCCCAGGGAGCACCCATGACCATCTCGCTCATTCCAGTGAGCCCCTATTCTCTGTGCTCCAGGGGTACGATCCTGCATGCTCCATTGCAGTAACTAGCACAGCCGGGTGCCGATGCCCCTGCAGTGGGCCAGACATTTCACCTTGCTCTCTGCTGCAGACCCAGCACAGCACGGTGTCTGGCAAGGACTGGATTCTCAAAAAAAAATATTTAGTGACTGGATGGATGGATGAGTCAATTTCTGCATCCCACACTGCAGGAAATGTCTGAGAACAGATTTGAGTGGGAGGTTCCTGCAAGGCCTGGGAGAAGCCCCTGGGCTTTGGGGTGCTAGGCGGTGAACAGCAGACACCCTTATTCCCTCCCACGAGGAGGTCAGCCTCCCCATCCATTCGCACGGGTTTCTGAGGTCCCAGAACCAGCTTCCAGATGTTAAGCTCCGTGTCAGCCTTACCTTCTAGCTTTTCCATCTGCACAGCCGGACCAGATCCCTGCAGCCAGCAACGCGGGCAGCCAGGCCAGCCGTCCCCAGCGTCTTCCTATTTTAGACATCTCGCCGCCTCTGTCCCTTCTAATGTTTCCAGGCAGGCTGCGGGGGGAGGAAAAAAAGGTTACTGCTACTTTAAATGTACTGTATGAAGGCGAGGGCTGGAAAGGGGCCTGCTTGCAGGAATACCCAGTCATCTAGTTGGAGAAGCCGCCAGATGGAATACAAAAGGAGAAGCGCAGGCGCTCATGGAGACGGCCTCGGTTCATAAATCAGGTGGGGCCACGGCCCAGGGGCCCACACGCCATGGAGCCCGACTCCCTCCTGGACCCAGGCGACTCCTACGGTAGGTGAGCCGCGCCAGCTAAGTGGCTAAGTGGCAGAGTTTGGGATTTTAGCCCACTGCTCCAGCAGACTTTGCTTAGCTTTGGGAATCAGAGTTGAAATGGGTCGGGGGAGGCAGGCATCTGGGTGCCACCTGGTCTCTGGGCTTAGGGCAGACATGGGTGCCCTGGGCCTTGGGTCATGGGGCTGAAGGGTCCCCTTAGACGTGGCACTGGCATGGTCCGGTAACCGGATAGAGTTTCTTGGCTTCTTGTACTTTGCTCTTGGCCAAGCAGGAAAGGAAGTAAGTTTATAGCCCCCTGCTCCTTGGTCTCTCAGTCCCCTAGGTCTGCCTGCTGCTGTGGCAAATTCAATTAGTGAGGTCTGCAGAGAAGCAGAAATGAGCAGGCAACTGAATGTACCTTGTAATTAAAGGCCAGGGCTGAGCTGAGAGCTCCCGCTTTCCTCTCTGGTACACAAGGCCCCCAGGCTGCTGCCATTGGGGAGCTATCCTTCTCAGCTCCCCTGGGGTCCTGGGAGCCCTAAGCAAAATGCTGGAGAAAAGTTGCTGTGGTCAGAGCCCAGGCAGAGTGGGATTGTGGTCTGGAAACCACAGAATGGTTCTTCTAGGGGGGCTTCAGGAGGCTTGGGACCCCAGGGACACAGGTATTCAAGCTTACTGGCTACTTGGCTGGCCAGGCTGCAGCTCATTTGGCTAGGATGCTGGCATATGGTGGCTGTCTCCCAGCAACAGAGAGAAGCAGGAGGGCAGGAGTAAAGATGAGAGGAGGAGGTTGAGAGTGCAGGATGAAGGGTTTACTGGGGAGACAGGGCCCTTAGGTAAGGTAAGGTACTGTAAGCCAAGGAGGTTTTCCATGGCAAACGACTTAGGCAAGTCTTCTCAGGGTTGTGGCCCTTTGGAGACCACACACTCCACTAAAATGAGATAGCTCTTCTCTCTCCAGACTCCCTTGTTCCAGCCAGGCCTGGCTGCCTGGCCCAGAGTCAAGGCCAAATTCCCTTCCTCCTACAGCAGCCCAGCTCTGTCTAGAGAGAGAAGAATTTTGCCATGCTTCAAGCTGCAGCCCCCAGTGGGGCTGAGCCAGGCCCTACTGTGAACCTGATGTCTTCAGACAGTAAGGCGACAGGGCACTGTATCCTGTGTGATCAGTGGGACACTTTATCCATGTAACAATCCGTCCTTGGAGAGGAGGGGAGGAGGGAGGAGGGAGGAATACAGCTCCTGTTCTGGAAGAAATTTTGGTCTGGAACGGGAGGCCACCCATGAATCCCCAGACCTGCTTTGGAGGGATATGTTCCTGGAGGGGAGCCTGAGGACACAGAGTCTGGGCTGTAAGATAGATAGGCTTGGCATTTCCAGAATTGTCCATCTCAAGCGTGGCATGGCCTGGGCATGACCCATAAAGGTTCCTTCATGTTGTTCCAGGAAGGCACAGATCCGATCCAACCTGGAAAATTGTGGATGTGCGGAGTGGTTGCAGGGATCAACATGTCTGGGCAGAGCCCTGGAGTTCCCTGGAGCCCCTTCCCATCCAGAGGTATCTCAGGAGCCCCTCTCTCAGTCCCCTGTGTTTGCCAACAGCAACCTCTGGGCAGGACGAGGCTGGAAACTGAGCCAGTTTTTATCTCAGTGGTGTGCAACCTGACCCCTGTCTTAGCCTGTTGATCTCCTGGATTCTGCTATGGCGGGGAAGTGTGTGTCTTGAATCAAGGAAAGAGGCATTGGGACAGAGGAGACTCCAGGCAAGGCCAGGAAGGGCAGAGGAAGAGCCCTTGTATTCTTATTCTCTCTGGGATTGTTCTCAGTAGAGATGAGCAGGGACTGGCTTCCCACCAAGCCAGCCTCAGAAATCTATAGCTGAAACTCGTTCCGGGTCAGGACGAGAAAGGAAGCCCCCTCTCCAGCTCTTACCATGCATCTGTTTATTCATTTGTCCACACTACCTCAGGTCATGAGCCGGGGGTGTGGTAGGAGGATGGGGGGCAAGAAGCCCAACTTTGCTGCTGCCTTTATGCAGTTCCCAGGTTAGTACAAAGCCCAGTTAGGCCTCCAAGGAAGAAGCCCAGGCACCATGGAACCCCTTCCCCCATGTCAAGGAGGGCTTTCTGAAAGAGGCAACTCTGTGCCATTGATAGCCCCTGTGAGTGAGGATGCCCACGACACAATGCTGTAGGCTGACAGTGGAAATCACATCCTCACCGACCCAGAAGCTGGAAGACCATTTCCAGGTGACCTGATTTCTGGTTTCTGTTGAGGGCTCTGCTCCTAGCCTGTGGATGGTTCCCTTCTGTTGAGTCCACGTGGTCTTGCCTCAGTCTGGGCATATGGAGAGAAAAGATAAGTCTGGTTCCCTTCCCATAGCGATAGTGATGCTCCTGGATCAGGGAGCCTTGGTTTCTTCCTGGGAGGCTCTATGACCAAGCATAGCCACGGGAGTGTGGGCAGGTCACTCAGATCCTCCATGACTCCCTCCTTGAACCATTTCTTTCCCCTGGCTTCTGGGACAGCCACCACCCATGCCTTCCTCCTGTTTCTTGACCCTTCCCCACTAGTACACACATGGCTTGCCTTTTAGGTCTGAGCCATAGACCTATACTTCTGTCCCTTTCCCCTACACCAGCTCTGCTGGCATGACCCACCTCAGGGCCTTTGCACAGGCTGTTCCTTCTGTCTGGGGCATCCCCCCTCCATCTCTTCAGCCATTTAACTCTAAATTTTTTTTGTCCTGGCTCCTGGAAAGTTGTCTTTTCTGAGAAGCCTTCATGTTTCCTGAGTCCGTTGAAACAGACCTCACTGTCTTGCTGTCTCTTGTCCAGTCTGTTCTGCTTTGTGGATTTTGTTGGTATGGGATTAACTATGCAGCCCTCTCTAATCTCTAAGCTCTCCGAATCCCCAGAGCACATCTCTCTGCTTGGCCTTAGTGGGTGTCCAAATATGCTGTTGTGTGAGCAATGAGCTGAGTGGATGCAGCTCACCTGGGGAAAGAGGCAAAGAAAAGCATTCCAGGCAGACAGAAGGGCGGTGCAAAGGCCTGGGGCAGAGGCACTCTGGAAGGTTCTCTCCTTGCAGTGATATTCTCACCAAGCTTCTTGAAGGGTCCTGGGAACCTGATGGGAACAAAGCTGGATGTATGCAAGCTGGGTGGAACTCTAGGCTTTCCTTTCTTGAAGTTGTGTAAGACTCCCTCCCATCTGGAAGGCAGACATGCTGAACATTGCTTCCATTCATGTTCAGGGGCTTGGTCCCTGGGCAGTGGAATCATAGCCATCAGTACCGATGTGCACAGAGGAAACAGCAGAGGTTGAGAAGTGAACCTAAGCCTGGTGTGGTGGCACATACCTTTAAGTCCCAGCACTCAGGAGGCAGAGGCAGGTGGATCTCCATGAATCTGAGGCTAGCTTGGTCCACATACTAAGTTTCAGGACAACTAGTCTCCAAATAAATACATAGAGAGACTGATTAATTGATTAATAAAAACAAAAATGTGAGAGTTGCCTAGGTCTAGGGCAAGGGCAAGGACGGCTGGGGGTAAGGGCAAGTCAAAGAGCTATTAGAGGCAAGAAGAACAGAGGAAGACGAGAGCTTAGAAGCTGTGCACGGCCTGCCACCAGTGCACTGTTTTCATGGGCCTCAGTTTTTCATCTGTAAATGGGAACAAGTATCAGCCAAGGTCTATCCTTCAAAACAGCAAGTCTTTCTGGTAGTCCTCATGAGTGTCAAAGACAGGGACGAAAAAGAGATTGTGGGCATCAGTGAGGGAAGCCCCTCCCCCTGCCACCTCTCTCTCTGGGATTCTCCTGGTTCTGTTATCTCTCCCACCACACCCTGCTCTGGGCTCTCAGTGTCCCCTCAAGACACTGGTCACTATCCTGACTCCTATCTGAGATCATAGGATGTTGAGGGCAGAGCCTGTCTTGCTTGCACTGTTTCCTTGTAATTTTGTGTTAGCAGCACTTCCCGAGGGCATGTGTTCACATCACTGAATGAATGAATGAGTGAATGGGAGCAGCTGGACCTCTTGTTGGCCCATTGTACCCAGACCTCCTCCCCTTCTTTGTTTGGGTAACAGTCACTTATGGAAGTTGGTCTCCACGGTAGAATGTTCCAGTTCTAACCATCTAGATACAAATCGGCATTCTGGGTTGCCAGGCATTCCAGAACCAGTCCCTACTACTGGTTCAGCCTCATTTTCTTGAGCAGACAAATTGGCAAGTCCAGTCCTGCTCTTCGAATTGATTGCCCAGTTGCCCGTGTACTCCCAACACAAAGTGAACGTGAGTGCAGCGGGACCCCCTTTGGCTCTATGGCTCACACAGGTGAGTAGGACATGTGAATGTCCTGGGAGGCATCGGTTGTTTTGTGCCTCCTGGGGGTGGGACACAGGCTTATACCCCGGTTCCTCTGGTCACCAGTAATTGCTTTTGCCCAGGTCACTAAGATCCCTGCGGTGAGGAGACAGCTGTGCCTCTGCTGGGTTCTGAGGGTTACAGATGAAGTAGCCACAACACATTCCCCCCAGTACTGGAGATCAAACCCTGGGCCTCAAACACCAGACAAGCTCTCTACCACAGACAGGCCTATACCCTTAGCCACCCCATCCCTTTTTCCTTTTGAGACAGGGTCTTTCTTACATTGCCTTGGCTGGCTTGGAACTAATTAGCTATGTAGACCAGGCTTTTGAACTCATGGAGATCCACCTGCCTCTGCCTCCCAAGTGCTGGGATTCTAGGCGTGTACCCACCCACCCCCAGCTTCTTTGTTTTTTTATTTTCAAATAGGGACTCTATAACTTATTTGTCCAGGCTTGCACTGAACTCATTCAGTAGCTCAGGCAGGACTCAAACTTAACAATCCTCCTGTCTCAGCTTCCCGGGCAACTGGAACTGCAGGCCTGTACCACCAGGCTCAGCTAACAGCACTATTTTTGGAGTACTTGCTCCGAGTCGGGTATTAGGAACAGTCTCCGCTGTGCCTGGTCTACTTGAATCCTCATAACCAACTTGCAGGCTGTTATTAGCCTATTTTATAGAAGGGGAAACTGAGGCTCAAGGGAGTTGAGGGAACACATGAAGAGCAGTGACCAAACCCAGGGAGATGGGTGTGCAGTCTGGGACTTTTCTCTGGCTGCACTGTCTGAGAGCCATTGCTGGGCTCAAGCTGCCAACCGTGGGCTCTTCCATTCACTATGGAAAATCTCCCCTTCTGGGAACTGTTTGCTGAGCCAGTTCAGGACTGAGCGTGACTATGTGACATGGCAAGAACCTGTGTCAGCTCAACAGGGGACAGCAAAAGGCAGGCACAGCTGTGACAGGATTGGACTGGTCTAAAGACAGAGCTATTTTGGGCTCAAAGCTGTCAGAAGTCTGAGGTCATGATGCCCTGGTCCCTTCTTCTGAGTCAGAGAGACTGTAGATGCTGTCCAGGGCTAGCCAGGAGTGAGGCTAATGTTAAGATCACAGATGTGCCCAGCCACCCCCTTCCGTTCATCACCTCGTTTTCTCTCTATCAACCCTCATGCTGGAGATGAGAGGGCTTCTCAGAGAGGCTGAGCAATCTGCCTAAAGACACAAAGCTGGTACAGTCAAACCAAGAGCCATATGTCTTTGTCTCTGAAGCTGGGCCTATGCGGTCCTTTTCCCTGGTTGAATCTGCCACTTCAGGCTTAGGAGGCTCTAATGAAGGCTGCTGTGCCTCTCAGGTCGGTTCCTGATTCTGATACTCAACAGGCCCTGGGCTGAGACCTGGGAATCCTCAAGCCGCCTTTTCCTGATCTGTGGTAAAGCAGCAATGTAGCCTCGTGTACCTGAATCAGGGAAGGGAATGCACAGTCAGCTCCTCGTATGTGTGTGTGTGTGTGTGTGTGTGCGTGCGCACGTGTGAGTATGTGCACGTGTGCGCGCGTGTGTGTGCATGTGTGCAGTTGTGTGTGTGTATCTATTTGTCTCTCTCTGTGTATGTGTGTGTGTATCTATTTGTCTCTTTGTGTGTGTTTGTGTGTCCTGTGTGTGTGTGCCTGTGCATGTGTGCCACACTGTACACGTGAAGGTCAAAGGATGACTTTTGTGGAGTCAGTTTTCTCCTCCTATCTTTTTTTGTTTGTTTGTTTTTCTAGACAGGGTTTTTCTGTGTAGCCCTGGATGTCCTGGAACGCACTCTGTAGACCAGGCTGGCCTCGAACTCAGAAATTCACCTGCCTCTGCCTCCCAAGTGCTGGGATTAAAGGCATGCGCCACCACGCCCAGCATTCTCCTCCTATCTTTACATGGGTTCTAGGAATCAAACTCAGGTTGTCATACTTGAACTGCAAGCATCTTTATCCCCTGAGCCATCTCGCTGGCCCCAGATCCTTCCATTTCTAGGCTCAGTCTGTAAGCGGGCTTATGGGGAATGACATGTCCCTGGGCTGTGTCCTGAATACTCAAGGATAGAACCCTTGACTTCCAATCGAGCAGTGGGGAACCCCTGACTATGGTCAGAGTGATCTTTAGGCTCCAAAGGGTCCCAAGGTACACAGCTACAGATGGGACTTGTAACTCGAACCTAGGACTCCTAGACACCGTAACAGTTAGTTTTATCAACTTGTAGAATTTCCGGGGAGGAGAGTCTTAGTGAGACATTATCTAGACTTAGTTGGTCTGTGGGGAGACTGAGACAGTCTCATTATGTAACTGGTGAGGGTAGCCCAGCCTCAAAGTGGGTGGCGCCATTCCCTGGGTTCAGGTCCTGAACTGTATCAAAGAGGGGAATGCATGTGTCCTGCCCTTGACTGTGGATGGGGCTAACTGCATCAAGTTCCTGCTATGTGTCCTCCCATAACAATAGACTCTAACCTGCTCTCTTCCCTTTTCAGCTGCTGTTAACCCTGGGTCTCCTAGCCTCTGATCCACTTTGCTCTCTCCATCGCCCAGGAAGTCTCAGGCCAGCCTTACTGTGGCCTCTGGTCTTCCCAGCAGGGCAGGCAGACAGCAATGCTACTTGTCCTACCCACCTGTCCTGCCCACCTGTCCTACCCACCTATCCTGCCCACCTGTCTTACCCACTTGTCCTGCTCACCTGTCCTACCCCTCACACCTGCTATCCTCTGTGGTGCTACCAGGAAGGAAGATCAGTAAGGAAAAGAAGCCAACAACATTCTAGCACTGCCCTACAAGGGACAGGTTCTGATTCCCACCCAGGCCCTCCTTTCTGACTGGCCTCTCTAGGCTGTGAGTCCAGCCTTTCCCCACTGCCTGACCACATTGTTTCTGCTTCCTAGATAAAGCTGTGGGCCAGCCTACTCTAGACCTTCTGAAGCCACAGTTGTGCCCTAAGCTTGGAGACTGCTCTCGAGAAGTCACCCTTGGAAGCCCAGTGAGTCTGGAGTAGGTGGTAAACAGCCCTAGGAGTGTGGAAACCCAAGGGAAAGATCTACTAAGAGCTTCCTGACAGGCATGCTGTATGATGGAAAGATGGAAGCCAGGGAAGGACAAAACAGATCCATTGAAACCTCTGCCTGCTTTATAAAGGTTCAGAGAGCTACCCTGCCTCTCCCTCTTTAGCCCCACCTCACTTTAACCTTGGACACCTAGGCAGCTGCCTCACTCCCTTCTTGGGCTTCTTCATGTCTTCAGCTCTATGTACAGCTGGTCTGCCATGGTGGTAGTATAAAATCTAAACACACCGACAGGGCTCAAGGTGGGCCAGGGACTGACCCTAAGATGACACCTGACTCTGGCCTCAATGCCACACACTCTCCCTTGCTGGTGCCACCATAATTACTCCATGTGTCCTCCTCGCCTTCGCTCTGGGTGGTCTCCATCTCAGCTCTCCCCGTTCACCTTGACTCTGGTCTGTCCCACCCGTATGTGGACGCCTCCTCCGGGAATGCTTTCTGACGATGCCGCTTGGGTACCCTGGGCTTCCTGCTATTCTTCTAATGCTGATGAGTCTAGCTGCCACTCTGTCAGGTGCCACCTCTGGGCTGCGAGCTGCCTGGCCAGCCAGACTAAAAGCTTTGAGTCTGAGATGGTGGAGTGAGAAAGGGCCCAAACCTCTGGCCTGGTTGCAGGGGATGCTGAGAAGCAGGACACAGTGGTAAAGCAGATTCTAAATGGAAGTGGGAATGATGTCTGTGTCTGCAGGGCCATGTGGTGGCTTTTTATGGGGTGTTTGTGATAATTCTTTCAGATGAGACCCCTATTTCAGCATGGAGGGATGGGGCTCTCATGTGTCATTCATAATTCACACCCCTCCCCTGGAAAGCCAGCCCAACCAACTATGGTCATAGCTTTCCTCTCGTTCTGGGATATCCCTTGGGCTATGTCTGAAAATGCTTTCAGGCAGATAGATTGCTTCATCTTTTGAAGAGGCTACCTTGTCCAGTAGAGGGACAATTTTACAGAGAAGAGGCCAATGACTAGGAGGTTTGCCTTGCCCTCACTTGGGCAGCAGGGTGGCCTGGGTCACACTAACCCAGGAGAGCAGGGCAGAAGGGGTGGAGGGATGCTCATCCAATCTGATGGCTGTGCGGGGCAGCTGGATCACCACAAGCCAGACTTCCTGCCTGTGACCTACATTCCCCTAGCTCCTCCACGTGCAGACAGATGGGAGCAGGGCCTGTGGGAGAGGGACGGTGTCCCAGCGAAGAGGACTCTGTGGCTGCAGAAACCTTCATGTGAGCATGGGAAGGAGTGTAAGAGTCTTTCTGCTTACCTCAGCCCCCGCAGGCTAATGGCCAGGTCTGTTCAGAATGGCCAGACCAAGGCACCGTGGCTGCTGAAAAGGCCGAGGCACTTGTCTCCAGAGCACCCCAGGACTCACGCACTGCGTGGTCTCATGTTGCCCTTTGCTATGGAGGCATCCTAGACATGGAGCGGTATGTCTCCCTCAACACTACACAGGGGCAGTTCCTTGTTGAAGGCCTACTGTGTGAAGCAACAGTAGCACAGTGGGGCATAAGTCTATTCTTACAACCGTTTATTCCTAGTACCTAGTTCTGCTTTTGGGCTCTGTGCCCTCTGCCTGGGGAACCCATGTCAGTCTTCCCCTTGAAGTCCCCCCATCCCATCCCCCCATCCCTGTATCTCTGCCAGCCTCCATTGGGGTCCTTCTCCCCCAGATCCTGCCCTAGACCAGAGGGCCTTTCTACTGTGTGATCTTACATGCCTCAGCCCCATCTCCCTCATGTGTTCTGCTCAGGGATCAAGGCCACCCTGCCATGCTCTGTGGCCTTTGCCTGCTGCTCACACCTTGGAGCCTCAACTCTCTGGCGGAGCACTTTCCCTTGAATGTGTATTGAGTAAATAGTGGCTGGCTGAAAGACTTAATGCAATGAAAAAAGGACTTTGCAAGCTCTAAAGGGCCTCAGGTGAGCCTCTTCTGATAAGCTAGCACATGGGGCGGTACTAAGCAGCCTTTGGAGCCTTCATAGAGAGAACTTAGCTTCATCCGACAGAAGTGAGGCCCACCTCAATGGTTCGAAGAAACCTGGGCCCCACAGCAGGAGAGGCTGGAGGGAACCCTGGTGGGGAGAAGCTTCAGCCTGGAGCAGAAGCCTTTAACCTTCAACGGGTGTTCATGGTAACTGTTGGAGTGGGGTGGTGCTGACCTGTGAATTACAGACTACTTTGTTGAGTCCAGCTGGACAAAGATGTCCCCAGTCATGGCCAAATTAAGTACCCCTGTCACGGGGTGGTGGTGCTCCCAACACTCAGGCGGCTATAGGGCCAGGAGAGGGGCTCATGAATTACGGGATAGGTACAGAGAGGGAAGGGAATGAGGGAGGGGGAGGAGAGAGAGAGAGAGAGAGAGAGAGAGAGAGAGAGAGCACCACCCTCACTGTCCTAGAGTAGAAAGGGCTACAGACGGAATGTTTGAGCAGGGAAGGACAGAGTACCAAGCTGTAGCCAGCAACAGTCTAATGGAGCCGCCTCATCCTTCAGTTGACCCTGGGCTCATTAAGATCAAGCTACGGCTGAGGGCCAAGCAAGCTGCCTGATGAACAAAAGAGCTTGTATTTGGAGAGAGGACCATTAGCCAGGACCAAGGGAGGGTTGCAGGGCTGAGGAATGGCTGTGAGGAGCAGAAGCAAGATAAGGAACTGAGGGGTGGGGAGAGCAGTGTCTCAGACTTCAAACCACAGCTCTACCCAGTGGAGATGGTGTTGATGTCCTGCCCTAAGGTGAGAGATGAGAGACCACAGACCACATTCCAGGCTGGGACCAGTCAGCATAGAAAGGACAACGCAGCCTGGAGCACCCTAACCCATGTCCATGTGCTGTGTCTCAGAAGGAACCAGGCTGTCTGGTCTGTGTGTGTGTGAGGGAGACTGGGAGGAGAGATGGGTCATGAAGCTCACAGGCCCCTAGTCTGTGTCTGGTCAGATGAGCTGCCAAATGCAGATCTTGCCTATCACCTTCATTGGCTTTCCAGAGTCCTCAAGATTAATCTCCAGATCTTAAACAGATCTTGAATTGTCCCTAAAGGTCCTTGACAAGTCTGGGTAGCTACTTCCTCTACCTGCAAGGGTCACCAAGTCCAAGCCAGGTTTCAGTCAGGCTGAGTGGCTGACAGCTCCTTAAACAGCTCCTCCAATAATTCCTGTTTATCAGTTCTGGGCCTAAAACACCTGCTTCCAGGCTGGGTGTAGTGGTGTGCGCCTTTAAACAGCACTCAGGAGGCAGAGGCAGGCGGATCCTTGAGTTTGAAGTCAGCCTGGTTGACAAAGTGAGTTCCAGGACAGCCAGGGCTATACAGAGAAACCCTGTCTCAAAACACACACACACACACACACACACACACACACACACACACACACACACACACACACACAGAGAGAGAGAGAGAGAGAGACAGACACAGAGACAGAGACAGAGACAGAGACAGAGACAGAGACAGAGACACACACAGACACAGAGAGACACAGAGAGCCTGCTTCCTCTTCACACGCAGTGCCTAACCCCACTAGCTCCTACTCTGAGTTGGTGTCCCTTTTTGCGCATATCCTCTGGGAAGCTTAGTATCAATAGCAAGAGTGTCGATGGTGTCCACCATGTCAGGAGGCAGCTGTCCAGGGGAAGGGGTGTCTACTATAAGGCAACAGAAAGTGGTAACTGGGGTCACTGGTTAGAAGGTGGTGAGAAAGGACAGGAGGATTTAAATGACACACAGAGAAGTGGATAAGTAGTCAGGGCACAGCTTGTCCTGGCCACCCGGCATGTGCAGGGCACACTGAACTTGTTGGTGCTTGGGAACAGACACTACCAGACAGGTCACGTGGCAACCAGGTCCAGCTGGCTTTGCTGAGGTTCCTCTTAGACTGCCGCAGGGACAGTCAGGTGTTCTGAGGTGGGACCCAGGGAGGCACAGCTTAGTTCACACAGGTCTCATCGGCCTTCACTGAGGAGACATGCGGGGCTGTGAGCGGGAGAGACCTCTTTTACTTACCCAACTCCCAGCAGATCAGCTTCCTTCCAACTGGCGGTTTTCTTCTGACATGGGAGTTCTGAGCTGAATACAGTGGCGATGATCCCAGCCCTTGAGAGGCGGAGGCTGGGGATCAAGAGTCCAAGGTTTTCCTTGTCTACCTAGTTTGATGCTAGTTTGGGCTACATAAGACTCTGTGGTAGGTTGAATAAGAATGGCCCCCATAGGTCCATAGATTTGAATGCTTAGTCACCAGGGAGTGGAACTGTTTGAAGAGATTAGAAGGATTAAAAGGTGTGGCCTTGTTGGAGGAAGTGTATCACTGGAAGGAGGCATTTAAAGTTTCAAAAGCCCATGTCAGGCCCAGTCTGTCTGTCTCCCCTCGCTCTCCCCACCCTCTTTCTGCCTGCAGATCAGGATGTAATCCTTCGCTCTTGTTCCAGTGCTATGTTCCCCACCATGGTAACAATGGACTCAGCCTCTGAAACTGTAAACGAGCCCCCACTTAAATGCTTCCTTTTATAAGAGTTGCCTTGATCATGGCGTCTCTCCACAGCAATAGAGCAGTGACTAAGGCAGACTCAGGCTCAAAACAAACAGACAATTTCCCTCCACATCCTCCCCACAAAATGAGATGAAACAAGAGTTCTGCAGCTTGTCGATTTAAAGAGCTGGTTTTAAAACCTGGGAATGGGGACTAATCCCAGTGCGGACAGGTCAAGAGGACTGTTGAATTCCAGGCCACAAATTCAATAAGAAAGCCTAATCCTGCTGTTCCTGTAGAGATGGAAAGGCAAAGCCTACAGAGACCTGGGTGTGGCCTCAGTCCCCAGGGAGAATGGTGACAAGCCAGTCCACCTCCTGACCCTTCCTGTGGAACCAGGCCACCCTCTGCCGGAAGGATAGTGTTGGACAAATAAGCATCTCAAAGTAGGTTTTGTTAGCACGCAGGATGACAACAGGAGACACTGGCTTCTGAATGGGAAGTGGGTGCAGGGAGGAGGCTCTGTGCAGAAGCTGCAAGCAAAGACCAGAGCTGGGCAGCTGGGCAGCTGGGCACGCCTCATTGAGAGCCTGGTACCCAGCCAAGGCTGCACTGGGTTTAGAATTAGACTCGTGGTTCCATTCCTGACTTTTCTATCTCCTCACTACATCTACTTTGGCCAAACAGACCTCTTCTGAAAAAAGAAAAAACAGTAGCAATCACTTCTGGTTGATTATAAGGGGTTAAAGTGACTGAACGCTTCAAGATTCTTCCCCCTCCTCTCCTCTCCTTTCTCCTCCTCCTCCTCTTCCTCCTTTTCTTTCATAATGAGACAGGGTCTCTTTCTAAAGCCCTGACTGGCCTGAAACGCAGTGTAAACCAGGCTGGCCTTGAACTCTGTCTGCTATGTCTTCCTCTGCTGTGGGGTGCTGGAGATCACCCGCAGGTGCCGCCATGCCTGGCTCAGGATTATTACAGAGTATGAATTCGGGAAGGTTGAGATCCCAGCCAGTCTTCTTATTCACAGTATGACCGGAGCGAATGCCTCACCCTCTCAGCCTCAGTGTCCCCATCTGCACACTCGGCAGCCGCCACTTCCTCCACAGGATGCGATGTGTGGTAAAGTGTTAAAATAGCTAAAATCGGCTCCCATCTATGACTATCATTAGTTTTACCCACATAACAGCAGAGTCTGGGCTGCCTGAAGAAGGAGGTAATAAGTAGGAGGGAAATTAGGGCTCTCCCAGCAAATACCTGATGGATCAAGTTCCACCCAGCGCTTCCACTTAGCTGGGTGTCCACCCTCGCTTCCTGTGGCCCGGCTGCTCTCAGTACTGTTTTTCAATGCGTGGAGGTAGAATCTGTTTCAACCCTAGATGACTTTGGGTGACAAAGAAGCAACTTCAGGTGCCTTGAGTCAAATCCTCTCCAGAAAGTGAAACAAACCTGGAAGTCAGAATTGCTCTGAGGCTGATAATTCTGGGAGGGCACCTCCTGGCATTAAAACTAAATTAGATCACGCTACCTCTGCTATTACTAAATAATTCCCCATGATTACACAAGGCAGCCATGACTCCTGATGGTGGTGAACTTCAGGTGACTTACTCCAAATAACCGCGAAACTTGCAGGCTCATCTGATCGCTTCTCTATAGTGTTGCAGGCAGGTAATTATGCTAATAGGCCTTAAAAAAATCACCTTTCTAGTCTGGGATTGGAAGAGCTTGAAACAGAAATGTGAGCAGTGTATATTTCCTGCAGCAGAAGCTGGGCGCCATATCTGATTCCAAAAGGGCCCTTTGTCAAAAGGGAGAGAAACCCCTTCTGCAATTGGAATTAAAGTGGCTGTATGCTCCTCTCTTCCGATCTGTATACACACTTTTGGGACTCATCACTCTAAGAAGCAGGCACACAACAGAGGCTCAGGATCTCTTAGCTAATTCAAGCTTACAGGTGTAATGTTCCAGTTTCCAGGCAGGGTTCTGGCCACAGGCTGGGACACTATCAAGTTCAAGAATGATTCTGATGCTTCAGGAAAACACCAGAGGGGCAGTGCTGTCCTTGTCAGGCTTATTACTGAGTGTGCACGAGCGAGTGCTGCTTACTGGCTTGTTCCCTGAACTTGACTACAGCCAACCTTATGAAGGCATTTCTTTTTTAATGATTTATTTTTAAGTGCATTGGTGTTTTGCCTGCATATGTCTGTGTGAGGGTGTCAGATCCTCTGTAACTAGAATTAAGACAGTTACGAGCTGTCATGTGGGTGCTGGGAACTGAACCCAGGTTCTCTGGAAGAGCAGCCAGTGTCTTAACCACTGGGCTACCTCTCCAGCCCCATGAAGACTTCTTGCTTGCTCGCTTGCTTTGTATTTAAGTATACTGTAGACACACCAGAAGAGGTCATTGGATCCCACTATAGATGATCATGTGCTGGGAATTGAACTCAGGACCTCTGGAAGAGTAGTCAGTCCTCTTAACCGCTGAGCCATCTCTCCAGCCTGAAGGCATTTTTCTTAATGAAGCTCCCTCCCCTCATGACTTTGGCTTTTGTGAAGTTGACATAAAACTATGCAGTACACATATCATGCACCTTTTTGTTATTATTTACCATTAGTTTGTTTATTTCTGAGGCAGGCCTCCAGGTATCCAGGCTGGCTTCAAGCTAGTAAGATCAGATTTTTCTGCCTCCATTTCCTGAGGTCTGGGATTACTGACATGCAACACCAAGTCAAGTTTCCATGGTGCTGGGATGAACCCTAGAGCTTCTTATGTGCTAGGCAACCACTCTATCAACCGAGTCACAGAGGATAAAGTAAACAATTGAGAATGTCTTAGCATAAGTATATAAAAATATTGCAGAGGACATCCTTACACTAAAAAGCGGTCACCGCTCATATAAACGCTTTAAATCAGGCATCCTGCATTTCGTCTGGCCGTCCTATCCACAGCCCCTCACATCTCCAGCTAGCCATGCCCTCTCCCCAGTTTGACCTCCTCCTATGGGCACACAGCCTGGCAAATTCCTATACACAAGAAGCTCCACACGCCTCACCCCTGCTGTGCAGATATTTATCATGTGCTATGATAATTGTTTTCTGGTTGTTATTTTATTATCTGCCCTCATTTTCTTCTGGGGGCAAAAGAAAAGTTATGGCCACGGCCTCCTCTGCTTCTTCCTGGCCACATCTCATTCTTAAATTACCTCCAGTTTCTGCGTCTGTCTCAGGCTAACCTACTTCTTCCTCTCTGCCATTTGCATTTTTCTTTTCTTTATTTCCATTTGAATTTCTGTTTACCTTATGTGTATGAGAGTTTTGTCTGCATGCTTGTGTGTGCACCACGTGCATGCCTGGTACTCCTGGAGGCCAGAGGAGGATGTCAGATTCTCTGAAATTGGAGTTATAGATAGTGGTGAGCTACCAGGTAGGTGCTGGGAATTGAACTTGAGCTCTCTGTAAGAGAATCAATGCTCAGATCACCGAGCTGTCTCTCTAGCCCGATTTTATCTCTTGAGATGGAATCTCTTACTGAACCTGGAGCTTACAAATTGTCAAGACTGACTGTCAGTGAGTTGGGTTCTGCGGATCCACTTGTCTCTACCTCCCTAGCAACAGGATTGCAGGTGCCAGCTTTTTATGTGGATCCTGGGGACTCAAATTCAGGTCTTTATGCTTGCACAGAAAGTACTTTACCACCAGATCATTTCCCCAGCCTCAGAGAGAAGTTCTTCATTCTAGAAGAGGGCTTGAAACATACCCTCCCGCAGAGTTTTCCCTTCAGTAGGCATCCATATTGGACCTTTCATTTCTGGCTGAACCTCCTGGGCCGTCTTCACGTCCTGTTCCCTTCCTGGACCATCCCCAGGATAGTCTCTTGCCTTTCCCTTTAAATCTTCTTCCTTCTCCAGATTATAGATCCTCCCTGCCCAGGATCATCAGAGTCAGTGCCTCTCCAAGCAACCCAAGCTTCTGGGCATGGCATTTAGGGTCCTAGGAACCCAGCCTTTCTTCATCTTCCTGCCTTGTGGCTGATGCCTGCCCAGGGGTGCTTAACTGTTGATCCTGAGCATATCAGGCTGTAACATGCTTTAGCATGGGCCGTCCCCTCATTGCCTGGTTGTAGCTTCTGCTTTAAGAGGTCACCTCCTTGGAAGGCATCCCCTACTCAGGCTAACACTAGGGACCCAGCCCCCTCCTCTGTCTCAATAGTTACTAGCTTACCAGCTTATGCTCAGTATGTAATGGGAGGGACTCCTGTATGGGCCACAGGGAAGTTTCCTGGTGGCTCTGTTGACACCATAGCCTACCTCTTTCCCTAGTACCTGGGAGCAACTCACTGGCCTTTCCACCTTTGTCCCCAGCTCTCAGCTCAGAGCCTGCCCAGAGGGGCCCCCATATCATTGACTCAGAGAATACACAAACAATAGGGAGAAGCTGCAGAGGTCGACTAAACTCCCACAGGACTGCTCCTCTCCAAGCCTGAACTGGCATCACTCAGCCCCTCTTCCATGCCCAGGGACTCACACCAATGTTGAATTCACAGACCCTACCAAGGCAAATGTACATTTCCACTTTATTCTTTCTCCTGCCTGCTTCCTCGTCCCTCTCCACCATGCCTTGCCATCTTCCTGTAGGAGTACCATGAACCTGAGCCTGGGTGAGTATCTGAGAATGCTTTGGACCATGGGTTTTTGCTTGTTTGTCTATTTTTTTAAAAGATTGATTGATTGATTGATTGATTTAATGTATATGAGTAAACTGCAGCTGTACAGATGGTTGTGAGCCTTCATGCCGTTGTTGGGAATTGAATTTCAGACCTCTGCTCTCTCTGGTCAACCCTGCTTGCTCTAGCCCAAAGATTTTTTATTATTATAAATACTGTTAATTATTATTTATTATTATAAACACTGTTGCTGCCTTCAGACACACCAGAAGAGGGTGTCTGATCTCATTACGGGTGGTTGCAAGCCACCATGTGGTTGCTAGGATTTGAACTCAGGATCTTCGGAAGAGCAGTCAGTGAGCCATCTCGCCAGCCCTTGTCTATTTTTTTTTTGAGACATGTATCCCCAGCTATCCTGGAACTCCCTCTGTAACTCAGGATGATCTTGATTTGACTTTCCTGCCTCCACCTCCCAAGTGCTGGGGTCACAAGCATGCTCTACTATATCCATCTTATATGATGATGTTGGATATAGGACAAAGCTTTGTGGGTGCTAGGCAAACACTCTCTACCACGCCGTGTCTCCACCATACTTTGAATCCCACTTCCACTAACAAGCATTTGACTCCCCTCCCCCGGAAGAGCCTAAGTCATAAGCTCTTTATTTTATTCAGGTATAGCACACAGTACACAGAAAGATGTGGCAGCAGTTATAAGACTTAAATTTAGAACCAAACAGGCTTAGAATACTGGCTCAGCCATTTTCAGGCTGTATGCTCCTGTGCAAGTTGCTCACACTCTCTTAACTTCCATTTCCACTGCTGGAGAGATGGCTTAGAGGGTAAGAGCACTGTCTGCTCTTCCAGAGGTCCTGAGTTCAAATCCCAGCAACCACATGCTAGCTCATAACCATGTATCATGAGGTCTGGTGCTCACTTCTGGCACGCAGGCAGAACATTGTATAATAAATAAATAAATAAATAAATAAATAAATAAATGACTCACTTCTGGCACGCAGGCAGAACATTGTATAATAAATAAATAAATAAATAAATAAATAAATAAATAAATGAAATACATAATCCAAAATGGAACCTCTTTAGAGCAGGTTGTGAGAACTGAGTGAGAGAATACACAGTCACCTGCCCAGGCATTCAGAGAAACGGTGGAAATTCTGGTAACCAACAGTGTCCTAGGATGAGAGTCAGTTTGTGGAGGTGTGCTAGTAGACCTGGGTTCATCCCTTCAGCGAACATTCACTGAGCACATACTATGTGCCAGAGCCCTTGCTGAGGGTCAGCAGTGATGCAATGGTGACCCCTGTACTCAGGATCCCCAAATACCAACCGCAGTCAGTATCATGAGGGAACAGTGCTAGGTATAGGTGTCTAGTGAAAGCAAGGCGAGGTTGCTCTGAGGGAGTGACATTCAATGACCACTGAAAGAAGCTAACGAAGAAGCTAACCAGAACTGGGGACGTCCCTTGGAGGGTTTGCTTTTTTACCAGCCACACAAATACAATATTGTGCAAAGCCCTTGAAAGCTTTTGTAGCGGGGTTAGGAGAGATCTGATCGGATCTGTGTTCTGTCAATCTTTCAAGAGGCACCAATGGGTAGGATCCACAGGGAGAAAGGCACAGAGGCAGGGAAGTAGCTTGATGCTCACAGAAACCTGGGCAAAGGACCACAGCACCTGCTGTTTAAGGACAGCAGGTGACGCCCTAGGTTCCTTCATTGGAACACTATGAGCAATCAGAATGTTATGTTCAGAAAATTAAGGGCAATCAGGTTCTGAGAGTGTTATCATTGATATGGCCAAGGAGTAAGATGGAATAGCCCAGAAAAATTAGGAGAGAAACTGGGGGAATGTGGTGAGTCAGAAGGGACCAGGACTGTCCACAGAATCACAGATTGCTAGAGGTTAGGGGAGATGAAGGCACAAGAACATCCTTTAATGTTGCCAATAGGGAGGTCACTGATGGTCTAGACAGCCATTAGAAAAGATGACAGGGGCTACGGATGTGGGTGTTGGGAGAATGTTGGCTTAACATGCACAGTACCTTAGGTTTGATTCTCAGCATATCCCACAAAGTCACATATATACCCAAAATCAAACAGAAAAATGAGCAGGGTAGTGCACACTTGTAATCCTAGCGGTTAGCTGGGAAGGAGGCACTGTTAGGAGGGTCACCAGCTCAAGGTTGCCCTTAGTCAGAGCAAGTTTGAGGCTAGCCTGGAACACATGAGACCCTTCCTTCAAAAAGAGGGTGGCAGACTATATGTTGTGTGGGATTCCTGCCTTACACAGCCATTTTCATGAGACAAAGGACCAACAGTGACTAATGTGTATGTCATCTTGGGGATATTACATTGTGCGATGGGATTTAAATCAAAGGGACTGGTTTATTAGCTTAGGAAAATCTCTCTCCAGAACCCTTGAAGTGCACAGGGCTGCTCTTTTCCAGTGACCACCCAGCTCTGTCAATGTCATGCTTCTGTCTGCATGTAGAACATGTGACTCTGGCAGACTCATCTTCTAGAGTCTGGACCATGAGCAATTCCCAGTCCTGCATGTTGCCTTGACGGAAGCTCCCAACAGGAGGACATATGTAGACTTTGCATACACAAGTACAGATGATGTATTTGGTAAATCACTTCAGACGCGTCCCTGGGGAAGGAACCACGGGCTCTGTCGCCCCTACAGATGGAAGCTGGCAAGGAAAAAGACAGGTCCAGATTGAGATCCCTGGGATATATGTGAGAACAGATTGGAGGGGAGCAGAGCAGCTATGGGGAGACAAAGAGGAAGGTCTTCAAGGCTGGTGTGCTGTGCAGCTCGGCACCTGGGCACCTGGAAAGTGGAATGCTGGGAGGAGGAACAGGGCAAGGGTACAGAGCAGGCTCTTGACACTTCCAGCTCCCCAGACAGCCTCCAGGTGCATACTTCTGCTCAGAACTGGCTCACACCCTTGTTGTTGTTGTTTTTAAACCAGCTTTCTACTTGCATAGTGGCCCAACTGGGTTCCTTCTACCCTCTTCTGCAAACATCTTCCTCTTAGCCCACATTCACATAATTGCTGCTTGACCTAAGAAGAGGGCCGCGCATATGGCTTCTGGGGTCTCATATACTCATCCTAATCTCTCCTTGTGACAGGCCTCACCATATCCTGGCCGTGCAGACCCCAACAGTGAGGCTCGGATGAATGAAATGGTATGGTAGATTACACAGCTAGTAACTGGTTCAGCCCAGACTGACTGCAGCTCTCTTGACCTCAAAGTTCATGTTACTCTCAAGACCAGTCATGAAGACCAAGCAGTCCATCGGGCAGGTGATAGGGTTGTTTTCCTTCTGAGAGTCTGGCATGATCTCCGAGTTGGGTCTCAGAGTATTTGGATTTGCCCAACATTTATGTTCTTATGTCCTAGTTAAGTCCCTGTGCAGAGGGGGAGCCTGCAGTGATAACCCAGAAAAGGTGAAATATGAGAAGTTGTAGTAGTACTCATCTATAATCTTTGTACTAAGGAGGCTGAGGCAGGAGGATTACAAGCTTGAAACCAGCATGAACTACAGTAGCAAGACCTTGTCTTTAAAATAAAGTCTGCCTCGAGACAAATCTGAAACTAGGTGCCACCGTCTGTCTTGTGAGGATATGGACAGTGAAGGACAGGTGCTAGGGAGCTGCCTCAGGAATAGATAAGGACCCTCCAGCTCACCCAGGGTCCCCATGGCAGAACTGTATCATACAAGCGTTGAAGCAGAGACTGGGAGCAGCAAGCCAGGATGACACGCTGCCTGCGCAAATGCCTTGGAGGCCTAGCCTGCACGGCGGACTGTGTCTAGGCTGAGCAGCGCTTCAGGGGAGATGCTCTAGGAAGTTATTAGCATTCTTTGGGTTTCCTGAGTACCTCACCGCAAGCTGGGCTATGTTCATCCGTCAGCACTTAGACACGATGACATCATTAAAAGAAGGAAAGGAGAGCTAGAGAGATGGATCAGCAGTCAAGAGCACTGACTGCTTTTCCAGAGGTCCTGAGTTCAAATTCCAGCAACCACATGGTGGCTCACAACCATCTGTCATGGGGTCTGATGCCCTTTTTGGGGGTATAGCTACAGTGTACTCTCATACATCTCAAAAAAAGAAGTTAGAGGAGGAAGAGGAGGAGGGAGAGGAGGAGGGAGACTAGGAAGAGGAGGAGGGAGAGGAGGAGGGAGACTAGGAAGAGGAGGAGGGAGAGGAGGAGGGAGACTAGGAAGAGGAGGGAGACTAGGAAGAGGAGGAGGGAGAGGAGGAGAAAAGTATCCCTTTGGATCAGGACTGATTGTTTTTAGGGATTCCCATCAGGCTTTCTTTATGGTTTTTTGGGTTTTTTGGGTTTTTTTTTTTAAGTCTGGGGTCTAGAGTGATTGTGTAGCATTCACTCACAAGGTCCTAGGTTCAATCTCCCAAAATAACACACACACACACACACACACACACACACACACACACGAGACAGACATTTATGCACTTACCACTCCAGTCAAAAAACTAAAACCTTGCCTAAATGGGCAGCTTCTGCCTCCCACCCATCCCATCACCCTCCTCCTCCCCGGGGTAAACACTTTATTGAAAGCTGCATTTATCATGCCTCTGCATGCTTTCTGCTTTTGCATCTGTGCATACTCACGTGATATATGGGTATTTGGGTTTTCGTGTTTAAAGAATCCAAATGAATGATATCATGCCATTTGTTCCTCTGCAACTTGCTGTGTCTTCTCCCTCCCTTGGAGACTCCCAGACTCTCTAGCTAGTCCCCCTCACTGCGGCAGAGACCCTCAGAGCATTCTGCAATGGGTCTGTGCGGTCTGCAGATGGTCACAGGCTGCCTTGCCTTTTGCGGGGGACACACATTCATTAGGCGTGTCCCTCAGGGATGACCGGATAGCTGGGTGTTTCTTGGTGCTTCCGGGCTGTTTTCCAGAGTGGCTGTAACCACCTTCCCTCCTGGCATGGGTGTTCTGTATCCCACTGTCTCCCCTTTGTTTGGGCGCCAATCTGACAGGAATGATGTGACACTCTCCTGACAGAGGCCTGATTCTGTGTGTCCTTGGTTACAGTAAGGCTTTCTTTGCATCTGTTTAATGGGCATTCATGTGCCTTCTGCCAGGTGCCTGATCGTACATGCTTTGAAGTCTTTTTGTAGCTCAGGATGTCCTTGAACTTCTGCTCTTCCTGCCACCACCTCCCGTTTGGCTGGGATCACAGGTTTTAGCCACCACACCTAGTTTATGTGCTTCTGGGGGAATCAAACACCAGGCCATCACTTTAGCAACTAAACGACACCCCCAGCCCTCTACCTCCTCTTCTGAAAATCAGTTTGTCAGAGGCCTTTGTACAGCTTGCATTTGACTCCCATACATCTTCTCATAAACATGGCATTCACAGTTTAATTAAATGCATCCATCTTTACTATGATGTTCTGTGGGTCTTTAAGAAATCTTGCCCTCTGAAAAGTTTGTCTGTTTGCTTGCTTAGAGTCAAAGGCTCACTGTGTAGTTCAGGCTCATGGCCTAGAACTATGTAATATAAGCTGGCCTTAAACTCACCACAGTCCTCCTGCCTCAGCCTCTCGGTTCCTGGGCTTACTAATGTGAGGCACCATGCCCAGCTTGTTTTCATATTTAATCTTTTGTATACCTGACACTGATGGTATGGAATAGGGATTCCATTTTTCTTTTCTAATACAGACATCCAATTGCTCCAGCACCATTTATAGAAGTGTCTACTCTTTCTCCACTGACCTCAAGTACCACTCCTGCCAATATTAAATTTCCATACATGTGTGAGTCTATTTTTGCAGCCTCTATTCTAATCCCCCACCCTATTTATTTACCCTTACTTTAACACCACATGCACCTCTTTAGGCTCCTCCCACAACTCCGTGTGTGCAGATCCTGTCTGAGTCTTCACATCTTCATAGAAGGAACATGTAGGTAATGGTTTTGCTCACAAAGGTTTTCTAAGATATTGTCTTAGGGCTTTAAAAACTCCCCCCCCCCTTTTTTTTTTGCAAGACGAGGAGATAGATCCAGAATTGAGGTGGTTTGCCAAGGCCACATTATTGAAAAGTGTTGGGCTTTCAAAGCTGCCTGGTCCATCCAGAGCACATCACTGCACTGTATCTGACTTCACTACTTCCTTCAGCGAGAAAGTTCAGAGTGATGACTTCGTGCTTTGTTGGGGCTCAGACTCCATTTCGTAGGGCCTCTTCCTAACAAGAAGTAGGGACTCTAAGTAAGGTAGACGTATGCTCCATCTGAGGCTTGTGATGGTGAGGAAAGTCGGGCCATGTTCCGAGGTCAGTTTCAAGAGCCCTCTCGGGGCGTGCACTTGGGCCCAAGGCGCGCAGCTTGAGAGGACGCAGGCTTCCCCCTGGAATTACAGGCGTCCTCCCGCCCTCCCGCCTCGAGAGGCAGGAATGCGCAGGATCAGCTTTCAGCAGGGCCCTGGTCGTCTTTCCGGGGAGCTCCCCGACAGGCCCTTCTTCAACGGCCGAATTAACTGGTTCTGTCTGTCCGACTGGGAGAGCAGCTCCCACTAAAAATAGCAGCTCCGCTCAGGGCGGCCTGCTCCCCGCCCGGGCCCGCGCCACCGCCGTGGGAGTCGGAGCCGGGACGGCACGAGGAGCCCTGGGGAGCGCCCGCACGCCAGGGCCCGACCCCCCGAGGCCCAGGCCGGGTGCGCAGCGCTGGCGCCACAGGTGCCGCGGAGGGAGGCAGGTCCGACGCCTGCCGGGATGGGCGCTGGGCGCTCGGCCGGCCGAGCGCTCGCCTGGGCCTCCCTGCCGCTGCTGGGGCCTCCCGCGGGCGCACTCTGCGGGGACACGCTCTGCAGCAGAGGTAAGGCCGGGCGCGCGCCATCGCGGGCCTCCGCCTCCTCCGCGATCCTCCCCTCCAGGCTACTCGCAGTCCCCCGGGGCCAGGAGGGGCGGGCCCAGGCATCCACGGGTTTCGGGGATAAGAGCCAAGCGAACTCTTGTCAACTCACCTGCCAAACGATCGCAAAAGCCTTCGCCCCCTTCTGGTCTCAAATGTTTCCATTTCGGAAAATGGGGCGATGAAATCTGTGTGGGCCAAGGAACTTGGGGAACATGGAGCAGAACAGATCGGGATGTCCTGGAGTTTAAGTGGATGGGGGTGCTACGGTCCTTTTCTCAGGCACTGGTACCTGCCTCAAAGCCTGAAGTTGGAGATGGTGCTGGATGTATGGGAAAATTGAAGGAGTCAGCGCGCGGGGAACGATGCTTGCAGGGCGGGGATAGTTAGAAGGTGACAGGGGAGTAAGGAAAGAGAAGCTTCGGTCATCTCTCTGTCCTTGGGCTACAGCAAAGAAGGCAGGGAAGGACCTGGGAGGGCGGGCTGAGACCATGCGCGAGCTGGACCTGGCTAAGTAGGGCCAGAGGAGAGGCGTGTGGCCCAGCCTGGACCCTGGCCAAGGCCGGGCGGGGGCAAGCGCTGGCAGCCGAGGGGTTCGCCCTGCCCAGTCCGGCCCGGCGGGTGGTGGAGATGTGGGGTCGATTGACCAAACAGGTGCGCCCCCGCCCCTCCCCATCCGCCCCCGCTGGGGCCCGTGGGCGGGCAGAGCTGCGGCAGCGGGGCCTGCGATTGGCAGGGAAGGGCAGGCCGGTGGCCGGGGAGCAGAGAGCCGCGGCGCCGCGGGAGGCGGCGGAGCTGGCCGGAGCTCCATCCAGCCCGGCCCGCTCCGCTCGGCCCAGCCGGCCCCACGGAAACTTTCCTACGGCCGAACTGGCAGCACAGTGCCCTGCGACCCGGAGACTTGGTGACTACGGGACCCTGGCCCTGGGCTTCTCCGACTGCACAGCGCTCAGCGTCCAGGCCGGCACGTAGAGGTAATGGCTGAGGACCACGGGTCAAGTTGAGGGTACCCCAACACCTGCAGTGATCCGAGCAGGGGCTTCTTGAAGACCTTGAGAGTTTTGATACCTCTATAGAGCTACAGGGCTGAGGAGTGCGCCTCAGTCTCGCTTTATTTAGTTCTCATTTCGGCTCTCCATCAGGACCTCTGAGCCTGTCAGACCCTTTAAACTTTGCTGTTTTCTGCTTCTATCCCTGTTCGCAGCCCGGTGCAGGGCTGACGCTTTCCTCTGGAAAGAAGAGTGCAGGTGTCACCAGGGAAGCGCCTTCAGCTGGGGCTAGCCATCTACAGGAGTTGGGGTACAGGGTTCTCCAGTCTATCAATTTCAGAGGCTTCCTGTGACTCCCAAATTTAAGACCCCATCTCACACACACACACACACACACACACACACACACACACACACACACACTCCAACTTTGGGACGTTTGTGGTTATTGTTAGCTAGTGCTGTTACTAAGGACACAAGTGAACTCAGAGAGGTCTCTCCTCTTTCCTTGGCCTGCTTCCAACCCCACCCTCTACTGACAGAGCACACCTTGAGAGCATGGGGAGAGAGACCCAAGGCCCAGCCTGGTGAGCTTTCTGTGATGTGTTTGCCCAGCTTTCTCCCACCTCCTTCAGCTGCTGAGGTGGCGTCAGGGGAGTGCGCTTTAGTTTCAACTGCCAGCGGTCACCAATGAGAGAGAGTCGTCATAGGAAACATTGTTCTTCCTCCATCTGAACTTTCCATGTTCTTGACCTAAAAGACTGTGCCTCAGAATTAACCAGACCCAACACCCGGCTCCAGAATCCAAACACAGGTTCATAATCAGCTTCCTCTGCTCACCATGCCTTCGTAAACCCCCTGAGTGTAAAGGTCTGTGCATGGGAGATCTAGTGAGGCTTTTATGAAGTGAGGCATGCGTGGTTCTGAGAAAGGTGCACATACTGTGTTAAGGGCAGAAGCGGTAGGTCCCAGATTTCAAATGGCCTCACCACTTCCCTTGTCTGCCTGTGAGTGTGTCAGAGAGTTGTGTCTTTGAAAGTGGAGGTGACAGTTATAAACACTGAGGAACAGCGAAGGACCCAGCCATCCAGCATGCAGGAGAGAAACCTGAGCCTAGCCACAGTGGTGATGCTTCCGACACCCAGCCTCCAGTGTGCCTTCCCTGGGCTATATCTGTAGCTGGTACACATGCAGTCTCTTCAGCTCAGGTTCTCCAGGACAGGGAACTCTGGAGGCTCTGGCCTTATGACTGGACATCTCCAGCCAGCTAGAACATTCTTGTTGTTCAGAGTAGAAATCTATGTCCAGATACTTCTACCCATTAGATGTTTGCACAGACCTCTGGGCATCTCTTAATGGCTCAAGTATCCTCTAAGGTCCCCGAGTCTTGACTTTCAGTGCCTTCCCTTAGGCACTCGGGGCAGGGGAACTGAGTTTGGCAGTGACAACAGCACCATTTATTGTTATGTTGTACCAGGTCCTGTGCTGGGGACATTACACATGTGTCACTGCATTAAGGGAACCCTGTGAGGCTGTGTCCTTTCTTATCCTCACTTTGCATATAAAGAAATGGGTTTAGTGTGAAGAAGAGACTTACCAAAGGTCATACAGGCAGTGATGGGGGTGCGCTGCACCCCAAACTCAGCAGCAGCCCATAGAGTATGTGCTTCTACTTTTTACTTTCTGACCCTCTTTGAATGCCTACTATGATGTGTGTGTGTGTGTGTGTGTGTGTGTGTGTGTGTGTGTGTGTGTGTGTGTATACTTGTGTGTGCACTTACATCCAGGCCTGTTATGTGTGCCAGGATGCTTTTATCACAAGCACCCAGGGTACCTATTGAAATGCAAATTCCTCATCTCCACTCCTGACCTAGGGATCATCTCTGTGACAACTGCCCAGGCTCTCTGTATAGCCCAGCTTGAGAAGCCTCACCTTCAGGTACTCTGAGGAGGAGAGAGTATGTGGCCAGTGATGGAACTCAGGGGCTAGGGGGCAGGCAAGAGAGAGCAGTTCAGTGATGCCCTCAAAGTGTGCATGCATAAGGGCAGACCTTAGATCTCTGCTTTCTTGAAGGATTGGCACACCTTGCTGAGACCCTTGTGCTCAGTTGTTTAGTTACAGAGGTAGGGTTGCTGGAGAGGTGAGTGTGACCTCTCTCTTCTCCTCATTGCAGTGTGGGTGCTGGGACCTTTCCAGCTAGAAGGTTCTGTGCCTGGATCCCTGGAGGAGGGCATGATGGAGTTCTGTTTCTTGTTAAATTGGTCCTCCCTGGAGGGCATCTCTAGGGATTTGTCTCACATGGACCTTTCCAGTGTCACATTTCTGGCCCCCAAGCTCTGTGGCATACCGAGACTTATTCTGCCTTTTAACCCTTTGATCCCCCTGAAGGCTCCGGGTAAAATTGCATGCATTTTATGCGTGAGGTCCCAGGAGTCCACAAGAGAATCGAACATTCAAAGCCCACATACATTATGGGAAGAATGAGCAGAAAGTGGAAGAACCAAGTCTTGAACTCTCATCCTCTAACTATACATTCAGTCTTCTTAGCACCGTGACTTTTTGTGGTTTTCCTGCCCACCTGGTGGTGGCTTTGATATTAGAGATCTTGTCCAGAAGATGGAGGGCCTGTGGTATAGTTCTGATCTTTAGGCTGGCAGAGTTCTTATCTTTAGGCTCCTCGGATGTCAAGGGGATAGAGGTGGAGCTGTTCAGCTAAATGGCTGTGACCTCTCCTAGCATCTCTGAGGAAGGGTACCACAATGAGTGCCCAATGAGGTTGCTGGCTTCAGAATCTAACAGGCTTTCACATACAGAACACTGCAAGATAGTGACCGTGAAAGTGACTGGGGTTCCTGACTTGGAGCCAAAGGGAGCTTGGGACTGGAACAAACCCAGCTGTAGTCCCCTTCCCAGGGCCCGGTAGCCTGGGCTAAGAGACCTTGGTTGCAGTGTATAGCACCTCTCAAGTCATCACCTCTATCTCTCGTTAGCCTTTTCTATTTCTTTCTCTGAGCTGGTGCCCCTGCCCAGTGCTCTGACCGCTTCCATGTGGATGTGATTCCAGGCTCCTTGTACTGTGCCTGGACGGTGTGCCTGGGGTGCCCCGCAGCTAGGTTTCTTGAAGCAACCCTTGTGAGCTTCAGCTTCCTGACTCCGTCCTGAATCTTGTTTCCCGTTGATAGTGGTTGCCTGTGCCCCACCACGGCTCCAGGGCCTAATCCCTGGGCTACAGTGTGTGGCTTTGGGCTTCCTTTCTACTTAACTCCCTTCTGCTCTTTAGGCTTCCAGCACCCAGGTCTGTGCCTGAAGCTTTGGGGCGATTCTTCCATCTCTATCACTGTTTGACTGCCTAGCCGGGTCTCATCACATGAGTATGAGCCACTCCTGCTTGGAACTGGCTAACGTCTGTATCCCAGGCCAGCTGTAGGCTCCTGATTCTCCTGCCTCCATGTCCCAAATACTGGGATTCCAGGCATGTTCTGTCATACCTTCTGTATGCTGTGCTGAGGCTCGAACCCAGGGTTGCATGCATACGAAGCTTCCCAGCTATGCCCTAGCCCTGGCTTTTGTAGCTCCTATTAGCTTGCAGACTTGCCTGTCTCCCAAGGTGGGCACTGGACTTCTGGAGCTGACAGACCTGTGTACTTCTCATTTGAGTATCTACAGGACCAGTGAGCCCAGCGCGGACCTTTTGATGCCTGGTGACTCTCATCCAGCTTAGCCAATGCTCTGCCAACGTTTCTGGCCCAGAGCATTTTTCTTGCATCCTGTATTTTAGCACAGCCCAGCAGGAGCCTCTGTGTCTGCACGTGGGCTGGGCTGACCATTGCTGAAGGACAGACAGATGCTTCGGATTCACTGACAGATGTCTGTCCCTTTATGATTATTCTGGGTCTGTTATACTGCCCCCCCCCCCGTGTGTGTGACCTTTCACGTGGTAGGCACATATCTGCCTCTAGACCACTGTCCCCTCCCCCACCCCAGTCCTTAAATGCTTTTCAAAAAAGTCACTTCTGGCTTTATGGGACCTAAGATGGACAGGTCTTGGAAAAGGTCTAGAAGAGCCTTCCTGCAGGCTGAACTTCATGTCCCAAATGAGAGTCCTAACCACCTTTAGACTCAAGAGAGCATTTAAGGATTATGAAGGTTCCTCTGGGGTTTGGGAGATTATTCTGGAATCACAGATGTTGTCCTAGGGGCACCAAGCAGGTCACATGACTTTCTAGGGCTATATAGCCTCCCTGGAAAGGGTTTGTCTTGTTGAAAGAAGGCTGTGGAGCCCTAGAGGCCAAAGCAGAAACAAAGCCGCAGACAGATTTATGCTGAACACAGCATTTGTTTAAACCTCCTGGCTTGTGAAGTCCATTTATCTCATGGGACTGGCTTTACCCAGGCCTCTGTCGGTCTCCTGGTGACTTTCTCTGCTAAGGAAGCTGAGGCTCTGAGAAAGGGGACACATGGTTGGCTCACTCAGGCTGATAAAGGAACCCCTAGATGCCCCATCCCACCATCTCCCCCACTCTCTTGCTTCCCTCCTGATTCTCAATGCTCCTCACAGGAGAGGCTGTTTGCAATACTCTGGGAACACAACCAGAGTCTGTCCTTTGAGATACCCCTGGTGGACCATTCTCTTGGCCATTTTCGTGATGACGGTGAATGCGAGCAGAGGCACTTGCTGAGGTGAGACTGAGGGGTGGACAGCGAGTGACTGAACTTAGAGCAGGGATTGTCGCTGTGAGGTAGAACGCTTGCCTGCATGCATGAAGCCTTGGGAGCCATCCTCTGCAGGAGATACAAAAGAAAGACGCTGACACCCACGCAGGTGGGCCTGGTGACAAGCAGAGTGTGGCCTGAGGGAGGAAACTCTCATCTCCTTGTGGTCATGGTGGTTGGTTGCCATGAGAAGCTGTCTTGTGGATACTGGGGGGATAGGGGCAATGTTCCCCCTATTCCCTTGTGCAACTAGGAACCCTTGAAGCCGCAAAGCTCTCCATATTTGCTAATGAATGTTCCTTTCAGATGCCTTCCCAGTTTATCTGCCTTTGCTCCCACAGAGCCAGTTCCCTGTGGTAGAGGTGCCTCAGCTTTGACCCCTGGAGGTGAGCTCTAGCGGGGCTCACTTATTTGAGAAGGGCCAGGGCCAGGAGAGGGCACTGGGTGAGGGGCTAAGGAGAGGAACGAGTGTGGCCTTTCTCAGCATTTGCTGTGATCACATCTGGCTATCCTGGAAAATACATGACAACCGTGTCCACAAGCAAACCGTTATTTCTGGGAGCTGTGGAGACCCGGCCAGACATAGTGGAAGCTGGCAGTGGTTGGAGCGGAGACCTCAGGGCCTTTCCCGGCAGAGGGACCGCCATCAGCCATCAACACTGGCTGGCGCTACTTCCAGGAGGAGAACATTCTTAAAAGGCCCTGTCACCCCCTGATAGGAATTGGCGGGGTGTGTGAGGGATTTGTTTTTCGGTCAGGATGTGGGGAGTTAAAAATAGTCCTTGTAATCCCTTGGGTTCGAGTCACACTTGAAGCCCTGCAGAGCCCTCTGGCTCCATTATCTCCCTTGAGTGGCTCTGCGGCTGCTGCTGAAGTGGGTGGGGGCTGGGCTGCCTGCTCTCCTGAGTACACAGAGGGAAGGTGCACCCAGTGTCTGGCTGCACCCAGACACTGCATCCAGAATCCACGCAGGTCCCCAGCCTCATTTATCTGCGTTCTAAGGAACCCAGGGCAAGTCACAGACTGAGGAGGGGATGGGGGTCAGGCAGACTTTTCAGCCAAGTGCTAAAGGTGGCAGGAGGGCCAGTGATGAGTCTAGGCTCCAGGGGAAAAGGCTGCAGGCCAGAGAACAGCAGAAAGCTGTGTCCTGCTAGGTCAGGGAACCGGGAGGTGGTGACGCGTCTGAGGCAGAGAAGTGTCATGAGGACCCCAAATTGGGGACCTTCAGTGATGTAATAAGGATTGGGGGTTAGGGGTTGCAAGTTCACACCTGCGACCTCAAAACTCAGGAGGCTGAGGAAAGGCACCATATGAGTCCCAGGCCAGCCTGAGTGAGAGGAGACCCTGTTTTTAAAACAAAGCAAACCCAGAGGGATTGTGAATATGATTTCATGGACGACGGGGAGCCTTTGAGGGTCACAGAGCATGGCGGTGCCCTGATCTGTAAGGAACACAGTGCTTCTTCTGTCTTTGGTATAGGCACTCTTCTAAGGTTGACTGTATGAAAGTCTGCTCACATCCCACATCTCCTTACATCAGGAGACCTCGTTTTCCGCTGCCTGTGAAGTCTAGGAAGAGCCAGCTTTGGGGAAAGCCGGCACAGAAAGAGTTTCTCGGCTCTTTCTAGTTTTTAAAGTAGGTGGTCTAGGTTGTCCATCTCCACTCTCAGAGGTGAGAGAAGGGAAGCCATCAGGGATGAGGCTGTATCCAGAGGCGTTCTCTCCTGGCCTGACTCTGGGGGACCTCTGCCGGACTCCCGTGTGACAGGCTTCCAGCCTCGAATCCTAGCTTGTTTAACTTCCCCTTTCCCCGCCGCCTTCTCCAGGCTGCCTGCCCAATCCCCTCCTTCAACACTAGTTTCTACTTCTCAGTACCTGCATGAGCTCAGCGTCTTCCAGCTCAGCCGTGGTCACAGATGAGCAGGATCTGAGCGGATGGGCCACCAGAAGCAGTTGGTACCCACTTATCCTTACCACTGTGATCAGAGGCCAGGCTAGCCTGAAACTTCACTAAGTTCATGTCTGAACTGGAATTCAACTCCTGCCCTCCAGGCCCCTGTTGGCCCTTGGCTGCAAGGCCTCCCTGCTTGGCAGGACCATCCTAATCTCAGCAACAGGAGCTGGGGATCCCCACCTCTGGAAGCACCCTGGTTTTGCATCGTGACTCCTTCTGGGGCTAGAAGCCAAGTCTCTGGGTTCCCAGAGAGGGCTCCTGGCGTCAGTGTGGCTTAGTCACAGGCGTGAGCTCACCGCTCACCTCTGGACTGGGGATGATGCCAAGGTTTGGGAACTTCCACTGTGAGCCTCTTACTGGGGTGTGTGTGTGTGTGTGTGTGTGTAGAACAACAAACCTGTTGGTTGGGACTTTGTACTCAGCCTATGAGCTGTAGGCCTAGGGAACCCACTGAAGCATAATAAATATTTGGGCTATGCTTTCTCATAGCTTCCCTGTAGAGGGGCAGGGGCTCTGTGTCAAGAAACGGATTAGATCAGACCTGGAACCCAATGTCAACACTTGCTGTGCCTCGTGCTGGCTGTCTGAGCCCAGGCAAGGCACCCGACCTCTCTGAGCTATAATACAAATAACTACCAGCTGCTCACACTTTCTGAGCACTTCCTACGGGCCGGACACTAGGTTTCCTAAGTATCAGCTCATTGGGTCTCAAACAGACTGAGAGATCTTTGGGACTTGCTCAAGGTCGCCAGGTGGAGAAGTGCCAGGGCAGGATTTGAATACAGGTCTTTGTGACGCCACAGCTTACAGCATAAGGCTGTGTCCTGTCCATCCAATAGCTGTGTGATGGCCTCACGAGGGACTGTGAAAGGAGAAATAGAGGTAGCAAGCAGGGCAGGGTGAGCAGGGAGTCCCTTCTCTCAGTAGTCGCTTTCTCTGCTTCCGGCCTCTTGACACTGTCCTTGAGCAGCCAGGGTGGGAACAGAGGAGAATGAGTGGGTCAGCCCCAAGCCCCTCTCTTGTCTGTCGGTAGCTTGCTGGCTCTGGGGACAGTTGGTGTCAATCCCTTACCTGTCTCTGTACCCAGCACTCAGGAAGGTACTGCGTTTTCCATGGACTAAGGTGTTAATTTGAGTTTGGAATGAGCTCTGTGACAGTCCTTGGGTGCTTTTTGTCCCCACAAAGGAGTCTGGGGAGTACTCAAAGGTGCCACCAGGGACTGGGAATGGAGGGTGGTCAGGGTTTGTTCCTGGATTTGCAGCTTGTGCTGACCTCACCCCTCACTTCCCTCCTCAGTAGCCATCTAGAAACTAGGGACAGCCTGGCCTATTTGTGGGGCGATTGTTAGGTTCGAAGTAGACATGGAGAGAACACAGTGTACTGTGCACAGTATAAGCATGTGACTGTGATGGACATCAGGGCCTCTGTCCCTGCTTGCTCTTCCCCAGGGACGTTTTTATTTTAAAGAAGATGTCTTAGCAGTTATAGGATACTCTAGCCAACGCCTCTTTCCCATACTTTTTGCCCCCCTACGCCAACCCCCAGCAAAGTTCTGGGCAGGACCCTCTGAGTTTGAAAGATTTTATTTTTTTAAATATAATATTCATTTTCTTTTAGGTTATACATGGGTTGGTTGGGGTAGGGTTAAGTTAGCCCAACTAAATGATCTGTGAATGTGGGTTTTCAAGGGAATGAATTTGGTGCGGAGAGAAGGGGGTTAACAAAGGTTCTTTAAGGAGCTTGAAGTTCGGGAGCCTGTGTCCACCTTTGCCCCTGTCGGCTGTGAGGGAAGGCACCATGTATGTGTGGGTTGAAGACCACCAGCTGTGAGGAAGAGGTGGGCGGAGGTTTGGCTCTCCTCTTTCTCTTTTCCCCTTTATAGAGAGAGCATGCTCTGCCTGTAGAGGGCCTTGTGGTTGGTGTAGACAGTGGGGCAGGGAGGTCGGGGGGCTTCCCAGAGGATGACGGCCTTAAGCCATGCCAAGACCTGTGCTAAAACTGCAGCACGTAGGCTTGTCCAAAATCGTATTTCCCAGTTTGCCTGGACTCAGCCACCCCTCAGCTGTGAGTGCTGGGATAAGGAGACCCCCAGGCCTGGCCTGACCAGGGACACCTTGAGGAGCCCAGGAGGCCTTAAATCCTGCCACATTTTTCTGCTTGACTCCAGACAGCCAGAGAGCCCACTTTATCTTAGTCACGCTCTGAGGACCGGAGCGGAGGGACAGGAAGGATCCTGCAGGCTCCTGTGTGCTCCTGTGTGCCCGCAGGCAGGTCCATTTGACACCTCTGCCTCAGTTTCCCTCAAATGGCCTCACTTTCATCACTAAGTTGTTTTGAGGTTTAGGTGAGGTAAGGCTTGCAAAGTGCTTATCAGGGCTGGCCTGGGTAATTATAAACCACCCTGGAGGGGACACACCTCAGCCCCCGCCTCTGTCCGTCCTCCTCTCTCCCAGAGTTCCTGTTTGTTGTTGACATCTGCTTCACCCACGGCTGTGATTTAGAGTATTTATATCCTTGCTGGAATTTCTCTTCGCATTGTCTACTTAATTACCTAATTGAATTAAGGCACATAATTTTGCTTCCTTTCCAGTACAGGGACAGGAAAGGGTCTGGTGACTTCTTCCTTCTAATGGAAGTGACTGTCGGTGTCATATTTGGGATGATAGGGTGACACCCCCCCGCCCTGCCTCCCCAGGTCCGTGTCCATCTACAACAGCACAGCTCCCAGGCCCTGTGAATCACAGCAGCCGTGCACTGGGAAAGCATCAGTCTAGCTGAGAGCATTGATGGGTTCAGCCACGCGTCTCTTTCAGTGCCAGCTTCCCATTTGGGCTTTCATGCTCACTCATGGATGGATCATAGAGAAGGCGCCTTATAAATACTTAAAACGAGTGACCTATGCAGATATTTGGAAAGTGCTGCTCAGTGGGGATATAAATTAAAAATCAAGCAGGCTTCAAATGGCAGGGGATCGGTGACTCCTGTCCATCCTGATGGTGTTGGTGGCTCTAGCTCCCTCTCTGCATCATGACTGGGGGTGGTGGTAGAGGGATGCAGGGGTTAAGTGCATTAGTCTGAAATTGTACTGGAATCCTGAGTCTCTGCTCTGCCACTTAGCACTTGTGAACTGAAGTACCACGTCGCTTGGATAGAGAGCAGAGGACAGGAGAGAGCTTGAGAGCTGTTTCCCACAATGCCTGGCATGTGGAAAAGAGTCCTACTTGAGACCTTTTTTTAGCCAGGCACTTTGAAAAGTTCCCACCATGTTCCTTACCCCGAAGCCCTCTTCCATTCAGCTTTTCTCCTTCTTAGCAGTTGACAGCCACAACCAAGTGGGGTCATACTGCCCGTGCTGGCCGCCCTTTGGGCTACCCTGTGTCTGCCCACAGGTCTCGTCCTTTTCTTAGGAGCGTATGCCATTTTGAAAACTTCCTATGACCCCCTGTAATGCCTTGTTCTGTCCTTGCTGGACCCGGTCCCTGCCATCGTTGTCAGCCCAGCCTGTGTTATGAATGGTTGGCTGGTAAGAAAAAGGCCACCCTGGTAGAGTGCCAATCTGCATTAATGATTTAAAAGGCTCTGAGAAGTTCTACTGTGGCTGACTTTTGTGTATTCCAGAAATCTCCAAATCCTGACTATAGGACCTTTCCATGGAATGCCAACAAGCAGGCTCTGTAACTCTCTTTTTAAAAAAAGATTTATTTTATGTGAGTATACTGTAGCTGTCTTCAGACATATCAGAAGAGAGCATTAGATCTCATTATGAATGGTTGTGAGCCACTATGTGGTTGCTGGGAATTGAACTCAGGACCTCTGGAAGAGCAGTTGGTGCTCTTAACTGCTGAGCCATCCATCTCTCCAGGCCCCCCCATCTGTAACACTCTTGAAGTGGCACTGTAGGCCACTTTTATTTATATAACAGTTTGATGACATAGCCCCAGTGTGACAATTAAGGCAACTGAGGCATGTGGTGTGTGTGTGCAACAACTGGTTTCAGGTACACAGGGACCTGCTCCTCCATCACCATCTGAGGCCGTGGCAGGTCCTTGTACCATAGTCAGGTGCAGGAAGGGAAGGGATGACAGGAAAGGTCCTGCTCCGGGAGAGCTTTTGTCCTGAGTGAGAGGCTCAGGTCACCTGGAATACAGAGATGAACTGCCACTTGAACCCAAGACATGAGAATCGAGTGTCCCCTCAGGCCTGAGCACCCTAGAACTGTCCCCACTTCACCCCACCTCAGCCTCATGGGCCCACGGTAACTTTGTGGTGGTTCCCCTACAGAGGAAGGCAGCTAGGAGGGGGAGTCTGTTTATCCACACGTGTTCTCTTGCTGACTTTCTAGGGGAAAATGCCTTTTTTTCAATTCTGCTTTTATTATTTGAAATTCTCATGGGACCAATTACCCGCCTGTGGGGATTACCTGCCATTTTTATTCTAGTGTCTATCTGCTGGAGTTCTTCCTCGGAGTAATTGATTTGGGTAATTTGGTGCTGCCGAACAGAGAGTGCTGCCACAGAGGCAGGGATCACCTGGCAAGCCATTCTTGGTAAAGGCGTTGCTGCTGATAGTTGCTGAGAGAGGGGCCAGAATGGAGACCATGGATAATGTGTTTTGTTTTAGACCTGGAATTCATATGTGGGCTGCACAGCGCTCTCTTACGCAGACCTGGGCAGGTCACCTGTGGGCAATGAGTGAAAGGCAGCTTGTCATCTCCCATGGGCTTCAGGATCATCCCTGCTGGGCACTGGCTCTGGCCTGACCCTGGCCTTGGCCCTCTCCATCTGTCTCCCAGGAGGCCTGGGAGGAGAGCCTTAAGGAAAGCATCTTTCCGGAGGGAACCTGACCTCAGTTCCTGGGCAGACCCACACGCTGGCCTTGGACCTGTGGCTGGAGGCATGGCAGTTCCTTGGAAGGGGAGGGCTGACCAGTACATCTGACTCCACAGGGGCTGTGCAGGGCTTGATGCCAGTGGAGAGCTCTGCCAGGGCCGGAGGGTGCAGTTCCCCTCCAGTCTGTCCCCAGCGAATACCCCTGCTTTCACTGCTGTTACGGATGTGGGAGGCAGAGCTGGGGTGGAAACTCCTCACTCTGTCCTCTCAAGGTCCCATGAAGGACTCCTGTAGAGGTCTTCTTCTTTCTCCCTGTCTTGCTCACTGAGGAAAAGGAGCTCCCAGGCCCACAGGTCCTGTTCCTTCTCACAGAGAGCATCCTCCCTTATGTGGCTTAGAGACTGTTCATGGGCTGTGGCCTGGGCATGACATGGCATTGGAATACCTACCCTTTTGTTTGCTTTTGCTTTTTAGACAGGGTCCCTCTACAGAGCCGTGGCTGTTCTGGAACTCACTCTGTAAACTAGGCTGGCCTTGAACGCACAGAGATCTTCCTGCCTCTGCTTTCTGAGGGCTGGGATTAATGGAGTTGGCCACTATGCCCAGCTGGACACCTCTACTTTTTTCATGAGGAAGTGGATCCTTTTTGTAGCACAGAAGAGTCCTTTGGGTTTCCTGATGTAGGGCCCCTGTAATCTTCAGTGCTTGGGGAGGGGCAGTTTCTCTGGCTCTGTGTGACTCTCAACTGAAGTTGGCACCATGCCCAGTCACCTGAGTATGTGTCTATTCAGCTTCTGGACTGATATTCCTGAACCCACAGAGACCCCTGGGAACTTGGGAATCTTTGTTGCCCTGAGACACTACTCAGTTCAGCTGTCCAACTCAGTGCTTGCATGGGGGTCCACGAGGGCCTTCTGCCACTAGAGACCAAAGCCTCCCTCAGATCAGCTGGCCAGACTTGTCAGCGTCCACCTGTCTGTCTGTCTGTCTGTCTGTCTGTCTGCCTGCCTGCCTGCCTGCCTGCCTGCCTGCCTCACTGCTTCACTGCCTCACTGCCTCTCTCATCTTGCTTTCACCTTCTCCCAGCTCTGTTTCTCCATTAAGCTGGGGAGGGAAGGTACCAAACCTAGCAGGAAGGGGACAAATACAGGAGGCCCAGAAACACATTCAGAATAGTGATTAGATCTGGAGTTGGAGCAATGGCTTAGTAGTTAAGAGCACTTGCTGCTCTGGCAGAGGCCTTTTGTTTTGTTTTGTTTTGTTTTTGGTTGTGGGTGCATCTAGCTGAGTCCTGTCTGAACTGTGCTATCTTACAAGTGCTTTTAAGCAGGCTCAGGAATGCAGCTCAGTGGGGAAAGGTGTTTACTAACAGCGTGCCAGAGACCTGAACTCCACCCCCAGCACCAGGGGGTGGGGACGTGCTTGTAAGGGCTGAAAACAGTTGAGTCAAAACTAAATAATGTAGACCGATTCTGAGTCTAACCATCGGTGCCCGGAAGCCCACTGACCAAATCCTGTCTTTCTCCAGATTCAGGAAATAATCTGCCTGGCAGGATGGTGCGTGCCCATATTCCTGGCACTTGGGAGGCAGAGGCAGGAGGATCACTGCAAGTTCAAGCCCAGCTCAGTTTGTGTAGTGAGCTTTATCCCATCAGGGCTTATACAGTGGGCTCTGTTTGTAAAGAGAGAGAAATGACCCTCAGTGCTAACTGATGGTGGATGGCTTCCCAAAGGAGTGGCCCTGCCATTCTGAGGAGGCCAGGGGTACCTCTGAGTCCTCAGGCTGTGACAGGACAGAGGTGCTGTCTGGGATGACACCGCCAGCTTGTGTCCACTGAGTGTCTACTAAATGCTGATGCTATTGTGGCTCAGATCTACAGACTTTCCTGCTGGATCACACAAGGCCACGCTTTTGCAAGAAACTGAGGCATTTTTGTTGTTGTTGTTAGTTTGTTTGTTTCCCCTTTCTCTTTTTCTTAGCAAGGGTTTGCTAAGAATTGACCCGTCTTTACATTTGGGTAGCCTGTGGCATGGTGGTCTTGGTCATGACTTTATGAGCTCTGGTAATTCATCCTTGGTTTCTGAAATAGTGATTAAATTCCTTGATTTTAAACTGAGCCTTTTCTGGCTTAGGTGTGAAGTCCTAATAGGATAATGGATGGTTATCTTATTGACCTCTAAACCTTTGTGGGTTTGAAGTAACTTGATTTTCTCCCATGACAGGTCCCTGTTGTGTAGGAGTGCAGCTAGAAGGAGCTAAACAGGGGACCAGAATGTGAAATCAAAGTTAGCAGGGCTCTATGTACTGTGCCTGCCCCACCCTGTGTGCCAAATTTAGCACAGTCAAATATTGTAGACACCAAATCCTTTGGCTGGTCATTGTTTTGAACAAAAACTAAAGGTCCTTCCCGCCCACCCTTCGTCGCAGCCTTCCAGACCCTTCTGCTCAGATGGCAGGCTCCTATTTTGGCTTCTTGGGCCAGCTGCTAGAGGAAGTTGCTGGATCCTGGGCCAGACTCCCCTCCCTCCTACCCTGCCCAGCTGGAGGCCTGGCTGTCACTCTCTGCCTGGTCACCTCTGCCCCCTAGGAGACCTAACAGACCAGGTAGCAAACGCTGGCCACCCTTCCCCACCCGCAGCACCATTCCAAGGTGTTTAAATGGGTCTGTGGGCTCAGCTGAGTTTGATGCTCTTTGCTGACTTGCCCATCTGTAAGATGGGATGACAGTAGCAGCCTCTTGGCTTCTTGGACGCATCTGTAGCTGGCTAATATGTCTCAGGTCCTTACTACCACCTTCGTGGTATCCGCCATTTTTGCTAGGCAGCCTCTGCAGGCTGAGTACCCACATGGCTCCTGGTGCTTCTTGCTTTTGGAGCCACTGCTCCCATTAGCCTCTCAGACACCTGTCGGCTCTATCTCCTCACACAGAGGGCCTACTCTGGTGCTCTCTTCTTATTCTCCAGCCCTCATCTGGAAGGTCCGTTCACACCCAGGGTGCCAGAGTCTCTGAACCCAGACTCCTCCCACTCTTGTTTCTAATTCCCTTCTGCTGATCCCTCTGAAGTCAGGTAAAACATGACCAACATGACAAGTGACCATGGACAACTGGGAAGCTCCCCCTGCAGACCACTTCCTCTCTTCTGGACAGCTCCCCTCTTGCAGGTTCCCCTCCCCTCCCTTCCTGCTCCACCTCAGCCAGGGAGTCTCTCTCCTTCCTCCCCTCCGTCCTGGCCTGCAAACCAGCCACTTTCCCTTGGGCACCATCTCCTGTATCTCTGAGCCTGACCTTAGTGGCCCCTGGCAGATAGCTTAGCTTCAGCCCCTTCTCAGGTTACCAGTTCCCCATCTCCCTCAACAGATCCAAGGGAACTTTGCAAATCTTGTGTCACTTAGGGGGGACACCCTGTGTTCATCAGTTGTAGTCCGTACCACTCAGTCAATATTCAAGTGATCCGAGTTCCACTAGGATACCTCCATCCTCAGGTTCTTTCTGTAGTCCCAGGAAGCTGAGTGCCCCCACAGTTTCAGAGTTCCCTTGCAAAGACAGCAGGGATGGGGTGAGGGGCAGCAGAAACACAGGGCTTCTCAGTCTAGCCCCTGCCTGCAGCCAGAAGAGCTTGGCTGATCATATTTCTTACTCCCCCCTTGGCTCCTGGGAGCATTTGCCATTATGTATGGACTCTGTATGATTTAGTTTGATCCAGGAAGCCGAGCCTGTGTAGTGCCTGGCCTGATGAGGAGAGCCACCTCCTAAGCACGGGGTAGGTACCTCCACAATGGCAGTGGCTGTGGTGCTGGTGGCAGTGGTGGTGGTGGGTCTTGAAGCAGGTGGCTATAGGGCCCTATGACCTGATACTGGGCTAAGCTCTGCATTCCCAGGCTCCCATGTGGATGGCCATGTGGGTGTTGTCAGATGGTCTGGGCCTCGTGGCTCAGGGCCCCTTCTGTTTACAGTAGGGGTTTGAAGCCCGAATTACCTCTCTGCTGGGAGATGATATTTCCCCTTCTCAGGACCAGGACTGTTAGATACATTAAGTAATGTAAATGAAAGCAAAACAGAAGCAGACAAATAATAGTGACCAGCTGTCAGTTGTTAGTGGCTTAGGAAAACCACTGTTCCCCAACTCTAGCCCCCAGGAGAGAAGCCAAATGGCCACTTGACCCCGGAGGAGCGATCATTTCACAGCAAGCATGGGACAGATAGGACTGGGAGAGTGACAGTCCTGTGGATGTGAGGGGGGTAGTGGGAGAAGATAATTGCCTTACCAGGGACACTGGTCCCCATTGACTTCAACTCTTGGAGGTCTTCCTGGGGTGAGAACCACCCTGCTTCACCGAGGGCCAGGCAGGAAACTCTTGTTAAACAGGATTATGGGGTGTTCCGGCTTGTCTTCCTTCTCTACCCTGTTCCCTGGATCCCTGCCCTCCACCTTATGTCCGATAGCAATTGCACCTTGAATATTCCCTTGGGAAGGCTCCCTGACCATATGTCAAAAAGACTGACCCAGCCAGGTACACACCTGCAACCCCAGTATTTGAGAGGCTAAAGCAGGAGAATCATGAATTGGAAGCCAGCCCAGGCTACAGAAACCCTGTCTGAAAAACAAAGAAAGTAAGCAATGGAATAAAATAAATGTAAAAGACAGTGATCCTTCTCCATTTAGTCTCTGCATGAAACTTTGATTTTTCCTTGTACCTTGCACACATATATACACACACATACACATGTCTATAGTTGTACATATTTACCTAGAGATATTTCCTTTATTTATAAAACAGTAAACCAAATCCTCATGCAAATATATATATGTATATGTTTATGTATATATGTATATATATATATATATATATATATATATATATATATATATCCAGTACACTATATCATGCATACCATTTCTCCTTGCAGATATAACTTCAGGTTTAGCTACTTTTCCTGATTCAAGTCCAAAGTGAGTTTTCATTTGTATGAACACAGAATGATAAGAAACCCATTTATTACTTTAAAACATTTTCCTCCCCTTAAGGAAAGGAGTAGAGAGCCAGGGTAGGGAATGGGTTGAGCTGGCCATCCCATCGCCATGTCTGTAGCTCAGAATTCTATGGCCCACACCAGGCTCCTTTGGTGAACCTCACTGTTCTGGAAACATCATTCCTTTCTGATTTCCTACGGCTTGTTTATGTGTTTCCCACTGGGATGAAAGCTCTTGAGAGTCTTTCTTTGCCTGGCTTTCTACCTGCCCAAGGTTCTTAGTAAACATTTGTCAGGTGAGTTCACCTTCAGAAAGGCTAGCCCCGTGGCTAGGATGGCCAGGCCAGGAGGGAGGGGTTCTCAGGACACAGAACTTGGAGTCTCCAAACCAGAAGAATGTCAGTGGGTCTCACCACCCTGCCTTAGGCACAAGTGTCTCTCTTGGGGGCACTGAGGCTGTTTCAAGTGGCATATGCCTTTAATCCCAGTTTGAGACCATCTTGGTCTACATATTGAGTTCCAGGCCTTCCAGGACTACATGAGGAAACTGTCTCAAAAAAGGCTTTGGTGTTGGAGAGATGCTTTGCACCTGGGGCCTGTCTACTTAACTTGAGCTTTGTGTGGTCCTTGCTAGGTGGGTGGCTAGCAGTTCTCAGCCCTGTTTTGCAGATGGTAATGGCTGGGCATGCCCAAGGCCAGCTCCTGATTGTCAAGCCAGAGGCCCCTCCCTGCCCTGCTAGTACACACAAATTAAACGGTGTCTGCTCAGGATTCTGAGCTATCATCCCCCAGACTACCATTGGCCAGAGTCTGGGCTAAATCAGGCATAATGTAGCCCTATGTCATGGGGCTGCGTAGTGTTTGTTTGTTCTCTCTGCTTGTCCTTTGGGGATGGAACCAAAGGTTTCAACCATGCTGGGCAAGTGTTTCTGTCACTCTGATGCACACCCAGCTCTGTTTATTTTTATTTTATTTTTATTTATTAAAAAAAAAAGCCGGATGATTGGTGGTGTATATTTTAATCCCAGCACTGGGGAGGAAGAGGCAGGCCTGGTCTACAGAGCAAGTTCCAGGACAGCCAGGGCTACCCAGAAGAAAGCCTGTCTTGAAAAGAATTTTAAAAAATTTTCTGAGTATAGATGTTTTGCCTTTGTATACGTCTGTACAGCATGTGTGTGTGTGCCTGGTTCCTGAAGAGGCCTAGAAAGGAAGGCACCAGATCCTCTGGAACTGAATTTAACAAATGTGAGCTGCCGTCTATGGTGCTGGGAACTGAACCTGGGTCTGGAGAGCAGCCAGTGGCCTTAACCACTGAGCCCTAAGCCATCTCTCCGGTCTGTTTGTCTGCCTGCCTGACTGACTCCCCTCTCCCCTTCCCCCTTCTTCACCATGTGGTTGCTGGGAATTGAACTCAGAACCTCTGGAAGAGCTCTTAACAGGGTTTTGGGCATGTCATCTAAGCTTGCATCCAGCTCAAAAATCTCACCACACCCTTCCGAATGCTGGATTACCGTCTGACCCTGTTGTTTAGTCTTCAGTTATCTACATGACAGCAATAAGATCCTGACGTTCAAATCTGGCAGCTTCTTTTAAATGGGGTTTCCAGCCAGTCTGATGGCCATCAAGGGTTGTATCAGCTGGGCAGGGGTCATACTTCCCATGATTCTGTTCTTCCCTTCCTGACTCATCTCTGCTTTGATGCTTCTGAGCCAAGTGGGCTATGAGATTGGCGGCCCACCTCACGGTGTAGGCTCAGGAGCTGCAAACGTGGTCGTGGGTATTATAACTCAAAGCCAGATGAGTGGCCCCAGGGAGATGTCTAGACGGGCTTCAGTGGCTTTGAGAGATACTACTGTGAGTTGAAGGGCATCCATTGGCGCTGGCCAGTTCCAGAGGCTACAGAGAGATCCATGAGCAGGATGCGCACTGTCCTCAGGCAGTCTGTGCTTCACAGCAGAGGGCTTCTGATCGGAATGGGGTTTGGAGAGAGCAACACTGAACGGCTTCATAGGAAGGTGTGAGGCATTCCAGTAGGACAAATGGAAAATACGCTAGACACAGCTTTCCAGGGAGACCTCAGTGGGACCCCAGTTTCAGCTTTAGGTAAGATTCCAATTTCCTGTTCCTCTCCAAGCTGGAATTAGTCTGGAATTCGGGGCTTCCCAAAGAATGCTAAATCTCCACCCTTGGGGGTTCAATCCAGCAGCCCTGACTTTGGGGAGAGTGTTGCCCTGTGTTTTTAATTTCTAAAGACTTCCAGGTTTTTTTCACTTTCTTCAGACACACCAGAAGAGGGCATCAGATCCCATTACACATGGTTGTGCGCCACCATGTGGTTGCTGGGAATTGAACTCAGGACCTCTGGAAGAGTAGTTAGTGTGCTCTTACCCGCTGAGCCATCTCTCCAGCCCCTGGTTTTTTCACTTTTAATAGATTTTACTTTGACAAAGATTTTAGGTCCCCAAGAAAAATGAGCTAAGAGTATGGAGAGAGCTCTTCTCTGCCCTTCCCATGCATAGCCTCTGCCACTATCAGCATCCCCATCAAAGTCTGATTTCTGGTATAGAAAATTAGCATCTTCCACGACTTATTTATTTAAAGTCAAATTGAACCGTACAGGCTGAGGCTGGGGCTGTAGGCACTGGTAGAAAGAGCACTTGCCTACCAGGCATAGAACCTGGCACTTAATCCCCAGAACTGGGAAAAAAAATTAGAAACTGGAAACCAAACTTCTTCCTGTAAGTCCTATCCTGAGGCCTGTCCAGCCTGGTGTTCATGCCACATATCCTGAAGTACAGTGTGCATTCTACCTTGGGGCGTACGTGGCTCCATGCATCCTTACTTTGTGGTCAGTGTCCTCTTCTTAGGAATGATCCCAATATTAGCGACCTGGATACTAGTCATTATTTTATTTTCCCCTGCTACCATACAGAGGAGCACACAGACGTCCCTACACATGTACATATGGTTGTGAGAGTTTACCCAAGGGATAGCACGTAAAAGAGAATTTATGAATTTTCTTCTCTCCCCTTTGGTGTTTTTGAGACAGGGTCTCACAATGTAGTCCAGACTGACCTCAGACTACTAATTAATGATCCTCCTGCCCTACCCAGCCTCATGAGTGAGTGTTGGAGTCACAGACTTGCACCAAATGTCCAGTTCTCCGAATAACACGTTTTATGGATCACACTTTACCTTGTTCTGTGGTTTTTAGTGTGTTGCCTGTCTGCCCTCCACAGAAGCTGAAGCTGCTCTTGCCCCTGTCAGTTGTACAGGAGGATGCAGCTGGTCCAGGGCTGGACAGGGCCTGGGTGGAGCCTGCAAGCAGAACCCATCCCATGAGAGGCATTGGAGAAGGTTTCTCCATGTGCTCTCACTATTTCATGGGCATATAAAATCACGAGATAGCTGTGATTCTGTTAAGGTTCCTACTGGATAATAGTCTTCCTGCAAGTTGTACCTTTTCCTCAGTGAGATGTTTTGGAGACCTCTTCCTAGTTCAGGCATGGAACTCTCTGTGGCTGTGGGTGTGGTCTAGAGCGTCGGGCAGCCTGAGGTTGATCAGCCTCCTAGTGTCTCAGGGATCCTCCTTCTGGGTCTCATCAGACTCAAGCATCAGTGTCCCACTGTCTGGAAGAGTGGCCACTGCAGGGAACTCACCAGGAATGGCCTTGACCTTAACCCTGCCCTGTGTTGGAGTAGAAGTTGCTCTTGCAACTTGAGCACATAAAACAATATTTTGTGTGAGTGCATGCATGTGTGCATGCCATGGCATGCAGTGGGGGTCAGAACAACTTACAGGGATTGGTTCTTTCTCTCTACCGTGTCGTTCTGGGGATCAAACTCAGGTTGTTGGGCTTGGCAGCAAGTGCTTTACCCTCTGAAACTTTTTCCTGGCCTCGAGCCTGGCCTTTCTGGGCTCTTCTTGAGCCCTGGGAGAGCGCAGAGGAGCTCCAGTGGCGAGGTTGAGACTCTGCATTAGGGATGTCCCTGATGCTGGCGGTATCCGTGGTGCCATTTCTAGGCTCACTTGGCATCATCAGGGTGGTATGGCTCGGGTAGACCCCCATCCCAACAATTTCAAAGCAGATATTAGGTATCAAGGACACTGGCTCACCTGCCAGCAAGAACATCCTTTGGCTTGAAGGAACACCTATAGGTGCTTGGGTCTGACTGTGGGTAAGGAGGGAGATGATGAGGTAAAGTTCAGAGTGCTGATGACTGTCCTGACGTCTGCTGAAGCCTGGGCAGCTCTGGGATACTGGGTCACATGGAGGTTAAAGAGCAGGGGCATGTGCTGGAGCAGGCAGGACTGGGGCCGTTCGAGGTATAAGTATGAAGGCCCAGGTCTCTAGGTTCCAAGGAGACCCTTAGCAGAGCTGGGTAGAAGGACCTGTGCACTTTCTCTGGACACTCTGGCTGCCTATGGTTACAAGGGAAGCTCTAATTAGAAGCTGCTAATGGAGAGACTTGAAGCCAGACCAACTGGGCTTAGGCCTTGACTCTGTCACAGGTCAGCTGTGCTGTCTTGGGCCAGTTACATAATATCTCTAGTTCTATTTCTTAAAAATGTAGTAACTGTAGTGTCTTCCTCAGGGCTGGTAGGAGGGTTGCTTGAGACACATTTGTGTTAGGCAGTTTTTGTGGAGGTGTTGTGAAGGTAACCTAATTGGGCCTAAGGTGAAGGCTAGGGTGGGCAGTGGAGCCTCTGGGGAGCCAGAGATACAGCTCTAGTACAACTCATAGGGCTCAGAACAGGCTCAAGGTGTGTGCCTGGTGAGGGGGAGGTGTGTGTATGTCCCTTCCCTGGGGGAAGCGGTCCGTTGGTAAAGAACATCTGCTTAGAGATATGGGCAGGCCCCCAGGTTGGAAGGTGACCTGCTGGAATCAAGGAGGAGGAGAGCCTGACATCCCAGGGGCCAGGGACACGCTCCCTGTGCAGTGTTTGGACGAGTCCTTATGGCGCCCTTTCTCCCCAGATAATTGATGGTGCGTTCCTCTCTCCACAGAGCAGACAGCACTCGGTACAGAGGGACGGCTGGGCGGGCGCCGTGCAGACCGTCAGAGCCCACTCCAGCCTTCCTTGGCAATTTATCCCCTGTCAGCCTTGCTTGTTTGGGACATAAAACAAGTTCCCCAAGGAGTGGCAGGGGCTGTCCGGGCAGAGCTTCTCTGAGGGATGGTTTTGCCAGAGTCATTGAGGGGCTTTGGCGACCATGATCAGCTATACCCATGAACAGAGGTGCGGGTTCTTGGTGCTGGGATTGTGGTAGTAGAGACAGAGACTTGCAGGTCACACAGCCAGAATCTGGTCCAGGACAAGTGCACTCCCACTCCACATGACACCTCAGGGCTCCTATCCCGAGTCCTGGGTCCCAGAGAGTCTCTGCATGGATTCCAGAGCACTAAGCCCTGGAGCATGAGAAAGAATCCCACCCCGCCTTCACTCCCCTAACGTCTCATTACAATTACACGTCGCAATCCCTGCAATTATCGTTGTAGGCGATAAGCCGCCCTAGCATTCCCCATGCAGTAGTTCTATAAGAAATCATGGCTTCCGTGTCGTGGGGTAGCTATGGATATCTCGAAATGATACTGGTTTTGCTCATCATACCTCAGAAGATGGCAGTCGTTATGAGCTCTAGATCTTGGGATTTCTGACACAAGTCAAAAAGTTGCACATCATTACAGTGTTCTTAGAGAGGGCGTGATAAGCACATTTCAGCGCTGTGTGTGTGTGTGTGTGTGTGTGTGGTGAGTATATGAGTGGTATGAATATGTGCTTGTTTGTGTTTGTTCATGCCAGGGGTGGTATGGGTACCCACGTGCCCCCGCCCTTGTGTGGGGAGTAGAGGATACCTTCGGGTGTGGGTCCTCACCTCTCCTTGGCTGACTTGATGAGCATGTTTCTGGGTCTCTTCACAATAGGTTAGTAGGCACAGGGGCCTCTGGGCATCCTCCACCTCTTGTCCCATCTCTTCATAGAGGCGCAGGGATTACAGAAGCTTGTGCTTGCATTATTGCACCCCGTTCCCATGGTTTCTGGGTACCAGGATGCAGGTTCTTGGTTTTGAACAGCAAATATTTGTATGTGCCGAACCACCCCACAGCCCCCAGTCCCAGTCCCTAGTAGTTTATACCTTTTAAATAGGTTTTTCTATAAAGATGTCCTTAGGCATTATCAGAGGCTAAAGTGGTTCACAATAGGGAGAAAGACGAAATCTTCTCTCTGTGACTAGGGAACTGTGTCCACAGGCTGGCACAGGCTTCTCTGGTCACCCTTATTATCAGGGACTATGTCTCATTGTCAGGTAGACCACAGTAGGTACCATATAAGCTTGCTTCATGAACCTGATTGCTAAGAGCAAACAACATTGTCTTCCAGGAGTTGCTGGGGGCTGCTGGGGGTGGGATGGCGGTACAGCAGGGGCCTGCATTCTGCTGACTCTTCAAGGGAGACAGTGAGAACAGGGAGAGGCCCCTCCTCCCGGAGTAACTTGGTTTCTGTCCTGGGAAGGCTTTGCAGAGATTGCATTGCATTTGAATCTTGAGGATTTGGAAATGAGAACATGGGGGTGATAAGCATATTTAACCGAAGAACTAGATCCCAGAAAGCAGCTGGCACAGAGAAGACCATAGAGAAAGCACAGAGGTCATGGGGGCCAGGTGGAGGCCCAAAGCCAGGCAGAGAAGCTTGGATCTGGACTGGCAGTCCGGGGACCAGGCTTTTTGTGTCAAGGTCACGCCTTGATCTTGAAAGGACAAGAGGGACTGAGGCAGAAGGCTAGCTAAGAGATCTGGAGTGGATCTGAGCCCCACTAACAGTCCTCATGGGGACAAAGGCGTCCCAGCTAAAGACTAAGGTGGGAGGTACTGGGTTAGGCTCTGGGTTTGAGCCATTCTCTGCTTCCTGGCACAGGTACATCAGTTATTCGTGGGAGGTTTAAGGTGGAAACAGCACACAACCTGTAGGGTTGTATGCGAGCGCAGAGATGGGCACTAGAGCTCAGCGTAGAACCTGGCTCCAAGGATGCTCAGGTTTCCCTCAGCTTAGCTCATTCATTATCTGAGAGAAACAAACATGTGCTGGGTAGCATCCTAGATGAGAGGAGGGTCAGGAGAGGCGAGGCCAGGCCTGAGGTATCAGACAAACACTGAGGCTGTGGCGGCACGATTGGCATCTGAGGTCAGATCAGGGTTTTAGCAGCCATCTTCCCCAAAGCCTCCAAGGACTCCAGCTGGGACCCCACCCCTCCTTCCTGTCTTCTACTCAGCTTTACTGTAGTGAGGCCCATGCTGCTCCCCATCCCAGGAAGGGTGGGAATGAAAATTCCCCCTCCTGGTAGGGGGACCTAACCCTGGGCTTCTCCTCCAGGAGGCTCAGGGTCAGGGTGGGAAAGTAAGGGGCTCAGATGGGGCATTAGGAACTGCAAGGAGGGATTAGATCCCCGTCTTACTGTGAGTGGCCCAGAGGGCTTCATGGAGGAGAAATACTGGAGACACTGGCTGTGAGTGATGGACTGTCTTTAAATCCAGGATGTGGCTCTGAGCACTGCTCACACTCTTTCCTTCTGGGGTTCTTTTGTTTTGGTTTTTGTTTTGTTTTTGAGCTAGGGCCTCATGTAGCCCAGGTCGGCCTCAACCTCTCTGTGTGGCCAAAGATGGATCTGGCTTATCAGGTGCTGGGGATGGGACCAGGATCGCATGCATGCCAGGCAAGCCCCGTACCAAGTGAGCTACGTCCTTGGCCTGCAGTCCTTTATGCCCTTTTCCCACACAGTTGGCCTCGACTCTGATTTGGGGACCCCACACCCCACAACTCTCCCTCTTCCCTGGTTGTAGCCTTCCACATTCACTTTGCGGAAGGACCTTTCTGCCGGGGGACGTCTGCCCGTGGTGGACGATCAATTTGCCATGCGGAAGCATATTTGGGGGCTTTAATCTTCTTAATAAATTGCTCTCAGATTGTGCATGATTAAACCCCCGGAAAATTCATGAGCACGCTGGGGATAGAGACCTCTTCGGGAAGGTTTGACATGAGCGACACAATAAACACAGCTTCTAAATTGGGTCAGGGAAGCCTCTGAGGTCCAGCGCAGGACGTTCCCGTGGCCCTCCCCAGGCCTATAAATTAATCATGCACACAAAGAGGGCCTTGTCCATTCTCCTCAGCGCCAGGGGTTGTATCTCTGCCCACTGACCCCACCCCCACCCCCTTCCTTGCTGTCTGACTGCCCAGTGAGGCATTTCAGCTTCTGGCCTTTGTTATTCCTGTCTCCACAGCAAGGTGGGTGTACATTTCAGCAAGAGAGATGTAGGTTAGATATGGGGAAGAACTTCCTGGCTGACCGCATCGTGGTGTGAAATACGGGAATAGGTTGTACAGGTAATTCAAAGACACTCTTTCCTGTAGGAGTTGAAAACCTGTCAGGCTCTACCCTACGGTGACACTCTTGGGCTACTGTCTGTGGCAGAGGCAGCCTCAGGACCTGGCCTGAAAATGCCTCTTTCTGGAACAGTTAGCACCCCTGTGGTCTAAGTGATCCGATGAATGAGACCGGACTAGCACCCTTAAGCCCAAATCGTCAGTGCGGTCTAGAAGGGGACATTTGCCGGGAGGCTTCTGCAGACCTCAGCTCTGGCTTGGTGAGATGGCTCATCGGATACAGTGCTTGCCAGCACTGCACAACACCAGGCTTAGTGGCATAGACCTATAATCCCAGCATCCAAAGGCTCAAGGTTTTCCTCAGCTACATAATGAATTTAAGGCTAGCTTGGGCTACATAAAAGCCTATTTTAAAAAAAAGAAATCTCAGTATGCTCACCTTATATCCCATGCCAACTGCCTGTCAGAATCCTAGCCAGGTAGCTCACATGCTACCTCCTCTGGGAAGCCTTCCTGGGTTACCACCCCATCCTATCCCACCCCCACGTGAACAGTTGTTAGTTACTTCTTTCTGCTTTTTTTGTCTCCTCAGCCTCTGTCCCTGTCTGCCTACACCTGTGGGAACCCTCATATGCCACTAAAGTGTCAGCTTTCTAGGGACAAGGACTATAGTGGACTCCTCTTGGGGACACATAATCTCCCTTCCCAGACCATATTAGAACTTGCCTGGGCTTTCAAGTACCAGGTCCTGGGGTTGCCCCCCCCCATTTACTTCAGGGTAGGTACTACATCCCAAGGGCAGTTGTGGGAATCCTGGAGCATTGAGATAGGAGAGAGAGAGATAGAGATAGAGAGAGAGAGAGAGAGAAAGAGAGAGAGAGAGAGAGAGAGAGAGATCACACATGAGTACAGAAGTATGGGGCAGAGGCTGTGACTGGCCTGACTAGACCTCATTGGGTTTCATGTTGAGGTTTTTCCCCCTCTCTCTGCTAATGCCTGACAGAGTAGGTCTTTGCGGGTGGGGGGGGAATTCCTTCGGCATAGGAACCCCAAGCTGAGACACTGTGGCCTTGGGTAACCCCTGTGCATTGTCACCAGCCACACCTGTCCTAGCACAAGCCTAGGCAAGTGTGCCATTTGGAAAGAATAATGTGCAGGTCCGGGCTGGCCGTGAAGTTGGGACTCATGGTCAGCCCCACGGGGAAGGAGGGAGGCCTTACATTGGTGGATGTGGGGTGGGGAGACCCAGGAGGAAGGATCCCGGTGCTACAGCTTTCCAGAAGCTTCTGTCAGCATGCTTACCCTATGGTGGGGCTACCCTCTGCTGTTGCTTACGGGAGCCTCAGAGTGTTGTCCCTCCCTAGAGAGCTTCATACTGGGCTCTGGTGAAGCCATGGAGTGTGCCTGTGGATGCACACCCATACATATGCACGTGAGTGTGAATGTTAGGGTGGACGGGTGTGTATCCGTGTATGAACATGTGGGTGTGCCTAAGTGTAGGCACGTGCCTGTGAGTGGGAGGGGGCTTGTGTGCAGAGCCGGAGCTAGGCAGAGCTTTGCTCTGGAACTGGCTGCAGGCTGGCATCGATGCCTCAGGAGATCAGCAGGTGGAGAGAGAGAGCCACTGAGAGCATGTGGGTCAGGGAGGCCTCTGGGCTGTTCACTAGATGGCCCTGACTCAGTGCCTAAAAATAATACCAGATCCCACATGCGCTAGAGAACATGCCAGGCTCCTTCAGCCCCGTGAACTCACTTCAGCCTCCCGTAGCCCATGAGGAAGTGGGTTCCAACTTAGTCTGGATTTATCGCCAGGGATGCTGCGTTCTAGTCGAATGTGGGGAGGCTCAAGGCTGGAGTTGACAGAATGGAGATGGGAATCCTCAGGCTTCTGAGGACCTGCGTACAGTGTGCTGGCTCCTGAAGAGCTCTGGAGATACAGGATGAAGGGAGAAACTGTTAGCCTTGCCTGCTGCAGGGAGGCTGAGAGAGGTCGGATGGTGAGAGGCAGGCACACCAAGGACAGCTGGTGTAATAGTGACTTCTGTGAGTGGGGGCTTTAAAGTCTGGCCTTGGTGAAGGGAAGGTGTCCTGATGTAGAGAGGGCAGGGTGTCTCATGAGTGAAGACACACTAGTGGGAGGCCAGTGGGGATGCCTGCAGGGCCTCAGATACATGGCACAATACAGGCTCCTCTGTGAGTCCTCTCCAGGCTGGTCCTCAGGTCAGAGGTCATCCCCAGCCCCGCATCTTGCTATGTTTTTTCTCTTGTCCAGACCCCCTACCCCTCATTCCTCTTCTCCCTTGAGCCCAAGATGTCAAAGTGTAGGAGGAGAGGAAGACAATAAAAATGAGAGGTGGTTGCCACGGAAACTATAAAGTAGAAGCAGAAACTTTACATACAGAGCAGGAGGGGGAGGGGACCAGACCCAGTGACTGACAGGGGGCGGGGACCTGTGCTGAGCAGGGGGTGAAGGTGGGGAAGGTTGCTTGTGGTCTGAGGAGGGGGCTTTACCTTCTCCCGGGGCCTGAGCGTTTGGGTCCTCTGTCACCTGGAGAGGCCAGGGCTTCCCTGCAGGTTTTTCATAATCCTGTCTGGAGTCTGCCGTCCTGACTCGCAAAAATGACGTTACCTGGGACTGGACAGTTTACAGGCGGCTTCCCACGTGTTGCCTCATCTAGTCACGTGATTGTTAGTCCTGGGAGGAAGCCTGTCTGTGGAGCAGAGTTGGGAGTCCAGCCAGTGAATCAGGGGACTTGCCCCATATAACACAAAAGGTGAGGTTGCAGCCCTCGGTTGCCAGCCCCTAATCCCTTGGGCTCTCTCTGCCTGCACTGCTCAGCTTGGAGCCTATGCTCCCTGCAACTTCTAGATCTCTTCCCTCCAGTGTGCCTCCACCCCCATCCCCAGGAAGCCACCATCTGCTTGCAGTACAGCCTCAGGGAAGCTGTCTGTCTCAGAGGCATTTCCCTACTGTAGAATGGTTGCAATTGGCCCTTTGGCTTCTAAAGGGTTTTGTGAAATTGAAATGAGACCATACATTTAGACACTGGCTCCAATGCCTTATGTCTCTGCCGCATCTGAACCTAGAGCGCAGCCTTGGCCTATGTGGGGCTGGTGCAGGAAGAACTGGAGTCAGACTCCTGCCTCAGAGCAAACCTTGAGAGACCTGTGGGCACCAGGACTTCTCAGCAGATAGGTGAAGGCAAGGGGTCTGCAAGACCAGCAGGGCCCTGCCCAGGGAGCCCAAATGAGGGGCTCAAGGTTCAGGTCTGAAGTCAGCTCCTGAGTGACACATGGCTCCTGGCTTGTGCGGAATGGGAGCCAAGCGTTCGGTTTCTCCTGGGAGAGGAGCAGCGAGCCAAATGCATTATTAAATGGCAGAAAGGCGGCACTCTTGTGAAGATAGTGGGGAGGTGTATTTGATGGGTTATGAATCATGGAAAGAGAGGAGGAAACGGATAATTTCTGAGCTGGGGTGGTGGTGCAGAGCCTCTGGCCTGGCTTTGCTGAGTGCTCAGGGGGTTCACGATGCCCAGGGCTGAGGGGCTCCAAAGTACACAGACATGTGCACACATGTACTGAATAGGCCCACTCACCTCCCAATTGTCATCAGTCACGTGGCTTTCACCACTGGGGCCTGAAGTTGCCAGGTAGTCAGGGACCTGACCCTCAAGGAGAACCACAGATGTGCAGCAGAGACAGATGTAGAGTCTCTCTGTACAGTGCGCTGAGGAAGGGAGTGTGCCTGGGAGAAGAGGCTGGTATGGAGCTGGCAAAGGCAGCAGTGGCTTTTGTGGAAAGGAAGGGTGATTGGGATTAGTCAGGCCACTTGAGAGAGGTATGCCAGAAAAGATGCCCCAGCAGGCCTGGGGTTGGCAAGAGAGTTCGACACACCCGCCCACTCTGCTTGCTGAATACAGAATAGACTCTAGATGGGGGAGGGTGGCTTGTGTGTGGGGAATCACTGAGGGATATGGCAATCTCCAGAGCAAGAAGAGAAAGATGTGGTGCCGCCATGGCCCTGGGTGATTTCTGTGAAAGTGGAGAGGTTCATAGACAGAGCTAGTCAAGATTGCAAGAGTCACATCTAAGGAACCTTGCTTGAGTCACAGGGAGACTGCAGGAGGGACTGACCGATGGGGCTGGGACAGGTGGAAGGACAGAGAGCTGTGGGGAAGCTGGTTGTGGTGATTCCCAATGAGCACTGGCTAGGACCCGACCTGGACACCCTCAGCCTTGTTGCTAAAAAACATGGATTTGCAAGCAGCCACACTCTCATCGCAGCTTAGTAACCTGGAGACAAAAGACAAGAGTTATCGGGCAGCACGGAGCTCTAGCAGGAGACAGGCTGTAGAAACCGAGTTTCTGTTACTCACTAGCCTTCTGCCTATGACTGAGAGAGTCCTGTGTCCACCCCAGAGGGCCTTATAAGGGCTTGCCGAATAAACACTGCCTGGCAGCGAGTGAGTACTGTACTGGACTCGTAAGTGTGGACTGTGGGACCTTGCTCATGGCATCCCCGCTAGTCCTTGGTTTCTCCTGGCAAGGTTGACCTCCCTTGAGCCAACTCTGTTCATCTCGGGAGGAAGGAGCCCAGGGTCCATGGCCTGCTTGGCAGTGCTTGCGTGAGCCTGTGCTTCTCCTAGTTTTGTAAGGGAACACCATGCCCATCGGAGCTGTAAAGGGATATTTTAATCAGCCCAAGACCTGGTCAAGTCAGGGAACACAGAGACCAGGACAATGTGGGCCAGTCAGGGTGCTTCCTGGCCTGAGCTGACCTGCTAGGCCCCTCCCTCCAAACCACTTTTGGGGAGCCTGGGGCATCAGTGGGGAGCCCTGCAAACTGTTGCAAGCTTCACTTGGTCCTTCTACGCTGTGAGGTTTAGAAACCTTATCTGCTTGGCCATACGGGTGCTGAGGTACAGAAAATGCTGTAAATTCATTTCTGCTGAGAGCTCTACACAGAACTTAGACGGCAACAGGTGTGACCTTCAGAAGCTTCCAGCAGCCCATCTCCTCTTGCAGGAGAGTCTAGGACCCCGGGTAGTCCCCAACCCAGCATGGAAGCTTGTGTTTGTACTCTCAGTGCCTGAGCAGTGAGGCAGGGTCTCCAGTAGGGTCAGGAAGTTCTCATTCTGCAGAGGGAGACCTTGTCTAAAAGAGGGGAAAAAAATCAGTCATATTCCTGAACCCTTCCCTAGACTGGCTAAACCAGACTCTGGGGTGGGCCTGGGCATCTGCGTTCTAACACTCTCCCCTAGGCCACCCTCAAGCCCCAGGACTGAGGAACTGGACAAGGACTTCGTCTTAGGGTGACACACCTGGCAAGGGGCGGGACACACTGGCTATGTTCCTGGCTGCTGAGTAGTTGCTGTCCTGGCTGGCCTGTGAAAGAGCTCACAGGTTGCAGAGAAGAGCGGGGACTGTATATGCATAGAGCCAGTGTAAGTGGACTCAGAGAGGAACACTCACAGAGCTTAGGTCAGAGGGAGCAGGTTCAGAGAGCTCTAGCATTACCTTCCAGCTTCCCGGGGAAAAGGAAGGGAGCCAAGGTGTTTAAGGGGCCGTGCTGAGGTGTCTGTAACCCATATGTCCCTGGTGCAAAGGGGCTCAGTGGCACTGAGGCTGCTTCAGGGCTCTTGCCTTTGTCTTCTGGGCTTTTAGAGAAGGCTAGCCAGAGGTCAGCCCCCTGCCTCAGCATTATAGTCAAGAGGGATCTGATGGTGGGTTGGGAGCCCAAACACCTGCCTGTCTCTACCACTGGCTGCCTCCTTGTGGAGCCTGCATCTGTGGCCTGTTGCTGGGAATAGGGAGGACCCTGGAGAGTCCCCAGTCCCGTGCCCTGGCTGGAGGGTGGGATAGCCATCAAGTCCCCCAAGACCCTTTTCAGCCTCTGTGTGTGGAACCTTCCCTGGGAGACGGTGTAGTGAGTCTCTGGGCTCTGAAGGTATGGCAGAAGTGGCTGGGCAAGTTGTACCTTCTCTCGTGCCTTGTGGGTGGTCCTGAACCGTGCTTTCTTTGTATTCATGTGTGTCAAGTGTTAATCACTAGAAGAGATTCATCTGGGGAAATGTACAAGGCTAGCCATGGGCTTGCTGGTTTCCAGGGTGACCTTGAACTTGTTTTCCTTGGCCCCAGACTTTCCGCTTCTTCCTGTTTGAGCAGGCACTGAAACTGTAGGGCCCGCCCTTCCCCTTACCCCTGGTAGAATTTCCAGGCAAAATGCTGTTCCCAGGGTGGGGGCAGGTCTTCATTGTTCTCACTCTCAAGGGGACTTGAGGGGTGAAGGAGGCAAGAAGCTGCATTTAACTCCCTCCTGGTCTTACTGTGCCAGCTGTGAGCTCAGGGGCATCCCCAGGAAACAGTCGTGGTTCCTGTGAAGCTGGCCCCTGCCTCAGCACCTTCAGTGGCTCCTACCTACTTCCCTCAGACTGAACACAGACACTCATTGTTCACAAGCCCTCAAAGTGTAGCCTGACCAACAAGGAAGCAAGAGCTTGACCTGGAGATCTGATCAAAGACAAATGGCAAAGGAAAGGCATTCATTCATTCATTCATTCATTCATCCACTCACTAAATGCTGACTTCCAATCAATCTTACAAAGAGTCAGGAATGTACCCTGGCCTAACCAGCCCCAGGCTACCATGGGAACATAAGCCCTCCAGCGGGACAGCCACATGTCACCTGGAAGAAAGCCTAGGTCCTGAGAAGAGAGGCAAAGTCACTTGCCCCTGGGCCTGCAGCTGCCTTTTGAGAATGCCGGCTTTGAGCCCAGCTTCCTTCTCTTGCCACATTCTTCAGACACTGAGCACTGTCTGCACTGGGAGCTGACTGTGAAGTGGGGCTAATAAGGCCACAGCCCTTATTAAAGTTTGGAGGGAAGCGATTAGGAAATGCCCAAATACACAGATAAGAGGGTTTCAGAAGGCTCGAAAAGTTGAAGAAAATAATCGAGCAGAAGCTCCAGGTGACTGGGGCAATCCGACCTGAGCTAAGGCAGTCAGGGATTATGTGCCGGCCAGCCGGCCGAGGCAGAGCACAGTAGCTAGAGAAGATTCATCCTAGTGGGAATGAGCTGGAGGGACCAGTGTATACCTGGAGCGAACTGAGTTGAGCTGGCCAGTGATAGAAAAAGAGGAATGGCTGGGAGTGCGTGCCTATGAGATCTTAACTGCTCAGGACGCTGAGGCAGGAGGATTGTACGTTTGAGGCCAGCTTGTGCTGCATAGCCAGACAGCCTATAATTTTAGTGGGGAAATAAATAGTGGGCTGGAGTTCTTGCACATTCATAGAGCTCTTAGGCATAGCATGTGCTAGCCCTTCACTTTCCCCCCTCTCACTGCCAAAAAATCCCCTGTGATTCAGTGATGCTGGACGCTGGAATGTATTCCTGAGTGGGCAGCCCCACACCTTCAGGCCTACCTTATGAGAGCCAGCCCTTCCATAGTTGTAGAGGGGGGACCAGAGAGGGCCTGTAATATATCTATGGTAGCCCAGCCATCCAGTGACAGAACTAAGCCTCAAGGGTGGATGTAATACCCGGGCCCCAAGCAGTGCAGCCTGGCCCCACCCTTATTTGCATACTCTCCCTGTCTTCTCTCTTGATCACTCCTTCAGATATTCAGGTCTGCCCCCAGTCCCCACCTCATCCTTTGCTCCAGACTTGGCTCTACACAGGATCCCCATTGGTGTTTCACTGGCTCCTCCTCGGGGCCTGTTCTTCATGCTGTTTCCCCCTCCCAGAATACACCCTGCCTGCCGTCTTCCCTGTCAGCTCCTATATAGCCTTCTAGCTCAGTGCATACAACACCTCCCCACGGCCTTCCAGAGTTTCTCCCCATCTCAGTTCTCTCTGCTCGGACGTTGAGTCTTACTCTTTGCAGGGCTGCCACCATCTCTCCTAACCTTGAGTCTGCTCTGAGGCTGAGATCTGAGCTGGAGGAGCCTACAGATGAATGTGTGGTTCACTGTTCTCTGTGACTCTCCTCGGAAGTCCAGAAAGGTGAAGAACTGCCCTCAGCTCTCCCTCCCAGCAGTGGGTCTCTTACGAGCAGCATGGATGAGCTGACTCCTTATTCTGAAGCCCATGTCCTTGCACCTCCCACTTGGGCTCAGGGTCAACTACAGGGCTGGCTCAGCTGTCCCTTTCCTCAGGGTTTGCAGGGATGCAGTGAGGTCTCTCCCTTGGGAACCCAGCCCTGGTGCCAGTCCTACCAGAGTTCACAGATGATCAAGCAGGCATGCCTGAGGAAGGTGGAGTGCTCTGACCTCACAGAGACCATATGGCGCCTCCTCTGGTGGCCTGGTGGTCTACACCCATCCCTGGACAGGACCAGGAGGAAGAAGCTGGAGCCCCGGAATCTGGGTCCTTGGTGGGGCTGAGAGGAGAGAGCATGTGGGCTGAATTGGGGCCTACTTGGAGCTTGGCAGGTTTGTTTTTTCTTTTGGGTCAAGGCAAGGCAGAGAAGGAGGTAGCTTCAGGCTTGGCCATCTGGGCTGACAGGAAACACAGACTTCAAGGGTTAGGGAGCAGTGAGGGCCAGGGCTTTTGGTGGAGAGTGACTCTCAGCCTCTCTTGGGCCATAGGACTGAAGCCTGAGCTTTGGGGGTGCTTCTGAAGTGGGAGCCTGGCATCACTTGCTAGCATTCTGGTTCTGCCAGAGAATGAAGAGCAACTTGGGTAGCTGAGGGGGGTCCTCTGGGAAAGCTCCAGCCCAATGTGGGCAGGTCATTTACTCCACTGAGACTGAAGCCTGCTGCTGTATGGGTGAACTGAGGGTAGATATCCCTAAGTGACTGGGGATTGGGTGTTGGATTTGGTGCCTGTAGATTAAACGGAGCCTTCCTTTGGGAGCTTCAGCTTCCAGGTCCAATCACCGTGCAGTTACCTTCTGCACCTTAGGATAGGCATACAGTGGGCTGCTGACAGGGATAGGCAGGGATGGAGAGCAGGAGTTTAGGAAGTGGTTTAGAGCCAGGGGAATGTTTTTAGATACCCATAAAGCCTTGGGAGTGTGGGTTCACCCTAGCTATGGTCGTTTCCATGAGGCTCAGGGATAATGACAGAGGCCACACACCCTGTCAGTTTGCTCTGGTTAGACCTAGGGCCTCTTCTAGAACCCCACCCTGGTCAGTGTTGGGCAACTTGTTTGAAAGGCCCTCATATTCCTGAGGCAACCTGTCTGTGTGAGTTCCAAAGTCCAGGCCTAGCTGGTCCCTAGTTCTTCCTGTATGGAGAGGGGGAGGGTTGTTCCATCCTGGGACCTTACCTGCTCTGTATCAGCCATTTCCTAGAAAGGAGGCCATTAAGTCTGTGGGTGGCTCTTTGGGAGAGAAGTTGGGGGACATAGTGGGTGCTTAGGGTGCTGAAGCAGAGCCTCCTTCGGTGCATAGCCTGTGCCTTCCTGTGTGCGGATGGAACCAGGCTCTGCTTCTCCGTCATGTCTCCAGCAGAGTTCTTGTTCCTGGTCCAGCCTCATTCCTGAGTAAACAGTGGATGCAGGAAACCGTCATTGCCTGTTAGATAGACAGCATCCTGAAGGGGAGGTTGTGACCTTAACTGTGAGCACTCGGGCACCTCCTCCAGACCCTGCCTAGGCTCTGAAGAGTTAGAGGTAGACCCTGGCCTAGGAGACTGATGTATGCAGGGCTGCCTGCCTAGGGACTTCCCCTGGTCAGTGCTGCCTACCCTGGTGTAGACAGGAAACCTGACAGGTCTGAGCTCTCCAGACACCATTGTGTGGGGCCTGGAGTGGGCGCTGTGAGAAACTCGCTTCCTCTGTGCCCAGGTCTGTCCTGGAAAATGCTAGCTCTGAAGGGAAGACCTGGGCTGTTGCGTGCCCTCATGCACATACGTCTTATTCGACTGGGTCTTATTCCACTGGGTTCAGGTCCTGCTGCAAGCCCTGTGACCTCAAGGACCTTTCTCTTGTCTCCAACATTGTTTTAGAGAACCAGCCTGCTAGGGTCACTGGGAAACCAAATGATTGAATGTGTGAGGGATGCTGAGTGCAGGATCTGCTGTGGATGCTAAGGTTGGGTCAGCTACCACAGTTAGCATAAATCCAGACTCCATCTTCCAACAGACCCTGAGCAACAGACCCTGCAGTTTCTGGTCTCCCCTCCATGTATGGTGGAGTGCCTGCATGACTGTGTACCACATGCATGACTGGTGTCTGAGGGAACTAGGGTTATAGATGGTTGTGTGGGCTCTCTGGATCAGCGGACACTCTTGATGGCTGGGCAGAGCTCTCCAGCCCCCGAACCTCCTCTTGGTGGCAGGGTTTCCCTCTTTGCAAAATGATCCCCTGTGAAAGCCAGGTCCCTCTGCTGCACGTTCTGATATACCCAGTGATTTGTCCTAGCATTCCATTGTCCTAGTATTGGCATTATTAAGCTTTTGTTTTGGTTTGTTTTTTGTTTGTTTGTTTTTTGTTTTGTTTTTCAAGACAGAGTTTCTCTGTGCAGCCCTGGCTGTCCTGGAACTCACTCTGTAGACCAGGCTGGCCTCAAACCCAGAAATCTGCCTGCCTCTGCGTCCCAAGTGCTGGGATTAAAGGCATGTGCCACTACTACCCAGCTCATTATTAAGCTTTTTGATGGTAGTTTTGGTCACATGTTCCCCTGCTGTCTCTAGCCTTCAATCTTAATGTCCTAGTAAGACCCAGGACTGTGAGGGGCTGGCTCCTCTTCAGAGCTGGCCCTGACCTGCCGCTCAGTGTGCTCCGCCTTTTAGCTCAGTTCTAAAGCCATCGTCCTTTCTTCTTTGCGGGTGGGGTGCAATTTGCTGTCGGGTTTTCTGTCCAGAAAGGAATAGATTCTTTCTGTCCATTCCTTTTAGGGCTTCCCCCAAGAGCCTGGTGGCAGTCATTCTATCAGTGGGGGCAAGTGGCAAAGAGCCTTTGGAGGCAGGTGGGAAGAGGGATGGCTGTTTTGTGATGATGAACTTGGTATTCTAGGAGTGCCTCGGGGTCTCTTCTCTCCTTCTTCTTCCTTTTACGTGTATTCATGGTGTGCATAAGTGTGTGTGTGTGTGTGTGTGTGTGTGTGTGTGTGTGTGTGTATGGACCCATGCATGCCACTGCAGGTGTGGAAGTCAGAGAATTTGCAGGAGTTGGTTCTATTGCGGGGGTGAGGGTGGGGGTGTTTCAGAGATCTAGTTTAGGTCTCTAAGCTTGGCAGCAATGGCCTTTACTCTGCGCCATCTGGTGGGTCTCTTGAGGGAGGGTGAAAAGGGTGGTGCGGCTGTGTGAGATCTGAATTGGGTGTCCTGTTTCCAGCCTGGCACTCACTGAGAGGGCTCATTTCTAGGCTCCATCCATATCTACTCCACGGAGCACCTTATGGGAGGCCTGCATTATCGGCTGGGGGAGTTGGAGACTACAGTCTTGCACTAGCACCCAGTCGATGGAGAGATGTGTGTCATCTCCTCACCCAGGAGTCCCTCTGGAAGCGGGCTAGGGTGGCAGTACAGGGCCAGAGTTTCTTTAGGTATCCAAGCTTCTGGATTGCGGGTGGGGGGCTGGGAGGCCTATCATCTACCCACCCTAGGCAGTCCCTGAGGACTTCCCTGCTGGGTGGTGGGAGTCCTCTGCCAGTTCAGGAAACAGTCCCACTAAGGAGGTGGGCAGTTTTCAGGTGCCCTTCCTCCAGTCTGGTCTCTGCCTGTGGGGGCTGTTCTCTTTAGAGGGGAGGAGACCACACGGGTCCTGCTCACAGGAGGAGTTTGAAGCTGCAGGCTCTGGAGAAGGATTGGTTCCAGATGCTCTTCTGGGATGCAGGAAGCAGTTTTTGTCTGCCTGGTGGTTCCAGGGTTGAGACCAGGAGGGTTGGCAGGCAGCCAGGTCTTTCCCTAGCCTCTGAGCTCTGGCCTGGCCACCAGTTTTTTCTCAACACCCAGCACAAATGTCCCCAGCACCCACCATGACCTGTAGAGGTGCAGGCATGGTGGCAGTTGGTAATGAGGACTCCTTTCCCAAGGCTAGGAATTTAGCTTGTGGTTCACCGGATGACTCTGAGCCGGTGGGAGATTTGTAGTGTCTCCTTGTAGCGGGGAAACTAAGGCATAGGGGACCTGAGAGACTGAGGGGAGATCAGGCTGAACCTCTAGAATCCTGCTGTGTGCATACTGGGGTTCTAAACTTTAGACCTGCTCCTCCATGGCTACCACACACGTCCTGACAGTCCTGATGGCTGCCTGTTGTGGGCTAGGTCAGAGCCTGATCTCCACAGGTCAGCATTGGTCAGCACTAGTCTGGCAGCCTCTGGACTGTAGCCCCGACCACAGGCTCAGAGGGAAGGTAAGTGGGTCAGGTGCATGGACACCAGAACTTTGCAGGTGGAGACTTCAGCTTCTAAAACTAGCAAAGATGGCAGTGGAGATTGTTCACCACCACCACCACCACCACCCCTGCCCCGCCCCCGAAATGCTAAGGTGTAGCAGGGTGACTCTGCCCACAACTGGGCCTGGAATCTGGTGACTGGGTGCAGATTATTATAGTAGTATCCCAGTAGTCCCCTGGCTGGCAACCCTGTTTCAGCTTCCTGTGGGGCTGGCCTGTGCTATGGGAAGTGGGACCAGAAGACTGAAAGGCAGCGGACCCTTCTGCAGCTAGGTTTGGAGACCTGCCCTCCCCCCTTACCCTCCAAAGTCCCAGGATGGCGCCTGGCCTCCAGCTGTGATCCAGCACCCCCATCCTCTCCACTGACCTGGAGGCCCTCCCTCCTAGACTGAGGAGCCAGGAAGGGGGCTTCCCCTGTGAGGAGAAAAACCTGGCCTGGATTGTTACCTAGGCTACCCTACCCCACTCGAGATTGCCGTAAGTTCCTCCAGTGTCTAGCCTGTCCCATTTCCCATAAGAGTTCATGCAACAACCGTTGGCCAAGACCATATGCCCTTGTACTTTTTGTGTGATCGAGGCAAGTCTCTCTCTCTCTCTCTCTCTCTCTCTCTCTCTCTCTCTCTCACACACACACACACACACACACTTGAGCACACATCTTTTAGGGCCTCAGTTTCCCCATCTGACTTGAACTGGTAGGTGGTGTGGTCTGAATGTTGCTTTGGGGAGAGGGGAGAGAAATGGAGGTTACCTAGGACCAGGAGGGTAGACCTAAGAGGAGGGGAAAAGGAGGCAGGCAGATTGCTGGCCATTTTAAGAGAAGGACAGAGATGAGAGCCAGCAGCAAGTAGGGTTGAGGGGGGGATGGGTGGTTGGCGTGAGGCTGCCAGTGATTTGATTTTTGCAAGATTTCTGTTGCTTCAAATACCAAAGAGAGATGGTTGGGTTTGTAGCTATTATGATCGGGGGAGCCATGGAAGTTTCTGGAACTGCAGAATGACTTGGAGAAAGTCTTTCAGCTTGTGGTAGTAGAGGCAGGTGGTCATTCCTTTCCCAAGCCTCAGTTTCTACTCCCACTGTAGGGTAGAGATCTTACTACCTTCAGAAACTCACTAATGCTACTAAAAATGTCAGAGGGGAGGGAAAATTCAGGCACCTCTGGTGGTTTATGTGGGGGATGGGGCAAAGTGGCTTAGCAAAGCCCTCTGGTTGCACAGGTGTGCCTTGTATTCTATGTGCGCTTGAAATGCACACAATAATTTTAATGGTATGAAAGTCATATTTTTATCAGATGGAGACTGCCTTCTGTAAAGAGTAGCTAAGTATCTTAGGCAACAGAGACAGGCAGAACTCCGACCTGACTGAGGGGTAGGTGCAAAGCTTTGTGGGGCGCTCTGGTCTGGCCATGTTTCAGTCCAGTCACCCCCTTCCTCAGACTCTAATTTCAGGTGCCTAGCCTTGGTGTGTATGCATATATACATGCACCACTGCACCTGTGGCGGGATAGGGTGCTCCAGGCACCCCAAGTTGGATATGGAGTTTAGACATGGCTGTTGGGTATATGCTGTTATTGGGGTTCTTCGGACGGGACAGGGGCACTCTCGGGCCGCGTCGCCCGGACGACTCCAGGCCAGGATTTTGCCCGCACTGACTTTCCGGGCGGGTGCCAGCCCAGCCTCCCGGTCCCGGGCCCCCGCCGAGGGGCCGGCTGCTCAGGGCGGGGCGGGGGAGGCGGCGGAGGAGGAGGAGTTGGAGCTACTTTGTAGGGCAGCCTTGGTCTTGCCTGCTGCTGCACCAGAGCGCGGGAGAGAGTGCGGGGCGCCCGCCGGGCGGTCCGGAGCGGCCGATGGGGCCCGTGTGAGCGCCCAGGCCTGGCCCGGTGCCCGGCGGGCGGCAGCATGTCCGCCGGCGGCAACGCCAGGAAGAGCACCGGGAGGCCATCCTACTACTACCGGCTGCTGCGGCGGCCCCGGCTGCAGCGACAGAGGAGCCGCTCCCGCAGCCGGACCCGGCCAGCCAGGGGTAGGCGCCACCCTGACCCCAGACCCTTAGTCCCTCGCAACCCCGCACCACCAACGGATGCTTTTGAGGCTCCTGTGTCAATGGGTGATGGCTCCTTATCTGGAGCTACCGTGACTGTCCCATCCCCATTGCCCCAGCTTCTGTAGGGTCCTTCCTCTTGGGGGAAAGCGGGGTCCCTAATGTTTCCCATTATATCAGGACCAAAGAGAAAGGGGTCGGTCTGATATGCAGTTCCTCCGTACTTCTGAGTTCCGAATCCCATTCCACTGTGCATCAGTTTACTCAGCGCGCAGGCCGTAGTAAAGTAGTCGAAGTGGATCCTGACTTGCCTCCACTGTCTGCTACTCAAGCTTAGCGTGCTTCCAGTCCTGTCTTGCTTCCTCATCTTTTGGATGGAGAGCTGAGTGGGCTTCCTGTGGGGAGAGCCAGGTTTGTAGGGGCCTGGAGCCACTCTGAGTGGTCCTTGGAAGGGTACTTCTTTCAAAATGGGGAGGGAGAAATGCAAGCCTTTCTTCGAGCCAGTAATAAGATCTTCAGCTAGAGAGGCCCTAACGTTTCATGCTGACTTGTGCTGGGCTGGTAAGTAAGTAGGGTCAGGGGCTCCACACAGAGACTCTGCCAGGCCTGGGTTGTGTAAGGCCATAATGCTTCGGTGGCTTAGGCCCACTGAAGGTGTCTGTGATGCAGAAGCTGCCTTAGTTTACATCCTAAGGTTATCTGGGGCATGGGAAGCCTGGCCCCGGCCCAGCCTCACCACAGGCAGAATGTGCCAAGCCTGCCTGGAGAGGTGTGAGAGTGGCCCCTTGTTTATTTTTTAGGTTTGGGTCAGTGAAGCAGGCAGGCTTTAGTTTACTTCCCCCCAGAATGGAGAAGACGTTCCGGCCCCAGCGGTAGAGCCAAGTAACAATGTACAGGGTTTATTTAGGAAGTACTGAGTTCCCTGTGCACAGAGTTCAAGTTTAAGCTGTCTGACTCTGCCCACAGGTTTGTAAACTTAGTTTGAGGATTCCCCAAAGCATGTGATATCCCGGCCTTTGCTGAAGTGGCCTCTGGCTAGTTCCTGTGCCTAGTCTAGGCAACCAGAGACCCAGGTTCAAGCATGAATCGCCTCATTTCCTGAGCCTTTGTTTTTCTCAGCTGTAAGAATCTGCCATTGTGACAGATTCTTGGTGTGAGGATGGGTTTGGGATGAAGGTTCAGGGGTTTGGCCCCCCAGGGCCTTTCCTGCCCTTCCTGTGCTCTGGTGCCTGGCATGATGGTGCCCTCTTCTGTGCCCACTGTAGAGGCTCCAGAGGAGCAGAGCTCTGCCTCCTTGTCAGCTAATGAATGAGGCCAGCAGCGATCGATGTTCAATGGATCAGACTCGTCTGAGCTTGGCTCCCAGCTGCGTCCAGCTCTGTGCTAGCTTGGAAGGAACTCACGGTTTGCTGAAAGTCAGGGGTTAGACCAGCCCTGATGGGAATTCTAGTTGGGGAAATTAAGGAAGGTTTCAGAGAGGAGCTGACGTTGATTGAGAATGTGTCTGCTAAGCTGCTGGGATTTGCTTTGCTGGGAGTGACCTACTCGGCCCTAGGTCCAAGTCCTACTTCGAGAAAACTGTCTTTCTGCCAGCTGTCTCTCTGAGCTTCAGAAATAGTGGCAGTGGCAACAGGGTCCTGCCTGGGAAGCTAGAAGCCTGTGCCCGCAGCTCAGACAAGTTAGGTGTGAACTGTTGTCCTTTACCCGGCAGGCAGGAAGGGACAGCCTGTACGTATGCCAGAGAAGGAAAAGGAAAAAGCCCTTGGTGTAGTTCATCCTGTATGGGAGCAGAGGACAGCAGTCCTGTAGAGCGAGTTCATCCTGCATGGAGGACAGAGACAGCAGTGTGGACCTGAGAAGGGGCCTTCAGTCGTGACCAGTTGTGGGTGTGGGCAGAGTTGCGGGTCAGCGTGCAGGGGGCCAGGGGCTCCTTGTCCTTCTTCCACTGACCCAGGGGCAGGTTGGATCAGGGTGTGCCTCCTTTTAGGAAGCCACCCTGAAGTATTGAACCATTCCCTTCTGATCTTGGTGTTAGTTTTGGCATGGCTAGGGGTTGGTCCCCTAATGGAAGCCTTACCTACAGGGCTGGTGGCAGCCCCCCAGCTCCATCTGTGCCCCACCTCATTTTTGTCCTCAGCAAGGAGGGGAAAGGAACATAGGCTCTGAGTTCAGAAACAGGAGAGTGCCCGGAGGAGTTGGTAGCTGGTTGTGGAGACCCACAGATGGCCAGGCAAAGGTGTTAGTTAGCTAAGCTACCGCCTCCTACTGGGGGAGGGCTCACTGCCCTCGAGAGCATCATGTTGTTCTTGGCAAGGCTGTGAGGGACAGACAGTGTCTCCAGCATCCCAGGGTTATGCACTGTGCGCCACTGAGAAGGGTCTTCTCTTCTTGGCTTTGGTATCCTTATCTGAAGGTTGGATGGGGTGGGCCTTGCAGTTGTGTGGAAGCAGTGAGGGATGGAGACATCTAAGAGTCATACTGTGCTGTGTGGTTCTGAGCCTGGCTTGTGGATTTGGGTGGCTTATCTACTTGTCAGTGTACCTCACTTCCCCATTTACTGGTATCAGGAGAAAGAGCAGCTTCCTTAGAGAAATAGAGCACTCCTCTCACCTAGGTAAGCCTGTCCTGTCATTCAGAATATCCAAGCCTCGTCACAGGGCATATGGAGCTGAGTGGTGCTTGTTCCAGACTTAACAGGAGTGAGTCCTGCTTGCTGGAGAGACCTGCTCATCGAGGGCCCTGGAACCCAGGGCTCTTTTTCCGGACAGTACAGTGGTTAGTGCTTGAGAAGGCTAGTCCTCGGTCTACTTTGTATGAACTGGTTGGTAACATTGGGTCCATTCCAGGCTCATTACCTCTTCCCTTCCGTCAAGGGATCCTGTACTGTTGCCCCATAAGCTTGGGCACTCTGGGTGCCCACACTAATGCCCAGGGAGCTCTGGGGCTTTCTGAATGCCAGTCCTGACAGCTGTTCTATGCTAGGCCTTACCAGGTGCCAGATATTTGGCCAATACTTCCTTCTGGTGCGACCAGGTTTTTTCTCAGCGTCTACATTCATCTTCACTTTCCTGGAATGCTGCTGTGTGTCCCAGCCCTACTTGGGCCTCTTTGCTTGCAAGGACTCCTAGAGTCCATCTTTGAGGTGTCAGGAGTGGGCTCCCAGGAACCCCTCAATATGCTCTGAAGAATGAAGGTATATTGAGAAGGTCTGGAGCTGACCCCTGGAGTGTTGGCTTCTCACACTAAAGCCTAGAGCATAGCATCTGGGTCATCTACCCTTGGAGTCCAGATGGGTGCCGCACACCATTGCTGAGCTGGGTGTGTGATTCAGGCTTACCAGCACTCCAGATGGCAGCATGGCTGTGCCTGTGTGGCCTGTCGCATTGACTTCTCATGGGAGCAGCTGTTAGAGAGGGACCCCATCCTCCACCACTAGGAAGGCTGGGGCTGGGGCACTATGGGAGAAAGCCAAAGCCTGACCTCCAGCTCTGCCTGGCCGTGGGATAGCAAGGCAGAGACCAGAGTGTGGGGTTTCGAAGAGCTGGGCTCCACCATCCGAGCTGTGTGGCCTCGGGCAGGGCTCTCCATCTCTGGCCTATAGTTTATTCCTGTGTAAAGTGAAGATGATACCGGTATGCAACCTTAGCACTGCTGTGGATCTGATGTGTTCAGGTGAGCTCCGAGTTCACTGCTGGAACAGACCAGGCACTCTGCAAACTGAAGCAAAGCACGCAGAACACTTTTCATCCGCACCCCAAAAAGGGAGTGAGCCTGCCAGACCCCAAGATAGAGAAGTTGGGGCCAAAGGCCACCATAGGGTCTGTGTACCTCAGCAGGAACAGAGGGAGGGAGAGAAGATAAACAACAAATTGGATTTCAGAGGTCTCCCGCAAGATAAGGACCGGAGCATACCATTGGTTCCCAGGGGTACTTCTTAGTACTTGGGGGGCCACATGGTCCACCCAGCTCCCAGGCTCCCAGCTGGACTCAGGCATGTCCAGCTTGAAGGTTCAGACTATTGCCCCCAGGGCCTTTTGGCATCTCCTACAAGCCAGAGCCCTGCTGGCACTCGTGTGGAGCCACCATTCCTTCCAGTTGGCTTCTCTTCCTATACAGATTGTACCCACCATTGCTGCCCCTACCTGTCTGACTGGCAGGTCACATGTCTCAAGTCTCAGGACGTCAGCCCAGTTTGTCCTCTAAGTATTTCAGTGGGGATGGCTCGGTGTACAGTGGGAGGTGAGTTCCTCAGAGGCAGGCGGGTATGCTGCGCCCCACTCCATCTTTAGGCAGAGCTCTTTAGGTCCTTGGGGGAAGCCAGAGGCCCGGCTAATCTGCTGGAATGTCAGCCTTCTGGCCTTTGCTCTCCTGCCTGTCCTCATCACCTTCACTAACTAGGTAGCCTCTTTCACCATCCGAATGTGGGTGCCCTGCTGAGGGTCTCCCCTGCTTATGTCCCATGTCTAACTCCTCAACCCTTCATTAAAGTAGGCCATTGTTATTTCCATCTGCAGGCAGGGAGCCTGAACTCTGGTGAAGTAAAATATGAAACTGGTGGTGGGGGCACAGAGCTGGAAAGCTCCCCTAGAACCACACCGCAAGCCCCGGCCTCTCCTTGGTTGGTGCGACTGAGCACTGGTCTGACCAGTGTGCTCTTGACCTCTGTGGGTCAGGGTAGAGCTTGAGTCCTGGGCACCTAGTTTGTCACATCTTTAGTTACTTCTGTGCCCACTGAGGCCCGCAGCGCACACAGTCAGGAGGAGCCTGCGCTGTTCAGTGGCTGCAGGAGCGGCTGGAGCCCTTTACTTAGTTCACTCTCAACTATATCCCCAATAGGGAAACTGAGGCTCCCTCCCGGCACCAAGGCCACTTACCAAGGTTACCTGCAAATGTTGATAAGAGCTGCAGTTTAGAACTGGACCCTAGATCTCTTTGCATCTATTCACATGTTAGCTCTGTCTTGCTTTTTCCTGGATTAGCTCATTGCAGGAATCCTAGGCAGCTGGGCTCCTTTTTGGGTCTGGTGGAAGAAATGGAGGTTGGAACCCTGTGTCTCGACTCAGACTCCTCCACATCCTGGACCACACGCGTGTTTTGCTATAGAAATGACCTGAAGCCTTTTGACTGTTTTAAAAAAGAAAAGCAGAGGCTGACACTTCTCCAGTGACTTCCTCTGGGGCCACTTGCTTAAATGTCAGGAAAGGGAGAGTATTTCCTGGTCAGGAACATTCAGAGCTTGCTGGGAGCTGAAGTCTTGTTTTCTGTTCAGGAGATATTTAGGGAGTCAGCCCCCACCCTGCTCCGCTTTGCCGGCCCTGGCCCCGGCCCCTGGGAGGTTGTGCGGGGAGGGGGCACTGAGAAGGAGCGGCTGTGATGCCTGCCCAAGTGTCAGGTACCGCTCTCAGAGTGGTGGCTGGCTATTTTTAGCTATTCTCATCCAGTAGAGGCATTTCAGCGTTTGTTCAATATTTAATTATCCATCTGAAATTGGCCCACGTGGCCTTGAGTTTGGAAGTAGGTCTGTGCTGTGATTTCCTCTGATTGCATAAATAAGGAGGCAGGAGGATCTCAACAGCCCTCTAAATAATAATAATGGGGGAAGGAGCTTGGGCCTGGTTCCTCCGTCTAGACAGGCCCTACCCATTTCAGGGGTACCGAGGGTGCCTGTGACACCCTTGGTCTGCTTGTCTGCGATGCTCACACCTGCAGCAGCTGTGTTTTTCGTTTGGGGTGGGTTCTCCTTTTTTTGCGAGCCCCGTGTTCTCTTTGACAGCTGCTGGGTACTGAATGGAAGTTTGGGGATTTTGCCTTTGGAGGTCTTGTTAGCTTTTATTTCCCTCTCCTGACAGACAGGAGAGGGCTGTCAGCACCCGAGCTGTGTGGTTTCTTTTTCTGTGGCCCTTGGAGGTGAAGCTTGACATGACTGTGAAATGGAAAAGCATAGTGAAGGCAGGCAGATGGGACTGAGAGGCTCCGTGCCCGCTCCCCGCTCCCGGGAGGGAAGGAGGGGCTGAGACCCTGAGAAGCTGGCAGGCCAGTGGGACTCCTTAAATTCCTGCTTGCCCCGAGGAGTAGAGGTTTAGAAATTAAAAATCAATAAATTGGCAATCTGGACTTGTTTTAGACATCATTGATTTTCTATTTATTTATACTTCTGTTTTGAGGACACTGGACTTGAATCAGGAGTGTAACTGAGGTGCTGTGTGATCTCAGACAAATCATTGGACATCTTTGGGCTCCAAAGCAGGCCTAACCTAGTTGTGACAATGTAGGATAGATATGTCACAGACTTGAGTGTGTGTATTGTCATTAGCACTCGTTTGTCTCAGTCACAACTCTGTCATACTGATGTGTAAGTACAGTGTGACATCCGTGGGGATCGGAATTATCTCCATGATGTCCCCTCCCATCAGGGACTGCTAGATGTGTAACCAGCACTCAGTTGACTACCTACTCTGTGCACATTGTGGGCAGGGGCTGCCTTGGTGATGTCGTAGCCCCTGCCCTAGTGATGAAGGAGTTGAACTAGGGAGGGCCATGTAACCAGGTCAGCAGATGGTATGGACAGAAAGGTTGGCAGTGAGGCAAGAGGAGTGTCCCTAGCGGCACAGGGAGCCAAGGGAAGGTTTGGAAAAGGACATGTGATGAGAACAGTGGCAGCCTCTATTCTTGAGCATGTGCCCCATAGCAGGAGTCTATCACTGTGTTCAGTCTTGGGGCTCACAGACCCTGGAGATGAAGAAAACCAAGGCTCAGACTGGCCAAGTACACAGAAAGCCTCCCCATATTCTCAGGGCTGTGGTGCAGGAAGATGACTTGAGAGCTGCAGCGGGACTTTCGGGGGGGGGGCGGGGGGGGGGGGGAGGAGGAGAAAATGCAGGGAGCAGGGGAAAGGAGGAAAATGAGTGTCCCTGAGAACAGGCACCCCTGGTAGCCGTAGGCCAGGAAAGGCTCCACACTGGGCCTGGACTGGCACAGAGAGAAGGATTGGAACAGTCTGGGGAGTGTGGCAACCGCAGGCTTCAAGGAAGTGTAGGGGGGAGGAGCCAGAGGTGACAAGGTTTGGAGGCTAGCAGGTCACTCAACCCCTTGTTTTCTAGGGTGCTGCTTGCTATGAAGGCAGAGTGGGGGGAGATGAGAGGCGGCGCACCCCTTTGTGGAGTAGTGTTGGGCCGGACATGTTGGTCTCTGGTTTGTGAATATTAGTGCCACTATAACAGGGCCACCCTGGCATCTACTTCTTTATTTCAATGTGTGTGTGAGTGTTAGTGTGTGTGTACATTTGTGTTTTGCTGCATGTGTGTTTTGTCCAGCACATGTATGCTTGTTGCCTAAGGAGGCCAGAAGAGGGCATCAGATCCCCTAGGCTGCTCCAGGAGTTACAGAAGATTGTGAGTCACCATGTGGGTGCTGGGAATTGAACCTGGATCCTCAGCAAGAGCAGCAAGTGTGCTAAACCTCGGAGCCATCTCTCAGTCTCCAGACTCTTATGTTTTGACCTTTGCTCTTAGGAAGTAGGAGATGATGGTCACTCATTTTAGCACTTGACTGGACAGGGTGAGAGGTCAAAGGGAGGCGAGAACACAACACCAGAGAGCTCCCTTGCTCCCCAAATTCCAAGGATGCAGAGGAGATGGCTATTTTCTTTTCCTGGCAGCCTGGAATAGGCCCTGAGGCTGCAAAGAAGACAGGAAGAACCTGTGTAAAGGAGAGGGTGACCTGCAGACTGAAGTGACCAGAGGTCTTGAGAGATTAGCAAGGAAGACTCAGGGAGTGAGCGTAACGTGTTGGGTAGTTAGTTAATCTGTGGAGAGCAGACAGGGTACCCAGAGATTTCTGGAGGCCTGGGAACCTCGTTGGAAGCATGGTACCTTCAGGATGAGGCATAGGCAGAAGCATGTGGTGTCAAAAGCAATTGCTTATTGTCTTGAGGAGGGGGAGCATACAGAAGCCTCTGTGGTAGTCTACAGATGCTAACACAGTTGTAGGATCTCTAGTGAGGCCTGCTGGAGGTCACAGAATGAAACGAGACCCTCCCCTGTCCTGGACAGGCTCTATTCTAGGGTGGACTGTGAGGTGGAATGTCCAGAGAGTCTAAGAACTAGCTACACGTATGGCTATACACACACACACACACACACACACACACACACACACACACCCTCTGAAGACATTGGCTTGTGATGGTAGGAACCTGTGTAAGCTGTTTGCTTCCTGGAAGAACAGAAGCGGAGAAAACAGGCTTGAACCAGAAGTGGGAATAGCCTTCAAAGACCTGCCCCTAGTTGACCTGTTTCCCCTAGCCAAACCCTACCTCCTAAAGTCTTTATTCACATGCTTCAAAATAATGCCACCAACCAGGGCATGAGCCCGGGAGGGACAGTTCCAACCCCGTGTATCCTTCTTTTCCCCAAACCTGATCAGCCTCACGAACTCGAAATGTGCATTTGAGCTGGAGAGATGGCTCAGTGAGCTGGAGAGATGGCTCAGTGATTAAGAGCACTGACTGCTCTTCCTGAGGTCCTGAGTTCAATTCCCAGCAACCACATGGTGGCTCACAACCATCTGTAATGGGATCTGAAGACAGCAACAGTGTATTCACATATACAAAATAAATAAATCTTTGGGGGCTGGTGAGATGGCTCAGTGGGTAAGAGCACCCGGCTGCTCTTCCAAAGGTCCAGAGTTCAAATCCCAGCAACCACATGGTGGCTCACAACCATCCGCAACAACATCTGACTCCCTCTTCTGGAGTGTCTGAAGACAGCTACAGTGTACTTACATATATTAATAAAATAAATCTTTAAAAAAAATTTAAAAAAAAAAAAAAAAAAGAAATGTGCATTTGAACATGACCAGACTCTTGCCTTTCAGCTAGAAAGTGAATGCCCTGGGAGTGTGGAGAGGGTCCCAGCAGGGAGGACACTCTGAGTCTGGAGGGACCAGGACATCCACCTTCACTTGCCTGCACCTCAGATTCTGGGATCCCTTAGGTGTGTGTCCTGCCTCACTGTCCCTCACTGCATGGCCATGATCAGACCTGATTTCCTTTTGTTGAAGTCAGAGCGGCACCGCACGGGTACTGCTGCTCTCTGTTTCCTGGAGGCCTGTTTTTATTACATTCAGCCAGCCGGCTGTTCAAGCACTGCTGTTGAGAAAACTTGCCTTCCCCTTGGCCCTTTCTTCAGAAGTCAATTGACCATATGCATATGATCTATTCCTGGACTCCATCCTGATCCATTGATCTATACATCTTATCCTTATGCTAATGCCACAGCCTTGTTTACATTAGATATTTCCAGACTCTAAACTGTGTCTTGAAACCCATTAGCAGCAGAAGCCCCCAGCCCTCCCCCGAGTCTTCTAGTTTGATTGGCAGTCTGAGTCCTCGGCTTTGCCATCTGAATTTAACGTTCTGCTTGTTAGAATCTTTGAGATTTTGACTAGGATTCTGTTGAATCTCTAGGCCACTTTGGGCCAAATGGCACCTGAACAGTATTGGGTTTAGCAGCGTGGCGTTGCTGTTCATTTCTCTTTAGATTAAAAGTGAAAATCTTTCAGCCATGTGTTTTGGTTATTAATCTTGTATGTATTTTTAAAATATGTATTTGTGTGATTTGTTTGTGTGCATGATGAGGGAGGGAGGGAAGGAGGGGAGGGAGGGAGAGAGAGAAAGAGAGAGAGAGAGAGAGAGAGAGAGAGAATGAGTTGTGATTGTCGACATGTTTGAGAGGTATTAAAACCGTTCTCAGGCGTTGGTTCTCCCGCCCTGTTGGGGCAGGGTCTCTGGTTTCTGCTTTGCTGCATACTCTAGTCTAACTGGACCTTGAACAATTTTCTGGACAATTTTTCTCTCTCTATCTCCCATATCGCTCTCTGTAAGAGTGCTGTGATTACAGACTCAAGCCACTGTAGCTGGTTTTTTATTTTTTCCTGTGGGGTCCAGCATTGAACTCAGGTTGTCACCACTTCTCCAGCCTATGAGCTAATGTTTTAAAAGGTGCATGTGCGTGTCTAAGCATGTGTGTGTGTGTAAGTATGTACATGTGAGTGTGTGCTTTTGTGTGTGCATGCATGTGGATGTGTGCATGTATGTATGTTAATCACCTTGCAGGAACTAGGAGTTCACCGTACTCGAAGCCTGACAAGTTAGCCTGATGAGTTTCATGAAAGCACAACACTCCTGAATCTGAGCTAGAGGACAGACGCTTGGCCTACCCTGGCTTGAGCTTTCCTTTCCCATTAATTCCCCTTCCATCCAGGTACCAAGAACAGCTTGTAGAAGAATCTATTCTTGAACAAAAGCTGCTCTGCCCTGCGATTTTTCCAGTATAACCTCATGTCCCCAACAGGTTCTGATAAACAATCTATGAGTCAGTTGCTCCTTAGGCTAAAACTTACACAAGGGATTGAGGTGCAGCCCTGTGACAGGATGACATCATTAAATCAGGACTTGGAGCCAGATGTGGCGGGTGCCTGAAATCCTAGCTTTTGAGAAGTGTAGCAGGAATTGAGCTAGCCTGAGCTCTATGAGGCTCTATCTCAAAAGCAAACAAGACAAACAAATTTGGAGATGATTAAAATTGAATTCCAGGTTGCTAAATACAGAAAGGGTAAGAAAGTGTGAACATAGTATAAAAATAGATATCTAGGGGCTGGAGAGATGCCTTAGCTGTTAAGAGCATTTGCTGCTCTTGCAGAGGACCTGAGTTTGACTCCTGGCACTCACAACTGCCCGTAACTCCCGCTCCAGAGGATCAGACGCGTCTGGCCTCCATGGGTACCCAAACTCACATGCACTCACTGATACCCACATATACAGAATTAAAAATAAAACCTTCTAAAACATGAAGGAACACACTTAGCTTTATGCTTATCTCAGCTCGCTGCGAGAGATAAACCCGCTGTATCGCACAGCCATAGCAATCGCATGTAATGATATAATTTTTAAACAAAGGTGCAAAGCATTACAGAACATTAAGTACCGAGGTGCGATTTTGGGGGAAAGAAAGAAATAGTTTCTAATGAATGAAGTGCAAAGGAGGTGAACTTAGTGTTGCTGCCGCCCTTTGGCGTGTCTTAATCAGGGACTTCATGCCCTAAAGTTTGTTTGCCAGTAATTTGTTTGTATTGTAAGGATGAAATACAAAGAATATTGGGTCGAAGACATAGCTCAGTGGTTAAGAGCACTGGCTGCTTTTCCAGAGGTCCTGAGTTCAATTCTCAGCACACACACATGGCAGCTCACATTCATCTGTAACTCCAGTTCCAGGGACTCTGACGCCCTCTTCTGGCCTTTCAGAGCATGGCATACAAGTGGTGTACATGCCTGCAAAACATCCACACTAATAAAATAATTTTTCAAAATATGAAGGGTGTGGATGAAAGACTTTTTGCATCTAGGTGTGAAGCATGCACCTGTTTTGTGAGTTTCAGATTTTATTTTATGTGTCCCTGGGGGTGAGGGTGGGGTGAACGTGTGGGAGGCGTGCGGTCACTGCACGTTAGTGTTGAGATGTCTTTATCAGTCACCTCTTCATTGAACCCAGAGCTCACTTATTTAGCCCCTGGTTTCTGCCACTGCCCCAGTGATGGGGCTGCAGACGTGGCCACCGTGCACAGCTTTTCTGTGGGTGCTGAGGAATGGCTCCCCAGGCCTGCATAGCAAGTACTCTTTCTATTGTGTCATCTCTAGGCCTCACATGTCATTTTCTAACAAATCCACATTTAATTGCCATGCCACTGTGTTGCTGGATGGAAGCCCTTCTCCTTTAGGAGGGTAGGGAAATGCACAGCCCTGCATGGGCCAGTGATCCTGGCCTTCCACCTTTAATGTAGTTAGACTAACCTCAACCTTGACTGGTGGACATGTTGGTACCCGTGGCTGCTGTAACAAAGGGTCACTGCGTCTTAAAGCAACCGATGTGTAATCTGAGATCTGGAGGTCAGAAGTCTGCAGTCCTTTCAGTGTGCTAATCAGAGGGTCTTGCGGCTGTGATCCTTGAGGGGACAGTGTGTTTCCTTGCCTTTTCAGTCTTCTGGAGTCTGCCTACAGTTCCGGGCTCGTTACCTCACCTCTGCCTCACTGTTGCTTCCCTGGTGACGCTGGTTTTCTGTCTTTTCTCACCTTACTCTCTCCTCTGGCTGGGCATGGTAACACTAGTCTGTAACCTAGCACTCGGGACACTGAGACGGCAGGGCCATGAGTTCAAGGTCAGCTTGGGCTACATAGCAAGATCCTGACTCAATAAACAAATTAGATAAAAAGTAAAGCCTTTGTTGTCACAGTGTGCAGCGTGGTCTTCCCTCTCAGCTCAAGGTCCTTATCATTTCTGAAGAGTTCAGATTGCTACATGGAGAAACACTTTCACAGGCTCCAGGCCTCCAGATGTGGCTTTTTGGGAGCCAGTGTTTGCCTCACGGGGGAGGGGAAGGGCTAGCAACCTCTAAGTACTACTTGACTGTAGATGGGAAGAGCATGCAGTCTGAGGCAGGAGACTAGCAGCTTGTGGTATTTTCACAAATATCTCCAGAGAACAGAACAATGGATTTCATATGCTTCCCTAACACACACACGCACATGCACACACATACACAAACACACACATACCACTTACCACACATCACATATACCATGCATACTGACACCATGATGTACACACCACACATCATGCATACCACATATGCACCACACACACCTTCCTACACAACACATGGCACAAATACACACACCATGCATATAGATATCACACACACACACACACACACACACACACACACACACACACAGACCTATAACTCTTCACCCAGGCTCTCTGCTCAGTTCTCGTGCCACGGCCCAGGTGTGTCTAGCACCCACTTGAGAGCCATGCTCTTTGGAGTTTTGCCATGGCCATGTAAGCTGCTGTTAGTCTTGATTTGGTCTTTTATATTTTATTTTTTCTCTTCATTTCGTTTCTCTTTAGACAGACACAGAGGGAATGGTTTGTCACCTGTATATGTTTTACTGTTAGTGTTGAGAAGACGTCATGCTCTCTCACTGTGTGTCACCTGCCTCTACTCTCAGACCCTTGAATTCTCCAAAGAGAATCGCTCTGCTGTTTCCCTATGTGGCTGTGTGCACGTATGCCCAGGACGGAGATTGTCTTTGTTTTAGTCATGTGGACAGCAAATGCATTTTAGCCTGAAGGATCCACCGAGAGCTTCAGTTTCTGGTCTGAAATGATTTCAGGTTTTCGGGCAATTGTTCAAACCGTACTGACTGGCCTGGAGCAAACAGCTTCCCCTTGGCTGCTTGCATAACAGTGCTCTGCAGGGATGTCCACCAGGAACATTCTGGAAACAGAGCTACAGTTCTTACTCAACGTGATGAGGCACACACTGGACACCAGGGTCGGGAAGAACCTTCTTTATGGTCTGGGCTGGCCCTGGGGAGGTCTAGGAAGGTGGAGCTAGTGGCTGATTGGCTAGTGGCCTGAAGTCTAGGGAGGTGGGGCTAGTGGCTGATTGGTTGTTGTCACCGGAGGAAGGCAGGACTAGGTCTCACAAGGCCTCTCTTGTGGTTAGTTGAAACAAGATCACTTGTGTAGCTCAGGCTAGTCCTGAACTTGAGATCCTGCCCCACCCCCACCCCAGGTAACCTATTACTTGTCTCTTGAGAGAGGCAATTCAGAAGCTGCCAACTCCGGCTGTAATCGATGAAGTAATGCTCCCCCCCCCCTTTTTTTTTTTTGCTGAGAGGAGGGAACTTGGTGTTTTGTGGATGACTGCTGCCTTGTCTCTGTGGACTGCTTAGACAGGAAACAACCTTGTTTGATGTCACTTTGTTGTCCTGGGGTCACCCTGACAAAGATTGCCATCCTGAGAGGTTGCTTATATCCAGGACAGTAACGTGCTGACCCTCCTGTCTCTACTTCCCACGTGCTGGGATTACAGGTGTGCAGCATCACGCCCAGTTCATGGGTGCCAGGGATTGAACCTAGGGCATTGCATGCCAGGCAAACGCTCTACCAACTGAGCTACAGCCTCTGTCCCTATGCCATACTTTGTGTCAGTGCTGTGGAACTTGATGCTGGCTTTCATTGGTAGCAGGATGCCCTTGAGATCCATCCACATCGAGTGGATCGATCATGCATTCCTTTTTCATAGCTGACTAGTATTCTGTAGTCCACACAGTTCCTTCTGCAGTTTCAGTTTGTCCCTGACTCCCTCCCTCCCTGCTCCTAGGCTAAATCTAGGGCCTCACACCTGCTCAGAAGTGTCTACCACTGAACTACACTACTCCTCCAGCCCCAATATTCGACTTCTATTGTTGCTGCACATATTAAAATCTGTCAGAGGTCACACACAGATGCTGTCTTACAGTTTGGATGGAATTCCAGTGCTGGCCTGGCCAGACTCAGTCACGGTGTAGTGGGTTGCCTTCCCTCTGCCTTCCCTCCTGAAGACCCTAGAGAGAAGCTCACTGTAACCTGTGTCCCAGCATGGGGAGTGGAAGTTCGAGGCCAGCCTAGACTGCACAACAAGGTCCTGTCTCAAAAACAGAAACAAAAGAGACAAAAAGAAATCTGAGCCACGGCCCACTCCTGCTGCACAATGCAGCTCTCTGGGCGTGGTTGTAGGACTGACGCCCGGTCCCTTGCGGATTGCCAGCTCGTCCACTCCACTCTAGACCATGCCGGCCGTGGAGGATGGCGGTCTCTCCTGTCTCTCGCCCCCTGCTTTGGCTCTAGCTCCAGTCCTGACTGTCCTTGCTCACATTCAAGGGCTCCTGAGGAGGGATTGTCCCCAGGGTAGAGTCTTCTGCTTCCCACTCTTTGTTCTCGAGCACATAGCCGCAGAGTCCCTCTCTGTCAGAGTGGCTCGTTCACAGGCTCCAGGAATCTGGGTACAGGTTTCTTTGGGGGTCATTATTCATTTTTTAAATGAATTATAGTTTGCTTAATCATTCCCCATTGAAGGCTGCTTGGCTGTGTCTACTTGGGGCTATTATAAAGCTTCTTTGAACACACTTATGAAAAAATGTTTATAAGAGGGTCACATTCTATCTTCTTTAGCAACTGGTCTTTTTTTTTTCCCACTCAACATCCTGTTCCTGTTTTATTTGTGTTAAATCTATATAAGTTTAGATTTTATGACATGCCTTTGTGCTCCATGTAGAGTCCACCTGAGCCATGTCCTCTTCTGTGCTGTGTAGTATTCCACTGCGTGACTAGTCCAAGATGCCCTCACTCATGCCCTATTGCTGGACATTTATGCTGTGTCTCTTCTGTGCTACGTGCTGGGCAGCTACAAATGTCTTTTTGCAGCATATATGGGATGAACCATTTTTCTGGGCTGGACGTGTGTGTGTGTGTGTCCGTGTGTCCGTGCTCGCGTTTAGACTATCTATTGTCTGATTGTTCCCCAGAGTCTTTTCCTGCCACCAGCAGAGATGAATGAGCAGCCCTCTATCTCTGCCAGCACTGGGAGTCACTGCTCATTTTAATTTCAGGACTGGCTCCTTATTAATTTCTTTTAATTAGTTTCTTTTCAGCTTTGGACTGGGCTAAAGCCTATCTGAAAAGTGTGAATTGGTATCTGGCAGTTCTGATTTACATTTTTTCGAATCACCGTGAGAACCCCCATCACTTCCCCAGAACGCAATCTTTCCACACCTCCACTGACCCGGAGTCTCCCGACATCCATGCTCGCTGTCGCCACCTCCACCTGCCTCCAACCATTAAGATCTGGACGGTGCAACCCGACAGCTGAAATTACAGGATGTTCCTCCAGCCACTGTTTCCATGGGAACAAGTAACAGTCATCCTTCATGATTAGGTGGTATCCATGGCAACCAAGCCAGCAGCATTTGAATGAAACTGATTTTACTTTATTTATTTTTTGCGAACTCATGAAGGTTAAGATGCCTGACTCTGACCGTAGCTTCCAAGAGTGGATGGTACCCTGGTCTCTGTGCTTAAATAGGGACTTTTTCCTTTCAGTGGAGAGATTCAGGGTACACACATGCCAAGGCTTAGTTCTGTAGACTGGGAGGTTGTGTGGAGGTCATATCAAGTCTGAGACGAAGAAGGACTACTGGGTTGTCCTCTGAGGGAGACTCCAAGGTGATTGGCTCTCCCTTCCCTCAAATGGTTCTTCCTGATACTTTCTCAGTGCTGGGTGATCTTAGTGATTTGAACCTCTCTGGGATCCCGCTTTCCCTACCATGGAAAAAGCTGTGTTGCCAAGTTGGAAGCCAGAGACAGAGGTCCCTGAGCTTAATGTAAAGCTCTGAGCTGAGATCCCGAGATGTAGAGACACTGTTAGGTCCAGGGATGCAGAAGGGATGTCAGCTCCCTGATTGTTTTTCTGGAATAAAATAAAGGTTATTTTGGGGGAGGGCACTGGGAGAGTACTGTCTTTTACTCAACTCACTGAACTGATGTTCAATCCTGAGCTCAGAGATGGAAAGGCATTGGGCCGGAGTCACGCAGCACAGACAGGATTAAATGGAGATCCCCTCCCTCTACTCTCCCTTTCCTGAGGTTCTAAGTGAGAGTTCTTTGGGGGAGCATTGTTTGGAGGGACTTAGTTAACTTTGCATCTTGCAGCCTTAGTCTCCTCATCTGGAAAGGGATAGATGCCATGGCTGTGCAATCTGTCAACACATGTTCTCAGTAGAATCAATATTGTTGGCAGTATTATATACAAGCTGGCCAAAGCTGGGTCCCAAGGAGATGGAAAAATCTTATTATTTTTTATGTGTAGCACCTAAAAGAATCTACCTTTAGTATTGCAATTTTACGTGGGTGCAAGAGAGAACGGAGCCTGAGGAGATCTCTGAGGGGCAGCACACAGCAGCAAAGGCCGAGAGGTGCAAGGCTGCCTGTGTGCCTAGCTCGGTGCTGGCTGAGGTCTGTGCCTAGCTCAGTGCTGGCTGACATCTGGCTCCCTGAAGGCTCCCAGGGATATCACTTGGGGTAAAATGGGAGGTTGGGCAGCCCCAGAGAAGCTTCTAGATCAGGGAAGAAGCAAGGTTCTGGGAGGTTCCGGAGGTCATCAATCTCAGACCTGGGTGAGGGTGCAGCCCCCATTCCCATTACCCTTGTTCCACTAGGACAGGTGCTATGTTTGTGTGTGTGTGTGTGTGTGTGTGTGTGTGTGTGTGTGTATGTGTGTGAGCACACCTGTGTGTAAGTGCACCTCTGTGCGTGTATGTGTATGCCTGTGTATATGTGTGTTCTCTGTGTGTGCATCTCTATGTGGATGTATGTCTCTGTGTATGTGTCTGTGTGCTTATGTGTATGCCTGTATGTAAATGTGTGTGTGCACCTCTGTGAGTGTCTGTGTATATGTACATGTGCATGTGCCCTTCCGTGTGTTTCCCACACGTGAACACATGCATCTTTGGAGGCCAGTCATTCTCTGGGGTCCTCAGCCCCTTTTATCGATCCTAGGGATCGTAAGACCTGTAGAGGAGGCTGGCTTTGCCAGCTTTTGGCCCATGGCTGAAGTGGGTGCTCTATATGGGTTAGTAGAGTTGGTGGAGGAAGGATGATGGTCAGGATTGGGGGTTGTGGGGAGCTGACCCAGAGCTGCTGGATGCCTGGTTCAACAGGACTGGGGACAGAGGTGTTCATTCTCCTTCCCACTATGAGAAATAGGGAGAGACTTAGTAGGTCTGCAAGACTCAGTGATGGAGAGTGGGCATGAGTCATGTCTAAACTAATGGGGTAGCCCCAACAGGAACAGTGGCCTCTCAGAACATGACTGTATCCCACAGAAGGTCATGTCGTCTATCACAAGGAGACAGCATGGGTGTAGGGGTGAGGGGGGCATCTCTGCCTCATGGCAAGTATGGCAGAGGCAGCACTCAGGGGTACCATCGAAAAGCACCTTAGGAACCAGGTTAAAGTGTATGTTGTCTTGAGGGAACTGAGTGGGGTAGGAGATAGTTAGCTGGAGTCTGATCACTCCGGGCTTGTGAGCTCCTATTATGACCCTTTCCCCTGTCTTTGGAAAGGTGACTGATAACAGGAGCCTGCCTTAGCTAAAGTTTGCACCCTGAACTTAGCTCCAAGCGCCATCCATATGTCCAGTCCTTCGGCTGGTCCTGAGGCCCAGGGGCTTGGTCCAGACACACCTACTTCCTAGGGATGGGACCTGAGGTTCAGGATCTACTCTGGTGAAGTGGGGCCTCCATTGCCTGCTTGGCCTGACGTAGTGCCTCCCCCAGGACTCAGAGGTGACTGTGGAGTAAACTGTCCCAGAGCTCATAGGACATGTGCCTGATGTGGACGACACATGCCATTAGGAAGCACGTTAGGATCTTTGTCCAGGTGGAGAATGTGTGTGCTGCCACCGAGAGTGAACAGGAGCCGGGGCTGGATTGGGGGAAGAGACTTGAAGGCAGACGGTGAGCGTGGGAAGAGATTTCCTAGGGAAACCTCCAGAAAGCGTGGGCGTCTCTCGACTGAGTAGCAGAGCATGGGGCGGGGAAAGTTTTAAGCAGAAACACAGCGAGGAGACATGGAGATGGCTGCCTGCCACCTGACTGGAGGAACTAGTCTGGCAGAGGTGGCCCAGGGCACGGCCTGCTTGCTCCTTGGCCAGGGCTCAGAAATAGACTGATGTAGTTGAGCGAGGGGCTAAGCTCTGTCCTTTCACACTACTGGGAAGACCCCAATCAGGAGAGGAGGAGGTAGGTAGTGTGGGTAGGATGTTCCAGACCGCCCCGCCTTTGAGGCGCCTGCGTCTGTGAGCCCCTATATCCTGTGTCTACATACATCCCCTGTGATGTATGTGTGGGAGGATCTATGTGACCGAATTTGTGTACACACATTTGCCAGGGAAGTCTCTTATCCCCTGTCCCCGTGTGTCCCATGTGCCAGGGTAATCTTCCCTTTCTTCCTTAGGAGTCAACAGGTTTTTGCTAAACATCACACACACCAGGCTCCTTGTGGGTGCAGGGGCTGTAGAGGTGCAGTGTGGGCATTGGGAGTTGTGTCCCCACAGACACACCCACACCCACACACACACACAGAGACACACACAGAGAGAGAGAGAGAGACACACACACATAGACACACACAGACACAGACACACACACACACACACACACACACACACAGACACACACACACACACACACAGACACACACACACACACACACACACAGACACACACACACACACACACAGAGACACACACACACACACACAGAGACACACACACACACAGACACACACACACACACACACACACACAGAGACACACACACACACACACAGACACACACACACACAGACACACACACACACACAGACACACACACACACAGAGACACACACACACACACACACACACACAGACACACACACACACACACAGACACACACACACACACACACACACACACAGAGACACACACACACACACACACAGACACAGACACACACACACACACACACAGACACACACACACACACACACACACACACACACACACGGCAATGATATTCCTAGACTCAGCCATTTCCATAGAGCAGCAGCAAAATGACAGGCAGAGGTGTCACTAGGGATCTCCTTCATGGCTGTCTGGTTAGTTACGCTGGTGGGAGAATCTGGGGGAAGTCCTCTATGGGGGACCATAGGGGAGCAGGCAAAGAGATAGCAACTAAGGTCTGAGGGAGCAGGCAGGAAGCAGCTGGATTGAGCTGACTGAGGTCTTAAGTAGGCGTGTGCAGGCCCGTCTCAAATGTGTTCCCTGCTTTACCTCAGACTGTCCCCTGAGTGTTACGAATCTGAGTGTTTCTTGACTTAGAAGCCAGGTGTGGTGGCCTTTAATCCCAGCACTTGGGAGGTAGAGACAGGTGGATGTCTGAGTTTCGAGGCCATCCTGGGTTACAGAGTGAGTTCCAGGATAACCAGGGCTACACAGAGAAACCCTGTCTCCGGGGAGGAGGTGAGAGGATGAGGGCTGGGAGAAGCAGCCATGGAGGCTGTAGACTCGCCCCTTTCTCCTCAGCGTTGTGCAGCCACTACCACCTCAGCCCTTTACTGTCTCATCCAGCAGGCCTCCCACTTCTAAAGCGTCTGGAAAGGAAGGCCCAAATTAGAAGACAGAGGTCCCAGATTATCTTAGTTGGCGGGACCGTGGAGGCAGGCTGCCCAGAGTTTCGTCAAGTATGACATTCTAGGAAGAGGCTCATTGATCTGCACACACAACTGCAAGCTTAAGTCCAGACTCAGGAGCCTTTAAAATACACCTGTGAGGGGCTGGAGCTTGTGAGGGGCTGGAGATTGAGAACAGAGATCCCTGTTTCTGTTCCCAGCACCCACATGGTAGCTTACAACTGTCTTTAATTCCAGTTCCAGAGGATCCAATGCCTCTCCTGGCCTTGATGGGTGCCGGGCATGGGTGTGGTGCACATACATACAATGCAGGCAAAACATCTATGATATACAACAATGATAATGAAATAGTTTTTTAAATTGCCATAAAAATCCAGCCCTTGGGAGATGGAGAAGGGTCAGGAGTTAAAGGTCATCTTCAGCTACATGGCAAATTCAAGGTCAGCCAGGACTACGTGAAATCCTGTCTCAAAATAGAATTGTAGTAAATGCATGCAATTTGCCATTTCTGTCTCTCTGCCCTTCTGTCCGTCTGTCCGTCTGTCTGTCTGTCTGTCTGATTGTCTCTCTTGCTCTTCCCTCTTTTGCTCTTTCTCTCTCTGTCCCTTTCTCCCTTCCTTCCTCCCCCTCGTGTTTGTGTGTGTGTGTGTGTGTGTGTGTGTGTGTGTGTGTGTGCACGTGCGCGTGCGTGTTCTGGTGTCTTCCTTGATCACTTTTGGAGGCCAGGGCTCTCACTGACCTTGCAGCTGGCTATAGCCTGACCAGCAAACTTCTGGGTCCTTCTGTCTTTGTCTCCTCAGCACCAGGATTACAAGGGCACCTGGCATTCTGTGGGCACTGGGGATCCGAACTCAGGTTCTCACGCTTGTGCATCAAGCACTCTGCCAACTGAGCATCTCCTCAGCTTTGTTTAAATTATCTTAAGTGTACAAACATGCACTCGTTCAGCTTTCTGTCTGTAAACCCTTTCCATCTTCCTCAAGAGAAACCCTACACCATGCAGCCAAACCCCCACCTTCCCAACAGTCCTGGGCAGCTCACCTTTGACCCACTCTCTGGCTATGAATTTGACTATTGTGGGTATTTCTCATTGTTGGACTAGAAGAGTCTTTGCCCTTTGGTTTCTGGCTTCTGCCACTTGGCATGATGTTTTCTGGGTTCATCCATATCATGTAAATGATGTTTTAAGGTGTTCATAGATCACCCGGATGGGCAAATGCACTGTGTGTGCCCTGTGCCTGTTGGGAGTAGCGCTGCTGTCAGCATTTCATACAGATGTTTAAATCTGGTCTTCTGGTCCTTTTGTGTATACAGTAGTTAACTGCCTGGGTAGTTTAGGGGTGCACACTGCTACCCTTCTCCACAGTGACTACAGTATCTGTTGTGCAGTCCTAGGAAGTGGGTGGTGGCAGAAGCTACAGTCTCTCGGAGCTTTGGAACCTGCTCACCTTCCCTCTCCTTCTTTGACAGAGTCGCCCCAAGAAAGGCCGGGCTCCCGGCGGAGCCTTCCCGGCAGCATGTCAGAGAAAAACCCCAGCATGGAGCCCTCGGCTTCAACCCCGTTCCGGGTCACGGTAACTATCTCTGCGTCACCACCGCCACTGCCACCACCATCACCACCTCGCCCTGCGGGGCTGTTCTGCGACCCCGCACCCCCCTTCCTGGAGCCTCATGGACCGGGAGAACATCCAGCCTCCCTTGCTCTAGGTATCCGATCCCTTGGCAGCTCCCTGCTCCCTGGGGGCCACAGGGGGCCCCATTCTTTGAGGGAGGGGGCAGGTAGAGGAAAGAGCCTAGGGGGCCACCAGAGCCGGGAGAGGAGGCTGGATTCGAGCTGTCTGGCATGTGCACACAATGTACCCTCCCCTTATTTTGGTATCTTTTATAGAACAGTCTAGGGCATGTCATAATTTGATTCTGTGTTGATGGGAAGGAGAGGAATTCTGTATTCTCTAGCTGATGCTGCCTTAAAATGGACTCACACAGAACATGTGTACCATTGCATAGCTGTTCAGTTGAGACAGCCGGCATGCACACCTCTCTCTTTTTCGAAACCTAAATGAGGGCTGGGGAGATGGCTCAGCCAATAAAGTTCTTCCTTTGAAAACATAATAATGTAAGTTCAACCCCTAGATCCTGTGTTTAAAATGAAGTTGCAGGTGCTGTGGCAGGAATGTGTAATCACAGAGATGGGAAAGAGAGACAGGCAGGCCCTGGGGCTCGCTGGCCGGACAGCCTAGTCTACTTTGTGAGATCTGTGTCAGTGGCTGCCTCAAAAACCGTGGATGGCACCCTGCAGAATGGCACCTGGAATTGTGCCTCTACACAAGTGCCCACTCCTGTGCATGTGCATCTGTATGCTCATCTATGGACATGTGGGTTTGCGTGCATATGTGTACACCAAAACCTAAGTGACTTTGCAGGAGTGGACCTCAGAGACCCCCTTCCTTTCTTTCCTTTTCTCCCTCAGACAGGAGTCCCTGGCTGGCCTCGAGCTCATAGAGACCCACCCACCTCTGCCTGTGAGAGCTAGGATTAAAGGTGTGCCCTGCTAGGCGCAGCTCTGTGTATTCTTGTTCTCTTTATTTACACTCAAGCACACATTTGCACGTACCTCCTCACACAGCAGACGTGATGGTTCAGTGCTGTGGCAGGCACCTGGCACTGGGTAAAGCATACATCCTGTGTTCTCCAGGGATCTTCAGTCTGCATCCATCTATCCATCCAGCCAGCCTTCCAGCCATCCAGCCAACAAGGCTTCCCTTGTGCTTGCTCTGGGCCAGGCACCATTCTAGGGATGGCAAAGGGTCAGAGTGCCCCAAGCCAGTGTGCGGTGTGCAGAGTTCTGAAGAACCCACAGTTTTGAGTTGGTGTCACTAGGGGTGACGTGGTCTCAAGGGGATTTTATTTATTTATTTATTTGATAGAATCACATGTAGCCCAGGCTGACCTCAGATATTATATTATATATATATATATATATTTTTTTTTGAGTTGGTGTCACTAGGGGTGACGTGGTCTCAAGGGGATTTTATTTATTTATTTATTTATTTATTTATTTATTTATTTGATAGAATCACATGTAGCCCAGGCTGACCTCAGATATTATATATAGCAGATAGTGGCCTTGGACTCCTGATTCTTTTTCTCTACTATCTGAGTGCAAGCATTACAGGTGTGTCCATGACACTTGGGCTTTGAGGTGATGTTTGAGCTAGAGGACAGATGATGAGGTGCCAGTCAGTCTTGTGGCAGGTAGGCAGACAGGCAGAGGGAACTAGGTGGAGGAGAGAGACAGGGAAAGAACACAGGCCTGGCTGTCATTATGTGACTCAGGGGCTCCAGGGGAGCTGACTTGGACTGTCCCTAGAGGGTAGGAGAAATGTCCTAGGCTCAGAAGGGTCAGTGGAAACTGGCTAAGTCGGCAGGAGTGGTGGTGGTGGATGCAGCAAAGGTGTGGATTGACATCCCACTGCTGCTGCGGAGTCTGGTCATAGGGGTTAGAGTAACTGGGTAGGAGGTGAGGCTGGGCCAGGAGGAGCCTTGGCTACCAGACTGAAAGGATAGGGCCTTCCCCAGGGCCATCCACCTTCCTGCTTCTGTGTATGGTATAAAACTAGGTTCTGGGGTCCCTTCAGGATTGCAGGACCTGGGCATGTACATTTTGATACACTTCTGTAAGAGGTCATGCAGACTGAGGGCTGAGGGTTAGCCTCTGGCAGGGAGGGCCTAGGGTCATACTCCTAGATGTACCCAGCTGTTTTCTGGGGGGCTCTACAAAGGTGAGCTCATTACTGTCGTTAGAGCAGAAGGTAGATGTTCCTCTCTGAATACAAGCGCCTTGGTGGGCCGGGAGAATCTCTGGGGGCCTTGGAACAATGATTGGGATTACTGTGGTCCTGCCACTGATGGAGTACACACTGTGTGGCTGGCACTATGCCCGCTGTCCTGAACCACCAACTTTTGTAATGCTTCAGGCAGCCCTGTTGTTGATCGCCTCAGTACAGAGGGGGAAACTGAGGCTCGTGGAGTAAGTCATCACTCAAGCTCAGACTGATGAATGGGACCCAGGTGTGTCTGGCCCCAGGGCTTGAGTGTGGCTTCCTAGGACTGGGAGTGTGACTGTCGTGTGTCCTGCCAGTTCCTCTATTTGTGGCTCCAGCGTGCACACCGTCATACCTTCGTGCTACTATAATCCGTGGCTTGGTAATTGCCAGCTGGGATTGGTGGTTTTCCTGCTGTATTTTCACTGTTTCCCCAGGCAGAAGCCACCTGAGGGTGGAAATCAGTGCCAGCCTGTGAGCCTGCAGCTCCCAGGAATGCACTCAGGCTGCTGCGCTCAGGTGGTTGGCAGGGTGCAGGGCACATTCCTGAGCCATTTGTCTACCTACCCTCTGGCCACTCTGTGCCGTGTCACTAAGTGTTGCCATTTCACATACTGAGGAAGGCAGGGTTCAGGGTCGTTATCTCTGTCACATAGCCCTTGACTTATCAGGTACTGATAGGGCGGTTGGCCAGGTCAGGGTCTTGCCCTTAGGCACTTTGGTCCTTTGGCTCTGTGTAGCCATTAAAGACAGGGCTGTGAGTGGAGACTCTCTTGGCCTGGGGCTGGATGAACTGAAGTGTTTGGATACAAGATCTGGATTCAAATCCTAGCACTTCTGAGCTATGATGTGACCTGGTTAGCCACCCAGCCTTTTAGAATCTCTATCAGTAAAGCGTGAAACAACAACCTGGCCCTGCAGCAGGTACTTAGCTGATGGGATGCACTCTGACCAACCACATCCATCCATTGGATCCACAGTCCCAACTGGGTTTCTCTTTCCGACTCTGGATTAGTACTAGGGCACAGAAGATACGGCATTTGGGGTATCGGGAGGAGAGCCACCTCACCCCATTCCTGAACACTTATTTTCTCCGGCCGTGGCATCCTCAGCTCCAGCTTGCAGCTGCTCCCTGTAGGCCCTGAGGGAGCCTGGGAACATGGTTTTGCCTGGGGGAGGCAGGTGAGATACCACAGGCTGTAATGAACCTGCCACTGTTGCTGCCATTGCAAACCTGGGTGACAGGATGTCACCATCTTTCACAGAAGGTGCCCTGTGGGAGATTGTGTGTCAGAGTAGATGGTCTCAAGGACTAGCAGAGGACTGGATCTGACAGAGGTCCCACCCAGCTGAGAGTGGATCTCCAGTTTGGGTTGTGTGTTCCCTCCCAGGGTTCTCACTCGTTCTGTGAGGCGCTATCCCCACGGCTGTTTCATAGGGCATGGGTGGCTAAGTGGGACATGGGTGACAGCCTCTTAGAGTGTGGGGCTAGAGAGAGCCTCAGTATTTTTCTTTGTGTGAAATGAAGATGATGGCCCTGTGCTTAATATTCTAATGTGGCTTCAAGGCCTGGTGCCAGCTTTGTGACTTGATCGAGTTGCGGGTCCTCCCTGTTCTCCTGCATGGCTTCCACTCTCAGTTGCAGTGAGCATGGGGCTGTGGCTCCCCAGGGGACCTGGGATAAAGATCCCATAGGGAAGGGGCTGAGAGTAGGTGACCACAGTGGCCTGTTTCTCTCTGGGAGGTGTTTGGGATTCCCACCCAGGTCTGCCTTCTCTGTACTGGGAAGGGGGAAGACAAAGATGAAAGGCCATGTAGGTGGTGGGGTTTACAGGTGTAGGGTCAACCCAAGCCAAGCCCTCCTGGGCCACAGTCTCCTAGTGTGTTCCCAAGAATCAGGCTGACCGGAGACAAGGAAATGCTGATAGCTGTGGTACCCTGGATGGCCCATTGGCCTTTTCCATCTCTAGGTGTGGGCTCAGTCCTTCCTCCTTCCTCTGTCCACCTAGGCATTGACCTTGAGCAGTCTAGCAGGGTTGGGGTGGGAGGTGGCAGAGGGTCTGGGAAATGAAACATGGAAGCCAGTTGATCCCTCCTTGGGAAGTTGAAAGTGGAGACTTTGAAGGTTCGGCTGAAATTAGGTCTCAGGGCTATATTTTGTGAGATGGAGAAGTGTCAGAGAGGAAGGCTGGGGGTGGGGGAACTGCAGAAGCTGCAGATAAACGTGGCATTGTGTTGAGCGTGGATGCTTCTAGAAGCAGGTCTTCTTGGTTCACTTTCACTAGTGTTGGGCTGTGCACAAACTGTGTTTCTGATTCAGGGACGGTGCCTGGGGTGCTGTGGGAACCCAGAATGAAGGCTCTCTGGCTAAAAGAAGATGAGAGAATTCTTACAGTGGGGACCTTTATGACTGGGTTTTAAGGGACATGCAGGAGTTTCTCAACAAAAGAGACAATAGTTAGAGGAAGATAGACCCAAACAGGAACAGACCAATGGTCCCGAGTGACGTGCTGGAAGCAGGAAGGAAAAGCTGAGGGAGAAGAAATGTGAGGGGCGTTAGTGGGAGCACAGAAGCCTTTGTACTTTGTACCCACTTGAGGTTTTCAGCTGTTCTGTCCTCTCCCTACCGTAGTCTCCCTATGTGTGAACAGGCGAGTAGAAGGTGGATGAGGTGGCCGAAGGATCTACCAATCTGGCCATGTGTGCCTTCTGCAGAAGGAGGCCCTTTTCTAGAGAGGGACTGTTTTAGGTAGGTTTTGGTCAGACCACCAGATGCAGGAGTTGTTCAGGATGTGCAGGTCTAGGGGGCAGCAACAATCTCCTGGCTGAATGAACAGGATTTGTGCTTATTCGGGGAGTCAGGGTGCCATTCAGGATGGGTTAAAGGATCAAGCCAACTGCTCTTCTCACCTAAGCCTTGATCCCCTGAGCTTACATGCCCTTGTGGGAGCCTGCTTGGTCAGTTACAGGAAGCACTAGCCCAGCCTGGGCAGCTTGGATAGGGACATGGAGAGGAAAGAAAGGGAACAAACACAGCTCTGCACACCTTCTTTGCAGCTCTAGAACCTTCCAGAGTGTCCCTTGGTCTCTGCCGGGGCCTCCCTTATGACCGTGAGGGTGTGAAGACTGCTTCTTGGGCTGTGTCACAGGCTCCTTACAGGCGTTCTCATTCAGGGTGGCATTCTGGGTTCAGTGAAGGGGAGGTGGAATGGTGTGAGGCTTTTCCTCTCGACCTGTGCTCCAGGGAGACAGTGCTGACGTCTCCCCACAGAGCACCTGGGAGGGCCACTGCTCCCCTCTGTGGGTAAGTCACCTGTCTCCAGACCTCTTTCTTCATCTCCAAACAGGGCAGCTGTGAGGGCTTCAAAGCCTGCAGGTAGGCGGTTAGCCGGTGTCTAACCCTGCTGCTTGTGTTTCAGGGTCCACCCTTCCCATACTTTGCCCAGAACCCCAGGTAGCGGGGCCTATTTCTCCCCCTTCACACTGTCCCTTACTGCCCCAAAGCAACAGCATCCCTGATAGAGCTCTGAGGTGCAGCTGGGACTAGGAGTTGGAGAGAGATGAGAGAGTGAGAGGCTTAGGAAACCAGAGCTAGTGTTCTAAGGGGACAGTAGCATGGGTAGAGCTGGCCTGTCTGCAGGCTGTTTTCTCACCAGCGGGAGGCAGCAGAGGGCAGCGAGTGGACATCTGGGTGGCTCTTAGTGAGAGCTGAGGTCTTAGTTTGTACCCCTGACCACAGGGAGCCATTGAGTTATGGAGGCTGCAGGATGATCTGTGGTGACAGTAACACTGGTCAGGGAACATCCGGTTGACCAATGACAGTTGGGGCTGGCTGAGCTGGCTTGGCCCGATTTCTTCAGAGAGCTGGATCTCTACTGTGGCCCTTGGGGTCATTGGAGGACCAAGGTTTGGGGCCACAGCAGGCTTGTATCAGGAGAGGCTCAGGGTGAAAGGCTAGTGTGTGAGCTGACAAGTAGGGTTAGGGCCCTGAAGTCACCAGGCTGGGCCTACTAAATGGTTAGACCCTGCCATACTGAATTGCCTAGAGGTTCCTTGGGCCCCTTGTTAGCTTCTCCACCACTTTGGGAGGGAATAGGGGGGCATTCCAGGTGAGGCAGATGGTGGGTCAGGTTCTCTGCACGGGGTTCCAAGCTCAGCATGGCTGACTATACTGACTGTGGTGACATGGTAGAGGATCATAAACCTGTTCTTGGCAGGTCCATGAGGCAGACTGCAGTGGTGTTCATTTCCTCCTTACAGTTCCAGGCCACACACACTTTGCTTTCTAAGATGACTACATTGAGCAGAGTGGAAGGGCCCGCTGAAGCTCCTTCCTCCAGCACTTGGATGTGGAAGGAGTCATGGACCTTAATGGCTTGCCTGTGGCCAGTCTGTGCTAGCCAGTATCATTTTTTAGTCCCCTCCTTATGGATGAGGAATGATAGACTCAGAGAGGGGGCACACTGTGCTGGGTCACACAGTAAGGGCCAGAGCTGACATCGGAATCCATGCTCCCCTCTCCCGCTTTCCCTTGCTCAACACAGTGCCTGAGAGGTTATTTCTTTGTACCCAACCTGTGGTCCTGCAGGCCCTATCCCCTTCCTGGATCAGGAGCCTGGACAGAGGTAAGGTTCAGATGCCGCCTTCCTGTTTCCACTTTCTTGCTCTCTGTGTGTATGTGTTTGTGTGTGTGTGCACATGTGTGTATCCATTAGTGTTTGTGTGTGTGCACAAGTGTGTATATGTTAGTATTTGTCTGTGTGCACATGTGTGTATCCATTAGTGTTTGTGTGTGTGCACATGTGTGTATCCATTAGTGTTTGTTTGTGTGTGTGCACATGTGTGTATCCATTAGTGTTTGTTTGTGTGCACATGTGTGTTGACTTTGAGGTCCCTTCTCAGCTTCTCTCCCTCTCTCTCCCTCTCTCCCCTCACTTCCTCTCCCTGAGACACAGGCTCTCTCACTATTAGCCTAGAGTTCACTGGTGTCTAGGTTCACTGACCAGACCTTGGGCTCCTGGTCTTCTGCCTCCCCTCTTAAGTGCTAAGAGGACAGGCATACACCATCATGCCTGGCTTATACCGTGCTGGGAATCAAGCTTAAGACTGTGTGTAGGCTGGGCAAGCACTGTACCACTGAACCACATCACCCTCCACCCCTCATTCCCTCACATTTTCCTGCTGTGAATACAAAGTGATCACATGGCACTGGGGTTGGATTACAGATGTAATTACATGTGAGTTCTTGGGCAGGGATTGTTTCTGAAGCCAGGAGGCCTTCTGTGGAGGTGGCAGATACTGACATCTGTTTCGTACACAAGTCTAACGTCTCGATGAATAACTGCCTGTGGATTGCTTAGAGAACATCTTAGAGAAGCCACACCCCTCCCCCGCCCTAGTGCCTCAGATGGCCTCTAGTGGGAGCAGGTGGCTCCATTTCTCTCTCCAGCCTGGCATCCGGGCATCCAGGGCCTGGAAGGACTGCCTCAGCCTCTGACTTCGGACTGGTTGATCTTTTTGCCACCTTTCCATCCCTTGCTTTGGTCTTCCTGGGCAGACATTCTCTTCCCAGCTCCAGGATGTGTCCTCATGTCCTTCCTCTCTTCCGCTCTGTCACTAACGATTCACTACGTGCCTCCCTTCCACCAGCTGATCATGACCTTCTCAAGGGCAGGACTGGCATCTGATTCCTTGGAATCCTCAGCTCCTGCTGCGGGCACCTGCTAGGGGCTGGTGGAGTGAAGGGGAGTTGAGGGGGGCAACAGGGAGCAAATTAATTAGATGGGGATGAAGTGGGGAGCAGCTACCTCTTCAAATCTACGTCTGTGGCCACTGTGACTACCAACTCTGAGATGAAGGTCTAGCTGGCCCACCAGCTCCTAGGAGCCCCAGAAGAACATCAGCTCTTGCCCAGACTTTGTTTCTGCCTCTGATCCTTCTGAGGCCACGACTCCCAGGGCAACCTGCAACTGCCAGATTGTGGGAGGACAATTGCCCGTGGTGCCATCTCCAAGTGCGTCTGTTTTCCTAGTGGAAAGGCATGTAGCCACGCTGCCTGCTGCCCCTGGGACTCCGGGTGCTGCTGCCCTTGCAGTTTGGCTTTCTTGCCGCTCAAGTCAGAGATCCCCTGGGATGTTCCCCATTGGTTAGCACTTCTCCCGGCCTTGCTCCAGGGCTAGCCCAGACTGTTGCGTGTCTGGGAGGCTAGGATTATCTGACCATCTTTGGGTTAGCCACTGCTCTCAAAAGGTCTCTTTCATTTGTTATCACAGCAAATGAATTTCCACTGGTATGGTGGGGGAGTGTGCCCAAGAAATAGAGGGTTTAGAGGTTTGCTAGCTTCTAGAACAGCTTTCATTGCAGGAATGAGGAAACCAAGTCACAGAATGGCTAAGGTTCAGGGCCTCATGGTTGCGTTGTGGAGTGTGTACACAGGCTGAACTCAACACTGCTTCTTCTTGGCTGTGTGACCCTATGCAAAATTTTCCCTTTCTGAGCCTCTAATGCCCCATCTGCATAGTGGGTTATGAGGATCAAAGGAGTCGTGAAAAGCTTTAGCAAAAGACCTGGTGGAAGCTTCCTGAATTGCGTGTGCTGGGTCAGCTCCTGTCATGTGGTTACATGGGTATAAGAATGGGGGGTCCCGCCCACTCTGCTGGGTGACTCTGCCAAGAGCATTTGCTCACCCAGAAGGGGGAAGGGCTGTGAGTCACTAGACCACCAGCCTGGCCATGGGATCTTAGCCCTGAGGCTGTAGGACCAGGTTGAGAGGCTAATGCAAGGGGAGGCACCCTGGTAGGGTGGCGTTCCTGAAACTCTAGCCTAGGGTCTGCCTAGAAATGTGGCTTTCAGGCTTCCAAGCCACTTGAATGTTAAAGCCAGTGTCCACAGGCTTGGGGCTTTATAGAACAGCGAGCCACTCCCTGACTGCTCTCTGTTGTCATAGCAGTGCCTGAGACCTGAGAGAGGCCTGCCTGATTTCTGTACATGGATGTTTGCTCGGGCCTGGGGAGGAGGAGCAGGGGCGGGGTGAGTATCAGAGGGCCATGTTTATGTAGCCTTTCTGAGTCCTGTGTCATCCCCACCCTTTCTCCAGGCTGTTAGGTTTCTTAAGGGACCCTTGCCTTGCATGTCCTCATGACGTGTCCCTTCTCCAGGGTGGGTTGGTGGTGTGGAACTTGGAGGCCAGGAGGCTCTGCAGCCTCGGCAGGGGTCTACAGGAGCAGGCAGACTCACTGCTGTGCCTGTCCCACACCATATCCTGAGCCCAGAGTCTGCCTGCACTACCATTATGGCTGCTCTCAGTAGACCTGTCTGTATCTCATCTTCAGTACTTCCAAAATGTCTCAAAAGCTGTCACCTCTGGTAAGCCCACCAGAATACTCCTAAGTGGGATTCCTTAAAAAGTCTTCTTTTGTATCACAGATACTAATTCACTTGCCAGGCTGCTGCGGCCCCTGTTCTGGGGCTTCGGCAGCCCAGTGTGGATAGGAGGCATTAAACACATTCATTTGTGGGTAGAAGTGTCTACAGAGGAACCTGACTAAGACTTAGGGCATTGGGGAGGCCCAGCCTAGGCGGAGGGACCTAGAAGGATGAACTGGATTCCCCAAGCAAAAGGGGACTTTGATTTTAGGAAGCCCTTTGAATGAAGTCTTTGCTGGTTAGAGGAAGCAATAAGAGCAGGTTAGGGAAAGTGGTATCGATGGTGAGGACAGTAGGCAATAGTTACTCTCCCCCTTTACTGACCAGGAGGCAGCCATGACAGCCAGCCACTGGCTTAGGCAGCGTAGCTCTTGAAGGGTATTGTGCTCTCTCCTCCCTGCTTCTTCAGGAAGACGGTGGTGAATGCCGGATGTTCTTGTGGCTGCGCCATGTGGGGACTTCCAAGTGTGCTAAGTTTTAGGACAGAAAGACATATCTGGGGCAGGGGTTTGTTGCTCTTGAGAAAGATGCAAGACCCTGACAGCCATATGTCTAGGGATGATAAAGAAGAATAAACAGGGTGTGCACAGAGACACCTCTAAAGTGATGTTTCCCGCCCAGGGCAGGGGGAAGATGGTGCTGGCAGACTTAATCTTGGGCTTCCGGATCATTGTCTTTCTTGGCTGTGATTGGCGTTTGTGCCAGTTTGTTTGTGGCTGTTAACAAGCGTGTGTGTGTGTCTGTGTGTGTGTGTGTGTGTGCTGGTTGTCAGTGCTTGTGTGTACATACATGTGCATCTGTGAGCATGGTGCTACTGAGGAGATGTTTTGCTTGCCTTCTTTTGTAGGTGTACCTTTTATGTGGGCATCGTTGGCATGTCTGTCCTTGAACGTGAATATGGTTTCAGCCTTGTATATTTCTCCATGTGAGAATATGTTTATGTGCAGTTTTCTGGCCAGGATGTATGTTTGAGACAGGGTCTCATTTCAGTAGCCGAGGCTGGCCTCCACCTCAGGATCCTCTGCACTTCTTCTAGTGTGCCAGTAGTCTTGGACACTTAGTATTTTAAGACAAGAGTTTATCCTTGACTGTCCCTGACACTTTTGGGAGACCTCATGGCCTACGGTCCTGTTCTTGTGTGGACTATGAAGGACTTTCATGTTTAAGGGAATACTGTCATGTGTCAGAGGCGGATCTGTGGCATAACGTGGCCCACAAGTGGGTGGCCATCAGAAAGGCACCAGCTGTTGACCCCAGCTTAAACGCCTCTTCCTTTTCACCTGCCACCATGCCATCATTTCATTAGTGAGTCACTCCCTAGCTTGGATCACCTTTGATGGTGGAGGAGGACCGGAGGAGTGGCACATCTGAAGGCCATGGGCAAAGCCAGAGCATGCTTTGGTACTTAGTGCCAAGCCTGGGAGAGCCAGGCAACCCAGCCGGTCACTGATCTTAACTTCATAGACTTGGCAGGTGCCAGCCCTGAGAAATGCCCATGCTCACTCCCCCAGCTCCACGTGTTCTCCATGGGAAGACTGAGGCTTGGAAAAGGACACACAGCCACCCGGGAGAGTCTGGAAGCTTGGTTATTCTAGACAAGTTTGGCCACCTTCTGGGCCTTGAGTGTCTTGTTTGTAACATGTGGGTATATTGATCTCACCTATGCACCTAGGAAATAAGTCTTTTGCCATCCCAGTGCCTGTCCCAGCCTGCCTGCCTGCCTGTGTGCCCAGCATCTCTCCTCTCCTGGGGCCGAGAGGTAGCTGTATCTGTCTGGGATCTTCCCCTACCTTATCTGTCTTGCTTGCTTAGATGTGTTCTTGGCATTCAGACAGAGCCCAGAAATGGCATTGAGAGAGATGTCTGTGAAAACAGCTTCGCTCCCTAAAGCTTTCCTGTTAGGGTTTGAGCTTTTAAAACTGGCATGGGTAGGACATGGGTCCACCCAGTGTGAATCCATGGAGTTCTGCCTGCATCCTGAGCAATCTTAGTGTCCCAGGGTGAACAGATAGAGAGGCAGAGGTCGGCCAGGCCATTTGCACATTTTCAGTGGCTAGTCTGCAGGAGGGGGAGAAGGCGACGAAGGTTGGCCTGGGTGGAAGGTGTATGACTGGATAGATGGATGCTGAGGCTAGGAGAATGTTGCCCTTGACTGAATACTTGCTGTCTACTAGGCCTGGGCCCAGTACGTCACACTGTAGGAGATATAGCAGGTTGGAGTCCCTTGGTGACAAGGAGCTTCCAGGGTGGTGTGGCATGCACACTTGCAGTTCTCTAAAGGACAGTGCATGGGAGGATGGGACTGGTCAAGAAGCTCTGAGCCTTCAAGTCACTTGTGAATCCTGCGTGTAGAGCTGTGTATGAGCTGTCTCTGTAAGAAAGGAGGGCCCCACTCTGCCCACCCCACATTCCGAACTCTCCTTGTCCTAGCTCTGCCGCATAACAACCTAGCCACTTGGAGCAAGCATCTTAATCTCTCCTAGCTTCCACTTCCCACTCTGAAACTGAAGCCCACACTCCCCCAAGGACTCTTAGCGGAGGCCTTGAGCCTCCTAGGCTGGCTCCCTCCCTGCTGAGCGTTGCGCTCTGCATTTTCACGGACACAGCAACTTGGCAAAACAGGAGCTTGCTCAATAACTCATCATTTATCCTCCTCCTCATCACTTGGAATTGATTGAAATGGGTGAATGAAGAAATCACGCATCTGGAATTCTGAAAGGGTCTGAGTGATGCTGGAGAGCCTTCCAGAGAAGAGCAGGGGTGGGCCAGATGTTAAGACAGAATGGCTCCAACTGAGGTGGAGGGTTGTGGGTGGGGGTCCCTGACAACTCATCCTTACAGCCAGACCACTCTGGTCTGTTCTGGGTTTTGCCCAGTGGTAAAGTGGGGACCAGCTGGGAGTGGTTATGTCCTTTTAGGTGGGGGGCATTCACAAAGAAGGCAGAGGCAAGAACTAGTAACCAGCAGCCTGGTATAAAGCCCTGGGGCCTTAGTTGAGCCCAGTGCACAGGCACAGCTGCCTGCTGTGTTAATGGGGCCAGTGCCTCACGGGGTGGAGCCGACTCTGTCCTGGTGGCTGGTGGCTGGTGGTTGGACTGTCTGGCTGCCCGCTGCGTTTTACACTTCAGTCCCTGCTCCCTGGATGAAAGCTCAGGCCTCACCTGAGCAGCCTAGCAGCCCTGTGGCCGCACACTGTGCACATGGGGAGTCTCTGAGGTTGCTTCAGAAGAGAGCACTAAAAGGGTTCAAAACTTCTAAACTGGATGTTACTCTGTGGCTCCAGGGTCATATTGCAAGCAGCTTCATTCATGGCCCTATCCTCACTGCTAGGCAGCCTGCAGACTCCTCAGAGGCCCAGGTAGACTCCTATGTCTATTGGTCACCCACACCTTGGGACGGTTTTCTGTGCATTTGAGCCAGTCTCAGTACTAGTGACACTAAAGCATGTGGTTGCTTAAGTATTTGCTGACTTCCTCTAATACCTAACAACAGTCCCTTCCTTCATCTCGTAAAGCAGCTTCCATCGTTAGCCTGTGTTACGGATAGGATACGGAGGCTCGGAAAGGGCATGAGTGACGTTTCTACACAGGTTGTTTGATTTAGGATTGGAATCCAGATCAGACATGGTGTTGCATGCCTATAATCCCAGCACATGGAAGAAGATAAAAGGATTAGGAGTTTTGAGACCAGCCTGGGCTACATGAAACCATGTCTCATAATCCCCCACCCCTTGGGAAAAAAATTATCCCAGAAAGTAAGTGTGAAGGTGCTATTCCTGTAATCCTACAGTTCAGGAGGCTGAGGGCCTCCACATGAGTTCAGGGCCAGCTTGGGCTACATGCTGAGAGCCTTCTCAGGAAACAAATGAGCAAAGAGATTTGAACCCAGGCACTTAGAAAAAGCCTGAGGTGCCCCAGGGGAGGGTTAGCAAGGACAGATCCCTTGTGTGTAAGGAGAAAGAACATGTGAGAACTCAGACTGTGTGTGTGTGTGTGTGTGTGTGTGTTGGGGGGGGGCAGACAAAGGAGAGATTATGGAGTGGTTATTGAAAGCATGTCTAGCCCTCACAGATGAGCTAGTCCTGGCATATGCTATTACAAGCTGCAGATTTTAAAATGAAACCTTTGTATTTGAGAGGGTTCCTTGTGCGGATAAATTTGGCTTTTGTTGGATATTCTGTTCTATACCCCAAACCTAAACTCTGTTCAGCTTTATGTGTCCTATTTAACACTCTCTGCGTGTCCCTCCCCAGCTCACTTCACAGTGAGGTGACAAGCCTTGCCCACCAACCCTGAGACTAACGTGTCTGGTACAGCTCAGTTTGAGGCCTATGTGTGCCTGCTTGCACCTCTCGGCTCTTAGCCACTGGCTGTCAGTATGCTCCAACACAGCCCAAAAGTGGCTATCAGGAACTCTGATCTACTGAAAGAAGGAACTGTTGGTTTTTTGAGGCAGGGTCTCACTACATGGCTCTGGCTGGCCAGGGACTCACAATGTAGATCAGGCTGACCTGACACTTACAAAGATCTGCTAACTTCTGCCTCTGGAATGTTGGGATCAATGTGCCACAACTTGTAGCTAGAAGGAACAGGAACCTTGTCTGGTGCCACTTGGTTAAAAGTTGGCTTAGGTCTTTGTTTTCTTCTCAGTGCTGGCATCAAACTCTGCAGCTAGCGCTCTACCCCTGAGCCACCTCCCACCCTTTGCCTCGGGTCTAGCATAACTTCCTGGCTTGAAGACCAATCAGCCACTCCTCATGAATTCTGGCTCTAGCTGATCCCAGGAAGGGACAAGAGACAAGGCTTGTCTCCTTTCATCCAGGGCCAGGGACTAACCACCTGACTCCCTAGCCCTGTGAAGGACAGTAAACTGTGAATCTTGGCAGAGCACAGGAGTGCAGTTTAGGGCCTTTGATCTTGGGAAAACCCCTTTGTCACCCTCGGTAATACAGCTTGTTGGCCATGAGGCCATGGCCTCATCCAGCTAGGATGTGGGGGTATTTATTATCTGTGGGACTCTGAGCTGGGATACAAGGTCTGTAGGGCTGATTGCGGTACGGTGGGGACTAACAGGAGTTCTCAATGGTTCCTTGAAGAATCTCCCCATGGCCTCTTGGAAATGTAGACAACACTCGTCGCCCTGTCCTGTCACCCCATAGTGTCCATGGCTGTTGTGGCCCCACTGTCTAGTGTACCAGACTCTTGGAGTACTGATCTCCAAGGTCATTGCAGCTTGGGTCAGGGGAGGTAGCAGGTAGCACTGATTTTTCAAAAGGAAGTTACAGATGTCTGTCATCTGGTATTTGAGCCTGGTGAGGAGAAATGCTGGAATGCTGGAAAGTGGCAAGAGTCCAACCCTCTTCTAGAGGGAGAATAGTTCTCCTCTTCCTCCTCTTCCTCCTGCTCCTCCTCCTCTTCCTCCTTTACTCAGAAATAGGATCAAACTGACAATATTGCTATGGAATGGGCTCCACAACCTGTGAAATGGGCTATATAGTTCTTTGTACCATAGAGTGCAATCTGTTCAAAAATCCAAGCCTGCTGGGGAGACTCCTCAGGAAGGGCTGAGTTGGGAGAGCCCAGGGTTTATATGGAGGTCTAGGCCCCTGCCTGCCTGCTGTTCCCTAGGAGCTTTGACCTCCCTTAGTCTGCATTGTCTTGCCTGTGGATTACACCTTTGGAGAAGGGTCCCTCCAATCTACCCCTTAAATCAAGAGGTTTTATTGAGCTGCACAGCGTTTGAAAACCTGGATGTGGCCGGGCATGGTGTCGCACACCTTTAATCCCAGCACTCGGGAGGCAGAGGCAGGGGGATTTCTGGTCTACAAAGTGGACAGCCAGAGAAACCCTACACAGAGAAACCCTGTCTTGAAAAAAACAAAAACAAACAAAAAAGAAAACCTGGATGTGGGTACAGGGGTCAGGTGTATTTGGCACTACTACCTGGGAAGGTCTTTGGGTGAGGTGACATTTTAGTTGGCCTAGAAGGACATGTGGAATGCTGACAGGTGACAACAGGAAGAGATCAACGATGGATGGGAGAGGTTGAAGAGGAAGGAAATGTAGAGGGGAAAGGGCAGGAGGAGGGATAGCTTGGGCATTGTAAAAGAGGGTGTGTCCTGTGGGAACAGCTCTGGCAATAGCTCTCAGAGCTGGGTGTCCTTGGAGGATAACCTCATCTCTCTGCAAATAAAGTTTGCAGATAAGGGTTTTCTGGTGTTTTGCCTGTGTGCTGGTGACATAAGAGGATTTATTCAGCCCATTTTTGAGGTTGTCATGTCCAAGAGGTGGTGCTGCAGCACCTGACCTTCTATCAGCCCCACCCCTCCTACGATGGAAAAACTTCAAAATTCAGATCACAATGACAACACCGATTTCAAAATAAGTTAACACCCCTTTATGTCTGTCCTCGGGTCACCCAGAATCAAGGCTGAGTGGCTGGGTTCCAGCACCCCTTCTGTACAAGCCTTCCTCAGGGAGTTCCAGTTCTCAGTTCTTCTCCCTCAAGGCGCTTGCAGATTCTGAGCCCAGTGTCTTAGAATTCCTAATGCTAGGATTAGGAGAAACCATGACAAAGTAACATGATAAGGAAAGGGTTTATTCAGTTCACACTTCCATACCTTAGTTCATTATTGGAGGAAGTCAGGATAGGAATTCAAACAAGGTGGGAACCTGGAGGCAGGGGTTGATGCAGAAGCCATGGAGGGGTGCTGCTTAGTGGCTTGCTCCCCTTGGCTTGCTCAGCCTGCTTTCTTATAGAACTTGGGACCACCAGCCCAGGAGTGGCCTCACTCACAATAGCTGTGTCCTTACACATCAATCCTTAAATAAGAAAATGCCCTACAGCTGGATCATATGGAGGCATTTTCTTAATTGGGAGTTTCTCCTCTCAAATGACTTACCTGTATCAAGTTTACATAAAACTAGCCAGCTCCCCTTGAGCCTCACATCTACTCATCATCTGTCAAGTGTGTTCTGTCCAACCTGCAGGTACTGAGGCCTGGCTCCTCACCTGCCTCTTCATTAGTCCAGAAGCTCTGAGTGGGGTGAGGTGGTGAGCTGGGAATGGCTGGTGAATCCATGCATGATCTGAGACAGGTGTCCCCAAATTGGGGACACTCAGCAAACCCTTCAACACCTTGGGCCCCTCCTTAAGGGGTCACTAGAGGATCCTGTACCTATGGGGATTGTTTTTTTTGGGGGGGGGGATCCAAGCGTTTCAGCCTCCATCCTGACATCCAGCCATTGCCTGTCCGCCTTAGGGGGTCTAGATGGCCAGAGTGCTAGTAGGCGCGCTGGCCGTTTGGAGGACCTGCTCTCCCAGCCTTAGTTTCTTTCCTTCATCTGAGTAACCGCTCCTGTCAGTCCCCCCGACGGGGCGGGGTGTGAGGAATCCTCCTGGAGGTTGGGGGGTGTGGCCTGGTTGCAGAGGAAGGTGAGGTGAGGGGCTGTTGGTGGCGCAAGCCACTCAACCCGCCCCCACCCCCCAGCCTTGCCGCCCTTCCCTCTCAGCGCCGGGGGCGGAGGGGGGGGCTCGGGCATCCTCGGCCACGGTCGGAGGCACTCGGCTCTGTCGCCATGGCAACGGCGGCTTAGGGGCGGGGGCGACGTGGCGGGCTGGGCCGGCCGGCGGGCGGCGCGGGGTGGGCTGGGCCGCGCTGCGCGGGCCGGGCCGTCGGCGCTCGGTCGGCGGGCGGGCGGCGGCGCGGGCCGCGAGCTGCTGGGGCCGAGCCCGGCCCGCCGTGGGCCGCGAGGGTGCGGGTCCCGGCCCGCCGCCGCCGCGCTAACCCCGCCTCCCCTTCCCCCTCTTGTCGCCCCGCGCGCAGGGCTTCCTCAGCCGCCGCCTCAAGGGCTCCATCAAGCGCACCAAGAGCCAGCCCAAACTGGACCGCAACCACAGCTTCCGCCACATCCTGCCGGGGTTCCGGAGCGCAGCCGCCGCCGCCGCGGACAATGAGAGGTGAGCCCGTCGCCGCCCCGGCTGCGCCCCGAGGGCGCGGGGACAAAGCCGGAGCCGGGCAGGGCACTCTCCCGCGGGAGTGACGCCTCGCCAGCCTCCGGGAACTCCGGGAACGGGGCCCCCGTCGTGCTGGGGGACCGGGACTGTACCCTTCGTTGCTTTCACCGGCGCACCTAGGAGGGTGCTGGAGGTCCGGGGTGAGGCCGGGCAGCAAGTGCCCTCTCGGGCATGTGGGGTCCTGCCTCGCCTGGCCGAGGTGGGCATTGTTTTCTGAGCAGTGCTGTGCCTAGAGGTAGGGACGGAAGTGGTGCCTCCACCCTCAGGACCCATCCCCGGCCTACCGAGTCCCTCGCTGTCCGATACAAAAGGCATTTTCGGCTGGTTTTTGCCCAGACCCGGCAGCGCTCGTGGCGCGGAAAAGGGTGAACATCTGGAGGGGAGGAGCAGGGGGCTGGGCCGCTTAGGGGGCACATCTGCGCTAAGTAGGGCACGTGCTCCGCTGGGGGCTGGGGCGAGCCGAGCAGGCAGTGGCCAGGCGCTCGGTTAATGGGTATAACCTAAGACCCGGGAAAATGGGCCTTCCCCCTACAGTCTGGGCAGCTGCTCCCCTTCTTTACCTCCCGCTCCCAGGGGTGTCTTCTGTTCCCTGCTTCCTTCTGGGCAAGCTGAGAGCAGGTGTGGAAATTCCAGGGGGAGGTGGCTTGTGGGGCGAAGGGGAGGGGAGGAGGTTGTTGAGCCTGCTTTGGAGTCACTGGCAACGTGCAGGCTTCAGCTCGCAAGGGCAAGCCATCCTGTCCGTGCGGGGGCACTGGGCGGGCACAGCCTCTGGGGGCCCTGGTTCGCATCCTTGAGTCGTGTCAGCCACAGGCACCTTTCCACTTAGGCACAAGCAGTGATGGATTCCTGTGCCAGTTAGAACGTGTCGTGGAGGTGAAGGAACCAGTAGGCTCCAAGGAGCCTTTTCAGCATTCAGCCCCAACATCTTAGGCTCCTGGCATCTGCCTTCCCGGGTCTGTGTCCGTTTTACCATTGGCGAGTTGGCACTTCTTGTGTGGGAGGCACAGGTTGAATGATAATGTCTTTCCTTTCCTCCTTGGTTCCAGCAAGCAAGGAGTCCAAGTTATCCTAACTCCTGCCCAAGGTGGTGTGACGTTTAACTGACACCTAACATCTACCCCAGGGCACCCCTCCCACATCCCAATTAGAACCACTAGACCTTCCATCAGCCTAGAGCTGTTCTTCAGTGCATCCCCACCACTGTCTGCACCTGGCTTCCCGCCCCGGCTGCCAAGCCCAGCCTAAGGCAGGACCCCCCACCCCCAACCTTTCACTGATGGCTATGGTGCCCCAGGGGACCAGGCGTTCCCTGGCAGGAAGATGCATCCAGGCCAGAGCTCGGTGCTGGGTGCAGCCACTGCGTCTTTGAAAATCTCCATCTCCATTCCCATCTTTGTTATTATTGTCTGTCTGGGCGGCAGGCCACCCGGTTTGCTGCCTTCCTCTCCGGCCCCCACCTCCGGCTGTCTCCCCCAAAGAACATGCCCTTCTCTGCGCTTTCCCTGGCAGGGGTCCGGACCCTCTGTTCTCGCATGCGGGGGCTTGTGTACGTACCCCATTTTGTGTGCATGTGGCGGTTGTCCGGGAGCAGGAGAGAAAGCAGGCAGCCCAGGTCTCTGAGTGTGTCTGCCCTCTTGAGAGCAAGCGGCATGCATGTCGTGTTTACCTTCCACCGCTGGGAAGCCCGCACCAAAAAGCCAGCAGTTGCTTGGCTAGCAACCCTAGTCAGAGTCGGGGCTTCGCTAGGGTGACCTCAGAAACATCCCGTGGCCCCTGGTCTCAGGTTAGCTGTGTTACATGGAGGGGGAGGGGGAGTCGGGTTTCAGAGAAACTACAAATCCATTTCTGGAAATGTGAACGGCTGCAAGAAGAGCTGAATGTCATTGGCAGTGGTGTGGAATTGTCTTTTTAAATTTTTCTGTAAACAATCTGTCCTAGTGGCCTCTCTGGCACCAGAAGGGAGCTCAGATTTCCCTCGAACAGTCAGGCAGACTGGGTGTGAATCCCTCTACCCAGTCTAGAAGCTGAAATGGGCTTTGCCAGGACTGGGGTCTTGTTTTGTTGCTTTGTTCAGGAATTGATCTGCTGGTTGCTGTTGGGTGAGTGGGCAGATGTTTCTCTGGGGCAGTCCTGGAGTCATCATTCTTGGGAGTTGAGTGACATCAACTGTGGTGGATCCACCCCCACCCTCTAATTTCATGATCAAACCTGGGTGAGTGGACAGTGCCTCTTCATTCTTGTGGGTGTTGTGCTGCCCAAGTGCAGTAGAAGGAACAGAGCAAGGAGAGGTTGAGCCTCCTCTCCAGGCTCTCCCTCTGACTGCCATGCCTCCCCTGGGATAAATACAGAGACACCAAGCAGAGAGTGGATGGAGGGCAAGGATGGAGAGGGGTCAGAGGCTTCCAGGTTGCATGTATGAGCCCTGATCCCAGTGACCCTCCCATGGGATGAACAATTTAGGACTATCTGGTTATTCCTGTGAGTGTAACTGGGTGAATCTGTCTGGTTTGTATGACTGCTAAGGAGGTGTTGTTGCATGTTAGTCTGTGCACTCTGTGACTGCTATGTTGGACAGGTCGTTTTTTGTTCTGGAATCCTCCACCCAGATGTGTAGATCAAACCCTCCCTGGTTTACAGGTTGGAAACCAGGTGGTTCTATGCCGGAATCTCTGGGAATCCTGGGAAGGAAGTCTGCCCTAGGTGTGGGCTGCTACTGTTTGGTGGTGAGGCTTGGGTCATGCCATCAGGGACTTGAGGGCTCAGGGCTACAGGACAGGTTTGAGCCTTTCTACTTGTTCTACTGAAAATGGCTCCAGGGGAGGGTCCTAACCGGTCTCCATGACCCCTGGGCCTCTCAGACACCCGTTTCTCCTTTGGAGGCTTAGGCAGTGAGCACCAGCGACAGGACAGGTAATCATTTCTCCTGGTAGCAGAAATGAGTGCTGGCCAGAGCGCTTTCCAGGTGAGCAGGGTGCTGGCAGAGCGCTTCCTCTTGCTTGCTGGAGGTGTTGCTGCTTCATTTACAGGTTGGTTTTAATGTTGGTAAGAGCAATAAAAGATACCATGGCTCTGCCTTCCCAGAATCAAGTCGCTTGCTCATTTATTTATGCTTCTGAGCTAGGAGGTCAGCTGACATCCTTATCCCCCTTTTCTCCTGACACCATTTCTAGGTGACTCTGGCCCCCTACTCAATTCAGTAAGTGTGCCCCCACCCCACCCCCATTTTCTGTCTGTACTCCAGAAATGGCAGAACCCTCTTCACTTTTGCCAGTTGGCCTAGTGCAGCACATAGCTTGGAAGGGTGGGTGGTCAGGAGCAGCTAGGCAAGGCTGGTGTGTGTGCAGTTAGAGCTGCCCTGTCCGTTCCAGGGAATTTGCAGAACTCAATTTCCACATCTGAAAGTTACTCAGGGAGGGATTCCAGGTGTGTAGAACCAGGGAGGGGCGGTAATTGGAAGTTGGGAGTGGGGGTGGTTACAGGGACCTCCCTGGCCCTGAGTAGGCAGATATAAATTCTGTTTCCAGGGGTGAGGGCATCCGTGGAGGAAGAAACAGGAAGCAGGGTGAAGAACAGGTGGAAGACAGAGCCTGTGCTGATTGATGCTGGGCCTTTGCAGTCTCAGGGCTGATTCCTGTCCTGCTAAGCACAGGGATGGGAGGTCAGGTCCTTGTCTGCATTCCTTTTGAACTGGTCAGTGAAGAATAGGGTCTGCGAGATGCAGTTTAGACAGCTACTAGGTATAATGGGCATATGTGTGTGAGCTTTGGCTTCCAAGCCATCCCTGGAACAAGTCACCCAGGCTTTGGGAGCCTTATTTTATACATCTGCAAAGTGAGCACAATGAAAATTATGATGGAGATACTGGTATCATACATTCAATATTTAATCACACACACACACTCCTGTCTCATTTCATGAAGTTTCCTTAGCATTTAATACTAGGTCTCACACATTTCATAAATGTTTCTAAAATTTGATGAAGTTAAAACATAATGTGTGAAAGAAGTTAGCCTAACTGTAGTATTTCAGCAAGTGTCGACAGGAGGAAGCCATTTTGCTTGGTAGGCAGGAGGAAGCCATTTTGCTTGGTAGGCCTCAGTTTTCTCATCTGTAGACTGGACTAACAGTCACTCACGTGGTATCATTCCAGAATTCTAGAGAGCTTGTAGATGCTGCTGCTCCTGGTAGAAGGAGCTGAGTGGTAATGGAGAAGAGGGATGCTGACCTTGAACAAAGCAAAGCCAGAGGCCTAGGAAAGGGGCCTTTTTCCCAGCCTTGCCTGGGAGGGAAGATCTTCCCTATGTGGTTTACCAACCTATTCTAAATGCCTGTTGTTCCAGCTCCTTCTGAGCCATCAGCCTTTAGGTTTACTTTTTCTTTATGAATTTAAAGCCTTGTGCATTACCCATCCGCATCCCTCTCATCTTCTCTAGGCATAATGTTTTAAGAGTTACTAAGCCAAAGAATATGGAGTTTGAAGTTTTTGACACACACACACACACACACACACACACACACACACACACACACCATATCAAAATCCTCTAATGGCTTATTTCCTGCCAGTGAGCTTTGAGAGTGACCACCTGTTGGCGTTTCTTCATACCCTCTAAGAGATGAGTTGTCTGTCATTAAAATGGACTCTCTTTTTGGAGAGGCAGGAAAAAACGACATTTCTTTATTCGCATTAATTTGCTTGTTAGTGGCTGAGTGCTAGCTGCTCTCCTGAGTCAAGTGGCCAGTGGTGCTGTTTCCTGCAGACTCATCTCTTCTGTCCTTGTGTTCTGCATTTCCCACACAGCCCTTTGCAGGACTTTCAGTTGCCCTGTCAGGCCTTCCTTAGCACTGGGAGGCCTTGTGTGGGTGGGCCCTCCATGTTATATGAGCTATAATGGGAAATTCATTAACTCCTGGTGAGAAAGGCTCACCTGGCTCTCATCTCTTTCCTCCTCCCCTTCTCCCTCCCCCAACATAAGAGAATCAGATTTAATTCTAAACCAATAATCATTATGAAGAAGCTTATATTTAGGGCATCTGTCCTTCAGCATAGGCAGGCAGAGAAGGGGCTGAAAGGTCCAGGGAAACTGAGGCCAGGCATGTTGTAATCAGATTCCTCCTTGTGCACCGCTTTACCTGGGGTCTCCTGAGCACAACCAGGCCTAACCAGAGCCATGGACGCAATTCTCAGCCTCGTCTCCCGAGGAGAGGGAAGCCACAGACTGCAACCTGGGTGCATGGAACAGCCAATTTATTTTTGCTTTCTCATTTTTATTGCCTTCCTTTTATATCCGCAGCTCCCTTGTGTGCCTTCTAGAGATCTGAGCTGGGTAATATTTTAAGGAATGGTGGAAATTAGCTAGTGATCAGCCCCAGGCTGCCCAGCTGAAGTGTCAGAGGCTGGGTAAGCCTTTCTTTGAACAAGCACATTTACGTCTGCATACTTTATATATTTTGCAAGTATGCATTTGTCCTCATGAAGGTGTATGTGCATGTAAGTATTTTTGTATATGTATTTTAAATAAGCATATATATGTATATACATGTGTATACATACACACACACATATATATAACATTTGCAACATATCAGTTTCACATCCTGTTGGATTAGACCATCTAAAGTTTTAAGATTTTATAGGTCAAATATAGGCAAATGATTCAATCTAAATACTCAGTAAGTGATGGCTACTGTATTATTATTGTGTCTTTTCTTCTTGTGTTGTCGACATATACTCTGTGGTATCCAGGTATGTATTCTGTGTTTACTGAGTGTGTGTGTGTATGTGTGTGTGTGTGTGTGTGTGTGTGTGTGTGTGTATGCTCCCCCGTCCTCTGTGTGTGTGTGTTTTCTGTGTCTGTCTGCCCATGTGGATGTTCCCGTCCACATGCAGTTCTGTCTGGGCATGTAAACATGCTGGCTCAATTTGTGAACAAGCTGCCTAACTTCTTGGGGGTAACTTACCAAGCCCCAGCCCTTTGACTCCCTCTCAGCCTCACTTGCTATGTAGAGCCCAGGTCCTGGTGACAGCCAGCCTCGGGGGTACCATGGGACTGCTCTCCCCCAAGTAGCCTTGCCTATTTCTAGGCCCCATATCAGAGGCTATGCAAATCGACTCTTTAATGGAATTCCTTTGCAAAATATTATTTGAACCAGAAAGTTAATTACCGGGCTCTAATTAACGGCTATTTCTGAAGACCACAGAAGCAAAGTGGAGATCATAGAGAGACTGAAAAGGCAAGAAGGAAAGCCATGTGCCTCCCTGGTTGGCATGGTGCCTTCCCGGGCGGCAGCATAAGCTTCTCCCCGGTCTGAGTTGTCAGCCCTATTCTCTTTGCGAGTGTGAAGGACAAAATGCCCCTTCCCCAGAGGTGTGCTGGTGGTTACAGATTTCTGCTGCCCATGAGTCCAGAAGGGGCCCCCTGAACAGCATCCCACTGGGTAAGAGCCTTGCGAGTGGGTGTGAGCAGCAGGCCTGGGTTGAACTGAAGCTATCCCATCCTTCGAGCCCCCGGGTGACATGCCTAACACCTGCCCTCTATGTATTCACTTGAGTTTCTTCAGTGATACTGGCCCTTTTCCTAGTCATCCCATGCAAGGGGTACTTTCTGTTACCTGAAGCAGAGTCTAGGTAGGTGCCGTGGCCAAGCACCATCAAGAGCTTAGTTAGCTTCTTGCCCTCAAACCCCTTCAGTACAAACTGTGGAGTCACCTGTGTGTGGTGTCCCGGAGTAAGGTGAGCCTGGACTTGATCACGTGCTATCACCTGTCCCTTGGATCCTGTAGATGAGCTGTCTTCCTCAGTAGCCCCTTTTATTACCATCCCATGTGCCTCTTACCTAAGAAAGACTCAGAGGTGACTCTGTGATGCGTGTGACATGGAAGCTTCCCCTCCCAGCCCTGCTGGACCGGCTTTCCCATTCCTCCTGAGTTAGAGAGCATCATAGCTTTGTGGGCATGTGGCTGTCCACCTCATGTGCTGTTCTGTATGTATCCTAAACACTTTTCTTGGAACTTGGGATGCAGGTACTTGTGAAAACCATCACTTATGCACTACAAGTCCTGTCTATGCTAGGCAAGTAGTGGAGTAAGATCCCAGGAGAGGAGGAAGAGAGTGTCCAACCTGACACCCTTCCTGGGGACTCTGGCTAAGTGATCCCAAAGCTGGAGGTGAATCCTGATTCTGACAGTGCCAGGAATGCTTTTGCCTGCTCAGGAGGCCTGCGTGCCTCTGGCTTCTGACAGTGCTTCTGGGGCGTGGGGCGTGGGGTGGGGGTTGCTGATGTGAAGCAGTCAAACAGTGCTGTGTCCTGAATGGAAATATTTACTGTTGCCAGTGAGTAACTTGGCACATGCTGAGAGATGGGGCCGTGGACAGCCTCAAGGCCCTGCTCCTTGTGGTGTCCCCCAAAAAGGTAACCTGAGAGGCTTTGCTAACCACCTGCTGGCACTCGTGGGTACCTTGGGGCTTGTGGACAGGGGCTGTGAGCCTCACAGGCATTGGCTGTGAGTGAGTTCAGCTTTCTTATCTCTTGTGGCCCATGGTGTAATAACAGACATCTCCCACTGTTACCTGCAAGGTGAGTTGTTCTAGTGTCTCAGTCTCCCTCCTCTTTTATCCACTGGGAAAACTCCCAGTAGGAAGCTGGGGTGCTCTTCAGCCCTTTCTCAGCTGCCCTGGCAACTCCCCCTTCTCTGTTGGCCCCTCCTGCCTGCTGTTCTGACTTGTCTTGAACAAGTAGAGACCCGCTCGATTGTACAGTCAGCCCAGCCTGATTGTAAAAGAACACACCGGGCAGAGATATAGATGATACCAGGGTAGCACACACCCTAATAAGATGCGACATTGTGGTAGGGAGTTTTCATGCTGAGGGCAGTGAATTAGTGTAGCATCTCCCTGTGCCCACTGACTAAGGGGAAGTTAATTTCATGCTCTGTCTTTTTGACATTCATAATCAGAGCGTTGTATTGCAGCTGCAGATTGTTAGCACGTGAAGAATGGCCAAGCCTCAACAATTACTGTTTCTGGCTGGGGAGATTTATTAATGGATGGTTCCTGGTCCCACCCCCTGTTCCTGTTCCCTTGATGCCTTCTTTGCAGCCCCACCCCTCCCCCACCCCCAGAAGGTGGTCAGGAAACTCAGTCCCAGAAGTGGCTGGGATGGAACTTGTCATAGATGCTCCATGCAAAGGAAGAGTCATCTGCTAAAATACAGGTTCTGGGCCCCACCCGAGACGTGCTGGATGACACTCTTGGGTAAGTGCATTTCCTCAAAGTCTGAGAACTGTTGCCAAACTTAAGAACCACTGTAGAGGGGCAGTGATTGTGACCCGACTGGTGGCTCATCTGACATGCCTGGTGCTGTTTTTGATTCCTCACAGAAAGGGGGTGGGCGATTGTTTCCCATTTCACAGATGTGTAGAACTAAAGCCCAATGTTTGAGTGGCCTCATGTCACTCTTGAGGGGGGCACCCTGCTCACAAAGTTCATTCCTTGGCCAGAGCCCAGACAGAACCAAGATTTTATTGGCAGTTGCCAATTGCTTTAAGGCAGTAATGCTTTTTGAAAGAATATCCCAAACCATAAACCCTCTTGTTAGAAATAAGCTCAGGGTAAAAAAAGAAAAAAACAAACAACGAGACCGGCACTGGTGGAAGTGTCTCCACAAGGCAGACTGTGCCTCTTGCCAGGAGGGCGCTTGCTCTTCTGCTGTGGTGACTTTCTCACACTGGTATTTGCTATTGAACCCCCCACTTTGTTTGGAAAGCAGAGTTATGCCAGTGCTCTGGGCTGCCTGGAGGTGCTTGGATGAGGCCAGGCATTGAGACGCTGGCCAGCCAGTGAGTACGCTCAGAGAGGGGAGAGCAAACCTGGAGCTGTACCTGTCGCTGTCTCCAGGTCCAGCGTTGAGCCCTTGCCAGTCACTGAGCTCACTGCTTACTCCGGCTCTGGTTCTAGGTATGAAGCTGAGGTGCAGAGAAGTGACTTCACTTACCAGGATAAGCGGCAGCCATGTAATTCCAGCCTAGTTCCATTAAGTCAGAAGCTCCTGGGGTAAGATGAGCCAGTGTATTAGGGCTGGAGGGTTGTCCTGCCCTCACCAGAGAGCTCTTTTAGCACAGCCAAGGGGGGGAGTGTGGCTGCCAGTGGGCAGACTGCCCCAGCTCACCCATGAACGGTAGGTGAGGGTGAGGGTGAGGGTGAGGGGATCTGCCTTTAGAGGCAGGGTCTTGAAATTTGTGACCCTGGCCGCCTACCTCAGGCTCTAGCCCCTTACAGTTCCCACACTAGCACTTGCTGAGGAGTCAGGAGCCTTTCTGAGGCCCCAGTGTCACCCGATGTTTCCCTCCTAGCCTCAAATTCCTTGTTTTAATAAAGCACCCTGGCAGGGCCTGCAGTTGAAGTCATTGCTAGGCTTTGGTCGGTCGTGAATCCCCTGGAGCTTGGTGGACCATTGTAGCTGGGCAGGACGCAGATGCCTGGGACCTTGCTGTCTACACAGCAGGCTTTTCTTGGTGCTGGGATGGCCCCACCCACCACCATTGAATAGCTACTCTAGATTGGCCCTGCTTGGTCTGTTAAGTATGTCTGTGTTTCATCCTTTTGAAGCACAGGGATAGGGACCACTGCTATCCCCACCTCACTGTCCTGCGTGTCTGTAACTTCCTGGTTCCTGTCTTCTTAGGATGGCACTGATTTTAACAGTAGTGGTTGGGGGTGCTGGGTAATAGGCTTTCACAGTACCCCACTCTCCAAGTCAGAACATGAATGTGACTTAGGTTACTGCCTTGGAAGATCAGGGCAGAGAATGTGGTGCTGGTGAATAGTCAGCCTCTTGACTGTGGGTCTGTGAGAGGGGTGCAGAGCTGAGGGCTTGCTGAGTGGGCTGCAGGCCACAGGCCTGGTCCAGTTTACCTGAAGTGGTCTCATCTTTGCCCTACAGTCTGGATGTGTAGCTTTGGTGCTCTGGGTAGGATTCATGAAAACCTACTCCAAGGTATTTCCCAGGCTGTGACTAGCTGCCTACAGTGGTCTTGGTGAAATATACTGTCTCTTCAGACTAGGAGAAGGACCTGCTCTTCTGTCTGCCATACTCTGAGCCCACTGGAATGTTTCCCAAACTTAGTTCCAAAGACTTCCACATTCTTGCTGGTGGTAATGGGTTGGGGATGGGGTATTTCCTAGCCAAAAGCCATCTGGGGTTGGGGGGATGACCTCAAAATTGGTTCCAGAGGTTCCTAAATATGGGAATACACATTGTCTTCTGCAGGGGACATTTGTTTCCTTACCTCAAGGTTAGAGCCTTTGAGAGCCCCTGCAGTGAAAACAGCAGTTCTACTTTATTTAATCTTGGGCTTCCTGCCCCCACCCCAGCCCCAGGAGCAGCTGGAGACATCTGCAGGAGTGTTCTGCAGAACATCATTTGGTAAACATTAGCTTGAGGTGTTCCCTCTCATCAGAAGCATGTTTTTAAGACGGAATTTTGGATGCATTCCCTGCCTTCAGGACCTGCAGGAATGAGCCTTGCATAATGGCGTTGCTGGCTCAAGTGGCAGGGTGACGTGTTGGAAAAAGTTATTATAAGGTCCTCAGAGTTGTTCTTCAAAGCACTTTCCAAGTCTCGTGTGTGTGTGTGTGTGTGTGTGTGTGTGTGTCTGTCTGTCTGTCTGTCTTCCAAGAGTTAGTGGCTTGACCAGTTCTAATCTTAGCTAGGATATTGGGAGTTGTTGTCCCTTTGTGGGATGAGTGGCTCACACACACACAACTGCTCTGGCTCTGGGTCTCCCATCCCCCTCAAGCGCTCTCTGTGGAAGGAAGTAGTTGGGCAGAGGCTGTCCACAGATTTGCATAATTGTACTGTCCTCTGAATAATTAATAAAGCACTGTCCTTGCTGGGAGCAAAATCTGCGCCATTATGGATGGGTCTGCCACGAAGGGTTTGTCAGGAGCTCTTGCAGAGGACCCAGTGAGTGGTTCTTGGAGTCCTTGACCTTTCAAGGAGCCCCCTCTATAAGAGAAAAATGGGGACACTGAGTGTTCTGGGGAGTTGCCAGTGTTCTGCCCACATGGCCCTCAGGCCGGCCTTGCTGCTTCTGGGGCCCACAATGAGAGCTCTGGCACACATGGGTCATGTGTCTGTGTCTATGTCGGTCTGGTGTCTCTGTTTCTGTCCAGTCTTCTCAGATGTGTGACCAACCAGCTGTTGTGGGGATCTAGCCCCCTTTTCTGGAAGCTGAAAGGTCATGATACTTACTAATGCCTAGGACTGAGTTTCTAAGCAGGAGGCAAGGAAGAGAGACATACCTGCATGGCATCCTCTTCCTGAATTCCAGTCTCCCAGTCTCTGGACTTCCAAAGTCGCCTGGAGCAGATTCCTTTTGAGATTTCCAGTTCTTTTTATTGCCTCTATTCCTTCTGGTATGCGATTTCTTGCTTCTTCCCATTTCTTCCTTAGAAATGGAAGTTGAGGCTTTGAACTGCCCTGACACACTCCTGGTCCTTTTTTTTGCAAGCCTGGGTACACTTCCCCGACTCCCCATCTTGCAGGTGTTAAAGTGTGCTAGGCTGAGGGAATCCCATTGTGCCAGCAGGCTGGGCAGCATCCAGTGAACCAGAGGAAGGAACTTTCTTTAAGGCACCGACTCCTCAACTTGAAGTGCTAATGTGTGTCTGAATCTGCAAGAGGGAATACAGGCTGCTTTGCCTCTGCCCACATTGACTGCACAGTATCCATCTGCATATCCCTAGAATAGGACACCCTGTTCATAGGGAACAGACCACGCTATCATGCTATAGCTGAATGTGCCAGCCCTGGCAAACCCCTACTCCTTTTCTGAGCTTGCAGTGTGTGTGTGTGTGTGTGTGTGTGTGTGTGTGTGTGTGTGTGTGTGTGTGTGTGTTGGGATGTGGAAGAGTGCGAGTGCGCATACAGGGTCATTCACCTCTTGGCTTTCATACCCCCTCCCTTCAGGCTGTGGCAGATCAGGAATCATCCCATTTTACAGATGAACTAGAGAGGCCCAGAGAGAGTAATTACCACACCCAAAGGCACAGAGTTTGCACTTCAAATTTACATTCACCAGCTGGGCCTTAGGCTCTTTCCCTTGTAGCTATCAAGAACCATTTGCTCCCTGGATAAATATCAGTCTGTTGGCTAGGGTAGGGACCTGTTGCTTCTCCAGCTGTCTTCTCCACTTGTTTGGAGTATCTAGGGTTGGGAGATTAGCAAAATCTCCGTTTAATAGTTTTCCCACTGTGGGGTTGGCTTTGGCACCTTGTATCAGTGTGAGCACAAGGCTACCAGATGCCCTACTTATCCGGCTGTTCCTGACAATCTACCTTTTTCTTCCCCTTGCCCTGTGTTTTGGATGGGTCAGATGTTTTGAGGTATCCTAAAACTATGAGGAATGTGTCTTAGACTATGGTGGTGGGAGGGAAAGGAGGAATGTTCAGCTGGCTTGTCTTCCTTCAGCCCTTTCTGAACCTAGAGGTTGGACAGGCAGCCTGAGGTGGACATGCTCTTGGCTAGGCATGGGGATTGCACCGAGGTGGAGCTATGAGTCAGGATTTGGACCAGCTGTTTCATATATCTGGAACTGGAATGGAATTTCTATCCTCACTCCGTTGAAAACAAGCCATACCAGGCCTCACTGATGAGCAAAATTCTGCTTTGACACATAGACCTGTGTCTGGACCAAACCCCATTTTCTTGTGTGATGAGACAGGTCCCCTGGGGTTTTAAGTTCTACCTGAAATTTCATATGTGATCATTCCGTCATATTGTGTTATCATTCTTTTATCTCATTATGTAGTGGATGGTGTTTGAGACCCCAGAATCCTGACAGTAGATCCGCATCAGCACCCCCAGGGTTTACCCCATCATGTAGGAAGACATGGCCCAAGACAAGCAGGAAATGATGTTTGTGCTGACATTTCTTCCACTTAGAAAATCAATATTCTGTGGTCTGCCTAATTGCTCTGTTGCTGCTAAATGAGTCATTATGGAAGGAAAATAGCAAACGCATTGTGAGATTAATGGGAGAAAATAGTTGGCAAATGACTTTGGTTTGCTTCCGAAACTCTGAGAAGGTGTTACTATGAGAAATCTGGAGAGTCGTACAAGGCTAAGTTTCAGGCCAAAGGGAATCAGCAGCTATTGGGTGGTGAGAGGTCTGAGATTCCTGCTGGGTAGGACACTTCGGGGACTGGAGCCTTACAGCAGCATAGGCACTTTGATGGTCTGCTCTTGAGGGAAGGGGCACTGTTCAGGTATAGTTATTTGTCAGGCATCAAGCGAGGTGGGAAGATGTAATGGTACAAAAACGAACCTCGTCTCTCCCTAGCAAGGGATACGCTGGGATTAACGCATCTCACAGGCAAATTACAGTCACACTGCCCAGTGGCAGTGAGTCCAGACCTGCAGAGTTTGATCAGGTGGGATTAGGGTAGAAACAGAGAGTTCCTAAAACATCCTGGGCAGGTACAAGAGCTTATGCCTCTCCCATGGTCTGACAGCCTAGGAAATATGCTTTTTACAAGTATGGAAACCAAGGCTGAAGACAGCTAATGAATGATACAGCCCTTAAAGACAGGCTGGCTTTAGACCTGGGCCTGTATATCCCCAGGTCCAAAGGGATGCTCCTCTGCTGCAGGAGGCTGGCACCTGCAGGTGCATCTGCAACTAGAGTCAAGAACTTCATTCCTGCAACAGGACTGGCAGTTAGCTGCCCACGACTGTTGAACTGGGGGTCTGTAGGATGTGCCAGTAAAGTGTTGACCTCAATATCCCCAAACCAGACTTTTCTTCCTTACTAGGTCTTTGCTTCCTCTGACAGTTTTGTGATGTTATAAATTCCAAGTGTATTAAGGAGTCTTGAAAAGGCTCTGTATGTAACATGTTTCCCCCTCCCATGAGGCCTATTGGTTTACTCCTTTTGAGTACCCCAGCTCACCTGGGGCTGTCTGTCTGTCTGCAGAGGTGGTGGAGGCGGTGTGGTCTGCTGATTATGGCTGGAGATCTCTGGACTCCCCAGGGTTTCCGAAGTGGCAGGAGCAGTTGGGGAAGAATGGACCTTTCCTATGAGACTGATTAAGAGGCATTGAGGAAACCAGAGGCCATGCTGCCTGCCCTGTCTTTTGGAGATAGTTGAATGTCTTCATGTTGGAGGAACTGTGCAAAGAACCCCAGCCTGGGAGGTCAGATCCTCGTGTCTGAGGTCCGCTCTGGTGTGTGTATCCCCTGTAAGTTCTAAGTACTTCAGGGATCTGCTCAAGCATCAGGGTCCCAGAGAGTAGTCCTGCCTTCCTCCTCCCCCACAGTCCAGGCTTCTGGGGGATGGGAAATGATGGTGTCATATGCTGGTCTGCCTAGATGTCGAATTCCCAGTCTGCAGACTAACCCAGTACTGGGTGTGCTGGGAGGCAGGCCTCAGTGTACCCCTGTGGGTGCAGGTAGTAGGCCAGAGCCAGGTGGGTTGCCGAGCTTTGGAAGATGTGGGAACTTGCTGGGCACGCTGGTTCCTGCTGCTGGCTAGATGCCAAGTTTCAGCCCAGACTTGGATCTGATTAGCTGTTCTTTGCCCCTTGCCAACTGTGAACTGCAGCCCTCCATGGCTGGAGGCTAAGTGTTTATGTGGTTGGTTAAAGAGCCCAGGCAGGGCTCTGTCCCACTCTCATTTCATTTCCCCCATATTCTGCTTAGTTCTTTGAGTAAACACAGGGCATTCCCTGTGGGACTGCCCCGCCCTGCCTAGTACCCCTGTGTGCTGCTGTGCTGCCGTAAATAGGAGGGGTGCTTAAGGGCTCCCTTCTGGTCTTGCTCCTGCCTCTTTGGAGCCAGGCCTCTCCCTCTCCTGATAAACACTGATCAAAAGCAGCTTTGGGAGGAAGTCATGGCAGGAGCCTGCAAGTAGGAACTGAAGCAGAGGCCATGGAGAATCGGTGCTTACTGGCTTGCTCTCTGGTTCACTCAGCTTGCTTTTACTATAACCAAGGCCCACATCTACCCAGCCAGGGGTGTCACTGCCCACAGAGCAGACTGAACGAGGGAAGCATCATCTTAAGTGAGGCTCCCTCTTCCCAGATGATTCTAGGGTGTCAGGCTGACAATAACTAAGCAGCACAGCCAGCTTGGCATCTTTGTGTGATGCTCTAAGATCACATAGCGGCTCTGATCTGGGTACCAATCTCGAGTCTCTTCCTAGGCATATTCTGGCTTTTCATCATGGCAGACAGGCCTGGGCCTGCCAGAACCCAGGAAGAGGTGAAGTAGAAGGTACCTGGGCAAGGCTTCACCCAACCACATACATCTCTGTGGCTTCTCTTTTGGACCATGAGAGGATTTGAGATTCTTTCTTCTCTATTTCTGTCCCAGCGAGCAATCCAGACACCGTGCTAATATGTATAGATCCAAGTAGGCAGTGGGCTGTCCTCAGAGCCTGGTCTCAGGGTGCCCCGAGTAGCCTCTCTCTCACTGGCAGGTCAGAGTGGCTGAATTTCTAGTCTCTGAAGATGCCATGAGTAGGGAGCAGGAACTCGGCACACAGCGAGGTCAGGGATCCTTGTTGCATTGGTGTCAGGTAGACTGCTGTGGACGCGAGTGTGTGCGCTTGTCTTCTGGAGAGCGCCAAGTGTTGGCTAGTTCATTCCTAGCATGCTGCAGTGTGTTCATAGCAGGGGCCAGAAGCTTCGTTTAAATGACAGTACTCCAGACAGGACCTGAATGCCTTTGGCAGCACTAGTTTTGCTGACTTACTTGAAATTGGGGCAGGTTCAGACAGGGTAGTAGCACCTGTGCGGTCAGTGGGAGGCTTCTCGGGGACGCTACATCCTTTTAGTTCACTAAAGAAAACTGTTGTCCCCTCTGGTTGCTACCCCTGCACATGGAGTTCTAGTTTTGAGGGGGTTTGTGAGTCTGCCCTTGGGTGGAGTCAGTCTAGATGCACATGTTTCCCACAGCATTTGGAATTCATCTTCCTGTGTCAGGTTACACTGCATACACAGTCCACAGCAGCACTCGGGACTCTAACCACCCCACGGGCCAGTCTGGTCTGCCGGGTAGGAACCTGGGTAGGGGCCTGTTTCCCTTCACTCTCTGCTCAGCTCTGCTTCCTCTGCGCCCCAGCACCCCAGCAGAAGGGGCAGGCATCCCATATGTGGTCACTAGATTTCTCTGCCTCAGGAGCTTGAGGACAGAGCTGCTATGCCGCTGCTGGCCCTTGTGCTGGTAGCCCACAGAGAGCATGTGCTGAAGTTCCCTGCCTCTAAAGGCAGACTCTTCAGCCGCCCTGGCAACAGCTCCACGCCAGCCTGTGGTGTGGCCACTGAGCGTGCCTCCTGACTGGCTGCTTTCTCTAGCTTCTCAGCAGCCGCCTCTTTCAGGTTTCAGGCAAATGGTGAAAGAAAGCTGAGGGGCCGGGGTCGTCAGACTGTGTGTGTCTGCCTAGAATGTGTGTGCTCATGCCCTGGCCAGGACCCCCCTGGGCTTGCTTCTGTGTACACTAGGGTGCATCTGCAGAGACAACAGCTGGCTTCAAGGGCTTAACAGGCCTCTGGAGCCTCCGGACTCTTCTTGTCCTTGCTGTCCCCCACCTTGTCCCCTGGGCTCCCCTGTTTACTCATGCAGATGAGGGTGGTTGTCAAACCCAGCTTTACCATTTGCCTGTAAGATGAGAATGATGGCAGTTCTCCAGTGCCTCTAGAGAGGAATAGATGAGATTTACAGCAGGGTGCAGGCTGTTGAGACCAGAAGGACACTATCATGTTGTGTTCCCCTCCCTTGTGTCCCTTTTATCCAGATGCCTTCTGCTCTACCCATCGTTCAAATCCCCGACCCTTTTACTTAGAGCTTGCTTCCATGATGCCCCTTGCCCAGCCTCTTTAGCTCTTCATTTGAGTCCTCATTGGATCTGCTCCTCAACAGCAGGGCTTCCTCAGGACACTGTGGGAGTGCAGCCAGCCCTACAGAAGGCCCTCTGCCCCAGTCTGGATAGCTGAGTTATAGGCTGTAGAGATTAGCCCCACCGAGAGGAGCTGGGGGTGGGGGGCAAGTGAGGAAGGGATGTGCTCAGTGGGCTAGAGCACCTGGCCTGCCGCTTCATACTGCTCTCTGTGGCACAGTGTGACAAGCTGTGGCACAGTGTGACAAGTCAGCTCTCAGGAGTCAAGTGTGAGGCAGTGATAGCATTTGAGGTTTGAAAGAAATAAGTCTCTCAGCTGACAAAGCAGGGACAGTTCACTGAGACAGACAGACAGAGGGAATCCCGTGGGTGAGCAGAGGGCTTCAGAGGTCTAGAGCCCTTCTGTGTTCTTGAACAAGCTGCGGGAGGTGCAGAGGAAACTCAGTACTGGGAGAATGGGAGCAGTTCTAAAGGCAGGAGCAGGGATAAGGAGAGGTGAAGAGACTGAGGGAGGAAGAGGATGGACCCATGGCGGGCCTCTTTGTGCCAGGTGCTTTGTTTTCGGAATCAGAAGTCTAAGAGGCAAGCTTGCTTCAGTGCTGGGTAAAGGGTGTAGAGGGCTTGCTGTACTTATCTAAGGTCCTGAGGCTAGTACAAAAGAACTGCCAGCCTCACAGCTCTTAAGTCCTCTGGTGGACACAGCCTATTGAGGACTGGCTGGCATCTCCTCTCGGCTGGGTTGGGTAGGCTGTTCTCTTAACCATGGGTAAGAACTACTGAGTGTCCAAGAGAGCACGACACATAGAGTCCTGCAGCATCTCTAGGTCCCTGGCACTGATGACACAGATGTGCAAGTGAAGCCTTCATGTGGGCCTGGCCACTGCTGAACTAGGCCAGAGGTAGAGGTTGTTAGACCCAAATCCTTGCCCATGACCATTGTCTCTGTAGCTCCTGAAGGGCAGACCTCTCATAGACAGCCCAAGTGCCAAATACACACATTCATTGAGCACCTATTGCATACCCATTGAGCACCTACTGCACGCCGTGTACCGTGCCAGGTGCTGGGATAATAACTCTGGCAGGGCACTTCATGCTTCCCACGGCTCCTCTGGATCTCATTAGGAGGTTGAATCTCTCCAATTGGATATTTATTTTCTTGTTTTCCAAGTAAGGAGACTGAAATAGAGAGGAGAGTGGCTTTGAGGTGACACCCGCAGCCACCAGCAAGGAACCAAGCCCATCCTGAGCCTTGACCTCTCCCTGGGTTGAGGGTATACTCTGGGGACTCGCAGCTGTTTCTTCCCAAAACTACATGCTGAGATGGAGTTTCAGGAAGCCAGGCCCACAGAGAATCCGTATCCAGGAGAGCAGGACTCCTGGGGCCACAGGAAGCACCTGCCTGGTCCTTGTCTCCACCCAGCAGGAATTGGTTGTTGGGGACAATTGTCTGTGTTTGGGGCAAGTCTGAGGTAGAAGAACAAAGAGAACCGCCTCTGCCAATGCAGCTCTGACCTTGAAAACCCCGTGGAGCTTCATTTAGTGGAAAGAAAGAGGGAAGAATTGGTTACCAGCTTCAAAGCAGGGCAGGCGTCCTGCAAGCAGCATCGGTGGAAACCTTGCCTTTGTGAGTTCTTGCTGTTGAATTCTCTTTTTCAGCTTGACAGAAGTCCTGGGGATCTTTGTTTGGCTTGGCCAGAGTTGCAGAGATGCCAGGATCACTGCTAACCTTGCCTGGACACTCCAAAGGCCTAGCCTTTAAACAAAGGTCATACAGTGAATGATCTCAGAGACCTACACACAGGCTGAACGTTACCAACTCATATGTCCTGCTGTCAGAGTACCCACCTGTGGGAGGGGCCTAGGATCGAAGTGAATCAGTTTGTACT